>NC_133128.1:97906778-98562152 GCF_048418815.1 Hemitrygon akajei | reverse complement strand
TGCTACACCAGCCACATCTCCACCACATCGCCAAACACATCCCAGAGCTGGATCCAGAAGCAGAAATACTCCTGCTATTAGGGAGAGATGTTCTCCGGGTACACAAGGTTAGGCAGCAGATCAATGGACCACACGATGCCCCCTTTGCGCAACGCCTGGATCTGGGCTGGGTGGTGATAGGAGAGGTGTGTCCTGGCAATGAACACAAATCGACGGTTAACACACTCAAGACCAATGTGCTAGAGAGTAGCCGCCATTCAATTCTTCAACCCCGCACAAGTTCCATGTGTGTCCAGGAAGCACAACAAGGCTTTAACAAGTGCAAAGTAACTGACGAGACGCTTGGTCAGTCAGTCTTCGCTCAAACGGAGCATGATAATAAATTTGCTCTATCGGCTCAAGACGCCATCTTCTTAAAAACAGAGGACACCAAGGTCTTCAGAGACAAAGCAAATAATGGGGTCGCCCCACTACTTTTCAAAGAACCACGCCAGTGCTTGCCAAACAACAAAGAGCAGGCAGTCAAGCGGTTCACGTCCTTGCAAAAAACCCTGAAAGGGAAACCTGAGATGCAGCAACGCACCCGATTGACCCACGAGGTACTGTGCACACTAATGGCAGAGGTCACAACCATTATAAATGCACGACCACTCCTACCCGTGTCTTCTGACCCGGAAAACCCCTTCATACTCTCGCCATCAATGCTCCTTACGCAGAAGGCAGGAGCTCCCCCTCCACCAGGGGACTTCTCTGTTAAGGATTTGTACACAAAGCAATGGAGACAGGTCCAGGCCCTGGCAAATCGATTCTGGTCTCGTTGGAGACAGGAATAGCTACCTTTGTTGCAACACAGACAAGAGTGGACAGAACCCCGCAGGAACCTTCAAGTTGGAGATTTAGTCCTGCTCAGGGACAAGCAAATCACCTGCAACTGCTGGCCAATGGCCAGAATCACTGCCACATTCCCTAGTCGGGATGGACATGTCAGGAAAGTCGAGTTGAAAACTACCGACCAAGGCGATGTGAAAATTTACCAAAGGACAGTTACAGAAGTCATTCTACTTCTACCTAATGACTGATTTAGAGACTGAAGTTTTGTATTATGTTCATTGTGACCTTACGAAGGTCAAGCGGGGAGTGTGTTGCCTTTATGGCAGTTATTTAGTTTATAATATTTTCGCTTAGTAATTCGTTTGTTAGCATTTTTAGTTAAAGTTAGGATTGTTTAAGTAAATTCATTTGTCTGTAATATATCGCGGCTGTGATGACGTCACATCCGGTTTCGCCGCGTCTTGTGGGAAAATACCGGTTTGGGATAAACGCAAGGGTGGGGGTCGCTCACATGTGGCAGTTCAGCGCCAGTAAGGTTGTTCTCTACGCACCAGAAACACAGTGAAAGCAACGCTGTAAGTCGTTAGATAATCGATATGTTGAGTTAAAATGTTAATGCCGATTCTGTTAAAAGTAACAACGGTCGATAAGGTTTATGTTTTCGTTAGTTAAAGAGTCGGGATAGTTTGTGTTGAAGTGTATTTAAAGCAGTCAATGGAGCAGGTAGATTCTGACTGTATGCTGCACTTTAATGTAATGTAGTTTTTGTAGTTTTACCTTTGCAAGTATTCACGATGTAAATGTGATATTTAGAAGGAAACAAACACTGTACCAATCTTGTATTGTTTTATCAACAGTTTTCACCATACGTTCTCGCTCGGGTGTAACGGAACGCCGAGTTAAACGTCGAGGTAAACCGTAGTCAATGAAAACAAGGTCGCAGTAAGATTAACCATTTACTGTTCACTCTTCACATTAACGTATGGTGAAAACTGTTGATAAAACAATACAAGATTGGTACAGTGTTTGTTTCCTTCTAAATATCACATTTACATCGTGAATACTTGCAAAGGTAAAACTACAACAACTACATTACATTAAAGTGCAGCATACAGTCAGAATCTACCTGCTCCATTGACTGCTTTAAATACACTTCAACACAAACTATCCCGACTCTTTAACTAACGAAAACATAAACCTTATCGACCATCGTTACTTTTAACAGAATCGGCGTTAACATTTTAACTCAACATATCGATTATCTAACGACACAGCGTTGCTTTCACTGTGCTTCTGGTGCGTAGAGAACAACCTTACTGGCGCTGAACTGCCACATGTGAGCGACCCCCACCCTTGCGTTTATCCCAAACCGGTATTTTCCCACAAGACGCGGCGAAACCGGATGTGATGTCATCGCAGCCGCGATATATTACAGACAAATGAATTTACTTAAACAATCCTAACTTTAACTAAAAATGCTAACAAACGAATTACTAAGCGAAAATATTATAAACTAAATAACTGCCATAAAGGCAGCACATAGATATTAAGGAAGATGATGTGCTGGAGCTTTTGGAAAGCATCAAGTTGACTAAGTCACTGGGACTGGACAGGATCTACCCCAGGCCACTATGGGAAGCGAGGGAGAAGATTACTGGGCCTCTGGTAATGATCTTTGCATCATCAATGAAGACGGGAGAGGTTCTGGAGGATTGGAGGGTTACGGATAATGTTCCCTTATTCAAGAAAGGGAATAGAGATATCCAAGGGAATTATAAGCCAGTGAGCCTTACTTCAGTGGTTGGTAAGTTGATGGAGAAGATCCTGAGAGGTAGGATTTATGAACATTTGGAGAGGCATAATATGATTAAGAATAGTCAGCATGGCTTTGTCAAAGGCAGGTCGTGCCATATGAGCCTGATTGAATTTTTTGAGGATGTGACTAAGCACATTGATAAAGGTAGAGCCATAGATGTAATGTACATGGATTTTAGCAAGGCATTTGATAATGTACCCCATGCAAGGCTTATTGAGGAAGTAAGGAGGCATAGGATCCAAGGGGACATTGCTTTATGGATCCAGAACTGGCTTGCCCACAGAGAGCAAAGAATGGTTATAGATGGGTTATATTCTGCATGGAGGCTAGTGACCAGTGGAGTGCCTCAGGGATCTGTTCTAGGACTCCTACTCTTTGTGATTTTTATAAAAGACCTGGATGAGGAAGTGGAGGGTTGGGTTAGTAAGTTTAGCTTTGTTGTATGCCCTCTCTTTTATTTTTACATTAGCTTTGACTTCCCTTGTCAGCCACAGTTGTACTATTTTGCCATTTAAGTATCTCTTCATTTTTGGAATACACATATCCTGCATAATCCTAATTTTCCCCAGAAACGCATGCCACTGCTACTCTGCTGACATCCCTGCCAACAGCTCCTTCCAGTTTACTTTGGCCAACTCCTCTCTCATACCACTGTAATTTCCCTTACTCCACTGAAATACTGTTACGTCAGACTTTACTTTCTCCCTATCAAATTTCAAGTTGAACTCAATCATATTGTGATCACTGGTTCCTAAGGGTTCTTTTACCTTAAGCTTCCATATCACCTCCAGGTCATTACATAACACCCAATCCAGTATAGCTGATCCCCTAGGAAGCTCAATGACAATCTGTTCTAAAAACCCATCAACAAACTCAGTCTCTTGAGATCCATTACCATCCTGATTTTCCCAATCAACCTGCATGTTAAAATCTCCCATGACTATCACATGCCTTTTCTGTTTCCTGTTGTAATCTGTGGTCCACCTCCCAGATACTGTTGGGAGGCCTGATTATAACTGCCATCAATGTCCTTTTACTCTTGCCGTTTCTTAACTCAACCCACAAGGATTCAACATCTTCAATCCTATGTCACATCTTTCTACTGATTTGATGCCATTCTTTACCAGTAGAGCCACACCATCCCCTCTGCCGACCTTCCTATCCCTCCGATACAATGCGTAGCCTTGGACATTCAACTTCCAACTACAACCATCCTTCAGCCACGATTCAGTGATGGCCTCAACATCATACCTGGCAAGATGTATTAGTGCAACAAGATCATCCACCTTATTTCTTATACTCAGTGCATGAGATACAACACCTTGAGTACTGTATTTGCTACCCTTTTTGATTCTGCATCCCTAATGTACTGAAACTCACCCTGTTGGCTGCAACTATGTGCTGCCTGCCCTTCTTGACAGTCTGACTGCATGCTATCTTTACTTTTTTACTACCTGTCCTATCCTGAGTCCCATCTCTCTGGTTCCCAGCCCCCTGCCAAATTAGTTTAAACCCTCCCCAACAGCTGTATCAAACCTGCCCACAAGAATATTGGTTTCCCTCGGGTTCAGGTGCAACCCTTCACTTTTGAACAGGTCATGCCTTCTCCAGAAGAGATCCCAATGATCCAACTACCTGAAACACTGCCCCCTGCACCAGCTTCTCAGCCACGTATTTACCTGCCAAATAATCCTCTTTCTACCCTCACTGGTGCGTGGCACAGGCAGCAATCCAGAAATTACTACCCTGGAGGTCCTGCATCTCAGCTATCTATCCAGCTCTCTAAAATCTCTTTTCAGAACCTCTTTGCTTTTCCTTCCTAAGTCATTGTACCAATATGTACAAAATATACTAAGACATCTGGCTGCTCTCCCACCCTCTCCAAATTGTTGTGAAAGTGATCAGAAGTATCCCTGACCCTGGCACCTGGGAGGCAATACACCCTCCGGGTGTCCTGTTAACATCCACAGAATCTCCAGTCTGTTCTTCTCACTATTGAATCTACAATCACTACCGCTCCCTTCTCCCTCTTTCCCTTCTGCACCACGGACCCATGCTCAGTGCCTGTCACCTGGTCTCTGTGGCATTCCCCTGGGAGGTCATCCCCCACAAAAGTATCCAAAGCGGTATACTTATTTTTGAGGGGAATAGCCACAGGTGTGCTCTGCTCTAACTGCCTGTTTATATTTCAATTCCTCCTGACAGCCAGCTACTTGCCTCCTGCAACTTTGGGGTGACTACTTCCCTGTAAGGGAGATGAGGCTGAGTACAGGTCTACGGTGGGAAACTCTGTCACATGGTGCGAGCAGAATCATCTGCAGCTTAATGCGAAAAAGACTAAGGAGCTGGTGGTGGACCTGAGGAGGGCTAAGGCACTGGTGACCCCTGTTACCATCCAAGGGGTCAGTGTGGACATAGTGGAGGATTACAAATACCTGGGGATATGAATGGACAATAAACTGGACTGGTCAAAGAACACTGAGGCTGTCTACAAGAAGGGTCAGAGCCGTCTCTATTTCCTGAGGAGACTGAGGTCCTTTAACATCTGCCGGACGATGCTGAGGATGTTCTACGAGTCTGTGGTGGCCAGTGCTATCATGTTTGCTGTTGTGTGCTGTGGCAGCAGGCTGAGGGTAGCAGACACCAACAGAATCAACAAACTGATTCATAAGGCCAGTGATGTTGTGGGTGTGGAACTGGACTCTCTGACGGTGGTGTCTGAAAAGAGGATGCTGTCCAAGTTGCATGCCATCTTGGACAATGACTCCCATCCATTCCATAATGTACCGGTTAGGCACAGGAGTACATTCAGCCAGAGACTCATTCCACCGAGATATAACACTGAGCGTCATAGGAAGTCATTCCTACCTGTGGCCATCAAACTTTACAACTCCTCCCTTGGAGTGTCAGACACCCTGAGCCAATAGGCTGGTCCTGGACTTATTTCCACTTGGCATGATTAACTTATCTTTATTTAATTATTTATGGTTTTGTATTGCTATATTTCTTCACTATTCTTGGTTGGTGCAGCTGTAACAAAACCCTATTTCCCTCGGGATCAATAAAGTATGTCTGTCTGTCTGTCTGTAACTCTGATCACCATAAGACACCCCCACCCAGGTGATCCAGCTGTGGTTGATCAAGCCACAACTTGTGTTCAGGTAGCATGTGCTGCACATTTCCATGGGCTTGCTACCTTCATCCTGAGCCATCTAGAGGCTTTCTCTGCTGCCTTGATATGTGCAGATGGCTCTCTGTCTCCTTGTACTAGTGATGCCCATTATGCTGAGGGCTCTGTGAAGAGACTGCCAGGCGAAGCTCCTGCAGCCCACTTCAATGGGCCTGCACTTTGCTTTCCATCCCTGCCTCTGACAGTTGCTGACCAGTTCCTCATATCTGGCAAGCCTCATCTCATGAGCCTCCTCCAGACACCCCCTCCCACGGCACTGTCAGCTGCAGCAGGATGGTTTTTTTTTGTTTGTTTTAAAAAAAAAAAAAAATTTATTAGTTTCTCAAAACATTTTACAAATTAAAAACCCCAAATCCCAATGAGGAGCATTAATACAGTGCAAAATTAAGCATACAATAACAATATGCTACAAAGGAAGAGAATTTAACAAAAAAGCACCTAAATTAAAGACAAGTAAGCTTAGTGTCCTCCCCAAGCCCCACAACACAAGAAAAAAAACAACAACAACTCCAGACCGACCACAACACAATATTAAGAGTATAGGTCAGGACAGTCAAACTCCCAGACTGTGAATACACTTAGCAACAGAGGATAATAATGCCAACTACCAGAAAAAAAAGGGAGCTGAAAGCAAGGGACCGAAAAGAAGAAAAAAAAAGAAAAAAAAACCCTAGTCAAGAGGAAGGTTATGAAAGTACTCGATAAAAGGTCCCCAGACCTTATGGAACTTTAGATCCGAATTAAGAACTGAATAATGTGTTTGATATGTGAGCAGCAGGATGTTTTGTTGCCTCTGAGACCAGGAGGATGTTTGGTCTCAGGTGGCCTTGACGATGTGCTGTGGAAACTTTAGTTGTTTCTCCAGGTCATGAGTTGCCAGACGTGAGGCGGTGCCAGAATCACTGGGGGTGGCTTTACTCTTGCTTCTGGTTGCTCTCCAGCTCTCACAAAGGTGATGATTCGATTGCAGGGTTGAGCTTATCTGCTAATACAGATTCTTAAGATTGCTTCTGCAAGGGTCTTCAAATCCTGGTCATGTCTCCAGTGGTATCGGTCGTCTCCAAGAGCTTTCAGGCAACAGATCAGGATGTGCTCTGAGGTTACTCTCCTGGAACACAACAGACAGCCTGGGGCATCAACTTTCCCCCAGCTATGCAGGTTGGATGGACTGGCCAAGATATCATACACTTGATTCAGTGCAGCTCTGAAAATGAAGATTTGGAGAATGGAATCATCGAAGGCATTATATGAAAGCAGTCCATTTTCTACATTAGGTGTCTGTGTTGAATTTGTTCATTTACAGTAGATCAAAAGAACACGGCATCATTCACCGGATTAGTTCCTCTGTCAATAACTATTAGAAACTAATACACAGCCTTTTGTACTGCAGTAATGTTGATAGTGTTCTAATTTGTTCTGTATTTCAGTTAAATACATAATTTGTTACTCAATGAAATGGTAGTTTATCTTTTTTATACCTTTTTAACTATCTCCATGAAACTTTGGCTAATTAGGCCAAAATGTACAGATGTGTCCCAATTAGCTGGAATCCATTGTATATAATATAAAATTTAAATAAGTAGTGAAAAAGAGAGCAAAAATCATGAGATAGTTTGGTTCTTCCCACTTCCTTCAAACAAAAGGTGTAGCCATGGGCACTCGCACGGGTCCCAGCTATGCCTGCCCTTCTGTCAGCTCAGTGTAGTCTATGTTCCAAGACTACACTGGTGGCCGTCTGCACTTTTCCTACACTATATCGACGACTACATTGGTGCTGCTTCCTGCACCCATGCCTAACTTGTTGATTTCATCCACTTTACATCCAACTTCCACCCTACCCTCAAATTTACTTGGTCTATTTCCGACACCTTCCTCCCCTTTCTCTGTCTCTCTTCTGGAGATAGCTTATCTACTGATGTGTATTATAAACCCACGGTCTCTCAGAGCTACCTGGACCATACCTCCTCCCACCCTGTTACTTGCAAAAACACCATCCCCTTCTCTCAATTCCTCGGTTTCTGCTGCATCTGCTCTCAGGATGAGGCTTTTCATTCTAGAGCAAAGGAAATGTCCTCCGTCTTCAAAGAAAGGAGCTTCCCTTCCTCCACCATCAACGTTGCCTTCACCCACATCTCTCCATTTCACTCACATCTGCCCTCACTCCATCCTCCTCCTACCCTACCAGGGACAGGGCTCCTCTTGTCCTCACCTACCAATGTACCAGCTTCCGTGTTCAGCACATAATTCTCCGCAACTTCTGCCATCTCCAACGGGATCCAACCACCGAGCACATCTTTCCCTTCCCTCCCCCCCCCCCCCCCCACACCCACTTTCTGGAGAGTTCCCTCCGTACATGACTCCCCCTTGACCATTTGGCCCTCCCCACTGATCTCCCTCCTGGCATTGACCTTTGCAAGCAGAACAAGTGCTACACCTGCACCTCCTCTCTCACAACCATTCATGGCCCCAAACAGTCCTTCCAGGTGAGGGGACACTTCACCTGTGAGTCTGTTGTGGTCATTTACTGTGTCTGGTGCGCCTGGTGTGGCCTCCTGTATATCAGTGAGACCCGATGTAGACTGGGATACCATTTCACCGAGCACCTATGCTCTGTCCGCCAGAAAAAGCAGGATCTCCCAGTGGCCCCCATTTTAATTCCACTTCCCATTCCCATTCTGATATGTCTATCCATGGCCTCCTCCACTGTCATGATGAGGCCACACTCAGGTTGGAGGAGCAACACCTTATATTCCATCTGGGTAGCACCCTACCTGATGGCATGAACATAGATTTATCAAACTCCTGATAATGCCCCCCCTTTACCATTCCCAATAACCTTTTCCCACTCTCACCTTATCTCCTTGATGCCCATCACCCCACTGGTGCTCCTCCCACCCCCTTTTCTTTTTCCATGGCCTTCTGTCCTCTCCTATCAGATTCCCCCTTCTCCAGCCCTGTATCTCTTCACCAATCAACTTCCCAGCTCTTTACTTCACCCCTCCCCCTCCCAGTTTCACCTATCACCTTGTGTTTCTCCATCCCCTCCCCTCCCCATATCTTTTTTTCCCTCTGCTCCTGTTGAAGAGTCTCGGCCTGAAATATACTCCTTTCCATAGATGCTGCCTGGCCTGCTGAGTTCCTCCAGCATTTTGTGCGTGTTGTTAGTGAGATAGTGTTCATGGTTTCATTGTCTATTCACAACTCTGATGGAAGGGAGGAAGAAACCGTTCCTAAAACATTTAGTGTGTATCTTCAGGCTCCTGTACCATCTCTTTGATGATGATAGCAATGAGAAGAGGGCATGTCCTGGGTGGTGGGGGTCCTTAATGATGGATGCTTCCTTTTTGTGGTACAACCTTTTGAAGATGTCCTCGATGGTGTGGAGGCTAGTGCCCATGATGGAGCTGGCTGAAACAACAACCCTCTGCAGCTTTTTCCAGTCCAGTACATTGTCACTTCCATACTAGATGGTGATGCAAACAATTAGAAATAAAAATACTTTACAAGAACTGACTACTTAAAAACCTTAAACCACTCAGTAACTGTTTTGCTGGGTTAGCTAGCAGTTAGAGCTTTGAAGAAATCACATTGCAGTTCTTCTAAATGACCTTCTGATAAAGTTTCCCCCAAAGCAAGATGTTATTGCCTTTTCTGCAACACTTCTTTTCCTCTTCTGATCGAGGGCAATTGCTGTGGGAAAACTGGAAATCCAGGATGTGGTACTCATGGACTGATTATTGGGTCCAAGATGTAATTTCATATTAACTCGTGTACTGATCATTAGGGGCTAACAGATATTTCCAGCTGAACAAATGTTGGTGTCAACAAATAAGTTAGAAGCTGTAATATGCATCCAAATTCATGGTGCTGCTTTTTTACTGTTGGTTTTGTCACCACAGCTCCCAATCAGCGACTGGAACCAGTGAAGCTGCCGGGAGTTATATCTTGTTTACTAAGTCTGCTTTGTGCAGCTTTAAATCTAATCCGTGGATTTCATGCAGTGGAAAATTTATTTCAGGTGAGATTTCCTCCAGTCATGTGTTTACTTTCTTAATTAAATTTCAAGTTAAATGCATTATCAGTCTTTCATGCATTATGTTTAAGGACCAACGTAAATACAGATCATTTTGTTTTAATTTTCCATCTCTCAATCCCAATGCAAATATTTTCAGTCTTGTGTGAGAGGTGACCAACAGTGCTCTGCAGCACTGGCAAAAGGAGAATCTGAGACTAAGCTGATCCTTGCAGTTGTCAGGCACAGAATAATCCACCCACGGAAGGCATGGGGTAGTGAATATGTGGAATCCATCACACAGATGGACCTCGAGGCCAGGTCATTGGGTAGAGATTCAGTGGCCATTTGTTAGCTACTGAGTATATGTTCATTGAGTTCTGCTGCTGTTGCCCATCCACTTCAAGTGTTGTGTATTCAGAGATGCTCTTCCGCACACCACTGTTGTAACGTGCAGTTATTTGAGTTAGTCACCTTCCTGTTAATGTGAACTAGTCTGGCCATTCTCCTCTGACCGCCCTCATTAGCAAGCTGTTTTAACCCATAGAACTGCTGCTCACTGGATTCCTTTTTGCATCATTCCCTGTAAACTCTTGAGACTGGCACCAACAATCATTCCATGGTCAAAATCACTCAGATCCTATTTCCTCCCCCTTCTGCTGTTTAGTCTGAACAACAATTGAACTTCTTGACCATGTATTAATGAGCAGGAATACAGGGGTACCTAATGAAGTGGCCACTGAGTGTATGTAAAATGGTGGTTGATAGGTACTAGATTAGTAAGGGTGTCAAAGGTTACAGGGAGAAGGTGGAAGAATGAGGTTGAGAGGGTTAATAAATTAGCCATGATGGAATGGTGGAGCATACTCAATGAGCCAAATGGCCTGATTCTGGTCTATTTGCTCTATTTCTTATGGTCTAGAATAGAATTGGCAGAGTCCTTACTTCTGCTTTTAAGTGGTATAGAGCAAAGGATATTAATAAACCTTAGAAAGAAGAGAATTCTCATTAAGTTCTGAGCTCAAGTAATGAACCTTATTAAGTGGAGGCAGGCTGTGGTTGATGGTTGCAACTGAGTATGACATTAGGTTAAATAGTTCTGATGTAATTACTTCTAAGCACATTGAGCAATTGTTTTCATTCACCTCCTGGAATATGTGAGTGTGTTGAGCCTGTTTTAATATGGAAAGTGTAAATTATAACATGTCTTGCTTCTGCAAAAACAATCATTATTCAATCAACATCAAGGTGAATTGCTGTCCCTAGGATATGCAGCTGTGTGTATCTGTCTCTGTAATACATATACACTCAGGGTCACTTTATTAGCTATACCTGTACATCTGCGCATTAATGCAAATATCCAATCAGCCAATCACATGGCAGTAACTCAATGCATAAAACCATGCAGACATGGTTAAGAGGTTTAGTTGTTGTTCTTCCCCATCATGTGATCTAAGTAAGTGACTGTGGAATGATTGTTGGTACCAGACAGGGTGGTTTAAGTATCTCAGAAACTGCTGGTCTCCTGGGATTTTCACACACAGCAGTCTCTAGAGTTTACAGTAAATAGTGTGAAAAACAAAATGCATCTGTGAGCAACAGTTCTGTAGGGAAAAAATGCCTTGTTAATGAGAGTCCAAGGAGAATGGCTAGACTGGTTCAAGGTGACAGGAAGGCAATATTAACCGAAGGAACCACACATTACAACCATGATGTGCAACTCTCAACGCACAACATGTCGAACCTTGAAATTAATGGGCTACAGCAGCAGCAGAAGACCATAGACATACATTCACTGGCCACTTATTGAGGTACAGGAGATACCTGATAAGGTGACCACTGAGTGTATATTTATTAGCTTTCTCTTCTAATTCTTCGAGGGGTTTGTGATAGTGACACAACCCTAATCAAATATGATACATTTCTAGCAGTGATGGGTGCAGTAAATGATCTTCAAAGCAGTGGCACTGTTCTATATGCTACTTCAAGGTGAATGCCTGAGATGTAATATACATTGTGAAAATGAGAGGCATTGATTGTGTGAATTGTCAGCGGCTTTTTGCCAGGGCTGAAGTGGCTAGCATGAGAAGGCACAGTTTTAAGGTGCTTGGATGTAGGTACAGAGGAGATGTCAGGTGTAAGTTTTTTATGCAGAGAGTGGTGAGTGAGTGGAATGGGCTGCCAGCGACGGTGGTGGTGGAGGCGGATACGATGGGGTCTTTTAAGAGACTCCTGGATAGGTACATGGAGCTCAGAAAAATAGAGGGCTATGGGTAATCCAAGGTAATTTCTAAAGTCAGTACATGTTCGGCACAGCATTGTGGACCAAAGGGCCTGTATTGTGCTGTAGGTTTTCTGTGTTTCTAAAACTGTTCTCCTGACCCAAGCCTGTTTTACATTGAGCTTTTGATCATTTATTCCTTCTTAATATATTGGCTTGAATAGAAACTAAATTGATCAACATTGTCAATCCATTTGAAGCAAGTTGGCAGTAAACAAATGTATTAACTTTTTAACAGTTTTAAATGCAACCTTTCACAGAGAGGGATTGTGAGTTGTTGAATAGGGCAAGCAATTCTAATTTTCAAATGTATTTAGAATGATTTTCCATTAGAAATCAAATAGGTTTTTGACCTAGATTTGAAGAGGTGATAACAAGCAAGACTATTAGTAGTAGTTGATAGAGAATTGTGTGCAGTTCTGGTCTCCTACCTACAGGAAATATATCAATAAACTTGGAAGAGTGCAAAGAAAATTTGTAATGATGTTGTTAGGACTTGAGGACTGGAGTTATAGGGAAAGTTCAAGGTACATTTATGTCACCATATACTAAAGTCATAGACTCACTCATTGAAAAGTTCAGCACAGAAGCAGGCTGTTCAGTCCATCTAGTCCATGCCAAAACCATTAAACTGTCTACACGCATCGACCTGCATTGGGACTATACTATCTATACCCCTACCGTCCATTAACGTATCCAAACTTTGTTTAAACTTTGAAATCAAGCTTGCATACATCAATACTGCTGGCAGTTTGTTCCATGCTCTCGCTACCCTCTGAGCGAAGAAGTTTCCCTTTGTATTTCCATTAAACTTTTCACCTTTCACCCTTAAACCATGACCTCTGGTTGTAGTCCCACCCAACCTCCGTGGAAAAAGCTTGCTTGCTTTTACTTTTACTCTTCATAATTTTATGTACCTCTATTAAATTTCTCCTTAATTTTCTATGTTCCAGTGAATGAAGTCCTAACCTATTCAGTCTTTCCTTATAACTCAAGTCCTTCAGATCCTGCAACATCCTTGTAAATTTTCTCAGTACTCTTTAAACCTTATTTACATCTTTCCTGTAGGTCTGCAACCAAAACTGCACAGAATACTCCAAATTAGGCCTCACCAATGTCTTATGCAACTTCAACATAACATGCCCACTGATCTCCCACCTGACACTTGCCCTTGCAAGTGGAGTTGCTCCCTACGCAACTCCCTTGTCCATTCATCCCTCCCCACTGATCTCCCTTCTGGCAAGTGAAACAAGTGCTACACCTGCCCATATACCTCCTCCCTCACTACCATTCAGGGCCCCAAACAGTCCTTTCAGATAAGGTGACATTTTACTATGTCTGGTGCTCTCGGTGTGTCCTCCTGTGTATCAGTGAGACCCGATGTAGGTTGGGAGATTGCTTTGCCGAGCACCTACGCTCCGTCCGCCAGAAGAAGTGGGATCTGCCAGTGGCCACCCATTTTAATTCCACTTCCTATTCCCATTCCGATATGTCTATCCATGGCCTCTACTGTTGCGATGAGGCCACACTCAGGTTGGAGGAACAACACTTTCTATTCCGTCTAGGTAGCCTCTAACCTGATGGCATGAATATCGATTTCTCGAGCTTCCGGTAATGCCCCCCCCTCACCATTTCCCATCCCTTACCTGCCTATCACCTCCCTCTGATGCTCCTCCCCCTTTTCCTTCTTCCATGGCTTTCTGTCCTCCCCTATTAGATTCGCCCTTCTCTAGCCCTGTATCTCTTTCACCAATGAACTTCCCAACTCTTTACTTCACTATTCCCCCTCCCGGTTTCACCTATCACCTGTTGTTTCTCCCACTCCTCCCCCCACCTTTTAAATCTATTCTTCATTTCTTTCTCACCAGTACTGCTGAAGGATCTTAGCCCAAAATGTCGACTGTACTCTTTTCCACAGGTTTCTCGAGCATTTTGTTTGTGTTGCTTGGATTTCCATCATCTGCAGATTTTCTCTTGTTTGTGATCCCTTCTCCTGTACTCAGTACTCTGATTTATGAAGGCCAATGTGCCAAAAGTTTTCTTTATGACCCTATCTACTTGTACTTCCACATTCAATTAAATATGGACCTGTATTCCCAGATCCCTTTGTTCTACCACACTCCTCAGTGTCCTGCCATTCACTGTGTAAGGCTCAGCCTGATTGGTTCTACTGAAATGCAAAACTTTGTCTACATTAAATTCCAACTGCCATTTTTCAGCCCATTTTTCCAGCTGATGCAGATCCCTCTGCAATCCATGATACCCTTCCTCACTGTCCACTACACTCCTAATTTTGGTGTCATCTGCAAATTTGCTGATCCAGTTAACTACATTACCATCCAGATCGTTGATATAGATGACAAACAACAACAGACGAAGTACTGATCCCTGCAGCATTCCATTAGTCACAAACCTCCAATCAGAGAGGCAAGCAATTACTACCACCCTCTTGCTTCTCCCACAAATCTGATGTTTAATCTAACTTACTACCTCATCTTGAATGTCGAGCAACAACCTTCTTGAACAACAACCCATGTGGGACATTGTCAAATGTCTTAAGTTCATGTAGACAATGTCCACTGCCTTGCTTTCATCCACTTTCTCGGTTATTTTCTCAAAAGACTCAATAAGATTAGTTGGACATGACCTACCATGCACAAAGCTATGCTGACTATCTTTAATCAGTCCATGTCTATCCAAATACTTATATACCTTAGAATACCAGTAACTTTCCCACTACTGATGTCAGACTCACCAGCCTGTAATCTCCTGGTTTATGTTTGGAGCCTTTCTTAAACAATGCAACAGCATTGGCTATCCTCTAATCCTCTGGTACATCGCCTGTCACTGAGGACGATTTAAATTATTCTGCTAGGGCCCCAGCAATTTCTGCATTTGCTTCCAGTAGGGTACTCTGAGATTCATTTTCCTACAGAAATACAATAGAATCAATGAAAAACTACACACAAATGAAGATTGACAATCAATGCACAAGAGACAAGCTGTGCAAATACAAATAATAAATAAATAACTTCAAGAACTTGAGTTGTAAAGTTCTTGAAAGTGAGTCCATAGGCTGTGGAATCAGTTCAGTATTGAGGTGAGTAAAGTTATCCACACTGATTTAAAAGGTTAGGAAGTTTGAATAGGTACATGGATGAATGAGATTTGGAGGGATAGGTAGATGGGGCTAGGCAGAACATCAGTTTGGCATGGACTACATAAGCCTGTTTCTACACTGCAGTACTCTATGACTCTAAATAAGAAAGGATTGCATTCAAAGTACAATGTTACCAATGTAAGGAAGTTGCTAAACACAGGAGTACTTAAAAACACCTGATACTTTTTGTGACATCACTGTCCTCCACCACAGTTTGTAACTTGTAATTGAGATATTGACACACTGAGGCAATGTCTCAGAATACAAGAATGTCCCTTTATAAGAGAGATGAAGAGGAATTTCTTTAGCCAGAGGGTGGTGTAAGAGGGGAGAAAGGCAAAAGAGAGGACATTATAGGCCAGTGCTTGGGAAGCCTTGGAGTCCATTATCAAAGTTAGCATGGTTTCTGTAAAGGGAAATCTTGCCTGACAAATCTGTTAGAATTCTTCGAGGAAGTAACAAGCAGGGTGGACAAAGGAGAGGCAGTGGATGTCATTTACTTGGATTTTCAGAAGGTGTTTGAAAAGGTGCCACACATGAAGCTGATTAACAAGATAAAATCCTATGGCGTTACAGGAAATATACTAGTATGTATAAAGGAAGGTGCCTTTTTTGTAGGGGTCAATATTGGGACCACTACTTTTCACGCTGTTTGTTGATGATTTAGGTAATGGAGTTGATGGCTTTGTTGCAATGTTTGCGGATGATAGGAAGATATGTATCATATCCAGCCAGGGCTGAAATGGTTAGCACGAGAGGGCACAGTTTTAAGGTGCTTGGAAGTAGGTACAGAGGAGTGTCAGGGGTAAGTTTTTTTACGCAGAGAGTGGTGAGTGCATGGAATAAGCTGCTGGTGACAGTGGTGGAGGCAGATATGATAGTGTATTTTAAGAGACTCCTGGACAGGTATATGGAGCTCAGAAGGATAGAGGACTATGGGTAACCATCGGTAATTTCTCAGGTAAGGACATGTTCAGCACAGCTTGTGGGCCGAAGGACCTGTATTGTGCTGTAGGTTTTCTATGTTTCTATGATATGTGGAGGGGTAGGTAGTGTTGAGGAAGCAATGCAGGTCTTAGACAAATTGGAAGAATGGGCAAAAAAGTAGCAGATAGAATGGTTTTGGGAAATGTACAGTATGATGCTGCATTTTGGTAAAGGAACAATAGTGCAGACTATTATCTAAATGGGGAGAAGGTTTGAACATCAGAGGTGTAGAGACACTGAGGAGTCCTCGTGCAAGACTCTCAGAAGGTTAATTTACAGATTGAGTCTGTGGTAAAGAAGGCAAATGCAATGTTGGCATTTATTTCAAGGGGAATAGAATAAAAAAGCAAGGAGATAAAGCTGAGCCTCTGTAAGACACTAGTCAGGCCACACTTTGAGTACTGTCAATGCTTTTGGGCTGCATTCTCAGAAAGGATGTGTTGTCATTGGAGGGAGTCCAGGGGGGTTAACGTATGAGGAGCGTTTGGCAACTTTGGACCTGTACTCACTGGAATTTAGAAGAACACATGGTAATCTCATTGAAACCTACCAAATGTTGAAAGGACTAGATAGAGTGGATGTGGAGAGGATGTTTCCTGTAGTTGGGGTATCTAGGACTGAAGGGCACAGTTTCAAAATTGAGGAGTGACCCTTTAGAACAGAGGTAAGGAGGAATATTTTTAGCCAGAGAGTAGTGAATCTGTGGAATACTCTGCCACAAACTGCAGTGGAGGCCAAGTCCGTGGGTATATTTAAGGGGGAAGTTGATCATTTCCTGATTGGTCAGGGCATCAAAGGATATGGTGAGAAGGCAAGTGTATGGGGTTGAGTGGGATCTGAGATCAGCCATGATGGAATGATAGAGCAAACGTGATGGGCCAAATGACCTAATTCTGTTCCTATGTCTTATAGTCTAACAGGAGTAAAGAGAGATGAAGCATTCTGAGTAGAGATTTGTCTTGGTAAGATGAATAAGATGTTTGACAATCAAGATGACATTAGCTGTTTAAGTAGGGAGAGACTACATGGAATCAAGCAGATTCCTTGGGGTGGGAGAGTTGTTTTAGCCTCGCAGAAACTAGTTGGGAGTAGTGGCACAGTGGGGAAAAAATGGGGTGAAGTACAGTTCATGACTAGTGCAACTTGAGGATGTTTGAGTGATTAAAGGAAGTTATTCTAACCCTATAGTCATAATTGCTGCAGCTACAGTTAGGCTGTGTTATTTTAGGCTCTCAGCAGTCCAAGTATATTGAAACTGGAAAGACAGATTTTTACAGTGAGCACATTTCGAGTGCTATGATGAAGGGTATTTCAAATTCTAAAATGAACTAATTTAAAAAAATACTTGTATGCAATTGCAATAAAGGTTAGGTTAATAAAACTAAAATAGAGTGAAGACTGGAAGTGTAAAAATGTTGAATCCCCTCCACAGTAATTAACATATTTGATAAATTCTATGAGTAATTCCAGTTAACAGCAAGATGATTAACACTTCTAAATCAAACTATGTGATTTGTGATAGTATTATGAGGATCAGAAATTGTTAATGTTTCTTTATTGGCATAATTCTGATACAATGGAATGTATGTTTACTGATCCAAGACAAATAATGTGATATGTGGGAGTGGTGTGGAAATTTTGTGTTTGTTACCTTTATTTAACAAGAGTTGGGAAGAAACTTTCCTTCCTTGAAGAGATAAAAATAATTGGATATCTTTCAGAGCAAATATGGGTATGGGGAAAGGAGTGCAAATTGCTAAATGTATATTTACTTTGCTGTGTATTATTATAAATTAAACTTTTATGTAGATTTTCATGATGATCATTTATATCTTATGGTGTTATGATCAGCCTTTAGCACAGGGTCTAGTAGTTCAAGAAGATAAGCATAGACATTAAATGCTGCCATTGCCAACAGCATCCACCTCCAGAAAAATGAACAAATAAATAAGATGACTTAATACAAAATGAACTTTTGCAGCCAGGATTATGATATTGATCGGTTAATCTGTTTCTGAGATTGGAAAAAATATCAGCCATGATGAATGGTGGAGAAGACTCAGTGGGCTGAATGGCCTAATTCTGCTCATGTGTGTTACGGTCTTATGGATATTTCCGTCACCTGAATAATATTAATTTCAATCACTAATGTGGGTACATTATTCACACCAAGTCGAGCAGAAATAATGTTTTCACTGCCTATTTATAGAGTGCAGCTGATACACGTAGCATCCAATGCATGGACTATTGTGCATTAGTGGTTAATTAGTATTCAAAATGATTATCTAAGTTTGTAAATTTTTGATATTTAAATATGTTGATGGGTATGGAGCAAAGACAGGAATGTGGAGTAGGGCCTCATATCAACCATAATCCTGTTGAATGTTGAATTAGCTTCATGAGGCTAAATGGCCAACTCCTGTTCCTGAAAGTGAAAATGGCAAAATCTAAAGATGCTCAAAATGTCAAAATGCTGGGAACACTCAACAAGCCAGGCAGTATCTGAGGAACAAGAAACCACTTAATATTTTAAGTCAGTGATTCTTTCCAAACAATTAGGGACACATGTCTAGATGAATCACTGCAGCTAACTACAACAACACCTCCCAAACCTGCAGTTTATGTTATAAAGAAGGATAAGGTCAACAGGCACTCTGGAGCACCAATACCTGCAAATACAAGAGGAATGTCATCTTTATTCAGAAGTATATTCTCCAACAGCACTTACATCACTAGGACTATAGCAGTTCAAGAAGATCACCATGGACATTCTCTGACATTAAACCTATTGAAACTATCGACATTAAGTGCTGCCCTTCAAACAGCATCCACCTCCTGAAAACGAGTGAACAAATAAATAAGGTGACTTAACTCAAAACAAATATCTGCAGCCAGGAATATAATATTGATCAGT
This sequence comes from Hemitrygon akajei, assembly GCF_048418815.1. Taxonomy (NCBI): domain Eukaryota; kingdom Metazoa; phylum Chordata; class Chondrichthyes; order Myliobatiformes; family Dasyatidae; genus Hemitrygon; species Hemitrygon akajei. Next base: position 98,542,961 of record NC_133128.1, on the reverse strand, counting down.
TAGTCTGTTTCAGAAATTGGGAGAGAAATATTGGCCAAGGGAACAGAAATGTTTCCCCCTTCTAATTTATAATGTGATGAGATATTTTGAATTACATGTGGAGGTAGATGGGGCTTTGGTTTAATATCTCATCAAAAGATAGCCCTCCCCTAGATCTTTAGACCCAATTGCTGGATTAGAATGGGTCTACAAGAGGTAAGTGAGCTACTCAGTTCTCCTACAAACTGAGGAAATATCTTAATGGCTCTTCTTGGTTCTGGGTAGAAATGGAAAAATGGGAGAAGCATTGTGAGGTTATAGTTCTGGGCAAGATTGGTTATTTTAGTTTCATATTCCTCTGTAACTGCTATTTATTGTACTCTTTGGAGTATCCAACAATATGTTTTCAATTTGACCTCTCTAAAAATATCTACAGTTTATTTCAGAAATTTAGGTGATTTTGTTTCTACCTTCACATAGCAGGAAAAGTAAACAAATTCAAAGGAAGTAGTGTCTTACCCTTTACAAAGATTTTTCAGATTTATTTTGGTAGTTTTAAAATGGACACAATAGGATGTGGTGGTTTATTGAAAAGTGTGCCATTGAATCATGCTAAGCACAGAGTTCTTGATCCTGGGATGCTTTCTGTTGATTCATTATTTAGCTCAGTGGCAACATGTTTCTTTATAAGTCAGAAGATTATTATTTCAAATTGCAGTTCAGTAACTGAACTGGCATTTCAGTGATAGAGACCCTCCAGAGGTGATATCATTTTGATGTGACACTAAGCTGTTGCATTTTGGGTGTTGTAAAAGATCACATGACATGGACCAAAACATGTTGAAGTCCTGCTCAACTAATTAATTAACTATTCCTCTCTAAGCCAATGTTACTTTAATGGTGTTTTGGAAATTCTACAGATTTTCTGTTCAAGTTCAAGATTGTTTAATATATTTTCCAATACAGGAGTGTAAAGGAGAATGAAATAAATAATTGTGACAAATAATTGTTACTTCAGCTCCATTGCAGTACAAAAGATACACAATAAGATAAAGAACACAACAATAATAAAAAAGAACATATTTCATTTAAATACATAAGTCAGGTACAGGAGTGCCTGTACATAAGGAGCACTACTACTACCACGTTAACTCAGGCCTAGGGAGCCGGTGTCGGGCACGATGATGGACTCTCCACTCCTTCCTCTCCCTCATCAGTGTGTTCAGTTCATCTACATTAGCCATGCCGCTATCTTCTAGGAGCATGTTGACCCTAGTCTTGGGAGGGCGCCCAGGGTTCATCCTCCCATGCTTGGGCTCCCATGTGATGACTAGGCTGGCAGGTAACTCAAATGGCATAGACAGTGCCCCGCTAGTTGCAGTCTTCTTGCCTCGATTTTAGTGGTGAGCATTGGTAGGTCGTCATAGAGCTCATGTGCTGTTGCCAACACACATGTGCTGTTGCCAACACACGTCAAGAGCCATCCGGAGCATTCGTGTATAGCAATCATCCAGTGACTTTCGCATGGTCTTGGTGACTGTCCACGTCTCATATCCGTACGTGAGAATAGACTCTATGACTGCTATGAAGATCCTCTTTTTGAGCCCTCTGGTCAGGTTCGACCTCCAGATTTCCTTCATGTCATTCATAGCCCTCCACACCAGTGCCTTTATGTCCTTCTCCGAACTCATCATTCTTGACCCGAGGTACTTGAAGTCTAAGACTTTCTTAATGGTATCATTCTTTCTGGTCTTGAGAGTACCTTTGTCACAGTTGAACGCCATATACTCTGTCTTTTTAGCATTTAGGTGAAGTCCAATTATATTGCACTCAATTTCCACTTTTGTCAGTAGCTGCTGTGCTTCCTCCATCTGGTCAGAGAGCAGGACTATGTCATCTACAAAACTGAGATCTGTGAGCTTAACTGGTCTGACCCTTTTGGTTTGTCCTGGTTTTATGGTAAAACCAAGCTTGTCATGATCTTTGGTAGTTTGATGTAGAGTGTTATCAAGGATGATTATAAAGATGTAGGGTGCCAGAGTGTCTCCTTGCAGCACACCAGCTAGGAGCTCGAACACTGCTGTTTCTCTGTCTGGTGATACAATTTTCGCCATGGTCTTGGTGTAGCTGGACTCTATTGCTCTCAGTAGATGGTCTGGCTTTCAGGATCTTCAGCATTTTACCTCGATGAATGGAGTCAAAAGCTTTACGAAAATTGATGAAAGTAAGCATGGCTGGTAGGTTGTTCTTTTTGACTTCCTGGATGATTCTATGGAGAGCAAGTATTTGCATTACTGTTGTGCACTTCTGCTGAAAACCATTCTGACTGAATCTTAGCTCAGGGTCAATGGCGGTGCGAATCCTGTTCAAGATCATCCGATTGTATAGCTTTGCTAAGATGCAGGTCAAGCTGATACCGCGTTAGTTTTCTGTCTTCGTGAGGGATCCAGACTTGGAGACAGGGATAATGTTTGAGAGTGACCACTGTTCTGGTTTGTCACCTTTCATCAGTGCTGTATTACATATATCCAGCAAGGTGTCATCCAGGTTGCAGTTCTTCAGGACATCTGGTGGTATCCCATCTGGTCCAGCGCTCCTGCCCTGTTTGAGTGCATATTTAGCCTTCTTCAGTTCCTCAGTGGTGAATGGGCAGTCATCAATGTCGACTTGCGTTAGTATCATGGGTATGTCCTCTTCTTCTTCCATAAGGAGACTGACAGGAAATGACAATGTAGTGGTGATTGGGAGTGTTGAGGGGTTGATCTGCTTTACTGCTTGCGGGGAGTAACTGTCCTGGTTATTGCATTGTCTGTATGGAATATTGTTGTAAATAATTGGCTTTCCGTTACTTCATTTCTGCACTGATTACCTTTCAAAAGTTCAATGTCTACAAGGGTTTAGGACATGATGAGCTGTAAAAGTTGTTCTTCAATTCATGAACTCATTTCTTAAGTTCCTCTTACCAGCTGTAAAACTTCTAAATTACTTTTAACTTGTTAGTAGAAGAATGGTTTTAAGGATATATAATTCATAGTTAGTCTTGTGTTACTGGCATTGCACAGGTCATTCAGAAATTTAAATGATTTATTTTAGTTATCTTTGTACAGTACTTTTTCACTATGGGTTAAATTAAATGGAGTAAATTTCATAACTGGGCCAGTTCTGGTGACGATGTGAGCTTGATGGCATGTACAGTCCTGAAAAATAATTCATCTAGAACAAGTTAGAGTGGGAGAATCTGAGGGAGGACAGAGATGGGTGAGAGTGTTCTAACAGTTAGTTTCTCTGCCACCTGTGCTGCTCTCTATTCTCCTGGCTGGGGTGACAGCCAACTATATTGTCCTTGACATGTCTTTGTAACTGGCCACTGGGCAAATCCACTACAATTATTTCCAGCACGACTCTTTCCTTTCCTCACTGGTGGAAAGTGCTTGGCTCAGTGCCATTCCCCAAGGGCTTTTGCAGTCAGTCCAGACTTAGTCATGCATAAAATTATTGGCACCACTCTTCTGAGCTTCAGCATGTTGGCATCTAGTATGTTGTTACACAGTTCATGAAAGTGCAAGGGAACTTGGACTTGTTGAGTGCGCCCTAAATCTATGAAACATTCTGCATTTTCACATTACATTGCACTGGGATACAAAATACATACTTATGATCTTTGATTTTAATAGTATACTGTTGCTGTCTTCAAAGGATGCAAGTAATCTGTTCTGCTGTTTGAGAATTTAAAACAACTTAGTTGTAAGCTAGATAAATTCTTAAGTCTAATGCAGTGTAATCTGTAATGTTTTCACTCATTTCAGATTAAAATTTTTGTATAGGTGATGAATGAGGCCCTCTGCTGGAATGATATACCATATGTATATTATGTTTCTTTTACTGATTATATGTGTATAAAATCACCAGGTTTAGAGATAGAGTGAATGTACATGTTCTTTTCCCCAGGGAAACAGAATCAATAACTAGAGGGTATAGGTTTAAGGTGATAGGGCTAAGATTTAAAAGGGACTTGACGGGCAACGTCTTCATGCAGAAGGTGGTATGTATATGGAATAAGTTACCAGAGGAAATATTTGATACACTTAAAAAGTCATATGTTTAAGAATGTGGTAAGAGAAGTTTAAAGGTATATGGGCCAAGCATGGGTAAATGGGATTAACTTGGTGGGGCACGATGGATAAAATGGGCCAAAGGACCTGTTTCTGTGCTATATGACTCTGATTCTATTTTCTTTTATTCTGTGCCAATAGGCAGGTCCACCCTAAGGCCAGCAGTGCACTTAATTCGCACTGACATAATGACTGTTTTACTTCTGAATATAAAACAGTGAAATATTGTCATGAGCAACGGAGTTGAGCCTGTCACACGTTATATCAAAGTCATTACATATCATTCAGAAACTGTGTCACTCAAACTCAAGGAAACTAAACTCTCCTTCCATCCTAGTACAGATGGAAGGTATACTGAGAAAATCAGTGTAATACGTTTTGAAAGTAGGGAAGCTTCCTAATGGTTCTTCATTAGCATTGCCAATACTAAACTCGTAGTTTACTTTGGGGGCATAGAAGACTGCCAGATGGTGGAATCCAGAGCAAACAAACAAGCTGCTGGAGGAACTCAGCAGGTCAGACAATGTCTGTACATGGATTGGAGAGCCAAGACCCCTCAACTTGACATAGTCCAGATGAAGTGTCTCAGCCTATGAGGTATTATGTAATTAAACCATTTTTCCCAGTATGAATCAAATTGTTCCAACTTATGATTAACAAATGCTGTTATCTTCTCTATTTTGTAAATGTCCGTTGTAATTTCCATCCATGTGTTTAAAGTTGGGCTCTCCTGTGATAGCCATTTCCTAGTAAGAGTTTTTACCAGCCACCAACAGTATATTCATTAAATATTTATCTCTTTTCAACCATTCTTGAGGTATATACCCAAAATATATGGTCTTTCTTTCTAAGGGTATTTCACATTTAAAGATGTCTTGAAGGGCATTATGTATCCCACTCCAACAGTCTTTGATAATGGGGCATTCCCAGAAAATAAGATAATGGTTTGCATTTTGATTTCCACAATTTCTCCAGCAAACAGGGAGGTTACTATCATATTGGGATTTTTGAGAGGATGTAATAAAATATCTTATCAAGTTTTTCCATCCAAGCTTCCTCCATTTCTGTGAACTGGTACACTTCCATTGATACCTCCATATTATTGTCCATTCTTCCTCAGATATAATTATCCCTCCTTCCTTCTCCCATTTTGTTTTAATGTATGAGGTCAAATGTGTTTTAAGATTTGACAAACCCTTATATACACTTGAAATGATTCTACTACCGTTATCTGAATTATATGCTTTTCTAAATAACTCTATCAAACATGTACTTGCCTTGGTTACATTTTTAACCCTCTTATTAACATATTGTCGCATCTGTAAATACCGATAAAAGTCTTATTCTTGTAAGTGTTTCTCTTTAAGCATTTCGAAACTGAACAATGTTCCTTCTTTCACTATATTACAAAGAACTGTTATTCCTTTTGCTGTCCAGTCCTTAAATCTAGCATCCAGTTTATTTGGTGTAAAATCCGAGTCATATGCGCATCATTTAAGAATTGCAATATCTCCCTCTAATTTATATTATTTTATAATAGCTTTCCAAATTTTAAGAGTCCATTTCACCCACGGGTTATCAATAGTATTTATGTAACGTTGTAGGTTGTTATCAGCCAAAATTACCTGTATGGAGATGGAGAGTATCCCTCAACACCAGCTCCCAGCAGCATCTCTACTTTCTGCGAAGGCTGAGGAAAGTCCATCTCCCAACCCCCATCCTTATCACATTCTACAGTGGATGTATTGAGAGCATCCTGAGCAGCTGTATCACTGTCTGGTTCGGAAATTGCACCATTTCGGATCGCAAAACACTGCAGCGGATAGTGAGGTCAGCTGATAAGATCATCGGGGTCTCTCTTCCCGCTATTATGGACATTTACACTACACGCTGCATCCGCAAAGCAAACAGCATTATGAAGGACCCCACACACCCCTCATACAAATTCTTCTCCCTCCTGCCATCTGGGAAAAGGCACCGAAGCATTCGGGCTCTCACGACCAGACTATGTAACAGTTTCTTCCCCCAAGCCATCATCAATACCCAGAGCCTGGACTGACACCAGCTTACTGCCCTCTACTGTGTCTATTGTCTTGTTTATTATTTATTGTAAAGCCTGCACTGTTTTGTGCACTTTATGCAGTCCTGGGTAGGTCTGTAGTCTAGTGTAGTTTTTTTCTATGGTGTTGTCACATAGTTCAGTGTAGTTTTTGTATTGTTTCATGTAGCACCATGGTCCTGAAAAACATTGTCTCATTTTTACTATGTACTGTACCAGCAGTTATGGTTGAAATGATAATAAAAAGTGACTTGACTTGACTCTCCTTAGTGCTTTTCCATTGAGCATCATATGACAAGTTGCACCAGCATATCACAGCTCTCAACTGTGCTGCAAAATAATAATCTTCTAAGAGAAGGTTATCCCCCCACTTTTCCTTGGCTAATTACAAAGTTTTGGGATGAACTTTAGGCTTTTTACCTTGCCATATATGTCTTGATAACATTTTGTTCCATTCATTGAATTGATTTTGGTTAATCTCTATTGGTAGGGTCTGAAAGAGATTATAATAGTCTGGGCAGTATATTCATTTTAATGGATTCAATCCTTGAACTGAGACTAAAAAAAGGAATTAGGTTCTATCTTGTTATATCTTCCTTAATTTTTTTTATATATAGGCGAATAATTGCATTCTGATAATTTTGCCAAATCTTTTGGCATAATGATGCCCAAATATCTGAAAGACTCCGTTTGCCACGTCCAGGGATATCTACTCTCAATTTCTCTTGGTGGGCTATAGTTATATGAAAGTAATTGGGTTTTATCTATGTTGATCTTATATCCTGATAATTGACCATATTGTTCAAAGGATTGCATCAATTTAGGTGAAGAGTATGTTGGTTGCCCTAGATAGATCAAAATGTCATCTGCGTAACAGGCCAATTTATGCTCTGTCCCTTTAATAGTGATTCCCCTGATATCTTCATTTTGTCTGATGTATTGAGATAATGGTTCCAGATATAATGCAAAGAGTAGCGGTGACCATGCACAGCCCTGTCTAGTGTCCCTTTCTAGGGTAAAACTATTTGATAAATATCCATTGATTTTAATCCTAGCAGTAGGATTGTCATATAGTGCCTGTATAGTTCTAATAATTGTGTCATGTAAACTAAATCTATGTGAAACTCTGTAAAAAAAATTCCAATTAACCAAATCAAATGCCTTTTCAGCATCCACGCTTATTATCACTATTGATTTTATTTTATTTTTTTGTATATGATTCATAACATGAAGTGTCCTTCATATATTGTCTTGTGTCTGGGGTTGTCATATGAAACCTGTCTGATCATTACGTATCAGTTTGGGTAGAAACTCCTCTAATCGTTTGGCCATGATGGAGGTAAATAACCTATAATCTACATTAAGAACGGATATTGGCCTAAATGATCTACATTCCATTTTATTCTTGCCTTCTTTCGGTATAGCTGAGATTATCGCCTCCTTCCAGCTGGGTGGCATTTGTGCCTTTTTTAGAGTCCAGTTCAGTGTCAGGAGTAAAACAGGAATTAACTCATTTTTAAATTCTTTATACCACTCTGCCATATATCCATCTGTTCCTGATGACTTGCTTAATTTAAGCCTACTAATTGCAGTTTTTAGTTCAGCTTCAGTTTTGTATTGATTTTCAAAGCTTTGGACGCCTCACGTCTTAATAAGCTGGTAAGGAAGGCGGGCTCTGTTGTGGGCAAAGTACTGGAGAGTATAACATCGGTAGCAGAGCGAAGGGCGCTGAGTAGGCTACGGTCAATTATGGAAAACCCTGAACATCCTCTACATAGCACCATCCAGAGACAGAGAAGCAGTTTCAGCGACAGGTTGCTATCGATGCAGTGCTCCTCAGACAGGATGAAGAGATCAATACTCCCCAATGCCATTCGGCTTTACAATTCAACCGCCAGGAGTAAGATATGTTAAAGTGCCGGGGTTAGGACTCAATGTATTTAAGTAAACTACTTAAGAACTTTTTAAAAGCTATTATTAATGCTTTTTGAGAGGGTGATTTTAGATGCATATCATATTTTTACTGAGTTAAGTATTGTATGTAATTAGTTTTGCTACAATAAGTGTATGGGACATTGGAAAAAATGTTGAATTTCCCCATGGGGATGAATAAAGTATCTATCTATCTATCTAATGCATTTTTTAAACCAAACAGGACGATGAGGAGGAACTGAATACTGCTGCTGTATTTTTCATTGGAACTGCTGCAAGTTTGTATCAGGTGGGTTCTTGGTTGATAAGTAGCTTTTGAGGAAGTATTTTTGCTGCTTAGAAATAATCTGATATGTGTAAGCTTCTTGTTCTTTAATTTCATAATTTCTTGAGAATTCCCTCAGATTGTCTTCTTGAATTACATTTCTTAAGGTTTTTCATGCACATACCTGTCATGGAGATGCATCCTATTTTATTAGCTTCAATACTTGGATGCCATTTGTCAAAGAAATAGTGCCAAGGAAGCATAGTGGTTAGCACAACACTGTTACAGCTTGGGGTGTCAGAGTTCAGAGTTCAATTCCACATCATCTGTAGGGAGTCTGTATGCCTTCCTTTGGTTTTTTCTAAGTGCTCATGATTTAGCTGTGATTTAATTGGTAGATGCAGGGCAGCATGGCTCAAAGGGCCAGAAGGCTCTATTCCATGGTGTATCTCAATAAATAAATAGAAAGATAGGTAGATACATTGATAGAGAGCAGACCCTGCAATAGATCAGCGCCATAGTTTCTTACAGAGTTTGTTGCATCTTTCTCCTTTTGATCGTTCCACGTATAGCCAACTCACTACTTAGATTGCTAACTATATAACAGATTTGCATATACAGTAATAGGTTATCATTGTTAATCCAGTATCCGCAGCAGTGTACATTTATAAAAGAACTTTAATGTAATAGAATGTTGTAAGATGTTTCATAGTACGAAGTATTATAGCATATAGCATGGTATTAAACACACCAATGACACCAATCCATGTGATGATATGGTAGTCGTTTCTTAAAGGGCATCAACAATGTGGAGGTATAGATAAGATATATACTTTGGGCATAGGCAGCTGAATGCATGGCTGCCAGTGGTGGAGTGATGAAAATCAGGAATACACAAGAGGTCATCATTGGAGGGGTGCTGATGTTTCAGAGAGTTCTACGTGCTAGGGAGATGATAAGACTGAGGCAGATAACAAAGGAATTAAATGTTTGAACAGCTTGCCAAACCAGGTGCCATTATAGGTCATTGAACTGAAATGTAATGGATGAATAAGACTGAGTGATTTGGAAAGCAGACATCAGAGTTTTGGATCACAAGTTTATGCAAAGAAGAAATGTTTAACTGAAATTAAAACTTGACTGCTTCTTAACGAGTGCCCTTAGCCAGCAGCCTTTTATCTGAGGCACCATATTTTAGATGACTACAAAGTCAGGGCCTTGTCTTTCATTTAAGTTGGATTTTAAATGTACCACAACATTATTCAAAAAAGGAAGGAAATTCTTCCAGTTATACCTCAGAGACACTACCAAACACAGTGAGGGTTTCTAACCGGCATTATTAGTGTACAAGCTAGTTGATGTTTTTGCTTACAATACAGTGGTTGAAAGTTGCTTAGCAGTTTTAAACAGGATTGTACAAATCAGTTGAGTTTCACATTAGGCATATATTGATAACCTATTGAATATTGAAAGGTCTAGATAGAGTGGACATGGAGAGGATGTTTCCTATAGTGGGTGAGTATAGGACCAGAGGGAAAAGCCTCAGAATACAAGGACTTCTCTTTAGAACAGAGATGAGCCAGAAGATGGTGAACCTGGACTTCTTTGCACAGTCAGCTGTGGAAGCCAATTCATTGACTATATTCAAAACAAGGGTTGATAGGATTTTCATTAGTAAGGGTATCAAACATTACGGGGAGAAGGCAGGAGAATAAGTTTGAGAGGGATAATGAGCATGCTCTTTTCTTGCCGCTGCTATCAAGAAGAAGATGCAAGGATCTCAGGATCACCAGGTTCAGGGACAGTTATTACACCCCAACCATCAGGCTCTTGAACCACTGGGGATAACGTCACTCACTCCATCACTAAATTGTTCCCACAACCTATAAGACCATAATATATAGGAGCACAATTAGACCATTCAGCCCATCAAGTCTTCTCCACCATTCCATTATGGCTGATTCCAGATCCCGCTCAACCCTATACACCTGCCTTCTTGCCTTAACCCTGACCAATCAGGAAAATATAAATTTTCACTTTAAATAATACCCCCAGTCTTGGCCTCCTCTGCAGTTTGTGGCAGACATTCCTCAGATTCACTACTCTCTGGCTAAAAAAAATTCCTCCTTACCTCTGTTCTAAAGGGTTTCCCCTCAATTTTGAGGATGTGTCCTCTAGTTCTGGAAATCCCCACCATAGAAAACATCCTCTCCACATACACCTGATCTAGTCCTTTCAACATTCAATAGGTTTCAATGAGATAACCCCACATTCTTCTAAATTCCAGTGAGTACAGGCCAAAAGCTACCAAATGCTTCTCATATGTTAACCCCTTATTACTCCTTATTACCCCTTACTATTACATTATTATTATTTATGGTTTTATATTGCTATATTTCTACACTGTTCTTGGTTGGTGCGACTGTAACAAAACCCAATTTCCCTCAAGATCAATAAAATATGTCTGTCTGTCTGTCTTCATTCCTGGAATCATCCTCATGCACCTCCTCAGGACTCCCTCCAAGGACAACACATCCTTTCTGAGATATGGGGCCTAAAACCATAGACAATACTTCAAGTACAGCCTGTCTAGTGTCTGATAAAGCCTCAACATTATTTAGACAATGGACAATAGACAATAGGTGCAGAAGTAGACCATTCGGCCGTTCGAGCCTGCACCGCCATTTTGAGATCATGGCTGATCAACTACTATCAATACCCGGTTCCTGCCTTGTCCCCATATCCCTTGATCCCCCATCCATAAGATACCTATCTAGCTCCTTCTTGAAAGCATCCAGAGAATTGGCCTCCACTACCTTCCGAGGCAGTGCATTCCAGACCCCCACAACTCTCTGGGAGAAGAAGTTTTTCCTTAACTCTGTCCTAAATGACCTACCCCTTATTCTCAAACCATGCCCTCTGGTACTGGACTCTCCCAGCATCTGGAACATATTTCCTGCCTCTATCTTGTCCAATCCCTTAATAATCTTATATGTTTCACAGATCCCCTCTTCCAGGAATTAACCTCGTGAATCTACGCTGCACTTCCTCTACAGCCAGGATGTCCTTCCTGAACCCTGGAGACCAAAACTGTACACAGTACTCCAGGTGTGGTCTCACCAGGGCTCTGTACAAATGCAAGAGGATTTCCTTGCTCTTGTACTCAATTCCCTTTGTAATAAAGGCCAACATCCCATTAGCCTTCTTCACTGCCTGCTGCACTTGCTCATTCACCTTCAGTGACTGATGAACAAGGACTCCTAGATCTCTTTGTATTTCTCCCTTACCTAACTCTACACCGTTCAGATAATAATCTGCCTTCCTGTTCTTACTCCCAAAGTGGATAACCTCACACTTATTCACATTAAACGTCATCTGCCAAGTATCTGCCCACTCACCCAGCCTATCCAAGTCACCTTGAATTCTCCTGACATCCTCATCACATGTCACACTGCCACCCAGCTTAGTATCATCAGCAAATTTGCTGATGTAATTTTCAATGCCTTCATCTAAATCGTTGACGTAAATTGTAAACAGCTGTGGTCCCAATACCGAGCCCTGTGGCACCCCACTAGTCACCACCTGCCATTCCGAGAAACACCCATTCACCGCTACCCTTTGCTTTCTATCTGCCAACCAGTTTTCTATCCATGTCAATGTCTTCCCCCCGATGCCCTGAACTTTGATTTTACCCACCAATCTCCTATGTGGGACCTTATCAAATGCCTTCTGAAAATCGAGGTACACTACATCCACTGGATCTCCCCCGTCTAACTTCCTGGTTACATCCTCGAAAAACTCCAACAGATTAGTCAAGCATGATTTACCCTTGGTAAATCCATGCTGGCTCGGCCCAATCCTATCACTGCTATCTAGATATGTCACTATTTCATCCTTAATAATGGACTCTAGCATCTTCCCCACCACCGATGTCAGGCTGATAGTTCTCTGTTTTCTCCCTCCCTCCTTTCTTAAGAAGTGGGATAACATTAGCCTTTCTCCAATCCTCAGGAACTGATCCTGAATCTAAGGAACATTGGAAAATGATTACCAATGCATCTGCAATTTCCAGGGCCATCTCCTTTAGTACCCTAGGATGCAGACCATCTGGACCTGGGGATTTGTCAGCCTTCAGTCCCATCAGTCTACTCATCACCGTTTCCTTCCGAATGTCAGTCTGTTTCATTTCCTCTGTTACCCTATGTCCTTGGCCCATCCATACATCTGGGAGATTGCTTGTGTCTTCCTTAGTGAAAACAGATCTAAAGTACTCATTAAATTCTTCTGCCATTTCTCTGTTTCCCATAACAATTTCACCCAATTCATTCTTCAAGGGCCCAACATTGTTCTTAACTATCTTCTTTCTCTGCACATACCTAAAAAAGCTTTTGCTATCTTCCTTTATATTCCTGGCTAGCTTGCATTCGTACCTCATTTTTTCACCCCATATTGTCTTTTTAGTTAAGTTCTGTTGTTCCTTAAAAACTTCCCAATCATCTGTCCTCTCACTCAACTTAGCTCTGTCATACTTCCTTTTTTTTTAATGCTATGCAATCTCTGACTTCCTTTGTCAACCACTGTGGCCCCTTTCCCCCCTTTGAATCCTTCCTTCTCTGGGGGATGAACTGATTTTGCACCTTGTGCATTATTCCCAAGAATACCTGCCATTGCTGTTCCACTGTCTTTTCTGCTAGGCTATCCATCCAGTCAACTTTGGCCAGCTCCTCCCTCATGGCTCCATAGTTTCCCCTGTTCAACTGCAACACTGACACCTCCGAGCTGCCCTTATCCTTCTCAAATTGCAGATAAAAACTTATCATATTATCCTTGTTTTTATATTCTATTCCATGTAACATTTAATTTGCCTTCTTTACCACAGACTCAACCTGTAAATAAACCTTCTGGGAGTCTTGCACAAGGACTCCTAAGTCCCTTTGCACCTCTATCGTATGAATATTCTCCCCATTTAGGTAGTAGTCTGCACGTTTCTTCCTTTTACCAAAATGCATTATCATACACTTCCCAACACTATTCCATCTGCCTCTTTTTTGCCCATTCTTCCAATTTAAGTTCTGCTGCAATCGCATTGCTTCTTCAGCATTACCTACCCCTCCCCTGATCTTTGTATCAATTGCAAACTTTGCCACAAAGCCATCAATTCCATGATCTAAATCATTATCTAAATGTGAAAAGTAGAGGTCCCGATACTGATCCCTGAGGAACACCACGAGCCACTGGCAGCCAAACAGAAAAGGACTCCTTTATTCCGCTTCCTCTTGCCTGTCAGCCATTCCTCCCTTCTTAAAGAATGGAGTGACATTTGCAATTTTCTATTCCTCTGGAACCATGCCAGAATCAAGTGATTCTTGAAAGATCATAATCAGTGCATCTACTGTCTCTCAGCAACCTCTCTCAGAACTCTGGGATGTAGACGGTCTGGTCCAGGTGACTTATCCACCTTAAGACCTTTGAGTTTGCCTGACACTTTTCCGTTTGGAATAACAATGATTCACTCCTGCTCCCTGATACTCGTGGATCTATGGCACACTGCTAGTGTCTTCCACAGTGAAGACTGATGCAAAGTGCTTATTGAGTTCATTTGCCATTTCTTTGTTCCCCCACTTTACCTTGCAAGTATCATTTTCCAATGGTCTAATATCAACTCTCACCTCTCTTTTACTCTTTATATGACTGAAAAAAACTTCTAGTATCCTAGTTCGTATTATTGACTAGTTTGCCTTGATATTTCATCTTTTCCCTTCTTATGGCCTTTTTAGTTACCTTTTGTTAGATTTTAAAAACTTCCCAATCATACGACTTCCCACTTGCTTTTGCTAGATTATATGCCCTTTCCATAATTTTTATGCTGTCCTTAACTTACCCTGTCAGCCAGGGTTGGCTAACCCTGCCACTTGAGAACTACTTCTTCTGTGGGATATATGTATCCTGCGCCTTGTGTCATCCTGAATCCTGAATCCTTGTGAAACTTCTGTCATCATCTATGCCAGTATCCTACTCTAATCCACCTGGGCAAGCTCCAATCTCATGCCTCTGTAATTCCCTTTATTCCATTGCAACGCTGATACATATGACTTGTGCTTCTCCCTTTCAAATTGCAGTATGAATTCAATCATATTATGATCATTACCTCCTAAGGGTTCCTTTACATTAAGCTGACTAATAAAATCTGGGTTATTACTCAACACCCAATCTAAGGTAACCTTTCCCTGAGTAGACTCAAGCACAAGCTGCTCTAAAAGCCATCTCATAGGCATTCAACAAATTCCCTCTTGTGATCGGACACCAACCTGATTTACCAGATCCCCTTGCATACTGAAGTCCTCCATTACAATTGTGTCAATCCCTTTATTACATGCCTTTTCCAGTTCCCTTTGCAATCTCAACCCCAAATCTTGGTTACTATTTGGAGGCCTAACTGTGTATATGATTTCCATAATGGTGTTTTTTCCCCTTGCAATTTCTTAACTCCGCCCACAAAGATTCAACATTCTCTCACCTATGTCACCTCTTTCTAAAGATGTAATTCTATCTCTTACCAACAGAGCCACACCACCGCCTATGCCTTCCTACCTGTCCTTTCAATACAAAGTATATCCTTTGATATTAAGCTCCCAACTATGATCTTCATTCAGCCACAACTCAGTGAATGTCACAATGTCATATCAACCAATCTCTAATTTTGCCATAAGTTCATCCACCTTATAGGGGACCTCCGCCCCCTCCTTCTTCAGTCCTGACAAAAGGGTCTTGGCCCGAAACGTTGACTGCTCATTTCAACGGATGCTGCCCAACCTGCTGAGTTCATCCAGCTTTTATACGTGTTGATTATTCTGAATACTATGTGCATTTAAACACAGCACCTTCAGTTCTGCATTCTTTGCACTTTTGAATTTTTGCCTCTGTGGTACAATTTAACTCTTTGCACTCTCTGCATTTTTACCCAATCATTGGCTTGTCCTTCCGTACATTCATATTATACCCATGATCAACTTGTAACCCTGCTGGCTCATTCTCAACTCCTTCTTACTGGTTCCCATTGTTGGCCATGTGGATTTAAAATATAGAAGTAAAAGGTGAGCTTGAATGGGTTAAGAACAGTGGAAGCAGACAGGTCTTTGTTCCTGCTACGTGCTTGGAGATGGAGGCTGCCATTTTATGGAACTGTTTACACCCTCCATTTTGTAAGATGAAATTGCTTTGCTTTCAGTGTTTTAAAGAAGGCACAATGATGCTTCAGGTAATTTGCAAGACTAGCGATCATTTCCAAATAAGAAGTTTTTTGTGAGGTGTTCTTTGATATAACAAAACATGCAGGTTTATGTATGTTTGGGTTGGTGCCTGTCTAGAGTGATTTGAGCTGGTTACTGAAGAGAATGAAGACCCATAAATTATTGACTGTCACTTGATGGAAAGAGGGCAATAAATGGATGCTGGCTGGAGCAGAACCAATAAAAAGGTATTAAGGGTCAATAAGATGACCTACAGTCAATGACACTGGAATGCAATATTTGAATTGGTAAGGAACAAGTATAAAAGTGATCGAGTGTGCTATCAGCAATAACTGAAGAATCACTATTGCGAGGGAAAACCCCCATGCCGGAGGCTGAGAGAAGAAATTATCAATTGTCTGGCCAACAGAGAGTCCCTATTTTGGTGTTATAAATTGGGCAAGTGAGTATTGGCACAGAGGGAACAGTAGAATTCACATTCTAAGCTGTTGGCCCATAGTTATGTTGTTGTTTGTGCAGAGACAATAAAGTGCAAGCTTCGATTAATTGTGAATTGCGTAGTGAGTTTCCTAACCTAGTTGCGTTGACAAAAGGTCAACACCATCCTTCTGCCATGTTAATTTAAACCACTCCCAGCTGCTGTAGTAAATCTCCTCGCAAGGATATTGGTCCCCCTCAGATTCAAGTGCAACCTGTTCCAGTTGTACAGGTCACACCTGCCCCAGAAGAGGTCCCAATGATCCAGAAATCTGAATCTCTGCACCCTACTCCAATTCTTCAGCCACACATTTAACTGCCATCTTATTCTATTTCTACCCTCACTGTTGCGTAGCACAGGCAACAATCTCAAGATTACCACCCTTGAAGTCCTGCTTCTCAAGTTCCTTCCTAGCATCCTGTAATCAAATTATCAGGACTTCCTCCCTTTTTCTACCTATATGTCATTTGTGCAATAGGTACCACAACTTCTGGCTGCTCACCCTCCCTTTTCAGGATATTATGAATGCATTTAGAAACATTGCGTCCCTGGCACCTGGGAGGCCAACTACCATCCATGCTTCTTTATTGCGTCTACAGACTTGCCTATCTGTCTCCCTGACTATAGAGTCCCCTAATGCTGCTGCCATCCACTTCAGTTACCTACCCTTCTGAGCCAAAGGGCCAGAGTCAGTGCCAGAGGCATGGCTGCTGCTCTTCCCCAGTCAGGTCTCCCACCCTCAACAGTATTCGAAATGAGTACTTGTTGTTGAGGGGGTGGGCCACAGGGTTTTGCACTCCAGTATCTGACATTTGCCCTTCCATCTCACAGTCACTCAGTTATCTGTCTCCTGTAGCCTTGGGGTGACTACTTCCCTGTAGCTCCTGTCTGTCATCTCCTCACTTCCCCTAACAAGCTTAAGGTCATTGAGCTGCAGCTCCAGTTCCCTAACACGGTTTCTAAGGAGCTACATCTCAATGCACCCGGTGCAAATGTGGCTATTGGGGAGGCTGGAACTCCCCTAGATATCCCACATCTGACACCAAGAAGAGACCACTAGCCCTGCAGACATACCCTCATTCTTTCAAGAGTTAAATTTAAAAAAGAAATAAACTTACCTACTT
Organism: Hemitrygon akajei; assembly: GCF_048418815.1. Classification (NCBI taxonomy): domain Eukaryota; kingdom Metazoa; phylum Chordata; class Chondrichthyes; order Myliobatiformes; family Dasyatidae; genus Hemitrygon; species Hemitrygon akajei. Next base: position 98,525,762 of record NC_133128.1, on the reverse strand, counting down.
GCTCGCTGAAGCCAGTTTAGCCAAAGCCTTGTCACTCTGACGATGACTACTCCTCTCTTTTATGAAGACTGGGTTTTTCAAGCTCTGCTCTGGATCTGCACGGGAACACCTCTATTGTGTCTGTGCTGCTGTCCACTCAAAGACTCCAACTGAAAACTGGCTGCTTTTTCAAGCTCTGTTCCAGACCTATGCAGGAAAGCTTCTACTGCATCTGTGCTGCCGTCCAATCAACTTTAAAGAATTCTTCATGTTCTTGATATTTATTATTTATTATTATTTCCTTTTTCCATTTTGCATTTGCACAACTTGTCTTTTGCACATTGATTGTTTGTTCATCTTGTTGGGTGATCAGTCCTTCACTGATTCTATTATGTTTCTTGGATTTACTGAGTATGCCCACATGAAAATGAAAGTCGGGATTGTATATGGTGACATCTACTGTGATAATAAATTTACTTGAACTGTGACTCAAATCAGCCATGATTTCACCCCATATGTGGGTGACATTAAAGCTGATTCTGATGAAATGATGGAGCAGATGGCCAAATGACCTAATTCTGCTCCTGTATCTTAGAATATACAGTTTACAGCAGTATGCTGGAATGTATGGACGATTTCCAAATGCTGAGAGAAGAATTATAGTACATGGTAAATTGGGATTTTTGTCTGAAAGATATATCTGGGAAGTGGGAATAAAGCCACACAAGTTTAGTGGAATAACAGATTTACTTTGGTTTTCTAACCTCAAGCAGTGATTGAAAAGCTTGACAGGGAGAATTGGGTGATCCATTATAGCTCCTAACTATTCAGTCTTCCTTGCAACTAACTATTTTATAACTAGCTAGCTTCTAACTATTTTGTCTTCCTTGCAACTACAGTTCATAATTCTATTACATCACTGATTGTAATCTCTTATACTTATGGGTTGAGGGAGTTTCTTGGCACATCAATAGCAAATAATTCTCTGCTGAACTTCATGAATCTTGCTCTTGCCAGCTAAATTGTACTGCATTCTTTGCTGCTGGAATTAACATTTACAAAATGCTCTTCATTTTTGTACTGTCTCCCAGAGTCCTTACAAACCCATGAATTTCCTTTGCAGTGGCGAGTAAGCTTATAGCTAGTTTACACAGATTTTTTTCTTTCATTTACCAAACTGACTTCACCCATTGTGTCTATACCAACCAAGTTCAAGTTCATTGTCATTCAGCCATGTACTTGTATACCTCCATGTACATGGCCTATCAGCGGTGTGAACAGAGCTTCACCAAGAGGGATTTCTCACAGGTCAGCAGTGGTTATTTAAAAAGGGAGCTTCGTGAGCATTTGTCCATTGTACGTGGCCTATCGCAGCGGCTATAACTGGAGTACCAGTCATGAGTTAAATAGCAGGGAAGGTTCAGGCATAAAAGGGAGACACTCCCTAGCGGAGCAGTCATCGACAGAGTGATCTGAGGCAGAATGGTAGGGGTTTGGCTCATTTGGTCTTCGGCGATAACAAGTTGAGGCAAGGCAAGTTTCCTGTGAGGGATTGAAACAGGAAATATGTCTATGAGGCCAGTGTTCTGTACTGGGGGTCAGACATGGGAAGTCTGGGAGACTCCCAGCCTCCCGGATGGGAACATCTGCACCAGGTGTGTTGAGCTGCAGCTCCTTAGGGACCAGGTTAAGGAACCAGAGATGTTGCTCGATGACCTTCGTCTGGTCAGGGAGAGTAAGGAGGTGATAGAGAGGAGTTACAGGCAAGTAGTCACACTGGGGCCTTAGGAAACAGATAAGTGGGTAACAGTCAGGAAAGGGAAGGGCAAGAGTCAGATACTAGAGAGTACCCCTGGTGCTGTCCCCCTGAACAAATAAGTACTCCTGTTTGAGTACTATTGGGAGGAATGGCCTACCTGGGGGGCGCAACAGTGGCTGCACCTCTGGCACAGAAGGGTAGGTAAAGGAAGAAGGCAGCAGTAATAGGGGACTCTATAGTTAGGAGGTCAGACAGGCAATTCTGTAGATGCAGGGAAGAAACACGGATGGTAGTTTGCCTCCCAAGTGCCAGGATCCAGGATGTTTCAGATCACGTCCATGATATCCTTAAGTGGGAAAGTAAACAACCAGAGATCATAATTTATATTAATACCAACGACATAGGTAGGAAAAGGGAGGTCCTGAAAACAGACTACAGGGATTTAGGAAGGAAGTTGAGAAGCAGGACCTCAAAGGTAGTAATCTCAGGATTACTGCCTGTGCCACATGACAGTGAGAATAGGAATAGAATGAGGTGGAGGATAAATGCGTGACTGAGGGATTGGAGTAGGGGGCAGGGACTCAGATTTCTGGATTATTGGGACCTCTTTTGGGGCAGGAGTGACCTGTACAAAAAGGATGTGTCGCACTTGAATTCAAGGGGGACCAACAACCTGGCAGGGAAGTTTGCTAAGGCTATTGGAGACAGTTTAAACTAGAATTGCTGGGGGGGGGGGGGGGTAAGAACCAAACTGAAGAGACAGAGGCAGGGGGCAGTTGGCTCACAAATAGAAAAAGCTTGGAGACTGTGCAAAAGGGAGGATAGGCAGATGATAGAGAAGGGATGCGCTCAGACTGATGGTTTGAGATGCAAGAAGCATCATGAACAAAGCGGAATAGTACTTGGAGCTATGATGTTGTGGCCATTACAGAGACTTGGATGGCTCAGGGGCAGGAATGGGTAACTTAGAGTGCCAGGCCTTAGATGTTTCACAAAGGACAGGGAGGGAGGCAAAAGAGGTGGGGGCATGGCACTGTTGATCAGAAAAAATGTCACGGCTATGCAGTCCAGTGTAGGTCTGTAGTCTAGTGTAGCTTTCTCTGTGTATTTTTTTATTACGTAGTTCAGTCTAGTTTTTTGTACTGTGTCATGTAACACCATGGTCCTGAAAAACATTGTCCCATTTTTACTATGCACTGTACCAGCAGTTATGGTCGAAATGACAATAAAAGTTGACTTGACTTGACTTGGCTGCAGAAAAAGAGGAAGTCATGGAGGTATTGTCTACTGAGTTTCTGTGGGTGGAAGTTAGAAACAGGACGGGGTCAATAACTACTGGGTGTTTTTTTATAGACCACCCAATAGTAACAGGGACATCGAGGAGCAGATAGGGAGACAGATTCTGGAAAGGTGTAATAATAACAGGGTTGTCGTGGTGGGAGATTTTAATTTCCCAAATATTGATTGGTATCTCCCTAGAGCAAGGGGTTTAGATGGGGTGGAGTTTGTAGGTGTGTTCAGGAAGGTTTCCTGACACAATATGTAGATAAGCCTACAACAGGGAGGCTGTACTTGATCTGATATTGGGAAATGAGCCTGGTCCAGTGTCAGGTCTCTCAGTGGGAGAGCGTTTTGGAGATAGTGATCACAATTCTATCTCCTTTACTATAGCATTGGAGAAGGATAGGAACAAACAAGTTAGGAAAGTGTTTAATTGGAGTAAGGGGAAATATGAATCTATCAGACAACAACTTGAAGGCATAAATTGGGAACAGATATTCTCAGGGAAATGTACGGCAGAAATGTGGCAAAGGTTCAGCGGATATTTGTGTGGCATTCTGCATAGCTACGTTCCAATGAGATAGGGAAAGGATGGTTGGGTACAGGAAACGTGGTGTACAAAAGCTGTTGAAAATCTAGTCAAGAAGAAAAGAAAAGCTTATGAAAGGTTCAAAAAACTAGGTAATGATAGAGATCTAGAAGATTATAAGGCTCCACACACAAAATGCTGGTGGTTCCACCAGCATTTTGAGTGTATTGCTTGAATTTTCAGCATCTGCAGATTTCCTCATGTTTGCAGATTATAAGGCTAGCAGGAAGAAGCTGAAGAATGAAATTAGGAGAGCCAGAAGGGGCAATGAGGGGCACAACATTGTGGGCTGAAGGACCTGTATTGTGCTATGGGTTTTCTATATTTCTATGAAACTTTGTTCTTCCAGACCAAAACGTGGAACACAGTACATAAAACTCAGGCATGACCATAAAGAAATATTACAACAAATAAATTAATAATTAATAAAATAAGTGCAAGAAGATTGACATTTAGCATAAGATACATTACCAACATAAGTTAAAAAGTAAACATAATCCTACTGGTACTTCATATGATGAGACCTGGGTGGTGGCAGGGAGTTCAGTAGTCTCACAGCTTGGGGGAGGTAGCTGTTTCCCATCCTAACAATCCTTGTCCTAATGCTTCAGTACCTCCTGCCTGATGATAAGATGGGGTGGGGGGGAGTCAAAGAGATTGTTAGATAGATAGGAGGGACCCTTGACAATGCTAAGAGGCCTGTGTACACAGCATTCCTGATATATATATCCCTGCTGAGTGGAAGAAATATCCTGATGATCCTATCAGAATATAAGGAGACCAAATATTCTGGAACTTAGCTTAATATTTGTCAATTTATTTGTGGTAATATTACTATGTGTTGCATGTGGTGCCACATTAACATAGCAATTAGCATGCCGCTATTACAGCTCAGGCATTTCAGAGATTGGAGTTCAATTCAGATATCCTCTGTAAGAAGTTTATATGTCCTTCCAATGAGCACGCGAGTTTCCTCCAGCTGCTCCAGTTTCCTCCCAGTCCAAAGATGTACCAGTAAGTAAGTTAACTGGTCATTGTAAATTGTCCTGTGATTGGACAATTGGTTAAATTGGTGGGTTCCTGAGCAGTGCAGCTTGTTGAGTTTGCAATACATCATAATAAAAAACTGTAAATTACAAGTGTATATATTTGAAAAGGTAAAATAAATACATAAAGAGGAAAAAAATAGTGAGGTAGTGTTCAATGTCCATTCAGAAATTGGATGGCAAAGGGGAAGAAGCTATTCCTGAATCATTGAGTGTGTGCCTTCAGGCTCCTGTGCTTCGTTCCTGAAGGTATGGGTGATGGGGGGGGGGGGTCCTTAATGATGGATGCTGCCTTTTTGAGGCATTGCTCCTTGAAAATGTGGGGAGGCTAGTGTCATGATGAAGCTGACTGAGTTCATAACTTCCTGCAACTTATTTCGATCCCGTGCAGTGCCCCCCCCCACCAATACCAGACAGCAGTGTAGCCAGTTAGAATGCCCTCCGTGGTGCAAGTCTCTTTAGTGACATATCAAATCTCCTCACACTCCTAATGAAATATAGCCACTTTTGTGCCTTCTTTGTAACTCCATTGATATGCTGGGCCCAGGATGGATTATCAGAGATGTTAACACTCAGGAACTTGAAATTGCTCACCCTTTCCACTGCTAATCCACTACAATAAAACAGAAGTTGATAGGCTCGTGATTAGTAAGGGTGTCAAAGGTTACAGGGAGAAGGCAGAAGAATGAGATTGAGAGGAATAATAAATCTGCCATGATGCAGTGCCGAGCAGACTCGATGAGCGAATGGCTTAATTCTCTTCCTATGTCTTATACTCATGGAATGTTCCAACTTTTATACTGGACATCTATGTGCTAAAGTTCTCAATACCATTCCCAATGCTCTTTTGAAGTATTTTAACATTTTCTTTTAATGGTCCTGGCCAGGGTTTCCTCTGAGTTCGTTTAGATACCGTATTTTTCAAATAAATTTTGAGGACATCCTTAGAACTTTTCCTCTGCCTGTCTGGTCATTTTGTGTCATGACAAACTGGGAATGATGTGTTAACCCTGCCAGAGGAACCTAGCTCATGAACAATGTTGTGTGCTATGCTGCAGATGTTCTATGACTCAGTGGTGGCCAGCATTTTATTCTATGATGGGGCAGGAGGGTGAGAGCTATCTTTGTTTACTTGGGGTCTCAATCCTGGGGCTGTTGGAATGACAGAATGCAGATGTTGCCCCTCTTCCTTCCAGTGAATTTGGAGGACATTGCAGAGACAACATTGGAGGTATCTCTGAAATGTATTGAGATACCTGATGTGAATAATGCAAGACAGAATAATTCTGAAATGACTGCAGTCAGATTGTGCATTTCTAGCTGGAGTTCCTTAGAACAGACACTCAGTGGCCACTTTATTAGGTACAGGAGTAGAAGCTGGTGTTGCCTTCTGCTGATGCTTCTCATCCACTTCAACATTAGACATGTTGTGCATTCAGAGATGCTCTTCTGTTGTAACACATGATAATTTGAGTTGCTGTAGTCTTCTTGTCAACTTGAACTAGTCTGGCCATTCTCCTCTGACCAGGCGTTTAATACATTGATTTGCTGCCACATGATTTTAGAGAGGCCCTGTCTTGGTCAGGGTCAACCATGGGTGTTGCGCCACAGCTGGCTATGTTATACACAGGTCAGGGCAGTATGATATGGAGAGCAAACTATTGCCCATGCAGCAGGCTCCCCCTCTCCAAAGGAACAGCAAAGACCGATACAATTTGGCACCTGTGGTGTCACAGCAATTGCCAGTCAGCATTGTACTCAATGTAGGACTGCCTTCAGGACTCCAGCTCCAGGTTTTTCCTTGGCGTTTATTCCTGAAACCTTCCCCATGAGTGGGTTTGAGGTGATAGTTTTCCTTCTCCTGAATGAGCTGTCAGTATGACTGACGTGCCCCATCTGGCCAATGGCATCGTTTTAAGGCACCAGTAGCCCACCTTTGCCTCTTCTGTCAATAGATACTGTTCCACTGGGCTTAGTACCTAAGCCACACATGAAGACTAGCAGGTGGACTTGGTTGTCGGAGGCCACTTGAGACACATGCCATTCGTAGCACTTAATAGGTAGCAGGAGCTTATTCCCACTACCCTTACCCCCCACCACCACCCCCCAGCCTATGAGGTTTATGATCTGTCTCAGGGGTCAAGAGGCTTAGAACAGAAGACTGGTGGACAACTTCGTTTAGTGGTGTGGGTTGAATCACCTGCAGCTCAACATCACTAAGACAAAGGAGTTGGTGGTGGCCTTCAGGAAGGTGAAAATACCCTGCATTCCCATCCTTCATCAAGGAAGCAGATGTGGAAGTTGTCTGAGACTACAAGTTCCTGGGAACTGAGCTGGCCAATAAACTGAACTGGAACAAAATAGAGGCTCTGTACAAGAAGGGACAGAGCCGACTGTACTTGCTGAGGAGGCTCCAGTCATTCAACATCTGCAGTACTATGCTGCAGATGTTCTACAACTCAGCAGTGGCCAGCATTTTATTCTATGCTGAGGCAGCAGGGTGAGAGCAGCTGATGCCAAGGAGAGCAATAAGCTCGTCAGGAAGACTGTTTCTGTTCTGGGGGCTGAACTGGATTTCCTGTCTGAGAGGATGCTGCAGAAGCTATGGAGCATTATAACCATTATTACAGCACGGCCCTTCTAGTCCGTGCCGAACGCTTACTCTCACCTAGTCCCACTGACCCACACTCAGCCCATAACCCTCCATTCCTTTCCTGTCCATATACCTATCCAATTTTACTTTAAATGACAATACTGAACCTGCCTCTACCACTTCTACTGGAAGCTTGTTCCACACAGCTACCACTCTCTGAGTAAAGAAATTCCCCTCGTGTTACCCTTAAACTTTTGCCCCCTCTCAACTCATATCCTCTTGTTTGAATCTCCCCTGCTCTCAATGGAAAAAGCATATCCACGTCAACTCTATCAAGTCCCCCCTCAACCTTCTACGCTCCAAAGAATAAAGACCTAACTTGTTCAATCTTTCCCTGTAACTTAGGTGCTGAAACCCAGGTAACATTCTAGTAAATCTTCTCTGTACTCTCTCTATTTTGTTGATATCTTTCCTATAATTCGGTGACCAGAACTGTACACAATACTCCAAATTTGGCCTTACCAATGCCTTGTACAATTTTAACATTACATCCTAACTCCTATACTCAATGCTTTGATTTATAAGGCCAACAGACCAAAAGCTTTCTTCACCACCCTATCCACATGAGATTCCACCTTCAGGGAACTATGCACCATTATTCCTAGATCACTCTGTTCTACTGCATTCTTCAATGCCCTACCATTTACCATGTATGTCCTATTTGGATTATTCCTACCAAAATGTAGCACCTCAAACTTATCAGCATTAAACTCCATCTGCCATCGTTCAGCCCACTCTTCTAACTGGCCTAAATCTCTCTGCAAACTTTGAAAACCTACTTCATTATCCACAACGCCACCTACCTTAGTATCATTCCCTCTCACCCCCTCCATGGCATACTGGGCAAACAGAGGAGCGCCTTTAGTAACAGACTTATTCCACTGAGGTTCACCACCAAACGCCACAGGAGATCCTTTCTCCCAGTGGCTATAAGATTTTTACAACTCCACCTCCTTAAGTATACAAGTATATGGTTTAAAATTACATCTGTATTTTGCACTGTAGCCCATATCATCTGAGCTGACCGTGTTGTCCATCTACATTGATCCCATATGCCCACAGTAGGTTTTATCTCTCTACTCCTGTCCAAGTACATGGTGCATATGCCTTCTTAATACTTCCTTTGGCAACTTCTTTCTTCTTCCCACCCTCTGCATAAATAACATTAAATTTCTTTTTACATTCATAATGAGATACTTATTTAAAAATTCTCTCCATCACCTTACATCTATGCCATTTAGTTTTAGACACCTGAAGAAAAAGACTGATTACTTACCCTAACTCTAGGGGCTGACACTCTAAGCTTTGTCATGACAAGGAATTACAAGGCCTCGAAATCTTCCTGAGAAATCCATACTTCTCATAATTTTATAAATCTCTTATAAGATCAACTCTCAGCCTCTTATAGTGAGAATAAACCCAGTCCGTCCAATTTCTCCTCAATACTAAAGCCCTCCATTCCAGGCAACCTCCTCATAAAGGTCTTGTGCACTTTTCCTAATGCTGCCACATCCTGAGAACTTCTCAAAGGACTCAACATGGGGATATAGGTAGGATGGTTTCCCCTAGCTAAGGAATTTAAAGCAAGGGAATTTGGAGCCAGCTCTTTACTCAAAGGATGGTGAATTAATGGAGTTCTTTTTCCCAGGGTAGAAATGACTGATACAAGTGGGCATAATTTTAAGGTGATTGGACGAAAATATAGGAGAGATATCAGAGGTAAGTTCTTTATGAAGCAAGTGGTGGGTGCTTGGAATGCCCAGCCAGGGATGTGTGTAGAAGCAGATATATTAGGAGCATTTAAGGATACATGATTGATAGGGAAATAGAGAGCTGTGTAGGAGAGAAGGGTAAGTTAAAAGGTCGGCACAACGTTGTGGGCTGAAGGGCCTGTAATATTTTATTTGGAAAGAGAAATCCAGGATAAGAGGTGGACGTAGGGATATAGCGATATGGCATGAAAATAGTATTGAGATTGAATATCAGACATTGTCTTAATGAGAAGCCTTGCAGGCTCCAAGAGCTGAATGGTCCGCTCCAGCTCCATTGTTTACCTTCACTGAGAATTGTTTCCCCAAGGTATGAGATCCACAATCTTACCATGAACCTTTCTTGCTAGAGGACAGTGTTGTTGTATAGCAGATGCAACTTGCTAAAAGCCTTTAGTTTTGCTAATGAATGATGTTTGGCCCGTTAGTGTACGTTGATGATGACTTGGAGCTCAGTCTCAAAATAAACACAAAGCATAATTTGGTTATCAGCAGTACGATTATTGATGTTGTGATTTGACTCACTAAAACTTCATTTGGACATTCTGTAGAAAATAACCCAGTCTATCCCATGTTTTTTTGAAAATTAAAAATCCTCAATCTTGCAGTATATCCTCTTATGCCTGCTTGTATGTACCTCTAATGCCTGGGGTAAATAATTACCAATTTTGGCTGCTTGTATTCTATGCTACTAAACTGTGAGGAGCAAGAGAGAGCATAGGTTGTATCTTGACTAAGCTATCACCAAAAGCATTTATGCAGGATGTGCTTAAGATGTCCAAGGGATTTAGAGGAACAAATTTGTAAAGAGATTACAGACTGTTGCAAGAAATATAAGGTTGTTATAGTAGTTAATTTTAACTTTCCACATACTGACTGGGAATCCCATACTGTAAAAGGACGAGATGGGATAGAGTTTGTCAGATATTTTCAGGAAAGTTTCCTTCATCAGTGCGTAGAAATCCCAATGGGAGAGTGTGCAATACTAGGCCTCCTATTAGGGAATGAGTCAGGGCAGGTAACTAGTTTGTGTAGGGGAACACTTCGCATCCAGTGACCACAGCCATTAGTTTCAAAGCAAATGTACATAGAGATAGGTCTGGTCTGCTAGTTGAGATTCTAAATTGGAGGAAGGCCAATTTTGATGGTATCAGAAATTATCTGGCAAGTGTGGACTGGGACAGGCTGTTTTCAGGGAAAGATATATTTGGTAAATGGGAGGCCTTCAAAAACGAAATGTTGAGAGTGCAAAGCATGTATGTGCCTGTCAGAAAAAAAGGTAAAGATAACAAGTGTCAGGAACCTTGGTTTTCAAGCCCAGTTTATAGGCAAATAGGAACAAACGAGGTGCTTATGGAGTACAAGAAATGGAAGAGAACACTTAAGAAAGAAACCAGGAAGTCTTTTAAAATGAGGCATGAAGTTGCCATAGCAGACAAGGTGAAGGAGAATCCTAAGGGATTCTGCAGGTATGTTAAGAGCAAAAGGATGGGAAGGGACAAAATTGGTCCTCTGGAAAACCAGAATGGTAGTCCCTGTGCAGAGCCAAAACAAATGGGGGAGATCTTAAATGAATTCTTTACATACGTATTTATTCAGGAGACAGATACAGAGTCTGTAGAAGTGAGGCAAAGCGGCATCAATTTCATGGATCCTGTACAGATTACATAGGAGGAGGTGATTGCTACCCTGAGGAAAATCAGGGTGAATAAATCTCCAGGGCCTGCAAGGTGTTCCCTCGGACCCTACGGGAGACAAGTGCAGAAATTGCCGGGCCCAACAGAGATATTTAAAACATCCTTAGCGACAGGAGAGGTACCAGAGGACTGGAGGATAGCCAATGTTGTTCCGCTGTTTAGAAAAGACTCTAAGCAGAAAGCAGGAATTATAGGCCCATGAGTCTGACATCAGTTGTGGGAAAGTTATTGGAAGCTATTCTTAGGGACCGGATATATAAGTATTTGGATAGACATGGAATGATTAAGGATAGTCGGCATGGCTTCATGTGTGGTTGGTCATGTCTAACCAATCTTACAGAGTTTTTCAAGGAAGTTACCAGGGCAGTGGATGTTATCTATATGGACTTTAGTGAGGCATTTGACAAGGTCCCACATGGAAGGCGGGTCAAGTAGTTTCAGTGGCTCGGCATTCAGGATGAGGTAGTAAACTGGATTAGACATTGGCTTTGTGGGAGAAGCCAGAGGGTAGATGCTCTGACTAGTGGTGTGCCGCAGGGATCGGTGCTGGTCCTTTGTTGTTTATTATCTAGATTAGTAAATACGAGGATGACACCAAGATTGTGGGTGTAGTGGACAGCAAGGAAGGCTATCAGGGGGTCTGCATCAGCTGGAAAAATAGTACCATAAAAAACCATAGTAGTAGGTCTTACACAGTGAACATACATAATTCATTGAAAGTGGCATCACAAATAGATAGGGTCATAAAGAAAGCTTCTGGCACATTAGCCTTCAAAGTCAATGTATTGGGTACAGAAGATGGGATGTTATGTCAGATGTTGGTGAGGCCATAATTTGGAGTATTGTATCCAGTTTTGGTCACCTACCGATAGGAAAGATGTAAACAAGGTTGAAAGAGTACAGAGAAATTTTACAAGGATGTTGCCAGGTCTGGAGGACCTGAGTTATAAGGAAAGATCAAATAGGTTAGGACTGTATTCTTTAGAATGTAGAAGATTGAGAGGAGATATAAAAGAGGTATACAAAATTATGAGGGGTATAGATAGGGTAAATGCAAGCAGGCTGGTTTCCATTGAGGTTGGGTGGGTTTACAACTAGAGGTCATGGCTTAAGAGTGAAAGTTGAAAAGTTTAAGAGGAACGAGGGGAAACTTCTTCACTCAGAAGGTCGTAAGAGTGTCAAATTGGCCTTCAGCACAAGTGGTCTGTGCAAGCTTGATTTCAACTTTTAGGAGAAGTTTCGACAGGTACATGGTTAGTTTTTATACGGAGGGCTGTGGTTGCAGTGCAGGTCGATGGGAGTAGGCCGTTTAAACAGTTTCAGCATGGACTAGATGGGCTGAAGGGCCTGTTTCTGCACTGTTCTTTTCTATGACTCTGAATTTGTGAGGCAAGTTCTTTTATAGAGAGATTGGTAGGTGCCTGGAACATGGTGCTTGGGCAGGTGGTGGACTTACAAACCCCATTTCCAGAAATGTTGGGATATTTTCCAAAACGCAATAAAAACAAAAATCCGTGATATGTTAATTCACGTGAACCTTTATTTAACTGACAAAAGTACAATGAAATGATTTACAATAGTTTATTGACCAACTTTATTTTGTGCAATACACAAACTTTGTTTTGTAAATATACACAAATTTAGAATTTGATGGCTGCAACACACTCAACAAAAGTTGGGACAGAAGCATGTTTACCATTGTGTTACATCACCTTTCCTTTTAATAACACTTTTTAATCGTTAATCGAACTGAGGATACTAATTGTATTAGATTTACAATTGGAAATTTTGTCCATTCTTGCGTGATATAAGACTTCAGCTGCTCAACAGTACGTGATCTCCGTTGTCTGATTCTCCTCTTTATGATGCGCCATACATTTTCAATAGGAGATAGATCTGGACTAGCAGCAGGCCAGTCAAGCACACGCACTCTGTGTCTACAAAGCCACGCTGTTGTAGCCCGTGCAGAATGTGGTCTGGCATTGTCCTGCTGAAATAAGCATGGACGTCCCGGGAAGAGACGTTGCCTTGATGGCAACATATGTCTCTCTAAAATCTTAATATACACCTCAGAGTCAATGGTACCTTCACATACATGCAACTCACCCATACCGTGGGCACTGATGAACCCCCATACCATCACAGATGCTGGCTTTTGCACCTTTCGCTGATAACAATCAGGATGGTCGTTTTCATCTTTGGCACGGAGAACTTTACGCCTGTTTTTTCCAAAAACCAGCTGACATGTGGACTCATCTGACCATAGCACACGGTTCCACAGTCTTTCGGTCCATCTGAGATGAGCTCGGGCCCAGAGAAATCGCCGGCGTTTCTGCATAGAGTTGATGTATGGCTTCCTCCTTGCGTAATACAGTTTCAAGTTGCATTTCTGGATGCAACAACGGACTGTGTTAAGTGACAATGGTTTTCCGAAGTACTCCCGAGCCCAGGTGGCTATAATTGTCACATTAGCATGAAGGTTTCTTAGGCAGTGCTGCCTGAGGGCTCGAAGATCACACGCATTCAACAGTGGTTTCCGACCTTGCCCTTTACGCACTGAGATGTCTCTGAATTCTCTGAATCTTTTCACAATATTATGTACTGTAGATGTTGAAAGACCTAAATTCTCTGCAATCTTGCGTTGGGAAATGTTCCTTTTGAACTGACTAACAATTCTCTCACAAATTTTGGCACAAAGAGGTGAGCCACGACCCATCCTTGCTTGCAAAGACTGAGCCTTTGATGGACGCTACTTTTAAACCCAGTCATGATACCTCACCTGCTACCAATTAGCCTGCTTAATGTGGAGTCTTCTAAACCGGTGTACTTGAATATTCTGTGCACTTTTCAATCTTATTTTAACTCTGTCCCAACTTTTGTTGAGTGTGTTGCAGCCATCAAATTCTAAATTTGTGTATATTTACAAAATACAATTAAGTTGGTCAGTAAAACTATTGAAAATCTTTTCTTTGTACTTTTGTCAGTTAAATAAGGGTTCATGTGAATTAACATATCACAGATTTTAGTTTTTATTGCATTTTGGAAAATATCCCAACTTTTCTGGAAATGGGGTTTGTAGATAAGATAACAATATAAAGGGCATTTTGACAGACATGAGCAGGCAAGGAATAGAGGGATAGAGACCATCTGCAGGCAGATAGAATTACTTTAGATTAGTCAGCATGATCAGCACAGACAGGGTTTGTTTGATAGATGAGGTAAGTCACTTGATCATTCGAGGCTGCTTCACAGTAAATAAAATCTTTTCTTAAACTCACCTTCCTGCCAAATGCCAACTTCCATATTCCCAATTAACTCTGTGTCAGCCACTCCCAGTTTTTAATGTTGTAAGTTCATGAGCATTCATCTCTCTTGTACAAAAATACTTGCTACCCTCGGATTGCATCAGAAATGCCTGAGATTTGTGGCGGTGTGCAGCAATCTGTAGGTGAAAGTTTTGTGGTGAGGACTTGCATTATAATAAGAGACTAGATAGACTGAGACTTTTCTTGGAGCATAGGAGGTGGAGATCTAACCTTAGGGAAGGTTCTAAATCAAAACAGGTGTAGTTAAGATAGATGGAGTTTAAAACTAGAGGACCTAAACTTAAGGTGATATAGAAAGATTTTAAAAGACCTGTGGGGAAACTTTGTCATGCAAACGATGGTGGGTATATTCAAAGATTAAAAGTACATGTATAAATTATACAACCTTGAGATCTGTCTGCCTATGGGCAGTCACAAAGTAAGAAATCAAAAGAACCCAATTTAAAAAACAGACCAACACCCTATGTGCAAAGAAAAAGAAAAAAAACACAAATCATGCAAACAATAGAAGCAAGCAACAGCATTCTGAAACAAAATCAAGTCTATAGACTGGAATTCCTGGAGCAGGTGGAGTGGCCCAAAGCCTTGGTCTCAAGTTCATCATATAATGGGGTAAGCTGCTGTGAAGCTCGCAGACATGAAGTGTGTAGTAGTGGGAGCAGACTCAGAGCCTCAGCACCATGGGGAGAGGAGGGAACATCATTGCAGAGAGAGCAAAATCGGCCCAACCCTCACCTCTGGTCCCGGCACCCTGCCTTTCCAGTCTATTTGGGTTGGTATATAAATTGTCTACAAACATGCAGTGCCTAGACTTCACCACCAAGTCCAAAGCTGTGTGCTTGATTTCTCCAAATCAGCTCAGCACTTAAGAGTAATCCAACCTCGCATCTGGTTTAGGTAGATGGGCACCAAAACTGCTCCACCTCGACTCCTCTTCGAGTAGATCGTTCCAAATCCATTTCAGTCTCCAAAACTGCCTCAAACACGTTGTGCCTTGACTTTATGATACACCAGCAGGACTCCTCATCCCACGAGTCAGCTTCACTTCCACTCACCTCTTCATTGTTTGTGGTGATAGTCTACCACGATTTACCTCATAAAAAGTGTTATTAATGATGTTTTTAGTCGTATTT
Source organism: Hemitrygon akajei (assembly GCF_048418815.1). Lineage (NCBI taxonomy): Eukaryota > Metazoa > Chordata > Chondrichthyes > Myliobatiformes > Dasyatidae > Hemitrygon > Hemitrygon akajei. Next base: position 98,510,530 of record NC_133128.1, on the reverse strand, counting down.
CTTGACTTCTGAACTACCAGTAAGCTGTCGCACAAATGATCGAATGGCGGAGCACTATCAATGGGCTAAATGGCCTAATTCTGCTCCTATGTCTAATGGTCTTGTATTTCAGATAGACATCTTAGCTAGCATGGATGATTTAAGCTGAAAGGCCTATTTCTGTGCTGTATAACTCTAAGACTCTAAAGGACACAACTTGTGTCCATGGACCATATGGAAAAATTCACCTAAAAAGCCATTGTAAGCAGCTCACCCATTGAATTGTAAACAAACTCTTTATTAATAATGTCTCTAGAGTGTGTACTATTATCTGCCTTCCTCTGGCCTCAGTCACTGCCACTAGTTAATTTGTGGTTATGTCAGTAAGTTTAATAATGTACAATTACACTTGAATCTTGAAAAAATTGGAAGGTGCCTGATAGCTTTTTTCCCCAGCATGAACATTTCTGGCTTGTTTCTCCCCTTGTAACTTGTTTTTGTCACTTCAGCTCATTTAGAGTAGTTAGATTTTAGGCTGATCACCTCTTCCCTTGAAGTGAAGAAGTGCAGTTTATTACTGATGAAAGGCTGTAGAGATGTGTTTTACCCATTGCTTACATTATCTGAAATTCTAAACTGTATTTTAACTCTTGTTTTCTTTCAGTGTTACTTGTTAGCATGCTACAGTGGACAGAGGAATTTGAAATCATTCCTGATGTTTGGCGTCATTTGTCTCTGTAACCTCTATCTGCATGAACATCGTAATATTTGGCAGATTCTGTTTCATGTGGCAGTGGCTGCATTTTCAACTCTGCAGACATGGATGAGACAACCACAAGGAAAGGCCCCCGACTACAATGTCTGAGTGTCGAACTACGGAGAGTAGTTCCATGTAAAGCACAGAATGACCTGGGATATAGAGCCTGAAGTGAAAGATTCATGTCCATTATGGGCCAAATGATGAAACTTATTTGACTTCCTTGGAAACACTGTGGCACAATGCTGACACTCGAAGCTGCTAATCAAGGTTGTGAAGATGAATTCCTGCAGTTAGGTCCTTATTGCTGCAATGTATGGGGTACTTATTTGGGCACTAGACATGAGGCTGGAAAATCCCAGATACCTTGTTAGCGTTCTATTTGGATTCAATTGATATGAGATTTTTTTGTCAAATTTTTGTTTAAAGTTTATTTCTCTTTGGTTCAAAAGGCAATGATTTGTATTTTGAGTGCAAAGCACATACAGTGAAATCACAAGGCTCTGCTTTTGTGTTCAACTTCAGAGACTTGACCACTTAATTTGAATTGACACTCCCAATACAGGACTGAGGAGATACTGTACTACCTAAGATGCGCTGCTCACTTGAGTGTTCACATGAGATTCATGTCACCATCTGGATGGAAATTGAAATTCTCCTCCTACTTCTCATTAGTATTTACATTTCATCAAGTACTTTTTAACCATAAAATACTTTACTTGGTCATTTATTATGCAGAAATTTGCTCTGTTTCCTGCATTACAATAGCAGCTGCATTTTTTTACCCCAAAGTATTTAATTGGTTTTCAAACTTTCAAGCAGCCTGTAATTACAAAGTATAAAAATAGGAACTGCTGGACAGTTCAGTAATTCAGGTTCAAGTTCAAGTTTATTTATTGTCATCTGCCTATACATAACAACGTTCCTCTAGACCACAGTACACCCACAATACATAAATCATGCACAGCACATAAACCAAAATATTATACCATAAATAAGTTAATAAAATATAGTTCAAAATGAATGTAGTGAAGTGCAACACAGGTAAACAGTACAGAAAACAGATCAAACACGAGGAAATCTGTGGTCCTGATGAAGGGTCTCGGCCCGAAACGTCGACAGTGCTTCTCCCCATATATGCTGCCTGGCCTGCTGCGTTCCACCAGCATTTTGTGTGTGTTGCAGAAAACAGATCTAGTGAAGAGAGCATGGTGGTGCCAGGGTATTCATAAGTCTCGCAGCCAGAGGGAAGAAAATGTTACCCAGTCTAGTAGTGCTGGACTTGATGCAGAAGGGGAGAGTTGCTTCTGTGTTCTTTGAACACAGAACGGTACAGCACAGTAACAGGAAATTCAGCCTACAATGTTGTGCCAAACCAGCTAAAAAGCAAGTCAGAAGCACTGATACACTAATCCCTCCTACCTACATCATGTCCATATCCCTCCATCTTCCAAACATCCATGTGCCTATCCAAACGTGTCTTAAAAGCCTCTAATGTATTTGCCTCTACCACCATACCAGGCAGTGCATTCCAGGCATCCACCACTCTGAGTAAAAAAACTTGCCCCTCACATCTCCCTTGAACCTACACCCTCTCACCTTCAATGCAACCCTGGGAAACAGATACTCTCTGTCCACTCTATCTATGCCTCTCATAATCTTGTAAACCTCTATCAGATCTCCCTTCAGTCTCTGGTGCTTGAGAGAAAACAACCCAAGTTTATCCAGCCTCTTATGATAGCACATGCTCTCAAAACCAGACAACATCCTGGTATACCTCTCTGCACCCTCTCCAAAGCCTCAACATTCTTTCTACAGTGGGACAATCAGAACTGTACACAATACTCCATGTGTGGCCGAACCAGAGTTTTATAAAGTTCCAACATAACCACCTGACTTTTGAACTCAGTGCCTTGACTAATAAAAGCAAGCATTCCATAAGCTTTCTCAACCACCTTATCAACCTGTGTAGCCACATTCAAGGAGCTATGAAGTTGGATCCCGAGATCTTCTTTGCTGAGTAACATCATTAAAGATCTTGCCCTTAACTTGTCCTTGCATTTGCCCTAACAAGGTGTAACACCTCACACTTATCTGTCTTGGATTCCATCTACCATTTCTCAGTCTGTATCTGCAATGGTTTGTGTCATGCTGTATTATTTGCCAGTCTTCTACACTCTCCACAACTCCACCAATCTTGGTATCATCCCCAGATTTACTAACCCACCATCTATATTTTCGTCCAGTTCATTTAAATACATCACAAACAGCAGAGGTCCCAGCACAGACCCCTTTGGAACTCCACAAATTTCAGACCCCAGCTCAAATAAATCCCTTCAACCATTATTCTGTCTTCCATGCACAAGTCACATGCCGGTGATAATAAACCTGATTCTGATTTTGAAGCTAGTTCTGAAACCAAACAGCCAAGTCACCAGAGACCCTATGCATATTAATCTTGGAGAGGATACAGATAATGATGAAAGGCCCAGCAATCTCCTCGCGTATCTCCTTCAGTAACCTGGGTTATAGTTTGATCTGAAACATTAACTATTTCTACCAATGCTGCCTTTTGTGCTGAATGTTTCCAGTATATTTTTACTTCTATTTCAGATTTCCTGCATTTAGTTTTTACAGTTTTCATTTTAATCTGCCTATTTCCATCCACCTGCACCAGACAATGGCCCTTCATACCCCTTCCATACAAGTACTCTCTTAAATGTAACATTTAACAAGCTTCTCTTAAATGTCGAAATCAAAACCACATCCACCTCTTGCGCTGGCAGCATGTTCTATGCTCTCACCACCTTCTGAATGAAGATGTTCCTCCTTATGTTCCCTTATGTTAAACATTTCACCTTTCACCCTTAACCCATGACCTCTAGTTCTAGTCTCACTCAATCTCATTGGGAAAAGCCTGCTTGTATTTACCCTATTTATACCCCTCATCTCTTGAATTTTCCTAAGATATTATTTTCTCATTTAAAATTTTCTCCCCTTCCTCTTTTCTCCCAAATCCCAAATTGAACTGTTGCTAGCCATAAAAGAAATCATAGGAGGAACTTAGCAGGTCAGGCAACATCCATGGAAGCAGAGGGGTGGTTAATGCTTTGCATCTCAACGGTTGCCACTTTTCCTTTTGCATTTTGCAACAAAAATGCAGAAAAGCTGCAAATACTTAGCAATTATGGAGAGAAAATCTGTATTAATGTTCAAAACGCTAATTTTAATTGAGGTTCAGGTTCTTTTCCATAGATGCTGCCTGGCGTGAGATTTCTAGCATCAATCTTCATTTCAGATTTTCCAGCATTTGCAGTGTTTTGGGCCTTTACTAACTAACTATAAAGGAAGCTGAATACAAGTCTTTACTGTGCCTCATCGATAATATTTAAAACTGACACAGTAGGGATTAGTTGTTTTGTAACTATGCCTGTGCCTGGGAATTCCAATTTGTGAGAGAATGCAAGAGTGAATTTTATTGCTTCCAGGCCATACTTCAGTGTCACACTGCTGCCTTTTGGGATCTGAATGTTTTCCTATTTAGGTTTCCATAATTGAGTATTTATTTTATGAGAATTGTAACATGCTAATATCTATATACATTTATGTGACTGTGTTACAACATTTTGTAGGAAATTGGTAAGAAATAAAATATGTAATGCATATATTTAGAGAATCGAGCAAGCCCAAATGGTTTCCACCAATACAAAATATGATGTGCAGACTGCATTTGTCGAGGGAATAATTTATCTTCTAAACTGGCACTGATGACCTGTACACTACTTTATCCTCCGCTGGCTCCAGGCTTTCAATCACCGGTTCTTTGACTTTCTCACGTCCTGCAAAGATCACCCGTCTACAGACCACAGAACCCGCTAACTCCAAGGTCGGTAGGCCTGGATGTCTCCAGACTGTGATCCCTGCTGTCGATCTCAACGGTGCTAACAATCCAGAGCAAATTCAAAACCCAGACTCCCTCACCATCAACGCAGGTTCCAACGACCTCGGACATCTCCAAAGTGCCAACTGTGCAACCTCCAACTCTGACTCCAGCCTTGACCTCCAGGCCGGGTCTTCATGCGCTGTTGCTGAAACCCCTGTCTCCACTTCCCCCACTGCCAGTCCACATTCCGCAATCCCGTCTCTCAGGTTCCACTGCCAGCTCATGTCCTCGGAGACTCCACCTTCTTCCCACCCCTGTTTTCCCTGAACACCCCAATCCTCCGACCTTCCCCTCTCCAAGGCAGAATGTTCTGTCCTCAGTAAGGGCCTCACCTTTATCAGCCATTCCCTCTGACTTTACCCTCTCCAAGGCAGAAAATTCTGTCCTCAGTAAGGGCCTCATCTTTGTCAACCTTGCCCTCTCCGAAGCAGAATGTTCTGTCCTCAATAAGGGCCTCGCCTTTGTCCCCCTGTGTCCACACCTCAGTTTTGTACCTACAGTGACGGTGAGTCTCCTTCTGCCGCCTCCATCTCCGAGCCTATTTCTTTGGCAAGGACTCCCCACCCCGCAACTATGACCCCTTCTCCCGTCTTCTACCCTCCTCTTCCTGGACACCCTACCCTGGTCTTCTGCCCGTTCTGGACCTTTTCCTTGCCAACCGCAAATGGGACATTAACCATCTAGACTTTAACACCTCTCTCTCCTATTCCAACCTCACTCCTTCTGAACGCTCGGCTCTTCACTCTGCACTGATTCTAACCTCACCATCAAACCCTCAGGTAAGGGGGGTGCTGTAATAGTGTGGTGTACTGACCTCTACCTTGCCAAGGCCCAGCGCCAACTCTCAGACACCTCTTTACTCCTCGAACAGGACCCTACTAAGGAACACCAGGCCATTGTCTCCCAAACCATCACCAACCTTATTGACTCTGGGGATCTCCCATCCATTGCCATCAACCTCATAGTTCCTTCACCCTGCACCTCTCGTTTCAACCTCCTACCCAAGATCCACGATCCCACTTGTCCAGGTAGACCCACTGTGTCAGCTTGTTGCTGCCCCACTGAACTCATATCAGCATACCTTGACTCTGCTTTACCCTCCCTAGTTCAGTCCCTTCCTACCTACATCCATGACACTTCACACGCTCTGGATCTTTTCAATGATTTCAGGCCCCCTGGCCCCCTTCACCTTATTTTTACTATGGATGTCCATGAACAACCCTCACTCCTTCATAACCCTCCACTTTTCTATCACCCAGATGCCTATCTAGGAGTTTCTTTAAAGCCCATAATATATCTGCCTCTGCCACCACCCCTGGCAGGGCATTCTATGCGCCCATCACTCTCTGTCAAAAAAACTCTTGATAACCCCCCCCCCTTTTACTGTACTTCCAATCACTTTAAAATCACAACTCTTGAACTCAATCCCCAACTAATGAAGGCCAACACACTGTAATGCCTTCTTAACCACCTTATCAAATTCTGTAATTTCTTCTCATCTGTGTCATGAATGGTTGACCCTTTACTTTAAGACTGTAACCCCTGGCTCTTGATCATCACCATCCACTCCCCATTGAGCCTTGGGTGGCATCAATTTGGCACCTACACTCAAGAGCCCAGAAAGAAAACTGGTAGGTTTCAGCAAGATCACCCTCCATACTTTTAAACTGAGCTTAACTACTCTAATATTTCCTCAAAGAACAGACCCACCATCACAGTAATCAGTCTGGTCTACCTGTTGCAAACACCTGAAGTCATTGAGTGAATCTATTGCCTCGATAGGCAATTGGGCGTGCTCTCTGTTTTATGCAAGTAGACTGTCAGAAACTTGTACAGAGAAATGAGCCCATTGACCAAATATTGTACATTTAGTCCAAAGAAAAATTCAATGAAGAGTAATGTAGCTGATTCCAACGAACAAAGGTTTTGGACTTTATGGACAGTAGCTGAAGATAGCAGGGCAGTTAGATAAGCTGTTAAGAAGACATACAAAGTATTTCATTTACTGGCCAAAGCTTATGTTAGTATTGTACTGTATTTAGACCAGCAAAGTCACCGTTTGTTTACCTTCTGTTGGTCTGGTCACTAGTATGTTATTGCCCAAGCCAGAACACAGAGGAGATTCACAGGATTGGAAAACAGTAGTAATGAGGTTCAAAATCAGGTTTATTATAACTGATTTCTATGGTTTTGTGGAGGCAGTACAGTGTAAGATATTAAAATGGCTATCAGTTACAAAAATAAATAAATGGGCCAAGTTAGGCTCATGGACTGTTCAAAAATCTGATGGTAGATGGGAAGAAATTATTCTTAAAATATTGAGTCCAGATCATCAGGCTCCTGTATCATCTCCATCTATGATGGTCATGTGAAGAGGGCATATCTCAGATGGTGATGGTCTTTACTGATAAATGTCACCTCTTGAAGATGTACATGATGGTGGGGGGGAGGGGTTGTGCTGTGATGGAACAGGCTGTTTGTTCTGTGCATTGGAGCCTCCATACTAAGCTGTAATGGAACCAGTCAGAGAATATTTGTAGAAATTTGCAACCTCCCCTTCCTGAAATCCACAATTCCTTGGTCTTGCTGATGTTGAGTGCAAGGTTGTTGTTGCAACACCACTCAACCAGCTGATCTGTCTCACTCCTGCATGCTTACTTAACACCATCTAAGATTCTGGTGTCATTGAGAAATTTATAAGTGGTGTTTGAGCAGTGAGTAGCCACACAGTCATGAGTGCAGAGAGAGTATTGCAGTATGTATCCCTGAGGAGCACCTGTGTTGATTGTCAGCAAGGATAAGATACTACTACTAATCCACACTGACTGTGGTCTCCTGATGAGGAGGTCAAGGATCTAATTACAGAGGCCATGTTTGAAGGTTGTTAATTAGTGCTTGGGGATTGATGGTGTTGAACACTGAGCTTCAATCAATAAACAGCAACTTTACTAATGTCTACATGCTCCAAAGCTGATTGGAAATCCAATGAGATTGTGTCTGCTGTAGACAGGTCTATAGTAGTAGGCAAATTGCAGCAAGTTCAGGTCTTTGTTTAGGCAGGAGTTAATTCTAGCCATAATCAACCTCCCAAACCGTTTCATCACAGTAGACGAGTGCTACCATGCTATAGTCATTGAAGCATCTTAGCCTGCTCTCAAAGCTGATTGATGTCCCTTTGAAGCAGATGGGAACCTTTCACTGTGGCAGTGAGAGGTTAAAGATGTCCATGAACACTCTGCCCATTTGCTCAGCTCAGGTTTTCAGTGCCCTGCTAGGGTACATCACTGGGGCCTAATGCCTTGAGAAGGTTCACCTTTTGAAAGATGTTCCGATGTCAGCCTCTAAAACAAAGAGCGTAGGATTACCAGATGCTGCATAGATTCTCCTTTTCAAAGCATATGTAAAAGGTGTTGAGCTCACTGGGGAGTGAAACATCACAGCTATCTACACTGTTATGTTTCACCATATAGGAAGTAATAGCATACAAACAGCTGTCCTGCATCCAGTTGTGTCTCTAACTTCACACAGAATTGCTTTTTCACTCTCGTGATGGCTCTCCATAGAGCATCCATGAAACTTGAGAGGAGATTTAATTTCATATAAACGCTATGGGGAAGCCCTGGTAAGATAAACGTGGAGGATTTATTTAGACATAGAAGCACGGTTAGACCATTCACCCTTTGAGTCTGCTTTGCTATTTCCCAAAGCTGAGACAGAAGTAAATAGAGGACATAAACTTAATTTTCACAGTTCAGTAAGCTTGCTTCCGCACAGGGAAGATGATTGAAGAAAGCAGTGAGCTAAGGCACCAGCCTTGGTGGTGGTAGAAGGTAACTCGTAAATAGAATGGATCAAGCAGATAACAATATATTTTTGTCGATAAGGACATTATGTTGCAATAGGAGGGTAAGTATACTAGCACCAAATTAAGGTAAGGATTAAAGAATAGCTTTGTTACAAGTATATCACAACATAAAGTGAAATATGCCGTTTGCATCAAATAAAATCAGCAAGGATTGTGCTGGGCAGCCCACAATTGTTGTCATATTTCCATTGCTAACACAGCACACCCACAGACTCACTAACCCTAAGGTGTACATCTTTGGAATGTGGGAGGAAAGAAGAATGCACCAACTGCTTACAGACAGCAGCGGGAATTGAAGCTCAATCTTACAGCCAACACTGTCAAGCCTTGTGCTGACCACTTTGCTACTGTGGTGGCCCCTGGTGCCCAGCTTTATGTGTTACAGTTAGACATGGATTAAATGCTCCATGACTCGAGTAGGACATTGAGAGAGGCAGACGGAGCTGTTACTCTTGATCCTATTCCAGAGAAACTTTGCCATCTCATTCAATGGACTCAACATGGCCAGTTCAGTGGTAGTGGGTAATCACTGATATTTGCTTACAAAGTAATTTACAGATTTCTATCATTATGTTCTATAAGTTGGTTGAGCCTGACCTTTGTCTTGATGGACGGAAAGCCCTTGCCCTGATGCAAAATTCCCAGTCTGTGTTTAAATTAGTTTTTTGTATATTCGCTGACAATATTAATTTCTGCCCATTTTGAAGTGCATCTGAAACATGACAAATGCTGACAGAAGCAAAAAACTCTGGACCAGCCGATGTAGAATAAACTATTGATCTGTTCAATGGACCAGAATCAATGGCTTGCAGAGTTAACACATGACTGATGAAGATTAAATCAGTAATGTAGGCAAAGCATTTTAACTCTAAGAAAGTAAGTAAAAGCAGCAGTTAAGCCATTTGATCTATTGTCCCTATTACATCACAATTGATCTTCTACTTGCGCTAGCATAGCATTCCTAGACAGAAAATGTTAGAAATATTCAGCAGGTTGAGCAGTGTCTTTGCAGAAAGAAACAAACATAGTATTTCAGGCTGTTGACCTATTGACAGAACTAAGCAAAATTAGAAAACAGGCATGGTTTAAGTTGCAAAGGGGGGAGAAACTGCAGAGAACAAAGAGCGGCAAGGGACTGAGAGAGAGGGAGTCATAGTTAGTCATACTGCACAGAGACAGGTCCTTTGGCCCAACTCATCCATGCACATCCAATTGTCCCAGGTTTGGCCCATATCCTGCTAAGTCTTTCCTATCTACTTACTTGTCTAAATGTCTCTTAAATTGTAATTGTACCTGTCTCTACCACTTCTTCTGGTAGCTCGGTCCATTTACCTACCACCCTCTGTAAGGACAAAAACTGCATCTCAGGTCCCCTTTTAATTTTTCTCCTTTGTCTTCTTTCACCTTGAACCTATATCCTCCAGTTTTAAACTCCTTCACTCCGGCGGGGAGAGGAAGACTGACCATCCATCTTATCTGTTCCTCTCATGATTTTATAAACCTCGGTAAGTTTATCCCTCAGTCTCCACACTCCTAATTGTCCAGCTCAGGCCCTCCATTCCAAATATACGTTTATCCTCATGAATCTTTTCTGAACTCTTTCCAACTTAATGACATCCTTCTTATACCCAGGAAACCAGAACAGTGCAGTGTGGTCTCTCCAATACCTTGTACACTTGTGAAGAGAGCTGAAACTCATTCATTGCAAATGATCTGGCTAAAGGAGATGAACACAGAGGAAAGAGAATGAAAAGCAATGAGTTACAAAGCACTTGCTAAATGCAAATAAAAGGACTATGTTGCAAGAGAAAATCAGGTCAGACAGCATCTGTCGAAGGAAATGGAGAACGTTAATGTAGGTTGATGACCTTTCATCAGAACTGACCTATTCTGCTGAAATATTGATTATGTGAAGTTGTCGAATTCACCCATAAATTCAGCCTTATCTATAAATGGAAAGTCCCTGGGGAGTGTTTCAAATAGGAAGACATAGTATACCACAAATGGGTATAAGTACATAGTTCCCATAAAGTGGTGACGCCAATAGACAAGGTGGCGAAGAAGACATTTGGCATCCTTGTTTTTGTTGTCAAGGTTTTGAGTATAATCTGAAGTCTTACCCAAAAGATTAAGGTGCATGGGACCCACAATAACTTGGCTATTTGGATTCAGAACTGGTTTGTCTACAGAAGATAGAGAATAGTTAATAGGACTTTTTCTGGCTGGATGTCTGAGTCTGGTGGTGTTCTACAGGGATCCATCCTGGGACTTCAAATGTTTGTGATACATAAATGAGCTGAATGAAAACGTGGATGCATAGTTTGGGTGGTAGATGTTATCTACATGGATTTTAGTAAAACCTTTGATAATGGCCCCTCACGGCAAGATGATCTGGATTGTTAGGTTGTATGGGATTTGGGGAACTAGTGGGGGGGTTTCAGAATTGGCTCAATGTTAGGAAGCAGAGAGTGATGGCCGAAGGTTAATTTTCCAATTTGCAGTCTATGACGAGTGTAATGTTGGGACCTCTGTTATTTATTATTTATGTAAATGATTTGGATATGAATGTACATGGCATGATTAGCAAGTTTGCTAATGATACTAAATGAGGGGGTTCTGTTGATAGTGAAATAGGTTACAATAAGTTATGAAGAGTTCCTCAGCAGTTAGGAAGATGGGCTGAGGAAGGGCAGCATTAGATTTCAACTTAGGTAAGTGTGAGATGATGCATTTTTCGACAGTCCAGCCTGTAGAGCAGTGGTTCTCAACCTTTTTTTGGCCATGCCCCACCTAATCACCTCTAAAATCCTGATGCCCCCTGTGGTGATATATAATTCTTATTATTCAAAAAGTGAACTCCTATTCACCTGGAGGAAGCCTAAAAGACCATTAACTTGGTTTAAACAAGCTTCCAAAGAACATGGCATTCATGAAAGAGAAAAATAAAAGAACCAAAGGACTGTTAAAGTTCTGAGGAAGAAATTACTAAGAAATTGTAAAAAAAAAGAACATTAAGTGATATTAAAATAATAATAATAAATAAATAAATAAAACAATGCCGATTCGTTTCTACAGCATACAAAGACAGATACACCGTTTAAAAGAGATGACGCAATGTACACACCTTCACACCACCAAGAACCGAAAGCTACTGCAAAAAGCAGCATTGGCGCGACCTCGTACGAGTTTCTTACGTGTTTGGACTTGTTCATTCGTTCCTTCCTACATCAGTCAATTCATTAATTTAATTATGAAAGCCATTTGATGGTTGCAATGATGGTGATACACTATATATACAGTACATACGCAATTACACATGTACATACACACAAGTATTTTTATGTATGCATACTGTATATACACATATGTATTAACTCGCACACACACTCATACTCACACAGACTTACTAGAAAAAATTCACTGTTAATAACTCATTCTTGAATTGACCCCCTTAAAAATCAAATTACCCCCCTGTGGGGCGTACGCCCCATGTTGGGAACCACTGCTGTATAGTCAATGACTGGGCATTAATGAGTGTTGAGGAACAGAGACACCTGGGAATATTTGTGCCTAAAGTGGCTGCACAAATTGTTAAGGTGATAAAAAGGTGTTTAGCATGCTGGCTTTCATAAGTCGGGGTATTGAGTTTAGGAGTAGGGACATTACATTCCAGTTATATAAACATAGAAACATAGAAAACCTACAGCATAATACAGGCCCTTCGGCCCATAAGTCATTGGTGAAGCCACACTTCAAGTATTGGGTACAGTTTTGGTCACCCTGTTTACAGGAAAGACACTGTCAAGCTGGAGATGTTACACAAGAGATTTATGAGGATGCTGCCTGGACTAGAGGAGAGGCAGGTCATGCTAGATTTTTTATTCCCTGGAGTGCAGGAGAACCTCAGAAGTTTAGGAATGCGGAATGTAAGTAAGATGGGCCATCATAGTCTTTCCCCAGGGTTGGGAATTCCAAAAGTAGAGAGCACTAATAAGAAAGGAGTGGTTTAAAAGAGACCTGAGAGGTACTTCTTTGCACGGACAGTACTGAGTACCTGGAATGAGCTGCCAGAGGAAGTGGTTGTGACAGGTACAACTGCAACATTTAAGAAGCATTTGTATAGGTACATGAAGAGTTATGGTCGGACTGCATCCAACTGGGAACTAACAGGGAGGTGCTGTGGTTGGCATGAACTAATTAGCCGAAGGACATGTTTCCTTGCTGTATTACTACTCCATGATTCTGCAAGGTCAAATAAAAATAGGATGCAAAATGAAGTGTTCTCAGTTATGGGAAAAAGTGCAGTGCAGGGAGCCTGTGGTACGTATTTTCAGCCTTTTGTATCTCCTGTCCAATAGGAAGGGGCAAAAAGCGAATGTCAAGGTAGGGTGAGGCCTTTGATAATGTTGGCTTCTTTATCAAAGCCACATAAAGTGTGGTGAGACCACAAGTGGAGGATTATGTGCATTTCTGGTGTCCCGCCATAGGAAAGATGTCATTAAGCTGGAAAAGGCTCCTGAGGGTTCCACCAGGACTGGAAGACTTGAGGCTGAATAAGCCGGGACTTTTTTTCCTGGTGTGTAGAAGGGTGACTTTATACAATCAGGGCTATAAGGAACTGGGATAGTGCAGTCTAAATCTGGGGGGCATAGATTTAAGGTGAGTGGGGAAAGATTTCAAAGTGGTCTTAGAGGAATCTTTATTAGTTTATGGATATATGGAACAAGCTGCTAGAGGAAGTTGTAAAAATTAGCAACTTTAAAATTCTATTTACACAGGTACATGAATAGAAAATGTTTAGAAGGATATGCGTTAAATACAGACAAATGGGCCTAGCTCAGGCAGGTACCTCAGTTGACATGGACAAGTTAGAAAGGTTTGATTTTATTCTGTGTAACTTTGATTCTATATCCCTTCATTCTTGTGGTGAACTACATATACCTGTCTGGACACGCCCCCCCGCTGACTGCTCCTGTGGCTCCTCCCACAGACCCCGGTATAAAGGTGATTGGAGGCACAGCCCCGGCCTCAGTCTCCAGGATGTTGTGTGGTGGTCACTTGCTGCTTGTTCTTTCTTCCAGCCAATAAAAGACTATATCTCGCCTCACGTCTCCGAGAGTTATTGAAGGTGCATCAATTCTATCAATATTCTTAAAATCCTTGTCTTAAAAATACTCTGTAACTGAGACTACAAAGCCCTCTTGGCTGGAGAGATCAAAGAATTCACCACCATCTGAGTGAAGAATTTCATCTCATTTCTATCCTGAATCCTTTATTTTGAGATTGTTACCCCGGCTTCAGATGCTTCATCTAGGAGAAACTTCATCCCCGTACGTGAAGTCACACAAAAGATTTGTGTGTTCAGTGACGTTCTTGAAAGCATAGGTCTAGTCTGCTTTATCTTTTCTTGAGGCCCAACCTCCATCTTACGAATCAATCTGATGAGCATGTGTTGCTCTTTATCGCACTATATCCTTGCTGTGATAGGACCACAGCGGACAACAATTCCGCAACTCCAACACATGCAGCAACTGTGGCAGAGCCTGCCATTCCAGGATTGGCCTCAATAGCCACAGTCGATGCTGCTCGACAAACCAGTGACTACCAGAAGCCCAATACCCATAGTCGACCACGACCGATGGAGGCTACACCCTGATAGGACCCCTGACATGATACTCCATTTGGGATCTCACCAGGCTGCAATACAATTATAGTAAGACTTCTTTACTTCTGTAGTCAAACTCTCTTGCATGCTGTTTGTCTTCCGAACTGTTTGCTGCTCCTGCATGTTAATATTCAATGGAAAGACACTTATAACCAGATCTTTACAATCTCAAAGCCCTTGTGGCAGGGTGGGGCTGGTGTGGATCTCACTGAAACCTATCGAATATTGATAGGCCTAGGCACAGAGGACGTGGAGAGGATGTTTCACACAGGGGGTGAGTGTGGGACCAGAGAGCACAAGCTCAGAATACAAAGATGAACTTGTCAACCTCTGCTTTAACTATACCCAGTAACTTGGCTTCCAGACATCTGTGGCAATGAATTCCACAGATTCACAAAGCTCTGGCTAAAGAAATTCCTCCTCATCTCTGAGCTGAAGGGACATTCTTGTATTCCAAAGCTGTGCCGTCTGATCTTAGACGTTCCCCCTATAGGAAATATCCTCTCCTCATCCACTCTATCTAGGCCTGGAGTTCCTAACCTGGGTCCGTGGACTCCTTGCTTAATGGTATTGGTTCATGGCATTAAAAGGTTACAAACCCCTGATCTAGGCTATTCAATATCTGATAGGTTTCAATGATATCCCCCCACCACCTTTTCTTCCCAGTATCGTTCTTATGAACCTCCTCAGGACCCTCTCCAATGCTAGCACATCCTTTCTTAGATAAGGGGCCCAAAATTGCTCACAGTACTCCCAAGTGCAGTCTGACCAATGACTTATTTAGCCCAAGGCAGTGGTGTCATCTGCAAATTTGTAGATGGTTAGAGCAGAGTCCGGCCGCACAGACATGAGTGAACAGGGAGAAGGAGGATGAGGACGCAGACTTTTATGGTTCCAGTATTGAGAATAATCCTGGCAGATATTTCCTGCTTATTGTCAGTCAGAAAATCAAGAATCCAGTTGCAAAGGGAGGTGCTGAGTCTCAGGTCTAGGGGTTTGAAAGATATATTTGCTTGGAATCAGCGTATTGAGAGTGGTGCTGTAGTCAGTAAACAATAGTTCAACATTGTTGAACTTTGACAACATTGTTGTCCAGATGCTCCAATGATGAGTGGAGGGCCAGTGCGATGATGAACACTGTAGACCTGTTTTGGTAGTAGATAAATTATGTAATGTAGTTTTACTGCAATTTGTATTACGTATTTGGAGTACAATAAATGAGTTGTTACAATTTTTCTTAAATATAAAATTTCACGTTGGTGGCCCCCATGCTCTAGGATGATTCCAGAATTATTGAACATGTTGGCCAACACAGTCACTTTGAAACAGCCAGAGTTTGGGGAGAAAAATGCGGCTGCTTGGTTTGTACAAGCTGAGGCCCAACTCGCAAAAGATCACTGCAGACTACACAAAATTCTGCTTTGTGGTAGTGTCGCTCAGCAATTCCATGGCTGTGAGAGTGGTGAGTCTACTAGAACTGAAAATGATAAATACCAATGACTGCAAACTCACCTTTTACAAACGTTTGGACTATCGGAGTCTGAGCATGCCAAACTGTTGCTCTCCATGATGCTAAGCCATCGGAGCTAATGGACCACAGGCTGTTTCTCCTGGGAAATCACCATCCTTCTTTTATTTTTACACATGGGACCTCGTCCTTGCTAAAGTGGCTAGATCTCTGCTCGGTTCAGATTTCCTGTGTGCCCAAGAACTATTAGTCAATCTTAAGAACTGCCAGCTTGTGGGTCCCACTGCTCCCCAGAAAGTTCCCCACAATGACTCTGTCAAGCACATGCACCACCTCATGTGAGTTTACTCGACTGCTGGGCAAACTCCCAAACCCCTTCAAGCCCACATTTTCCACTACAGTCACAAAACATGGGGTCAAGCACCACATTTCCACAACTGGCCCACCAGTCCATGCCCACATGCGTAGACTGGGCCCAGAAAAGCTGGCAACCATGAAGGCTGAGCTTGCCAACATAGAAAGACTTGGTATTGTACAACAGTTGAATAATTCCTGGGCTTTGCCCTCCATATGGTCCCTAAGTTCAATGATGGTTGCCACTCATGTGGTGATTACTGATGCCTTAACAAGGCCACCACCCCGATCGTTATCTGATCCAACATATCCAGGACTTTTTGACACATTTAGCTGGAAAGTTAATTTTTTCCGAAGTTGATCTAGTTTGAGGCTACCATCAGATGCCAGTATGCTCGGAGGACATTCCCAAAACAGCTGTGATAACCCTGTTTGACCTCTTTGAGTTTCTGCGCATGTCATTCGGGCTGAAAAATGCAGCACAGACAGCTGATAAGCTTCATATTAAAAAACTTTTTTTTTACTTGGATGACAATCTTGTCACCAGTGCATCCAAACACGAACATGTATCTCATCTCCACACACACTTCAAACACTTAAGCCAACACGGATTGATTATTAACCCTGCTAAATGCTGTTGTGTGTTGTCAACCATTGACTTTGTGGCATTGTATCTCCACAGAGGAGTGAAACCTCTCCCATCAAAAGTAGCCACTATTATGAATTCCCACTGCCCCACTCTACTAAAAAAACACAGAAGGTTTTAGTTATGGTGAATTTCTATCATCCCTTCATTCCATCCACGAACTGCTGAACTTGTGCTCCCCCTGTATAGTGTGTTTAAAGGCAATAACCTAATCACGTACTTGACTGGTCAGCAGACATGACCAGGGCATTTGATGACACCAAACAAACTCTTTCCAATGCCACCCTACTGGCACACCCATTCCCCAGTGCACCTATAGCTGTTACTACCGACACTTCAGACTATGCCATGGGTGCTGTGCACAAACAGTTGGACAGAGGCGTGTGGCAGTCGCTCACCGTCTTCAGCCAGTGCTCCATCCCCCAAAAGGAAATTCAGCACGTTTGACCGTGAGCTTCTCGGCCTTTGTCTGGCTGTCTGCCATTTCTATTGTCTTCTAGAGGGTCGACATTTCACAGCATTCATTAACCACAAACCCCTCATGCACACAATGTCCAAAATATCAGGTCTGGATGGCAGTAATGCCACCTGACCTACTTATCAAATTTCACAAATGACACACACCATATCAAGGGGAAGAATAATGCCCTGACTGATTGCCTCTTACGGCCAGCCATTGAGGCCATACACATCGGGGTTGACTATGATGGTAGGGCAGCCAACCAAGTTACTGACCCAGAGGTCCAGGCTCACCGAACAGCAGTCACAGGCCTCCAGTTGACTGACATTAAGTTTGAGGAAGCGGTGTTTCTCTCCTGTGTGATAACCTCAATCAGTTGTTCTCATAAACTGGAGTTGGACTGCTTTTGACTCCATACATGGCCTCTCACATCTGGGCTGGAAGGCCTCACAGAAAATGGTTGCACTAAAGTTTGTGTGGCACGGCCTTAGAAAGGACATCCGTGATTGGACTGCAGCCTGTGTGGAGTGCCAGTGAACAAAAATTAACTGTCACGTTCAGGCACCACTGGCACCTTTTGATGTCTCTGAGCGAGAGTTTGACTATGTCAATGTGGACCTTGTTGGTCCTCTTCCCGCCTCCCCAAGGTTTCGTGGACTCTGGACTGGACCACCAGGTGGCAAGAGGTTGTCCCTCTAGCATTGATGATGACCACAGATGTGCCTTGGGCATTCATCAGCACCTGGGTTGCTCAGTTTGACCACAGTCCCTAGTTCATATCAGACCTCTGGGCTCCAATGGCCCAGAACCTCAGCATTAGGGTACATCACACCACAGCATATCACCCACAGTCCAACGGCCTATGTGAGCCGTTTCACTGCTCATTAAAGGCTGATCTGAGGGACTCCCTCACCGATGAGTGTTGGCATGATCGTCTCCCGTGGGACCTGCTCAGAGCCACTCCAAAAGAGGACCTGCAGTTGTCCGTGGCTGAGTTGGTATACAGCCGTTATGAGTGTCAGATGATTTTATTCCTGACAACCACCTAATCGGCCTTTCAACAGTGTTCCACCCTCAGTAAATTCAATTCCTTTGCACCTATTCCTATCTCCCATCACGGCATACAGCACTCTTGGTTTACTGTTGACCTACATTCTGCCTCATTCATTTTTGTCTGCTATGATGCAAACCAACATCCCCTTAGGCCCCCTTACAACAGCCCATTCTATGTTTTGGAATGGGGAGAAAAGGTTTTTATCATAGATAATAGGGGTAGATCATTTTAAACCAGCCCTCCAAGGTTTGGAGGATTCTACTACCATGTCCCTGGCATCATGACCTGACATGACCATGCCAGAGGCAACTGCTGTTATTCCACACATGGAACATAGAACCTGGGTCAGGCAGCTCACCCAAGCTCCAGACAGGCTCAGAATGCCAGTTGTGGTGAATTCTGGGGGTGGGGGTTCTGTGTAGGGTAACGTAATTGGTGGAAACATGCTTAATTCACAGCCACCAATATTGAGTTGGAGTTCACTTTAAGAGGCTGGTCTGACGTGATGACATAATCACATGGAGTACTTTTACTGCTCTTTGTGTTCAGGGTTTGGAGTACAATGAATGAGTTATTAGTTTTTCTTAACCATAGAGGCCTCATGGCATTTTTCTTTTGCAAATACCAATAGGAGTCTCAATAGTTAGGGGGATGGACAAGAGATTCTGTGGCCATGAAAGACAAAAAAAGTGTGTTGCTTCCCAGATGTTAGGGTCAAGGATGTCTTGGAATGGTTCCAGAATATTCTGAAGAGGGAGGGAGAGCAGCCACAGGGCATGGTGCACTTTGGCAGCAATGACATAGAGGAGGAAGAGGTCCTGTGCAGTGAGAATAGGGAGTTAGGGAAGAGGTAGCAGAGCAGGATCTCCAAGGCAGTAATCTCCAAATTACTCTCAGTGCCACATGCTAGGCAGAGCAGGGATAGGATGGTAGTACAGATGAATGAGTGGCTGAGGGAGTGGTGTACAGTGCAGGGTTTCAGATGTCTGGATCATTGGCATCTCTTCTGTGGGAGGTATGACCTGTATAAATGTAAGGGGTTTCTTCTTTTATGTTACTGCTAAGGCTAATAAAATGGCTTCTTTGTTATGTTTAAAATAAAAATGTTTCTTTGTTATATTAACTGCTGAGAAAGTGCTTCTCTCTCATAGCTTGTTAGGATTATAATTACTGATAACGAGAATTGTATTTATTAGCTAACCAATTGGGATAGAGGTTATCCTTTCTTGTGTGTCTGTAAGCTATTGTTTTCGCGGGCTTTGGGGGGACGATGTGATGGGGATAGAGAGAGGAGACATGATGCTGTAAGCTGGGCGACGGAACGGACCCTGAGCGGGAGTCCGAGGCCCAGGGTTTTTGGTGAGGAGAGGAGACAAGGACAGATTCGTGTGGAGCGTCTGGTTGACCACCGTGGTTGGTCCCAGGTGGCAGGTCAAGGAGGTTGGAAGGGATCGAATGGTGGCAAGAAGACTTCATTAACTGAGCTCCAACAGTTGTGCACAAAGTGGTTGAACTTTGATATGTTTGGCACCTGTTACTTTTTCTTTTATGTTCTATCTCTATTAAGTACATAGTTTCAGTGAGATCTATAAAGTGTAATCATTTAATCGCATATGGTGTGTTATTGCCTGTTATTTGGCGTGGTGGGGACATCACACAGCATCTACACAAACTGACTACCCAGTTTGGTGGGGCCGAAGGCTGCTCCCCCTAGACGGAAGCGAGCTGAGCGAGCCTGAGGCTTACCAGGGGGCTACATAAAAAGTACGGGTTACACCTGAACAGGAGTGGGACCAATATCCTTGTGGGCAGGTTTGTGAGGGCTAATGGGGAGGGTTTAAACTAATTTGGCAGAGTGATAGGAACTGGAGTGATAGAGTTACAGATGGGGCAGTTGGTATAAAGGTTCAAAGTTTCATTTTATTATCAAAGTATGTATGCAGAATACAACTCTTGAGATTCGTCTTCTCCAGATAGTCATAAAATACAGAAAAACAAAGGAAATCTTTGGGAAAAAAAGACAGCCCCCCAACATGGAAAAGAAAAAAATTAAAATTCACAGAACCCAAATCTCCAGCCCCTCCCTTACACAAAACTAAGATCGCCCACCCAGAAAATGGCAGCTAGAACATCAAACCCCAAACCCCCAATCCCCTCCCTCGCAATAAGTAACATATCACCCACAAGAAAAAAACAATGACAATAACATCAAACACCGTACCCCCACCCTTTCACACTCAAATAGCTTACAGATCCCCCAAACAGAAAAACACAGCAAGAACATCAGAGCCCAAATCTCCAAACTATCCCTCACAGAAAAACAAAACATATCGCCCACAAGGACATTAAACCCCCAACCCGCTAAATGGCAACAAGAAAAAAAACTGAAGAAGTCCAATATAAACTATAGTCCACACCAAAAATCAAATAAATCTCAGAATTTCGAAATCAGCTCAGCATCAAGGAGAGTGATCACTGGATCTCAGTCCTTCCGTGGAGAGAGATGGCTGACCCACAGCCTCCTGACTGCCGACCCAGAGAGCAACCACCGCCCCACAGCCTCCGTGGAGAGCAACCACCGCCCCACAGCCTGCTCTGCATTTCTGTCGATGTTTCAATCTTCCTCAACACTTTGATTGACGAATAATGGAGTTGATCATCTCTGGTCTTCTCCTTGAGGCAGCTCGTGCTTGCAGTCCTCTCCAGGAATTTTCTTGAGGACAGCAGAGCCACTAGATCATTCAATTGAACTCCAAACTGTAAGTCACTGGCTCCAACAGTTTCTGAAACACAATTAAGATGAAAAGAATAAGTAGGAGATGTAGAAAAAGTGAAATAATTGACTTTCTGGAAATTGTCACCCATTGTTGGTGTGCCATCTTGCACACAAGCATATGGATGCAGTGTGGATTGAGACTGTGAGGAAGGACAGGCAGATGATAAGGCAATCAGTGGGATGAGTTGAAGTGTAATATGAGAGCAAAATTGAAAAAGGTGTTGAATACAGGATTGAATGTGTAGCTGAATTGAATTGAAACTGTATTTGTCTCTTGTGCCAGGTGACCCTGAGGCTCTAAACCCTCTGGTCTGGTGTGTTACTAGCATTGCAGAATGGATGACTTTGAATTTCCTTCAACTAACTTAGGAAAGAACAAATTCTGGTCATTGGTAATAATAAGTAAGTGTGAATATTAAAAATAAACTTGATCTAGCCTTACAAATCACATATTAACCATATTACTAGACTGTTCTTTCACTTAAGGAACATTGCAAGAGTTCAATTTCTTATAACATCTCAAGATGCAGAAAAATCAATGCACACTTCTGTTTTTAGCCAATCTGACTACTGTAATGCACTTTTCAGGACAGCCTATGAAAGATATAAATCAGCTGCAGCTTGTTCAAAATGCAACAGCAAGAATTTTAACCAAAAAAAAGAAAAATCTGAGCACATTTCACCAGTTTTTTGGCATCACACTGGCTGCCTGTGTCCTTTCAGATCAATTGAAAAATACTGTTAATTGTGTATAAGGCACTGAATAACCTAGCTCCTCAAAGGTTTCAAAGGTACATTTAATGTCAGAGAAATGCAGACAATATACATCCTGAAATTCTTTTTCTTCGCAACCATCCACGAAAACAGAGGAGTGCACCAAAGAATGAATGACAATTAAATGTTAGAACCCTAAAGCCCCCACCAATTCCCCTCTCTCACACGTAAGCAATGATCCCCCCTCCCCAGCCAGCAAACTAAGCATCAGCACTCCCCACCAAGCACTCAAGCATGCAGCAAAGCATTGATAAAGACGTAAACTTACAGTATCCCGAAGACTACTCGTTCACCCGATAATTTGACATACCACAGGCTCTCTCTCTCCCTAATAAAGGGAAAAGAGATGTCTTCATTTCTCAGCTTCTCCGTATATTTTGGAGTGTCTATCCCCTTACATCCCTAATCATAATCTTAGATTCATGAATTCTGGTTTGCTTTATGTTCCCAGAGCCAAGCATATAAGAACTGGAGATGCAGCCTTTTGCTCTTTTGTACCAAAAATCTGGAATACTCTACCGACTGAAATACATCAGGCTAGTACTGTGGAATGTTTCAAAATACTTCTGAAAACCTACTTTTTTAATTTTGACTACTTATATGATTACTTAATGCCTGTTGATATTGATTACATTTATATAATTTGGTATGTTTAATTACATTTTATTCTACATAATATTTGTCTTATGATTTTTTATTTTGTCTCAAATTTTTATGACTATATTGATTTATCTTTACAATCGATGTAAAGCCCTTTGAGCCTGCATATTAATGTATGAAAGGTGCTATATAAATAAAGTTATGATTATTATTGTTGTATTATTGCTGTGTTTTTATTTTTTCTCAGCTCAAGCTGGTAAAACTTGAGGTACAGGCACTAATTTCTCAATTCTCAATTTCCCAAGCACTCTCATTTCTCAATTGCTAGGAATTTTTGGACTATTCTGATGGTGTTTAGTATTGCGATTTTCTGGAAATTTATATAAATACTGGTGTATAGCCCTAATTGTTTAATGCAATTATGCAGTGATACTATTAGGACAATAGTGTGGGGTGATACTATTAAGACAATGTATACAATGTTCATGTTCCATAGTCATTCAATTTCCTCTTTGCATATTTCTGGTGTTTTCCTCTTACTGATTTCTGTATGTTATGTGTTTTGTGAATGGTTTTTCTATTAAGTAAGTTGTTCTTGCTTGTTTATCCTGTAATATTATATTTGAATGGTTATGGATTGTCTTTTCTGTAATAATGGATCAGTCATAATAAAATTTGTCGGACTTTGACTTCAAAACTGGATAGGGCTTGTATTTATAGTAAGGTATGGTGTCTTTTATGAGTTTGTATTTTAAAACATGATTTTGGTGAATGATGTTTGTCACTTGATTGCACTCGTGTAGGTAATCAGATTGAGTTAAACTGCTACAGGATCCTGTAGTGTGTTGGATTGTTTCTAGTTTCTCTTAGCATTTTCTGCATTTATCATCTTGAATTTGTTGGTCTTTTATTATGTATTTTTGATAGATTTTTTGTGTTAACCATCTGATCCTGTATTGCTGCCAGGAACCCCTCTGCTTCTGGGAAGATATCTCCAACTCTGAGCCAGGCATTCAATACTTCCTTGTTGACATCTGTTCTGCTCAGATCATGGGAATGTCTTCCATGGAGGGTCAGGCTCTTCCATTGGTTAACTTTTTCTCCTATAGTGATAATTATAATAATATATAGTGATATAATTATAACATATAGTGATAATTACTTCATTCTTCTGGGTTGTGTTTTCATTTAAGCTTAGTGGTATGTACTTCTTATCAGAATTGCATATGCTCACATGGAGTGCTGAATCCTGTTTTCATTGATGAAAGTATTCCTTAGAAGTTCTACCTTACTGTTGTGTAAATTTTTTAAGTCCTCATCCTCCTCCTGTCCTAGGTAATGTTAATCTAAATGTGTTCAAATGTACATTGTGCTTTCTAAAACATGTCTTTTCAGTTCTTATTTTTCTTTGTGAATTTTCCAGATCCAGAATTATTATTATTGTTGTAATTTTATTTGTTCTCTGCTCAAGCTGGTAAAACCTGAGGTACAGGCATAGCCAAGCACACTCATTTCTCAATTGCAAAGAACCTTTCGAATATTCTGGTGGTGTTTAGTATTATGAATTTCTGGAGATTTACGTAAATATTGCTGTGTAGGACTAATTATTTAATACTATGGAATGTTAACAGTTGTAGATATTACTATTGGGGTAATGTATACCCTGTTCACGTTCCATAGTCTTTCAATTTCCTCTTTTAATTCAGCATATTTCTGTTTTTTTCACTTATTGATTTCTGTATGTTATATGTGTTTGGAATAGCTATATCTATTAAGTAAGCTGTTCGTGCTTGTTTATCCTGTAATATTATATCCTTCAACATTAAACCATCGTTCATCCCTTTGCAAAAACTAAAACAGCATCATTCAAAGAGTTGTACATAAAAAAATCCTATGTACATTACTAAATTTTGAGGATTTTCCATTTTCAATCGACAATAGACAATAGGTGCAGAGGTAGACCATTCGGCCCTTCGAGCCTGCACCGCCATTTTGAGATCATGGCTGATCAACTACTATCAATACCTGGTTCCTGCCTTGTCCCCATATCCCTTGATTCCCCTATCCATAAGATACCTATCTAGCTCCTTCTTGAAAGCATCCAGAGAATTGGCCTCCACTACCTTCTGAGGCAGTGCATTCCAGACCCCCACAACTCTCTGGGAGAAGAAGTTTTTCCTTAACTTTGTCCTAAATGACCTACCCCTTATTCTCAAACCATGCCCTCTGGTACTGGACTCTCCCAACATCTGGAACATATTTCCTGCCTCTATCTTGTCCAATCCCTTAATAATCTTATATGTTGCAATCAGATCCCCTCTCAATCTCCTTAATTCCAGCGTGTACAAGCCCAGTCTCTCTAACCTCTCTGTGTAAGACAGTCCAGACATCCCAGGAATTAACCTCGTGAATCTACGCTGCACTTCCTCTACAGCCAGGATGTCCTTCCTTAACCCTGGAGACCAAAACTGTACACAATACTCCAGGTGTGGTCTCACCAGGGCTCTGTACAAATGCAAGAGGATTTCCTTGCTCTTGTACTCAATTCCCTTTGTAATAAAGGCCAACATTCCATTAGCCTTCTTCACCGCCTGCTGCACTTGCTCATTCACCTTCAGTGACTGATGAACAAGGACTCCTAGATCTCTTTGTATTTCTCCCTTACCTAACTCTACACCGTTCAGATAATAATCTGCCTTCCTGTTCTTACTCCCAAAGTGGATAACCTCACACTTATTCACATTAAACGTCATCTGCCAAGTATCTGCCCACTCACCCAGCCTATCCAAGTCACCCTGAATTCTCCTAACATCCTCATCACATGTCACACTGCCACCCAGCTTAGTATCATCAGCAAATTTGCTGATGTTATTTTCAATGCCTTCATCTAAATCGTTGACGTAAATTGTAAACAGCTGTGGTCTCAATACCGAGCCCTGTGGCACCCCACTAGTCACCACCTGCCATTCCGAGAAACACCCATTCACCACTACCCTTTGCTTTCTATCTGCCAACCAGTTTTCTATCCATGTCAATGTCTTCCCCCCGATGCCCTGAACTTTGATTTTACCCACCAATCTCCTATGTGGGACCTTATCAAATGCCTTCTGAAAATCGAGGTACACTACATCCACTGGATCTCCCCCGTCTAACTTCCTGGTTACATCCTCGAAAAACTCCAACAGATTAGTCAAGCATGATTTACCCTTGGTAAATCCATGCTGGCTCGGCCCAATCCTATCACTGCTATCTAGATATGCCACTCTTTCATCCTTAATAATGGACTCTAGCATCTTCCCCACCACCAATGTCAGGCTGACAGGTCGATAGTTCTCTGTTTTCTCCCTCCCTCCTTTCTTAAGAAGTGGGATAACATTAGCCATTCTCCAATCCTCAGGAACTGATCCTGAATCTAAGGAACATTGGAAAATGATTACCAATGCATCCGCAATTTCCAGGGCCACCTCCTTTAATACCCTAGGATGCAGACCATCTGGACCTGGGGATTTGTCAGCCTTCAGTCCCATCAGTCTACTCATCACCGTTTCCTTCCGAATGTCAATCTGTTTCATTTTCTCTGTTACCCTATGTCCTTGGCCCATCCATACATCTGGCAGATTGCTTGTGTCTTCCTTAGTGAAAACAGATCTAAAGTACTCATTAAATTCTTCTGCCATTTCTCTGTTTCCCATAACAATTTCACCCAATTCATTCTTCAAGGGCCCAACATTGTTCTTAACTATCTTCTTTCTCTGCACATACCTAAAAAAGCTTTTGCTATCTTCCTTTATATTCCTGGCTAGCTTGCATTCGTACCTCATTTTTTCACCCCGTATTGCCTTTTTAGTTAAGTTCTGTTGTTCCTTAAAAACTTCCCAATCATCTGTCCTCCCACTCACCTTAGCTCTGTCATATTTCCTTTTTTTTAATGCTATGCAATCTCTGACTTCCTTTGTCAACCACTGTGGCCCCTTTCCCCCCTTTGAATCCTTCCTTCTCTGGGGGATGAACTGATTTTGCACCTTGTGCATTATTCCCAAGAATACCTGCCATTGCTGTTTCACTGTCTTTTCTGCTAGGCTATCCATCCAGTCAACTTTGGCCAGCTCCTCCCTCATGGCTCCAGAGTTTCCCCTGTTCATCTGCAACACTGACACCTCCGAGCTGCCCTTATCCTTCACAAATTGCAGATAAAAGCTTATCATATTATGATCACTACGTCCTAATGGCTCCTTTACTGCGAGATCGCTTATCAAATCCTGTTCATTACATAACACTAAATCCAGAATAGTCTTGTCCCTGGTTAGCTCTCGTACAAGCTGTTCCAAGAATGCATCCCGTAGGCACTCTACAAACTCCCTATTCTGTGGTCCAGCACCAACCTGATTCTCCCAGTTCACCTGCGTGTTGAAATCCCCCGTAACTACTGTGACATTACCTTTGCCACATGCCAATGTTAACTCCCTATTCAACTTGCACCCAATATCCATGCTACTGTTTGGTGGCCTGTAGACAACACCCATTTGGGTCCTTTTGCCCTTACTGTTCCTCAGTTCTATCCACACAGACTCTACTTCTCCTGACCCTATGTCCCCCCTTGCAAAGGACTGAATCTCATTCCTCACCAACAGGGCCACCCCACCCCCTCTGCCCACATTTCTGTCCCTACGATAGCACGTATACCCTTGTACATTAATTTCCCAAGTCTGATCTCCCTGCAGCCATGTCTCCATTATCCCAACAACATCATAGTTACCCATTCGCACCTGAGCTTCAAGCTCATCTGCCTTATTTCTGACAATTCGTGCATCCAGATATAGAATTTTTAGCCCATTTCTCCTCTCTCTGTTTGAATTGCTGCCTATTGTGCTTAACCCAGCTCCCTGAACTCCCATCGGGCTATACGCCCCTAGAATTTTGTTGTCCTTCCTAAATTCACTTATTCTTTCAACACATTTAACTCCATGTTCCGTCAGACCATCCTTAATGAGCACAGAAAATAACATTAGAGCCCAAGGGTGCACAGGGCTTATTGTAAGTGTCTAATTTGAATTCAGATTATGGTGTTCACAGTTAATGCTGAAAATAAAATACAATGAATGGCAAAAATAACAAATATATAATGTTAGAAAGTGCGGAAGACTCAGGCTCCCATCTAAGACAGGTTAACCATTTGAGGGGCACTGAGAAGTCTATAATAACATTTGGTTAATGTACATGTATATTAGCCAAATTAAAACTAAGTGCAATTAAACAAAACCAAGAAAACATCTGTTAAGAACAGGATATTTTGGAAAGGAAATATTTGTTAATGGCAAGTTTCCAAAGTTAAAATATAGAGAAACAAATTTATTACAAAAATGCAAATAAGATCCCAGGTTCCATAGCCCTGATGTGAGAGATTCATATGTATCAGCAGCCTTGATTGTCAGAGGGAAAGGTTGCAAGAAAGTTATGCCAAGTGCCTGAAGTCAGTTCAGAAGAAGGATCCTGGACCTGAAATAGTAGCTGTTTCTCTTTCCACCGATTCTGTTTAACCTTTCTGAGGTGTTTTGGGGATTTTCTGATTTTTGTCATGAGCCTTATCTTTGAGGAAAGACAAGAGCAGTATTAGGCCATAAGACATAGGAGTAGAATTAAGCCATTCGGCTTAACAAATCTGCTCCACCGTTCTATCCTGGTTGATTCATTATCCCTCTCCACTTCATTCTGTAACCATTGCCTCCCTTACTAATGAAGTACCTGGAAACCTTCACTTTAAATACACCCAATGACTTGGCCTTCACAGCCATCTGTGGCAATGAATTTCACAGATTCACCACCCTCTAGCTAAAAAAATACCTCTTCATTTCTAAAGGGACATTCTTCTATTCTGAGTCTCCATGAACACTCTCTATAGGCCTTTCAATATTCGGTAAGTTTCAATGAGATTCCCCCTCATTCTTCTAAACTCCAATGAGTATAGGCCCAGAACCATCAAATGCTCCTCATACATAGAATTTAAAGTTCTACAAATTAAAAAGAAAAGTAGGAGGGTATCTGATTAGGAAAAATATGGTAAATCTAAGTTAACTGCTTTGCGATAGGAAGGTAAGAGAATGGGACTATAAATCACTGGGAAATAAATCTAAGGTAGATGTTTCTAATAAAGTAGGCACTGCGTGTGTTTTCCTGGTCTTCTGCTGCTGTAGCCCACCCATTTCAAGGTCTGACGTGTCGTCCATTCAGGAATGTTCTTCTCCACACCACTGTTGTAATATGTGGTTATTTGAGTTATTGTCACCTTCATGTCAGCTTGAACCAGTTTGGCCATTCTCCTCTGACCTCTCTCACTAACAAGGCACTCTTGCGCATGGAACTCACTGGGTCTCACTGGAAAATAGTGTTTTTCACACTATTCTCTGTAAACTCTAGAGACTGTTGCACGTGAAAATCCCAGAGGACCGGTAGTTTCTGAGATACTCAAACTACCCTGTCCGGCACCAACAATCATTCTGCAGTCACTTACTTAGATCACATGATGGGGAAGAACAACAAACTAAACCTCTTAACCATATTTTCATGCTTTTATACATTGAGTTACTGCCATGTGATTGACTGATTAGATATTTGCATTAATGAGCAGGTGTACAGGTGTAGCTAAAAAAGTGGCCACTGAGTGTATATGTAATGATCATACGTATTACAGTGACAGATACACACAGCTACATATCCTGGGACTGTACTGCTTTTCTGTTCTGATGTTTGTTCCAAATAACAATTAAACCTTTTGACCATGTCTGCATTGATTGATTGATTAGAAATTTGCCTTAACAAACTGGTGTACATATGTAACCATATGAAATGGCTACATAGTAATCATAGCTGATCTGCTTGAGGAGCATAAATAAAGGGAGATGAATGAGAATAGTGGAGATAAAATTAAAGAGCAAATGTGTAAAAAGTGGATCATTGCAAAAAGTGTCATGCAAAACAGAAACTGGGGGAAACATAAAATAAAAGAGAATCCTAAAAACACTCACCATGTCAAGCAGCATCTGTGGAGTAAGAAATGGTCAGTTAACATAACATCAAAATCGGCCACTTCTGACACAGACAGAGAGCAGAGGAAAGATGAGTTTTCTAAAAATGTTGGACTCAATATATTGATCCAAAAACTACCCTGTGCACACACAGTGAACGAGCTGTTCTGCTTGGTGTTTACACTGAGCTTGACTGGTGCAATGAATTCGGCCGAGGAGTCCAGTGGGAATGGGATGGGGAATTAAAGAGATCAGCACCTGGACTGGTCTTATAGAATGATTGAAGGAATTCTGCAAAGTGATCAACAAATCTGTATCAGAGATCAGCTTTGCAAAATACAACTCTGATATTTGTCTTCTCCAGATAGACATGAAATACAGAAAAACCAAACATCAACTCCACCGCACGAAAAAGAAAAAGAAACAAAACTCGCAGATCTCCAAAATCCCCCACCCTCCCAGCAGAAGAAAAACAGCAACAAAAGCAACAAATTTCCACCTCCTCCCCGCAAAAAAGCAGCAACAATGTGATCCTCGACCCCTGCACTCCAGAAAAAATCAGCTACAATAACAATCCTTGAGTCCCCTCAGTCGCAAAACAGAAGAGCAGCTGTTTGGTCTGTAACTGAGGGTTTAAGGATGAGGGTGAGCTTATCAAGGTGTTACCATTAATGCTCTCAAGTGGGTTTTTACCAAATTTCATTTAATAGCAAATATGTTATTAAATTAAAATTCTGTTAATTCACTCTCCAGCTCTCTGGATCCTAATGGATTGGTGTTATTTGCTACTCTCCCTCTCCACACGGTGGACCCCAGTTCCCTTCCCACACACATCCCTTCTTCCCACTTGCAACACTTCAGTTCCCCCACTCTCTTCTACTCCCCAGCCACAGTTCTCACTCTATCTTTCAACTGACTGCACTCTAGTTTCTACACTCCCTTTCCAGCGTAACCCCAAATCTGTTGATTCCCAAATTCTCTCTTGAATATTGTGAGATAACTTGAGTTGAGTATGATGTTTTCCCTTAATGGAGAACACCAGTGCGAGACTTTATTTTATGTGCAGAGGCCGATGATGTCAAAGCCACATGTTTCTTGATAGAACGGTGTCATAGCATCCAAAGTGACTGAGGACCATTCACTGCCTTTGTGAAATGTCATTATCATGTGCTGTTGAGGTCTTGGTTGGATTGCTCTAGGTCTGGAACCTCCACTTAACCTTACTACCATGGGTGACCCTACCGGAAGCTGAGCTCCAGATGGCATCGCTCACGGGATCTAGGAACTCCCAAACTTCCCCACCTCGTGACGATCCTTGGAAAAGCTCTTGAATAAACTTTTGGGTAGGGAATAACTGAGATTCACAGCTCTCTGGGTGGAAAAAAGTTATCAGTAATGAGTAAGTTATTGTATACTATTGTGAGAGGCAGGATCTACCAACTTTTGGATAGACAAGGACTGATTCTGAATAATTAGTCCCAAAATCAGGTTACCTTGCAGGTTGAGTTGGAGGTAAAGAAAGCAAATGCAATGTCAGCATTTAGATTAGATTGTTAAACCAGAATATAAGGGCAAGGATGTATTGCTGAGGCTTTATAAGGCATTGATCAGACTGCACTTGGAGTATTGTGAGAAGTGTTGGGCACCTTATCTAAGAAAAGTTGTGCTGCCATTGGGGAGGGTCCAGAAGAGGTTTGTGAGAATGATTCAGGGAATGAAAGAGTTAACACATGAGGAGCAATTGATGGCTCTGGCCTGTACTCACTGGAGTTCAGAAGAATGAGGGTGGATCTCAGTGAAACCTATCAAAAGTCCTAGACAGAGTGGATGTGAGAGGAGAGTGGGTGAGTCTAGTACCAGAGGGCACAGCCTTAGAATAGAGCCGATGTCTAA
Organism: Hemitrygon akajei; assembly: GCF_048418815.1. NCBI lineage: Eukaryota > Metazoa > Chordata > Chondrichthyes > Myliobatiformes > Dasyatidae > Hemitrygon > Hemitrygon akajei. The sequence goes on along the minus strand of NC_133128.1, from coordinate 98,479,274 downwards.
TCCAATTTACTACCTCATCTTGAATGCCACACAATTGAACCTGCTTGACCAACCTCCCATGTGAGACTTTGTCAAGTTCCTTGCTGAAGACCATATAGAGAACATCCACTGACGCCATCATCAACTTTCCTGGTAACATCCTCAAAAAACTCTTTAAGATTGGTTAGACACCAAGCTAGGCTGACTATCCCTAATCAGCTCCTGTCTATCCGAATACTCATATATTTGGTCCCTTAGTATACCTTCCAATAACCTTCCCACTACTGATATCAGATAATTTCCTGTTTTATTCTTAGAGCCTTTCTTAAACAGCAGAACAACATTAGTTATCCTCCAATACTCTGGTACCTCACCTGCCACCAAGGATAATTTAAATATCTCTGCTGGGGCTGCTTCAACTTCTGCACTTGCCTCGCACGAGGTCCAGGGAACAATTTGTCAGGACCTGAGAATTTGTCCATCCTGATTTGCCTCAAGCCAGTAAATACCTCCTCCTCTATCATTTGCATGACCTTGCTGCTGCTTTGCCTCAATTCTATAGACTCTGTGTCCACCTCCTGAGTAAATGCACCAGCAAAGTATCCTTTTAAGATCTCCCCCATCCCTTTTGGCTCCATGTATAGACTACCATACTGATCTTTCAGAGGACTAATTTTGTCCCTTGCAATCCTTTTGCTTTCAACATATCTGTAGAATCTTTTGGGATTCTCCTTGATCCTGCCTTCCCTGAGCCCTCCTGATTTTTTTCGAAGTGTTCTCTTGCGTTTCTTATATTCCATAATTACCTCATTTGTTCCTACCTGCCCAAACCTGCTATGCACATGATTTTTTTTTCTTAACCAGGGCTTCAATATCTAAACCTGTTGCTCTTGCTTTTTATTCTGACAGGCACTACAAGCTTTGTACTTCTAAAATTTCACGTTTGAAGGCCTCCCACTTACCAAGTACTCCTTTGCCAGAAAACTGTTTTCCCCAATACACACTTGCCTGTTCCTCTCTGATACCATCAAAATTGGCCTTTCTCCAATTTATAATCTCAACCCAAGGTGTTACCATTTTCCATAATTGCCTTTAAACCAATGGCATTATGATCACTAGATGCAAAGTGTTCCTCTACACAAACTTTTTTCGCTTGCCCTGTCCCACTCCCTAACAGAAAATCTAATATCGCACACTCTCTCATTGGGTCTTCTATGTACAGATTAAGCAAACTTTCCTGAACACATTTGACAAACTCTATCTCATCTAGTCCTTTTACAGTATGGCAGTCCTAGTCAATATGTGGAAAGTTAAAATCACCTACTATAACAACCTTATCTTTCTCGCATCAGTCTGTGTTCTCTCTCCAAATTTGTTCCTCTAAATCCCGTAGGCTGTTGGGTGATCTATAATATAGCTCCATTAATGTGTTCATACCTTTCTTATTCCTCAGTTTCACTTGTAGATGAGTTCTCCAGTTTGTCCTGACTGAGCATTGCTGTGACATTTTTCCCTGACTAGTAACGCCACCCCTTGCCCTTTAATCCCTCCCACTCTAGTACATATAAAACATGGAACACCTGAATAATGAGCTTCTGGTCCTGCCTCTCCTACAATATCATAATTCCAGGTATTGATCCAGGCCCTGAGCTCATCTGCCTTTCCTTCGATACTTCTTGCATTGAAATATATGCAACTCAACATTAGTCGCACCATGATCAATCTTTTGATTCCTGACTTCGTCTGAGATCTTAACATCCATCTTTTGTCATAACACCACTCTGCAAATTGTTCCGGCACTCTGGTTCCCATCCCTCTGCAACTCTAGTTTAATCCCACCCCCATGCAGCACTAGCAAACCTTCCCACTAGGATATGCCCCCCTCCAGTTTAGGTGCAAACTGTCCCTTCTTTACAGGTCATAGTGTTCCAGCTTCCCGGGAAGAGAGCCCGATGATCCAAAAATCTTAAGTCCTCCCTCCCACACCAACTCTTTAGCCACATGTTAAATTATATGATTTTCATGTTTCTGGCACATGTCATGGGTAGCAATCCTGTGATCACAACCTTGGAAGTCCTATCCTTTAAGTTAGCAGCTAACTCCATGAACTCACTTTGCAGAACCTTGTCCCTCTTCCTACCTATGTCAATGATACTGATGTGAACTTCTGGCTGCTCACCCTCCCACTTAAGAATGCTGAGAACTCAATTTGAGATGTCCCTGACCCTGGCACCTAGGAGGCTGCATACCATCTGGGAATTTTGTTCTCATCCACAGAACCTCCTTTCTGTTCCCCTAGCTAATGAATCCCTTATCCCCTATAATCTCTTCTCCCCCTTTCCTTTCCCTTCTGAGCCACAGAGCCAGACTCAGTGTCAGAGACTTAACCACTGTGAATTTCCTCTGCTAGGTCATCCCTCCTAACAGTGACAAAAGTAGTATACCTGTTGTTGAGGGGGGTGGCCACAGGGGTACTGTGCCATGGTTGTTTAACCCTTTTCCCCTTCCTGACAGTCACCCAATTTCCTGTGTCCTGCACCTTGGGTATAACTACCTCTCTATATGGGAAGATGAAGGAAGTGTGGTAAAATGTTGTCTACAAGGACTTTAGCAAGGTCTTTGACAAGGTACTCATTCCAAGCTGGTCCAGGAGGTGAGATCTCATGGGATCTAAGTTAACACAGACAATTGCATGAAAAGTTGGCTTAACAATGGGAGAAAGAGTGTAGTGGTAGAGGGTTGTTTTTCAGACTGGAGGCTAGTGAGAGATTGCTGCAGGGATAGGTGCTGGGTTCACTGTGGTTCATTAATTATATAAACGATCTGGATGGGAATCTTGGAGACACGGTTAGTAGATCTTCAGATGATACGAAAATGGTGGTATAGTGAACAGCAAAGATCACAATGGAATCTTGGTCAAATGGGCCTATGGGCCAAGAATTGGCAGATGGGGTTTAATTCAGACAAATAAGAAGTATTGCATTCTAGTAAGACAACACAAGGCAGGACTTATATTGTAAATTACAGAGCCACAGAGGGCTTTTCAACAGAGAGACCAAGGGGTGCAGGTACAGTACATCCATTATCAAGGGCCCCCACAATCCACTCTTCTCACTGCTATCATTAGGCAGGAGGGACTCTGTACCCTTAGCTAGGTTTTAGGACAGTTATTACTCTGCAACCTTCAGGTTCCTCATAGAGCATGGATAATTCTCTCAATTCAACACTGAGCTGATTCCACAACCTATAGACTCATTTTCAAGGACACAACTGCTCAAATTCTCAGTATTATTTATTTAAAATTTGTATTTGCACAATTTGCCACCTTTTGCACATTAGTTGTTTGTCAGTTTTTTTTAATGTAGTTTTCATAAATTCTACTGTATTTCTTTATTTTCCTGTAAATGCCTACAAAAATTAATCTGAAGGTTGTACATGGTGACATATATGTACATACTTTGATAATAAATTTACTTTGACTTTGACATAGTTCTTTGAAAGTGCAGAAAGGGTAGGCAGGATGGTGAAAAGGGGATTTGGCATGCTTGTTTTAATTAAAGTTCAAAGTATATTTATTATCAAGGTATGTACATAACCTTGAAGATCGACTTTTTGCAGGAAACCACAAAATAAAGAAACACAACAGAGACATTAATAAAATACACACAACAACAAAGATAGTCAAACATTCCAGCTGTTATGTTTTGGAAATACAAACATAAAACTAATTGAAAGGAAAACACTGGGAGACCAGGATAAACTTGTACTCTTCATTTGTTCTTTTAGTGAGATGTGCCCTTATGATATGGTGGCGTGATAACATATGCCATCCACATACTTTTACATGTGACCTGTGATGAATTAAACAAAAAATGCTGAATCAAACAATATATTTTCAAGATTATTCAAGTATTTCTGAAATATTAAATCATGACACTCCTCCCTACTTAGCTATAAACTCCAACTCAATGTAGAATGCATCTCAATTTAAATCTATAACATATTGCTTTCTAGTCACATACGGACACAGTACACTATATAATTCAACTGCTATATAGACATGCACAGTATAGTAAATTTTAGGTTGTCCCAGTCAAACCTAAAGATTTAAGCACTGTGAAGGATTTCTTACTCTTGTGGGATAACATCTTTCCTGAAAGGGTGGGGGGGGGGGGGGTGTTGTCGCTCTGCCTGACAGGTGAGACTTGTGGCTGTGAAGCAATCTCAGGGCCTCCTCCATGGTGATTGTAGCAGCTGATTCTGGAACTGCAAGAAGTGGTTCTGCCAGTCTTGGACACCCTTTCCTCTAGACATGTTGGCATCCCAAACAGTGTGAGGCAAGCTGCTTGATCTGCTGATCTATTCTATGCCACCAGACAAAGTTTCAAGCCAACCCTTTCATTCTAACCATGCCTACATGATTGGCAGGTAGCTCCTTCAAAACTTTAGCTATAAACTTGGATTATACACCAACTTTCAATCCCCACATAAGGCAACATCCATAAAGGGTAAGTTAATCCTGGTGCTGGTAACAATTAGGGAACTGGGATTTCTGCTGCACATTCCAGTCATTTTATGTTGCCAGATACTCCTGGGGCAGTCTTTTCCCTGTGAATCATCTGTGCCATAATAGGGAGACTTTCACAGAGTCACAGAGTTGTAGAAAATTACCATATAGAAACAGGCTTTTTGGCCCATCTGGTCTGTGCTAACCCTATCCAAACTACAATTAAACATTGAAATTGAGCTCGCATGCACCACTTATGCTGGCAGTTCATTCCACACACTAGTGACCCTCTGAGTGAAGAAGTTTCCCCTCATGTTCTCCTTAAACATTGCCTTTTACCCCTAACCCATGACCTCTGGTTGTAGTCCCACCCAACTTCAGTGGAAAAAGCCTGCTTACGTTTACTCTATCTATACTCCTCATAATTTTGTATACCTCTATTAAACCTCCTCAATAAAGTCCTAACCTATTCATTCTTTCCATATAACTCAAGTCCTCCAGACCTGGCAACATCCTTGTAAATTTTCTCTGTACCCTTTCAACTGTAATTACATCTTTCCTGTAGGTAGGTGACCAAAACTAGACATAATACTCCAAATTAGGCTTCACCAATGTCTTATACAGCTTCAGCATAACATCCCATCTCCTCTACTCGGTACTTTGATATATTTGTGCCAAAATCTTTCTTTATGACCCTATCTACCTGTGATGCCACTTTCAATGAATTATGTATCTGTATTTCCAGATCCCTTTGTTCTACAGCACTCCTCAGAGCCCTACAGTTTGCTCTGTAAGACCTACACTGGTCGGTCCTACTGAAGTACAAAACCTCACACTTGCCTGCATTAAGATCCATCTGCCATTTTTCAGCCCATTTTTCCAGCTGAAGGCCATGATTGCCTTCCTCACTGTCTACTACACCCCAAATCTTGGTGTAATTTACAAATTTTCTGATCCAGTTAACCATTGTTGTCCAGATTATTGATATAGATGACAAACAACAACAGGCCCAGTACCAATTACAGTACTCCACTAGCAGGCCTCCAGTCAGAGGGGCAACCCTCTACCATCTACTACCTTCTTGACCAGCCTCCCATGTGGGACCTTGTTAAGTGCCTGCTGAAACCCATGTAGACACTGCCATCCACTGCTTTGCTTTCATCAATTTTCCTGGTAACATTCTTGAAAAACTCTATAAGATTGGTTAGACATAATCTAACAAGCACAAAGCCATGCTGACTATCCCTAATCAATCCCTGTTTATCCAAATACTCATATATCCGGTACCTTGCAATAACTTTCCCACTACTGATGACAGTAATGAGGATGAACTCTCTCCCATATAAGTAGTGGTTGAAATGTTTTACTTGCCAAACTAGACCCCAGGCCTCCATGTTAATCTGTGCATAATGTTTCTCTACAATGGTAAGGGAATATGATGCAAAGGCTATGGGGCATTCACTCACAACATTTGATATGACTGCACCTGTACCATAAGGTGAGGTGTCTCAGACAAGCTTCACTGGACAGTGTGGATCATGATGTGTGGGTATAGTGCCTGGCATCACTATTTGAAAAGTCATCTCACACTGCATTGTCCATTGTCATTTCTTCCTGATCTGTAGTAATGAATTCAAGAGGTGGAGCAGAGTGACTAGGTTTGGCAGGAACTAGTTATAATAATAGACAAGTCGTAAAAAGGACCGTAACTGTGTTATATCCTTCGGGCTTGTTTAATTCTTGTGTGTCAATGGTTTGATGACAGTAAGTGATGCTTGGTTTGAAGAATTCACACTTATGGAGTCATGCTATGAGCCCATAAACTTTTAGTTTTTTTTAACACTGTCTTGATATTTTGGGAAAGTTCCTAGCTGCATCTCAATCTGATATAGAAACAGCAATGTCCTTGGTCAAAAAATCCTAAAAGTAGTGAATACAGCCCAATCCATTACTGGCAAAACCCTCCTCACCAATGAGCATTTTGACACAGAACGTTTTCACAGGAAAGCAGAATCCAACATCAGGGATCAGCACCACAAAAAGTACCGGAGCTTCAGGACTCTCACTACCAGCTTCAGGAACAGTTAGTACCCCTCAGCCATCAGGCTCTTGAACCAAAAGGCATAACATCATTCAACTTCACTTGCTCTATCACTGAAATGTTCCCACAACCTATGGACTCACTTTCATGGACTCTTCATCTCATGTTCTCATTATTTATTGTTTATTTATTTATTATTATTTCTTTCTTTTTGTATTTGCACAGTTTGTTGTCTTTTGCACACTGATTGGATGCACAAGTTGCTGTGGTCTTTCATTAATTCTGTTATGGTTATGATTCTGTAATGAATTTATTGAGTATGCCTGCAAGAAAATGGGTCTCAGGGATGTATATCATTTCATATATGTGCTTTGGTAATAAATATACCTTGAACTTTGATCTTTGACAGTAACAATAGTCATCCGGGTAACACTGAGTGCAACCTTGTAGAACCTGGTCCCTGGCTTTCTGCCAGAGTGCAAGTGCAAATGCTACTCCAAAAGCCAGCCTATAAAGCTCTTTGTGAGAGTTTATGGTGAGAAACACTGCACTCTTCTTCGGTCTCCATCTGTAAGCAGGCCTCAGCTCAGTTCACTTTGCTGAAGTATTTTCCTGCAGAAAGGTTTGCAAAGATATCCTCTATCCTTGGCAGAGAGTATTGACCGACTCTCAGTACTGGACTGATTGACCTTAAAATCACTACAGACCCTGATAGACCCATTCTTCTTGGCATTGCCCATGGGCTCCACTCAAAAATTCCGTCAGCCAGCATGTGATCTAGCTCACTGGCTACTTTATCACGGATGGTATAAGGAACCGGACTGGCTTTGTGAAACTTGGATGTGGCATTTTCATTTAACACAATTGTACCCTTGATATTTTTGAGTTTTCCAATGCATTCCTTGAACGCAGCTTTTTAAACTTGCTTTCAGTTGACTCGTTTCCAGATGATGCATAGGTCTCCAATCACGTTGTATTTGTCGCAGCCCAACAATGCTGGCCCTCCTGCTTTTTTCACATACAAACCCAATGTGGCTTGTTGGCTATTGTATTTCACTGTTACAGATGTACTGTAATTCCCACAGGAATTATCTTTTCTCCAGAGGAAGTTCTGAGTTGGATATCTTTGAAATGTCATTCAAACTTATTTTGTGGAATGACTGAAACAGCCAAGCCCGTGTCCAATTCCATTTTAATTAATTTGCTGTTCATTTCTGGTGTGATCCATATTACTTGTCTATTGCAAATTTGCACACTATAAATCTTAAGGCTGCATAGTCCTGTGTCACCCTCATCATCATTAGATTTTTCATCAACAGCATGCAGATTAGTATTCTTTTTAAAAATGCTATTTGTTTTTTTTAATCTTTTTTTCTTCCCTGTGCAGTCCATTTATACTTTGTGTGTGTGTTACTTGTTTGCATTTTCTGCAAGTTTCAACTTTAAACCTGCATTGATCTAGTGCATGTGAGCCCCTGCTACAGTGGTAACACAATTTCTGCTGCCAGACCAGTTTCTGTTTGGATGTTATCATTTCATTCACACTCATTTTCATTCCTGAACACAACTCAATTGCATCTTGGCTGAAGTTTCCATTGTTACAATGATTTCAACTGGTCTTTTAAATGCGAGGTGTGCTTCAGTTGGTACCTGTTTTGAATGCTTTCTTGTAAGATTTCACAAACAAAGCAATCTCTCAGTCCATCATTGAACCCATCACTAAACTGACAATGCTCAGACAACCTTAATTTAATTATGTACACTGAAATGAACTCCTCTTCCTTTTGATTCCACTTTTGAGACCTAAAATGTTCTGCAATCAACCCATTTTTTGGTTCTAAGTATTCCCATGTTACTTTCATGATATCAGCAAAGCTTATTTAATCTGGTTTGGTTGGAGCAGTCAAACCTCTAAGCAAGCTGTATGATTTTCCACCCAATGCACTCAGTAAAGCTGACACTCACTTTTCATTGGCTATTTCATTTGCTTCAAAATATGGCTCAATTCATTCAGCATACAATATCCAGTTATCCCTTATGCAATCAACCCCATCTAGCTTTCTGATTTAGCCTGTCATTCCTGTTTTTAAAAAAAATATTATTATTATCACCCAGTTATTATTAATAACCCTGCAAATTTGTCCATTTGCTGCCTTTAAAAAAAATTTCATCTGTTTATCTCTGCTTGCAAAGAAAGCATGCTGCACGTTTTGTTTAAATTCAAACATCTTGCTGCACTTCAGCAGGTAGGTAGAGTTGTCTCAGGTTCATTCTAAAACTTACTCGTTGCCACTGTTATGTTTTCTAACTCCAAAACATAAAACTAATCAAAAGAAAACCCCCGGCAGACTGGGATAATCACATATTCTTCATTTTCACTTCAAGCAAGGTGCGCCCTTATAATATGGTGGCGTACTGACATATACCATTCATGTACTTTCACATAATAAATTATTTAAACTAACAAAGAATGCTTAATCAAACAACACATTTACAATATTACACAAATATTACTGAAATATTAAAGACACAACACCATTGTTTCAAAAAAGGGAAAACTGTTAAACAATAAAAAATGTAAACAAATAACAGACAGAACATGAAGTGCAGAGTCCCTGAAAGCAAGTCCGAATGGCGGTGGTTCCAGGCCACAGCTGCAGAATTAGTTTAGTGCAATTACATGGTACAATTACAATATTTAGACCATAAGGCCATAAGAAATAGGAGCAGAATTAGGCCATTTGGCCCATTGTCTCTGATCTGCCATTCAACCATGGCTGTGTACATACATCTACTGATGCCTCTGGACACATCTTTAGTGATGTTCCTGGAATCATCGGGTGTTTCGGGGCTTTCAACATCATACACCCTCCTTCAGGTGACCAAGCCGGGGCTGATCAGACCCCAGCTTGTGTCCAGATGGCTAGCTACTTATGACTCCATGGCTCCCCTCTTTTGAGCCACAGCCAATATGAGGCCCTCTCTGCCACATCAGTGGTGCTGCGGATGGCTCTCCTCTTCCTCTCTCCCTCCATGCCTAAATTGCTGAAGGCTCTGGCTAAGGAATGTGCTGCGAATCCCCTACATCCAACCTCCACTGGGAGACACCTCGCTCTCCATCCAGCCTGCTGGCAGTTGCTGACCAGTCCTGCGTACTTGGAGAGCATCCCTTCAAAGGCCTCTTCCAAGCGATCTGCTCCAGCAGCACCACTTGCTTAGTAGACACAGACACAAGGACAATGTCTGGTCGCAGGGTGGTGGCTGCAATATGGTTGGGGAACTTCAGCTGCCGTTTGAGGTCCACCAACAGCTGCCAGTCCCTTGCAGAGTTCAGGACACCTGCAGATGTTCTTTGGTGGATATTGGCTGCTCCCCAGCTCTGACAAAGGCAATGGTCTGCTTGGAGGGTTGAGACCACTTCGCCCACTCAACTCCTGCACTGATGGCTTCAACAATGGTCTTCAGGACCTGATCATGCCTCCATCGGTACCGTCCCTGCACCAAGTGCAGCCGCTGAGGATGTGCTCCAGGGTTCCTCGCTTGGAACACAGTGGGCGCGCAGATGACTCTGCCTTGCCTCATGTGTGCAGGTTTGATGGGCTTGGAAGCACATCGTACACTGCCTGGATGAGAAATTGGATGTGGTGAGGCTCAGCTTTCCAAAGCTCAGCCCAGGTCACTTCCCTCTTAACCGCATTCTCCCATCTTGTCCAAGCTCCCTGTTGCTTCATTCCCTCCGCCTTGCAGGTTCTCCTCTCCTCCACTGCTGCTCTCACCTCCTCCTGAACTAGATGGTGCCTTTCCTTCCCCCTGATGGTGTCCATTTGAGGAGTTGGAAAGGATCCTAGCCCAGCTCGGCCTCATGTGACACAGCCTTTCCTCTGTTTCCTGAACAGCTTCCTCCGCCCTCCACTTCCTGCCAGTCCTCACTTGGATCCCTGCTCTAGCCACCTTCGGATCACTTGGATCCCTGTACTGTATCACTTCTCTGGCTCTTGTTACCTTGAATTCCTCCTCCAGGGATTTGAAGGGCAGATGCAGTTTGTTGTGGTGTCCATAGAGGGCGATGCTGCTCAGGCTCCTTGGCAGTCCCAGCCATCTCTTGAGGTGTTTGCTGACCCTCCTCTCTAAGGGTTCGACTGTTGAGATCGGAACTGCATAGACGAGGAGGGGCCACAGGATTCTGGGAAGAATGCCATGCTGATACACCCAGGCTTTGAACTTCCCAGGTTGGCCAGACTTGTCCATGGATTTCAGCCAGCCATCCAACTCGGTGCAGGTCGCCTGAATGGATGTTGTGGCCCTCAGAGAGCTGTCAAAAACCTTACCTAAGCTCTTGACTGGCTTTTCTGTGATGGTTGGGATGGCTGTGCCTGCGATGCTGAACCGGAATTTGTTCTCCACCTTCCATTTCCTCAGCACTACAGATCTTGATTTGGCTTGTTTGAAACGCATCCGGACCCACTCCACCAGCTTTTTGAGCCCCTGCAGAATCCACCGGCAGCCTGGGACTGATTCTGTGGTGACTGTGAGGTTATCCATGAATGCCCTGACGGGTGGTTGCCGTTGAGCGGAATTCATTCTGGGCCCTCTGCACTCTGTTTCAGCTGACTTAGTGAGTATGTTCATGGCTAGGGAGAACAGTGTCACTGAGATAGTACATCCTGTGATGATGCCAATCTCCACCTTGTGCCAGCTTGATGTAATTGCTCCTGAAGATACCCTCATCCTGAAGTTGGTATAATAATCAGCGATAAGGTCTCTGATTCTGCTGGGGATGTGATGTTTGGTCAGTGTGAGCTGCACCAGCTTGTGCGGAATGGAGCCATATGCATTTGCCAGGTCAAGCCACAACACTGACAGGTTGTCCTTGTTCTCTCTGGCCTCCCTGGTGAGCTGTATCATCACACCAATATGTTCCAGACAGCTGGCATCCCTGAAATGCCACCCTTCTGGACTGATAAGTGTTCTTTGCTAGGTAGGTGCACAGCCGACTGGAAACAGCGCTGAAGAAGATCTTCCCCTTGAGACACAGCAGGAAGATGATGTGGAACTAGTCTGTCTGGGTGGCATTTTCTTCCTTCGGGATCCACACCCCTTCGGCCACTCTCCAGTGTTCTGGGATCTTCTCCCTTCTCCAGAAGATTCTCAGGATCTTCCACAGACCAAGCAGGAGTTTGGGGCAGTTCTTGTACACTTTGCATGAGGTGCTGCTTGAGTCCTGGAGCCGAGCTTGCCTTGCTTTGCGGACAACCTCTCCGATTGTCATGATCTGCCATTCAATCATGACTGATTTATTACTCTCTCAACCCCATTCTCCTGCCTTCTCCCAGTAAGTTTTCCCACCCTGACTAATCAAGAAGCTATCAACATTAAATATATCCACAGTCGTCTATGGTAATGAATTCTGCAGATTCACCTCCCTCTGGCCAAAGAAGTTCCTCATCATTTCCATCCTAAATGGACATCGCTCTATCTAAAATATTTAAAAGACATTTGGTCAGTGACATAGATTGACAGGAGGCAAAAAGTAGGAATAAAGGGATCCTTCTTGGATTGGCTGCCAGTGACTGGTGGTGTTCCACAGGGGTCTGCTTCCTTTTACATTGCATATCAATGATTCGAATGAAAAGATTGATGGCTTTGTGGTCAAGTTTGTAGACAACATGAAGATTGGTGGGGGGGCATGGGCTATTGAGGAAGCAGAGAGACTGCAGAAGAACTTAGATTAGGAGAATGGGCAAAGAAGTGGCAGATGGAATAGTGCCAGGAAGTGTATGGTCATGCACTTTGGTAGAAAGAGTAAAATCATAGACTGTTTTGTAAATGGAGAGAAAATTCAAAAAAATTGAGGTGCAAAGGGATTTGGGAGCCCTCATGCAGTTGAGTCTGTGGTGAGGAAGACAAATGCAATGTTAGCGTTCATTTCAAGAGGACTAGAATATAAAAGCAAGGATATAATTCTGAGGCTGTATAAAATACTGGTGAGGCCTCAATTGGAGTATCATGAACAGTTTTGGGCTTATTTAAGAAAGGATGTGCTGACATTGGAGAGTGTTCAGAGAAAATTCACGAGAATGATTCCAGGGTATTATTCTCGGTTATCGCATGTGCACTGATTGAAGGCTCTGAGCCTGTATTCACTGGAATTTAGAAAAATGAGGGGAGATCTCATTGAAACCGCTCAAATGTTGAAAGACTCTAGATAGAGTGGATGTAAAGAGGACTTTTCCTTTGGTGGGTGGAGTCTAGGACCTGAGGGCACAACCTCAAAATAGTGGGATGTCCATTTGGGACAGAGATGAGGAGGAATTTCCTTAGCCAAAGAGTGTTGAATCTGTGGAATTTTTTGCCACATGCAGCCCTGGAGGCCAGGTGAATAGGTGCATTTAAAGTGGAGGTTGATAGGTTATTGATTAGTCAGGGCGTGAAAGGTTACAGGGAGAAGGTAGGAAAATGGGGTTGAGAAGGAAATGGATCAGCTATGATGAAATGAAGGAGCAGACTCGATGGGCCAAATGGCTGAATCCTGCTCGTATATCTTATGGTCTTTGATGCAAGAGACCAAGAGTAAGCCACTGAACCTAAAATAGCCAGCAGAGTGGAGCAGCTAGAACAGCCTTTGCCTCACTGCTGTGGTAGGCTGGCTTCAATCCTGATCTCCGCAGTTGTCTGTATGAATTTACACATTCTCCCTGTGACCATTTGGCTTTCCTCCCATATCCCAAGCCATGCCGGTTGATGGGTTAACTGGCCACCCTAAATTGCCCCTAGTGTGTTGCTGAGTGGTAACATTTTGGGGGCAATGATGGGAATGTGGTGAGAATAAAAGTACCATATACTACCCAGAGATTCATCTCCTTGCAGGGATTCACAGTAGAACAGAGAAATACAATAAAATGAAAGAGAAACCACAGACAAAAAAAGACTGACAAGTGACTGATGTGCAATGTAGGCGCCGTGGTTGCACAGCAGTTAGTGAGACGCTCTTACAGCTCAGGGAATTCTAGACTTCGGAGTTCAATTCTGCCACCATTCTTCCAGGGGTCTCTGTACGTCCTCCCCGTGGAATGCCTGGGTTTTCCTTGGGTGCTCTGGTTTCCTCCCACAGTCCAAAGATGTACTGGGTAGGTTAATTAGTCATTGTAATATTGTCCAGTGATTAGTTTGCAGTTAAAAAAAGTTGCAGGGTTGCTGGGAGAGTGTGACTTGAAGGGCCACAGGGGCTGACTCGGAGCTGTATTGCTAAATAAACAAATAAACCAATAATAGTAACCACATGAGTTGTAGAGTCCATGGATTGTGGACTCAGTTCAGTGTTGAATCCATGACTGTGAATCCAGAGATTGTGAATCAGTTCAGTGTCAAATCTGTGACAGAGAGTCCAGAGATTGTGAATCAGTTCATCGCTAAGTGAGTGAACCCTGGTTTAGGAGTCTGATGGTTGACTGGTAATAACTGTTCCTGAGGTTGGTGGTGTGAGACTTAAGGATCCTGCACCTCCTTTCTGTTGGAAAGAAGAGAGCATGGCCTGGAAGGTGGGGGCCCTTGATGATGGATGCGGCTTTCTTATGACAGTGTTCCGTGTAGATGTGCTCATTTGCAGTGAGTGTTTTTCCTGTCATGGTTGAGCCACAGACACTACTTTTTGTACACTTCATAGCCTTCTCCTCCTCCCATTATAAGATTCTCCTTTGAAGTATTTGGCATGGAAATAAAAAATGCGCCCAAGTTCTTTAAATGTTAATATATAAGATGATGTAACTGTTTTCAAAACAAGAACATGCTTAACAGAGAGACTTACATAATTTTTGCTCATGTAGTTTTGTCCAATGATACATCAGGTGTTCACCTTGGTGTTTTTCTTTCAACGGATGAGAGTTTCTGTGTTTGCCTTCCTTTCAGGCAGTGAGCCTCTCCTATTTCTCATTCTGGGTCTCCCATAATTTTATGCACAGTCAGTGAGAAATTTGCAGAAACTATTGCATATGCTTAATCATATCTGGCTCAAAGCTTTGGAAGTGTAATTGGCTATCTGATTTTCTAAGCTGCAGACCTTGTTTTCATCAGCTTTAATGCTGGAGCATTAATGTTGACACTTGAAATTAGGCCTTTTCAAAGTGAAATATTGATGTACATTTAGTGAGAGAAATAAATGCAACCCACAAATGGACTTGAGAAGCAATTTGTTTTTGAATTACGTGATGACCTTAGTGAAAAAAGTACATCCAAAGTTGCCCTTATTTTTGTTCCATCAAATTACATCCATGATACTTCCCAATTTTAGCTAACAAGTCCCTAAAGTCTTCCCATTGCTTCAGCCATGCAGTAACCTCCAAAAATAAATGCTTTTATTGCTGGCCTGTCTGATATTCTCTAGGAACTAATCCATCAACTTGAGTGAAAAGCTTGAAATTGCACTCGATGAACAATTTCCATTATTTCTCAATTAACTCTCACAGTTATCGGTGACCCTCTATTTGCCATATCACTCTGTTATAATGCTAAAACAAAATTCTGTATAGCTTGTTATGAGATGACTCTGACAGTGCAATAATGTAAAACAAATTTAGATTCAAGATTCACAATTGTTTAATGTCATTTCCTGTACATCTCCCTGATGGTGAATGAAATAATTGTTACTCCAGATCTGATACAGCACAAAAAAAACCCACAAAAGATAAAGAAAACAACAATAATAAACATACCATGAACTTAAATATATAAAATGGCTTACATACATAGATTGATCATATGCCCATAAAGTGTCTCTAGGCTACATGTAAGGTGACTGATGAGAAATCATAAAGTAGTGGTGGAGGTGTTGATCAGCCTTACTGCTTGGGGAAAGCAACTGTTTTGGAGTCTGGTGGTTCTGGTGTGGATACTACGTAGTCTCCTCCCTGATGGGAGTGGGACAAACAGTCCATGAACAGGGTGGGTGGGATTCTTTGTGATGCTACTGGGTTTTTTCTCTGGCACCTTTCTGTATATATATCCTTGATGGCAGGTAGGCTGGTGCCAGTGATGCGTTGGTAATTTTCTCTACCTGTTATAGAGCTTCCTATCCACCACAGTGCAGTTGCTGTACCGAGCAGTGATGCAGCTTGTCAGGATGCTCTCTACTACACATCTGTACAACGATGTGAGTATTGGTGTGCGAAGTCCAGCTCTCTTCAGCCTCCTCAGAATGTAAAAGCTCTGGTGAGCTTTCTTAACTGTGTATAATGTGTTCTGAGACCATGAGATGTTGTGTGTGACGTGCACTCCCAGGAGTTTGAACCTGCTCACGCTTTCGGCTGCTGTGCTGCTGACGTAAAGAGAGGTGTGAGTGGTGTGAAGTCGATAGCCATCTCCTTTGCCTCGTTGATAGTGAGGAAGAGTTTATTCGCCTGGCACCAGGCTTCAAGCTTTTCCAAATAATAGGAAAATCTGTCTGTCAAGGACACTTATGTCCGAATGCTGTTTCTGCATTTCAGTTCAATATTCAACACAGACCTTGGTAAATAAACTCCTACTTGTCTGTCTCTCTGTAAGCCGTCTCATTGCTGTTGGTGATGAGCCCCACCACTGTTGTGTCATCAGCAAACTCAAAAATGTAATTAAGGGTGCAGTCATGTGTGAGCAGAGTGTACCGTGTTCAGGACGATGGGGAGGGAGGAGCGGTTGTGCATCCTGACTGTCATACAGACCCAGCTGTTTGTTCTGCACCCTCTTCCTGAGATAGGGTTTGTGGAGATCCTAACGTGAACACAAGGGTTGACACAGGACCAGCATAGCTGGTGAGTAGTTGGCTGTGGAGTGTGCTGTATTGTGATATACAAGGAGGAAATATGCAAACTTTTGATTCAGCGTTAATGTACTGTGTTCTGTTCACGTTGCTTGCAGTGTGTTCAGACTCTGGCAAAACTTTCTGCCAAGAGATTCACAGCTGGGTGGCATGGTGCAGATGTAATATGTCTTACTCCATTCACTTCAGGAATGATTGAAACTGTTCCACAACAAACTGTGGTCCATTCTCACACGAAGTGTTCTGGAACACCAGTCCTTGAGAAGAGGCTTTTCAACACATCAACAGTGTGTGAGGCTGTAGTGGAGGCTATTGGAAACACTTTTGCCGCTTTGTAGCTGCACCCACTACTACCAAGAAATTTGTGCCTTTGAACAGTCCAGCAAATTCCACATGAATCCTCTGCCAAGGTAGTGCAGGCCATTCCCAGAGACGGAGAGGCACTGCTCTTGGCATCTTCTGGATGTGTTGGCATCCTGAACAGTGCATGGCAAGCTGTTCAATCTGCTGATCTATCCAAGGCCACCAAACAAAGCTTTGAGCCAACACTTGTAGCATGTAGCTCCTCCATCACTTTAGCTGTCAGCTTGAATGAATGGTACAACTCTCAGTCCCCACATAAGGCTAAAAAATGGGGAAAATGGAGTTTACGCTGCATTTTGGGTGGCCATGTAGACTTGGGCATTTCCTGGTTTACGTTTGAATCATCTCTGCTAGAATAGGGAGACTCTCAAATTGCATTGGGGAGAATACGTCAAAATGATTGTCCTCTTTTGTAAGTTTTTTATGTATTTCCTTTTCCAAATGCAGACGGGACAATCTGTCTCCATTTCCATGCTTAGTCGTCCTTTTGAAATTCAATCTTGTAACCCATAATTGATTAGTTAAGCTAATGCTTTCTTGGCGTATATGATCAATAAACTCTTCTCTGGCTTCCAGATGGGTACAGGTATAAATTTTACCTGATGTTTTGATGACAAACTCTGCTATCTTCATCAGGGATGATGCCTGGGCATGTCAAGTCCGGTGGTATTTATACCCCCATCATCCATCCATCCTAGGTTAGTCCTCATCCAATCAGGTTTCGGCTGTCTCACCTTGTTTACAATTGAGTTCCAGTTCTTACTTAGAGTCTTTATTAAAATTCTTTTCTTCTAGTTTTATTTCAATGGTGTCCTTCATTAGTAGTCCAAAAAGCCAATGGCATGGCACAGTAGTTTTGTGCCATCAAAGTCAATCCTATGGCCATTGCAAATGCCATGTTCCCTGTTAATGTGGAGCACCACAGATCAGCCAAACAGGGTGCACGGTGGAAACCTACATCAAGGAGCACAGGAGGTCTATCTGTTTGGGTTACCTGGAGAAACTGGAGGTAGCAGAAAATTGCATTTGCAATGGCCATAGGATTGACTTTGACAGCATAAAACTACTGTGCCATGTCAGTGGCTTTTGGGACCACCTGGTGAAGGAAGTCATTGAAATAATCTAGAGGAAATGAATTTTAACAAAGACGAAGCTCTTGCTCAAAGTAAGAGCTGGAATTCGATTGTAAAGAAGGCGGGTCAGTGGAAACCTGATGGGTTGAACACAAACCAATTAGGATGGATTGATGATGGTGTGTATAAATACAGCCAGACTAAGCATACCCAGGTATCATACCTGATGAAGATCGCAGAGTTTGTTATTGAAACATTGGTTAAAATCAATAGCCTGAGAAGTGATTATTTGAATATATATATAACATTACTCAATTTACTACTGAAGTATTAAATACATAGCACCTTGGTCCTTAACCCAATAGGATTATTTTCAAGATGGCACTAAGCTATTCATGGATACGATAGCAGACCATGAGAATGCTTCTTGCATATCTTCCACCATTTTTCAGCAGCAGAGTGATAATGTAGCCAGTGATTTAGAAAGGTGAACCAGGATATGTTGGTAGTCTACCTATTGCTTCTAATAATCTGAATTTCCATGTATTGTGTTCAATGCCATTAGATTTGGGTTTGCAAAGTCTTCAATATAAAACAACAAACGTTGGTTGTTTCAATCATAATTTTGCAATGAAAAGAATCTGCAGCCACGTTAAAGTTGATAGGGTTGTTAAAAAGGCGTATGGTACGTTGGCCTACATTAACTGGAACATGGGGAACAAGAGGCATGATCTCATTGCAGCTCTATTAAACCCTGGTAACCAGTGGTTGGACCACACTTGTTCAATTCTGGTCACCTCATAATAGGATGGATGTGGGAACTTTCGGTGGAGTACAAGAGAGATTTACCAGAATGTGCCTGGATTAGAGAACATGTCTTATGAGGATAGCTAGAGTGAGCTAGGACTTTTCTCTTTGGAACAAAGAGGAAATGTGTATAAGATGATAAGAGGCATAGATCAGAGACTTTTACCCAGAGTTGAAGTAGCTAATATGAAGCAGCATAATTTTATATTGATTGGAGGAAAGAGTAAGGGGTTGTGAGAGTTAAGTCTTTTTACACAGATTGGTGGGTGAGGAGATGGTTTTAAGAAACTCTTGTTAAAGACACATTGATGTGAGAATAACGGGTTAGATAGATCTCAGAGTAGGGATCAGCACAATATCGTGAGACAGGGGGCCTGTACTGGCTGTAGTGTTCTGTTTTCTATTTTCAAAGTAAATTTATTTATGCTTTTTTTATTTTTTCATCCTTTTATGTTCTTACCAAAATAGATATTTATTACTACGGGAGCGATGAAAGGCGGGATCCGCGGGAAGGCGGCTTCACACCACGTGGCACATGCTTGCCCGCAGGCAATTGGCTGGAAGCGAAGGCGGGAAAAGACCGTGCGAGGAGACGACATCAACGACAACGGCAGCCAATCAGGTGAGGGGAGGGGTGGAGGCGGTTTGTGCGAGCACGTGAGCATTTCCGGAGCCAACGGTCGGTTGTCCGTCGCGTGGCGCCGGCACTTCCCGCACAATGAACATCCTCAAGCTCTACCGCCCGGTGCGTCGAGATTTTATAGTCGCGCATTCATGTTGCGATATCGTTATTTAGCTTCATAAAACGTTAAATGTTCCTTTAGTTTACAATTTGCTGACCTATATTCAAGGCATTTATGTGTCCAAGCATGTTATTTAAATCTGTACTTAATATGTTAAATATTCAAAAATGAAGTGAAGTTTATGAATTGCAAGATATATTTTGATTGTATGCATATCTATTTTTTAATCGTGTGCACATGCTCACATAATTCATTTGTTCATATATCAATGTTCAAATATAAGGGTGATTTAGGGCAACTTTTCTATCCCTGGTATAGATTTTCAAGAAAAGTTTTTACTATAGTTTTGAAAGTATTGAAATAGTAACTCAAAACTTTTAAGTATGCTTCATAAATAATATTTTCTTAATAGTTAAGTGAATTTTAAAAACCTTTAATGTGCCAGCATTTCACTATTTTGGGCTTATCCCCGTCCTAATTTTGTCTTCAAAATAAAGTAATAATAAGTATTAAACTGATGAAACTTTTAGTTTGTATTTTCTCACAAAAACTTTTAAAACACGTTATTTTTAATAAAACTTACATGCACCTGGCCCATATCCCTCCATACACCTCTCATCCATGTACCTGTCCAAGTTTTTCTTAAATGTTAAAAGTGAGCCCGCATTTACAACTTCATCTGGCAGCTGATTCCACACTCCCACCACTCTCTGTGTGAAGAAGCCCCCCCCCCAATGTTCCCTTTAAACTTTTCCCCCTTCACCCTTAACCCATGTCCTCTGGTTTTTTTTCTCCCCTAGCCTCAGTAGAAAAAGCCTGCTTGCATTCACTCTATACCCATCATAGTTTTATATACCTCTATCAAATCTCCCCTCATTCTTCTACGCTCCAGGGAATAAAGTCTTAACCTATTCAACCTTTCTCTGTAACTCAGTTTCTCAAGTCCCGGCAACATCCTTGTAAACCTTCTGTACGCTCTTTCAACCTTAGTATTATCCTTCCTGTAATTTGGTGACCAAAACTGCACACAATACGCCAAATTTGGCCTCACCAATGCCTTATACAACTTCACCATTACATTCCAATTCTTATACTCAATACTTTGATTTATAAAGGCCAAAGTACTAAAAGCTGTCTTTACTACCTGTGACACCACTTTTAGGGAATTTTGTATCTGTATTCCTTGATCCCTCTGTCCTACTGCACTCCTCAGTGTCCTACCATTTACCTTGTATGTTCTACCTTGGTTTTTCCATCCAAAGTGCAATACCTCACCCTTGTCTGTATTAAACTCCATCTGCCATTTTTCAGCCCATTTTTCCAGCTGGTCCAGATCCCTCTGCAAGCTTTGAAAACCTTCCTCACTGTCCACTACACCTCCAATCTTTGTATCATCAGCAAATTAGCTGATTCAATTTGCCACATTATCATCCAGATCATTGATATGGATGACAAATAACAATGGACCCAGCATTGATCCCTGTGGCACACCACTAGTCACAGGCCTCCACTCAGAGAAGCAATCATTCACTACCACTCTCTGACTTCTCCCATTGAGCCAATGTCTGATCCAATTTACTAACTCACCATGTATACCTAGCAACTGAATCTTCCTAACTAACCTCCCATGTGGGACCTTGTCAAAGGCCTTACTGAAGTCCATGTAGATAGCATCCACTGCCTTCCCTTCACCCACTTTCCTTGTAACCTCCTTGAAAAACTCTAATAGATTGTTAAACATGACCTACCACGGACAAAGCCGTGTTGACACTCCCTAGTAAGTCCCTGTCTGTCTAAATACTTGTAGATCCTATCTCTTAGTACTCCTTCCAATAATTTACCTACTACCGATGTCAAACTTACCAGCCTATAATTTCCTGGATTACTTTTAGAGCCTTTTTTAAACAACGGAACAACATGAGCTATCCTCCAATCCTCCAGCACCTCACCCGTAGATACCGTCATTTTAAATATATCTGCCAGGGCCCCTGCAATTTCAACACTAGTTTCCTTCAAGGTCTGAGGGAGTACTCTGTCAGGTCCTGGGGATTTATCTACTCTGATTTGCCTCAAGATAGCAAGCACCTCCTCCTCTTCAATCTGTATAGGTTCCATGACCTCACTACTTTTTTGCCTCATTTCCATTGACTCCATGCCAGTTTCCTTAGTAAATACAGATGCAAAAAACACATTTAAGATCTCCCCCATTTCTTTTGTTTCCATACATAGCCGACCACTCTGGTCTTCAAGAGGACCAATTTTATCCCTTACTATCCTTTTGCTCTTAATATACCAGTAGAAGCTCTTTGGGTTATCCTTCACCTTGACTGCCAAAGCTACGTCATGTCTTCTTTTAGCCCTCCTGATTTCTTTCTTAAGTGTTTTTTGCATTTTTATACTCCTCAAGTACCTTATTTGCTCCCTGTTTTCTATACATGTCATACATCTCTCTCTTCTTTATCAGAGTTCCAATATCCTTAGAGAACCAAGGTTCCTTATTCTTATTGACTTTGCCTTTAATTCTGACAGGAACATACAAACTCTGCACTCTCAAAATTTCTCCTTTGAAGGCCTCCCACTTACCAATCACATCTTTGCCAGAGAACATCCTGTCCCAATCCACGCTTTTTAGATCCTTTCTCATTCTTCAAATTTGGCCTTTTTCCAGTTTAGAACCTCAACCTGAGGACCAGATCTATCTTTATCCATGATCAATTTGAAACTAATGGTGTTATGATCACTGGAACCAAAGTGTTCCCCTACATACACTTCTGTCACCTGTCCTAACTTGTTTCCTAATAGGAGATCTAATATTGCATCATCTCTAGTTGGTACCTCTATATATAGATTTAGAAAACTTTCCAGAACACATTTTGCAAATTCTAATCTGTCAAGACCTTTAACAGTATGGGGGTCCCAATCAATATGTGGAAAATTAGAATCCCCTACTATTTCAGGGAATTATGTTTCTGAACTCCCAGATTCCTTTGTTCCTCCACACTCCTCAGTGCCCTACCATTTACTGTGTATGTCCTACCTTGATTTGTCCTTCCAAAATGCAACACCTCACACTTGTCTGCATTAAATTCCATCTGCCATTTTCTGGCCCAGTTTTCCAGTTGGTCCAGATCACGCTGCAAGCTTTGAAAGCCTTCCTGTATGTCCACAACACTTCCAATCTTAGTGTCATCAGCAAACTTGCTGATTCAATTTACCACATTATCATCTAGATCATTGATACAGACAACAACCAACAATGGTCCCAGCACAGATCCTTGAGGAACACCGCTTTGCACTTAACTCCCTAAACTCTCTTTGCAGGACCTCCTCCTCCTTCCTATCCATGTCTTTGGTCCCACATGGATCACAACATCTGACTACTTACCCTGCCTCTTGAGAATACTGAGAACTTGATCCAAGATATCACGAACCCTGGCACCAGGCAGGCAACAAACCATCCAGGATTCTCAATCTCTTCCACAGAACCTCCTATCTGTCCCCCTAACTATTGAAACCCCTATCTCTACTGCTCTCCTCTTTTCACTCCTTCCCTTCTGAGCTGAGGGTCCAGTCTCGGTACCAGAGATGCAACCACTGCAACTTGTCCCTGGTAGGTTGTCCTTACCAACAGCATCCAAAACAGTATACTTATTATTGATGGGAACGGCCGCAGGGGTGCTCTGCTCATTCTGTCTATTCCCCTTCCCTCTCCTGACAGTCACCCAGCTACCTGTCCCCTGACTCTTAGGGGTGACTATCTCCCTGTAACTCCTGTTTATTTCTGCCTCTGCCTCCCGAATGATCCGAAGTTCATCCAGCTCCAGCTCCAGTTCGCTAACTCGGTTTGTCAGGAGCTGCAGCTGGATGCACCTTTTGCAGGTGTAGTCATCAGGGACAATTGTGCTCGCCCTGACTTCCCACATACTGCAAACGGACCACTCAACAGCCCTAACTGCTGCCTCCATTACTTACTCCTAAGCTAATTAGATTAATTAAAGGATTACCTGAATGGGAGCAAGCTCGTCCTCAGCCTCTGCTACCTGAAGCTCCTCGAGCCAAAACCTTCCTACTCTGTCGCCCATTGCGTTAATCTGCTCACTTTTTAAACTCTCCCGCGCTTGCGCAGTCGTGCCCCGTTCAAACTGCTGAAGGAATGACCGCCTCTTCTCAATCTGCTTGCTCTTTAAACTCTCCCGCTGCCTCATGGGCCAACTTTCACACGCTTGCGCAGTCGTGCCCCATTCAAACTGCCTGGGGGAATGTCCTGGGGGAAACTGAATTCTGAATTTGTGCTGTAACATGAGCTCGGCAGTCTCTGAAGCTGATGGTACTTTGGGAAAGGGTATGAAGCGACAGGCCTTGGAGGGGAATCGGTTTACGACTACCATAATTACTGTATTACTCTGAGATGCTGGAAGACCAGTGACAAAGTTCTTAATAATTTTGGTCAAGGGCAAGTAGGAATGGGGAGAGGCTGAAGCAGACCTTGAGGCTGTGCTCGGGGTTCTTTATATCATGCACAGACATCATACGCTAAGACATATTTCCAGATATCTTTAGTCATGCCTTGGCATCAATTATGTCTCTTGAATGGGGCAGGACTGGCAGCTCCCAGGGTTCTGATGTTTCAGATGTGATAGAGGCAGAGGAATGAAGGGTGGGGGGTGGCTTTGCTAGTCAGGGAAAATATTACAGCAGTGCTTCGGCAGGACAGATTAGAGGGCTTGTCTACTGAGGCCATATGGGTGGAGCTGAGAAACAGGAAAGGTATGACCACATTAATAGGGTTGTATTATAGACCACCCAATAGTCAGCGAGAATTGGAGGAGCAAATCTGCAGAGAGAAAACAGACAACTGCAGGAGACAGAAAGTTGTGATTATAGGGGATTTTAATTTTCCACACATTGATTGGGACTCCCATACTGTTAAAGGTCTAGATGGGTTAGAGTTTGTGAAATGTGTTCAGGAAAGTTTTCTAAATCAATATATAGATGTACCAACTAGGGAGGATGCAATATTAGATCTCCTATTAAGAAATGAGTTAGGGCAGGTGATGGAAGTGTGTGTAGGGGAACACTTTGGTTCCAATGATTATAACGTCATTAGTTTCAACTTGATCATGGATAAAGATAGATCTGGTCCTCGGGTTGAAGTACAAAACTGGAAAAAGGCCAAATTTGAAGAAATGAGAAAGGATCTAAAAACACACACAAAATGCTGGTGGAACACAGCAGGTCAGGCAGCATCTATAAGGAGAAGCACTGTCGACGCTTCGGGCCGAGACTCTTCGTCAGGACTAACTGAAGGGAAAGATGCTAAGAGATTTGAAAGAAGTGGGGGGAGGGGAAATGCGAAATGATAGAAGACCGGAGGGGGTGGGATGAAGCTAAGAGCTGGAAAGGTGATTGGCGAAAGTGATACAGAGCTGGAGAAGGGAAAGGATCTTTCTTTCTCCTGAGGCCTCCCGTCCCATGATCCTTTCCCTTCTCCAGCTCTGTATCACTTTCACCAATCACCTTTCCAGCTCTTAGCTTCATCCCACCTCCTCCGGTCTTTTCCTATCATTTCGCATTTCCCCCTCCCCCCACTACTTTAAAATCTCTTAGCATCTTTCCCTTCAGTTAGTCCTGACGAAGGGTCTCGGCCCGAAACGTCGACAGTGCTTCTCCTTATAGATGCTGCCTGACCTGCTGTGTTCCACCAGCATTTTGTGTGTGTTGTTTGAATTTCCAGCATCTGCAGATTTCCTCGTGAAGGATCTAAAAAGCGTAGATTGGGACAGGTTGTTCTCTGGCAAGGATGTGATTGGTAAGTGGGAGGCCTTCAAAGGAGAAATTTTGAGAGTGCAGAGTTTGTATGTTCCTGTCAGGGTTAAAGGCAAAATGAGTAAGAGTAAGGAATCTTGGTTCTCGAGGGATATTGGAACTCTGATAAAGAAGAAGAGAGAGATGTATAACATGTATAGGCAGCAGGGAGGAAATAAGATGCTTGAGGAGTATAAAAAGAGTAAGAAAATACTTAAGAAAGAAATCAGGAAAGCTAAAAGAAGACATGAGGTTACTTCGGCAGTCCGGGTGAAGGATAATCCTAAGAGCTTCTACAGGTATGTTAAGAGCAAAATGATAGTAAGGGATAAAATTGGTCCTCTTGAAGATCAGAGTGGTTGGCTATGTATGCAGCCAAAAGAAATGGGAGAGATATTAAATGGGTTTTTTGCATCTGTATTTACTAAGGAAACTGGAATGCAGTCTATGGAAACAAGGCAAACAAGTAGGGAGGTCATGGAACTTACACAGATTAAAGAGGAGGAGGTGCTTGCCGTCTTGAGGCAAATCAGTGTAGATAAATCCCCAGGACCTGACAGGGTATTTCCTCAGACCTTGAAGAAGACTAGTATTGAAATTGCAGGGGCCCTGGCAGAAATATTTAAAATGTTGAAATCCATGGGTCAGGTGCCGGAGGATTGGAGGATAGCTCATGTAGTTCCGTTGTTTAAAAAAGGCTCAAAAAGTAAGCCAGGAAATTATAGGCCGGTAAGTTTGACATCGGTAGTAGGTAAATTATTGGAAGGAATACTAAGAGATAGGATCTACAAGTATTTGGATAAACAGGGACTTTTTAGAAAAAGTCAGCATGGCTTTGTGCATGGTAGGTCATGTTTAACCAATCTATTAGAGTTTTTCGAGGAAGTTACCAGGAAAGTGGATGAAGGGATGGCAGTGGATGTTGTATACATGGACTTTAGTAAGGCCTTTGACAAGGTCCCGCATGGGAGGTTAGTTAGGAAGATTCAGACGCTAGGTATACATGCCCGGGTGCAGGTCAGTGGGACTAGGCAGAAAATGGTTTGGCACAGCCAAGAAGGGCCAAATGGCCTGTTTCTGTGCTGTAATGTTCTATGGTTCTATGGAATGGTAGGGTGCGAACCACCCCTGTATGTCCAGCAAGGTTCGACGTGTGTCCGTAGTTGAGTACCTCAAGACGAACAGGTTTGGGAGCAAAGATACATCTGGGATGACCATTACCGGGTTTGCCCCTTGTTGCTCTTTGGGCTCTGTGCACTGTCAAGTTTATGTTCCAGCACATTAGAACTTGGATTACAGTTGAAAGATTTTCTTCCGTTAGGTACTTCTAACTGTCAAGAGAAGGTGTCTGATGTTTGATTTTTTTAAATCCTGGGTGGTAAGTAGTAATGATGTTGAACCTATTAAAGACTAGGGGCCAATGTGCCTGCCTGGAATTCTGCCTCTTCAAATCCTGGATGTAGACCAGGCTTTTGTGTTTGGTCATAACACAAACAGATGTTTGGACCCCACCTCTAATCGGTGCCTCTGTAGCACCCTAGCAAAAAGGATATGGCAAGTGACACATAGATATGCTGTGTTCATGCAGTAATTACTTTATGGAACCAAAATAAATTACAGTACATCCAGATAACTGTATAACAATGGGCAATGAGATGTCCATTCCATCAAGTTCAATCCTCTTCCCATTTCCTTTCTCAACATGAAATGATATTCACATAAAATAAATTATTTGAACAATTATTTATAACTAAATTGAACAGATTTCAACTTGGTCATGCCTACAGTCCTCCAGTGCCATTTTAACAGCCAACAATTCCCAATTCCTGATGTCATAGTTTGGCATTAACGACAGACCATTCGATTCTCAGAGAGAGAGAGCTTCGCACAAGTCAGGGAGAAGAGTTTAAAAGGCATTTCGTGGGAATTTGTGCATTAACGGTGGACCAGTCAATTCACAGAGAGAGCTTAACACAGGTCAGGGAGAAGAGTTTAAAAAAGGAGTGTTGTATCATTTTCACGAATCAACTTCCCAGCTTTTTAATTTACCCCACCCCCTCCCAGTTTCACCTATCACCTTGTGTTTGTTCCTCCCCTCACTTCCTTACTCTGACTCCTCATCTTTTTTTTTTCTCCAGTCCTGATGGGTCTCGACCCGAAATGTCGACTGTACTCTTTTTTTCCCATAGATGCAGCTTGCCCTGCTGAGTTCCTCCAGTATTTTGTATGTGTTGCTTGTCTACTGTTAGCTTTACATTGTAAATGTCAAGGCTACACAGTTCTCTGTCACTCTCATCATCAGATTTTTCATCAGCATTTTCATCAGTAGCATGCAGACTAGTGCTCCTTATGAAATTGCAACTTGACTTTTTAGCTTTTACTCTTCCCTTTGCAGTCCATTTATTTTCATCTGCTCAACACACTCTGTACATTTTCACCCTTAAACCTGCATTGGTCTGATGTACCACCTGACCCCCTGCCACAACAGTAACACAATTTGCTCAGCCAGGCAGGCCTGTCTAGAGGATGCTGCAGTTTTGTTCACCCTCACTTTCATTTCTGACTGCAACTCAATTACATCTCTGTCTGCGGTTTCCATTGTAAAAGCAATTACAACTAAACTTTTATATACAAGTTATGCTTCAGTTAGGACCTGTTTTTGAATGCTTTATTGTAAGATTCCACAAACTAAACGATCTCTCAGTGTGTCATTAAGCTCATTACCAAACTGACAATGCTCAGACAATCTCTTCAATTCAACCATGTACACTGAAATGGACTCTCCTTTTTGATTCCACTTAAGAAACCAAAGTATTCTGTAATCAACAGTGGCTTCAGTTCTAAATGTTTCTACATTATTTGGACAATAGAAGCAAAGCTTATTTTTGCTGGATTGATTGGAGCAGTTAAACTTAGAAGCAAATGGTATGCCTTTAAACTCAAAGCACTTGGCAAAATTGGCACTCATTTCTCTTTGGCTATTTGATTCAAAATACTCAATTTGCTCAGTATGTGAAATCCAGTTATCTGTTAAGTAATCAAATGTGTATCGTTCCGATGCAGCCAGCCATTCTACTCTTTTTAAAAAAATGATTATTATCACCCAGTTCTGTTTATGAACCCTAAATACTTATGTTTACTGCCTTTTTAAAAAACCCTTTTTTTAACTCAGTATCTTTGCATATGCTGGGTTGTTTCTTTCAGCTTGCCATTCCTCGTGAAACTAATTCCCAGGAAGATTTGAGTATTCAAAATGTGATTCATGTTTACTTTAGGCAAGGGGTGCATATATCAGCTATGTATTTCACATATTTTACATGTAACCCATAGTTAAATATTAAATTGAAGAATGCTTAATCAAACATACATACATTTACATATACACACATACATATGTATACACACACACACTTATAAAATTACTGAAATATTAAACACACAACATTCATTGACTTCGGGGGGGGGGGGGTGCATGTGCTTCTATCTATATCATCAATGATGAGGTTTGAGAGCTTCAAATGCCCAGGTGTGAACATCATGAAATGCCTGTCCTGGTCCAACAGTGGAAATATAGAAAACCTTCAGCACAATACAGGCCCTTTGGCCCACAAAGCTGTGCTGAACATGTCCTTACCTTAGAAATTACCTAAGGTTACCCATAGCCCTCCACTTTTCTGAGATCCATGTACCTGTCCAGGAATCTCTTAAAAGACCCTATCATTCCCACCTCCACCACCGTCGCCGGCAGCCCATTCCATGCACTCACCACTTTATGCGTAA
This sequence comes from Hemitrygon akajei, assembly GCF_048418815.1. Lineage (NCBI taxonomy): Eukaryota > Metazoa > Chordata > Chondrichthyes > Myliobatiformes > Dasyatidae > Hemitrygon > Hemitrygon akajei. The sequence continues at coordinate 98,450,386 of NC_133128.1, read as the reverse complement.
AAAAAACTTACCCCTGACATCTCCTCTATATCTACTTCCAAGCACCTTAAAACTGCGTCCTCTCATGCTAGCCTTGGGGAAAAAGCCTCTTACCATCAACAATCAATGCCTCTCATCATCTTATACACCTCTATCAGGTCATCTCTCATCCTCTGTCACTCCAAGGAAAAAAAGCCAAGTTCACTCAACCTATTCTCATAAGGCATGCTCCCCAATCCAGGCAACATCCTTGTAAATCTCCTCTGCACCCTTTCTATGGTTTCCACATCCTTCCTATAGTGAGGTGACCAAAACAGAGCACAGTACTCCCAAGTGGGGTCTGACCAGGGTCCTATATAGCTGCAACATTACCTCTCGGCTCCTAAACTCAATCCCATGATTGATGAAGGCCAATGTACTGTATGCTTTCTTAAACACAGAGTCAACCTGTATGGCATTTTTGAGTGTCCTATGGACTCAGACCCCAAGATGCTTCTGATCCTCCACACTGCCAAGAGTCTTATTATTAATACTATATTCTGCCATCATATTTGACCTACCAAAGTGAAGCGCCTCACATTTATTTGGGTTGAACTCCCATCTGTCACTTCTCAGCCCAGTTTTGCATCCTATCAATGCCCCGCTGTAACCTCTGACAGCCCTCCACACTATCCACAAACACCCCCAACCTTTGTGTCATCAGCAAATTTACTAACACATCCCTCCACTTCCTCATCCAGGTCATTATAGAAATCACGAAGAGTAGGGGTCCTAGAGCAGGTCCCTGAGGCACCCCACTGGTTACTGACCTCCATGCAGAATATGACCCCGTCTACAACCACTCTTTGCCTTCTGTGGGCAAGCCAGTTCTGGATCCACAAAGCAATCCCCTTGGATCCCATGCCTCTTTATTTTCCCAATAAGCCTTGCATGGGGTACCTTGTCAAATGCCTTGCTAAAATCCATATACACTACATCTATGGCTCTGCCTTCGTCAATGTGTTTAGTCACATCCTCAAAAAGTTCAGTCAGGCTTGTAAGGCATGACCTGCCTTTGACAAAGGCATGCTGACAACTCTCTATCATATTATGCCTCTCCAAATATTCATAAATTCTGCCTCTCAGGATCTTCTCCATCAGCTTACCAACCACTGAGTAAGACTCACTGGTCTATAATTTCCTGGGCTACCTCTACACCCTTTCTTGAATAAGTGAACAACATCTGCAACCCTCCAATCTTTTGGAACTTCTCCTGTCCCTATTGATAAAGATAATCGCCAGAGGCTCAGCAATCTCCTCCCTTGCCTCCCACAGTAGCCTGGGATACATGTCGTCTGCTCCCAGTGACTTATCCAACTTGATGCTTTCCAAAAGCTCCAACACATCCTTTCTTAATATCTACATGCTCAAGCTTTTCAGTCCACTGTAATTCATCCCTACAATCACGAAGATCTTTTTCTGTAGTGAATACTGAAGCAAAGTACTCATTAAGTACCTCTGCTATCTCCTCTGGTTCCATTCACACTTTTCCACTGTCACACTTGATTGGTCCTATTCTCTCACGTCTAACCCTCTTGCTCTTCACATACTTGTAGAATGCCTTGGGGTCTTCCTTAATCCTATCCGCCAAGGCCCATGGCCCTTTCTGGCTCTCCTAATTTCTTTCTTAAGCTCCTTCCTGCTAGCTTCATAATCTTCTAGATCTTTATCATTACCTAGATTTTTGAACCTTTCATAAGCTCCTTCTTGACTAGGTTTACAACAGCCTTTGTACACCACGGTTCCTGTACCCTACCATCCTTTCCCTATCTCATTGGATTGTACCTATTGCAGAACTCCACACAAATATTCCCTGAACATTTGCCACATTTCTTCCTGTACATTTCCCTGAGAACATCTGTTCCCAATTTATGCTTCCAAGTTCCTGCCTGGTAGCCTCATTTTTCCCCTTACTCTATTTAAATGCTTTCCTAACTTCTTTGTTCCTATCCCTCTCCAGTGCTATGGTAAAGGAGATAGATGTTGATGTTACAGACAAGAACAATGTTGATATAGACAAGGAAGCTCATCAAAGCCTCTACTTTCCTCAGGAGGGTAAAGAAATTGGTAGTCTCCATCAACTCTTACCAACTTTTATTGATGCACTGCAGAAAACATTCAATCTAGACACATACTGAGGCTCCTCCAGCACATTCCCTTGGATACATTACCCACCTCACTTACGGGCTGGAGGTGGGAATCTGATAGGAGAGGATAGAAGGCCAAGGAAGAAAGAAAGAAAAGGGGGAGGAGCACCAGTGGCTGGTCTTGGGCAAGTAAGGAGATGAGATGAGAGAGAGGAATGGGGAATGGTGAAGTGGGGGTGGCAGGGCATTGCTGGAAATTTGAGAAATCAGTGTTCATGCCATCAGGTTGGAGGCTACCCAGATGGACAATAAGGAGTTGCATGAACATCGATTTCTTCAACTTCTGGTAATGCCCCACCTCCCTTTCACCATTCCCCATTCCCCACTCTCTTCTCTCACCCTATCTCCTTAGCACCTCCCTTTGGTGCCCCTCACCCTTTTATTTCTTCCATGGTCTTCTGCCCACTTGTAGCAGATTCCCCCTTCTCCAGCCCTGTATCTCTTTCACCAATCAACTTCCCAGCTCTTCACCCTCCTCCCCTCCCCCCCCCCCATATTTCGGGTATCACCTATCACCTTGTGTTTATTCCTCCCCTCCCCTCACCTTCTAAACCTGACTCCATATTTTTTTCTCCAGTCATGAAGAAGGCTCTTTGCCTTAAATGTCGACTACTCTTTTCTGTAGATGCTGCTTGGCCTGCTGAGTTCCTTAAGCATTTTGTGTGTGTTGCTTGGAATTCCAGCATCTGCCGATTTTTCTCTTGTTTGTGAATAGATAAACAATACAGCTTACACCAGAAGTGAATGGCAAATTAATTAAAATGGAATTGGATACTGGCTCAGCTGCTTCAGTCATACAAAATTGCTCAGGATAGAGGATATCTTTGCAAGCCTCTCTGGTGGAAAACATATCTGCAAAGTGGACAGCTGAGGCTAATTGCAGATGGAGGTGGAAGGAGTTCAAAGTGCTTCTTATCATAACCACTTACAAAGGGCTTTATCTCTACAATAGGCTTATTTTTTTGTAATTGGTTTTTTATTGAAGTTCATCATCAAACAAACATTTCCATAAGATGTATTTCAGATATTGTACATATATATCATATAGTCATATATGCCACAAATCTCCGCATAATATTTATCTGAGGTATATACTTATAGAAAAGAGAGGAAAGAAAGAACAAGCGAAAGGAGAAAACTATGTACAAGTAGGGAGTGATCTTTTTCTTACAATGTATTCATTGATTTGTGAGAATAAAATCAGGCCTATAAGGTCTTGAGTCGTTAAACCATTTTTCCCCAGTGTGAATCAAGTTGTTTCAACTTATGATGAAGAGATGCTGTTATCTTCTCCATTTTGTAAATGTCCATTGTAATTTCCATCCATGCATTTAAGGTTGGGCTCTTCTGTAATAACCATTTCCTAGTAATGGTTTCCTAGTAACCAGCCATCGACAGTATATTCATTAAATATTTATCTCTTTTCAACCATTCTTGAGGTATATACCCAAAATATATGGTCTTACTTTCTAAGGGTATTTCACATTTAAAGATGTCTTGTAGGACACTGTGTATCCCACTCTAATAGTCTTTGATAACAGGGCATTCCCAGAAAATATGATAATGGTTTGCATTTTGATTTCCACAATTTCTCCAGCAAACAAGGAGGTTACTATCATAATGGGATTTCTGAGAGGGTGTAATAAAATATATTAGCAAGTTTTTCCATCTGAACTCCCTCCATTTCTGTGAACTGGTACACTTCCATTGATACCTCCATATTATTGTCCATTCTTCCTCAGATAATTATCCCTCCTTCCTTCTCCCATTTTGTTTTAATTTATGAAGTCGAATGTGTTTTAAGATTTGACAAACCCTTATACATGCTTGGAATGAATCTACTACTGTTATCTGAATTATATGCTTTTCTAACTAGCTCGATGAAACATGTACTTGCCTTCGTTACATTTTTAACCATCCTATTAACATATCTTGACTTTCACTTAGCTTATTTTCTAACATTTTTGCTTTTGGATTCCTAATTCTATGATTTGTATTTTCTGCTATCTTTTTTTTTTCAGTTTCCACACCAGTATTTTCATAGACTTGGGTCCACTTTCATAATGTCTCTGTTTCAGAAACATTAAATTTTTCCTGATTTCTTGGGTAGCCAAACTATTAATTTCATTCCTAATTTTTTAAATTTCCTCTAATGTATCCTGTGCCAAATTCAATTTGTGTTCTTTTTCTAGTTCCTTCAGCCTATTTTGTAATTCCTCTAATGTTTCATTCCTTGTTTTTTTCTTATATGAAGATATCGCTATAATTTTCCTTCTTAAAAAGCTTTCAGACTATCCCATAGAATGGGAGGTGAAACCACTCCATTATCATTGAATTCTAAGTAAAGACAAATTTCTTTTTTAATTTGTTCCTTAAAGTAGGGATCATTGAGTAGACTTGAATTTAATTTCCAAATAGTATTCTTCGGTTGTAGGTCAAAATCAACATAAATATATAGGTGCATGGTCACTTACATCTGTTGTCCCAATTCCACAGGTGTTTATTTTGTCTTTGTCTTTTCCAAAAGTTATCAACTAGTCTATTCTTGTATATACAGAATGGGGGGCGGGGGTGCAGAATAATGAGTGTAATCCTGTTGGGGAAAAGGTCCCTCCATTTATTAATTAGACCAACATCCCCAAAAAGTGTAGTAACTTTCTTATGTAAGGATTTTGTTCCATAGGTTTTTCTATTGGAAGAGTCTAACTTTGGTTGTAATTGTAAATTTAAGTCTCCCCCACATATCAGGAGACCTTCTGTTTCCGTTACCATAATATTAATAATTTTCTGAAAGAAACTAATAACACTTCCTGGGGGTGTGTATATATTCAATAGAGTAACTGAATTTCTGTCTATATTCCCCCTTACCAGAATATATCTGCCCTCCTTATCTCTCATTTCGATACTTTTTCAAAATTTAGTTTGTTTGAGATAAGAATAGCAACTCCTCTCCTATGTCCTGATTTATATGAGAAGGAAAACAGATCAGTAAAACCCATTCTCTTTAGTTTTCCATGCTCATTATTACTTAAATGAGTTTCCTGTAAATATACTACATGGGCTTGTTCTTTTTTCATTTTGGATAGAATTCTACTACGTTTGATTGGATTTAACAGCCCATTGACATTAAAAGAAATGAATTTTACCTTGTCCTTAGCTATGTTTATTTATCTGTCGACATATCATTCTAATCATTAGAGTAAAGCTTAATTGATCTACTCCCTGAACAATTAAGAACCAAGAAACGCAAATAATTTAAAAAAAGGCAACGAAGGTGTGATTCCAAGGCTGAGGTCTCTAGTAGATGACCCTGGGTTGAGCTAGAGGAAACGTCTAGCTGTGGGGGATAGCCCCTCCTACCTGTGAGTTGAGGGCCCCCATTGCAGTACCCATAAAGTAAGTGAACATATCTATATGCATTACACAGAAAAGATTTTCCCGTGTATTCCTCCCATGTATATATTCTCATTTAGGTGAGGAAAAAGGAGTGAATGAATGAATAAAAAAGAATAATTGCGTAATTAATATAAAATCCACATTATAATAAGTATTTCTTGAGATAGGTACATCACCGCCTATTTTTGCTTCTGTTTAGCTTCTCAACACTTTTAAAGTTAGCCAAACCTTATGGCTCTTCTGGAGGGGGTGAGGGCTGTATTCGGAAAAATCCCAGTCTCTTCCTGATATATTTCTCTCATCCTCCTCCAGTCCCCTGCTTTCTCGATTCTCTCAGTATTTCCCCAGCAGAGCAGAATAACTGCTCAGCCAGGCTTTCCCTCGGTTTGATCACGCTGACGTGCAACCCTCTGGCCTTCATGTTTGTAGTCGCCTCTTGTATATAAATTATTTGATTAAGTATTCTTGTTCAAATAATTAATTATGTGTTGTATATAAAGCTATGTGAATTGCATATGTCATTATGCTACCATGTGATACGTGCATGCCTTGCTTAAACATAAGTTAGACTCTCATTTCAGACTCCCATGTCTTCCTTTGAATTAGTTTAATGTTTTGAAATTACAAAACAAAATAATGACTTTTTAAATTGATATTGAGGGTAATTTGTTGTTATGCCACTATATCATTAAGATCTCTTTCTCCTTCCTATACTCCAACTCCTCATCATTGTTTGAAATATGGCCCAGTACAGTGCATCTACAAACTTGTCGATGGACTTTGAGCAGAATCTGATCACACAGTCTTGAGTGTACAGGGAGTAGAGTAGGGGGCTGAGAACGCAGCCTTGTGGAGCACCTATGTTTAGAATAATTGTGGTGGAAGTGTTAACTGCCTGTCCTTACTGATTGTGATCTGTTAGTCAGGAAGGATCCAGTTGCAGAAGGAGGCTTTTAACTCCCAACATCCAGAGTTCAGTAATGAGGTTGCTTGGACTAACAGTATTGAAAGCAGAACTGTAAACTTAAACTCAGATGTCTGACTATAGTATGAAATCACTATTATTCTAACTTGCATATGAAATGAAGAACTTCTGAAAGAAATAGTATATTTTAGTATTTATCATTATGTGAATAAAAATCATACAATTATACAAATCAGAAACTAATCTACCCATAATCTATGCTTGTTTTATGAATCTGTTCCACTGTTTCCACTTCATACTTTATATTGCCTATTTATTTTTAAAGAAACTGTAGAATATGTGGATTTTTTTCAGTATTGTTTAATACCATGTCCTCCCTAGCTTACAAGTGTCCAACATATGTAACCACACATACGAACAAGTATTTGAGAGACCGCAGAATTTATTTGCTATCTGTTGCTAATGTTCTGACACTAGCTGGAATTTAACCACATCAAAACTGAGAAGAATACATTTTAGCTGACATTTAAAACTGTCATTAGCATTTAAAACTTCATCTACAATAAAAGCTTTTAAAAGTGAAATAGTCATTTTACCTGAACCTGAAATGGCCTCAAGGTCCTGATGAAGGGTCTCAGCCCGAAACATTGACTGTTTACTCTGTTCCATAGATACTACTTGGCATGTTGAGTTCCTCCAGCATTTTGTGTGCGTTGTTCAGACTTTCAGTATCTGCAGATTTTCTCATGTTTGTCAAGCTGAATTTGTTAATGTTATCTAATTTTTGCTAAGAATGGCAAATTGAGATCTAAAATGCTTCTCCAGACTATATAAATCTAAGAGAAAAAAATACACCTCTGCAGACATCTTCTGCTGTTTGGGGAAAATGGTTCATTGCTACAAACTGTTCATTGTTACAAACAGTCCTCGGGATCAGAATCTTCCATAACCTGGGAAGGATATATATTGGGAATGTAAAAAGTATTTCTGAACCCCCCCCCCCAAAAAAAAGCTTTCATGTCTTATGATTTTATTTGAATCACAGTGGATTTAATTTGGTAACACGCACAAAATGCTGGAGGAATGCAGCAGGCCAGGCAGCATCTGTAGTAAAGAGTAAATCATTGTTTCCGGCTGAGACCCTTCAGCAGAATTGGAAAAATAAAGATGAGGAGTAGAGTTAAAAGGTGGGCAAGGGGAGTGAGAAACAAGGTGATAGGTGAAACCAGGAGGGTGGAGGTGAAGTAAAGAGCTGGAAAGTTGATTGATGAAAGAGATAATAGAGCTGGAGAAGGAGAATCTAATAGGTGAGGATCGAAGTCCATGAAAGAAAGAAAAGGGGAGAGGAGCACCAGAGGGAGGCGATGGGTAGGCAAGGAGAAGGTGAGAGAGGGAAGTGGGAATGAGGAATGGTGAAGGGGTGGGGGGGGGGGGCATTTCCGCAAGTTCAAGAAATCGATGTTCACGCCATCAGGTTGGAATATAAGGTGTTGTTCCTCATGGCGACAGTAGGGGAGGCCGTGGATAGACATATGGGAAGGGGAAGTGGAATTAAAAGGGATGACCACTGGGAGATCCCGCTTTTTCTGGCTTTTGAGTTCCTCCAGCATTTTGTGTGTTCCATAGATGCTGCCTGGCCTGCTGAGTTCCCCCAGCGTTTGTGTGCCTCCAGAAAAAACAGGATCTCTCTGGCTACCCATTTTAATTCCATTTACCATTTCCATTCTGATATGTCTATCCATGGCAGCCTCTACACATGAGGCTACATTCATTTTGGAGGAACAACACCTTATTCTGTCTGGGTATCCTCTAACCTGATGCCATGAGCATTGATTTCTTGAACTTCTTGTAGTCCCCATTCCCTTTTCCTTCTCTCATCTCCTTGCCTGCCCATCGCCTTCCTCTGTTGCTCCTCCCCCCTTTTCTTTCTTCCATGGACTTCTATCCTCTCCTATTAGATTCCCCCTTCTCCATCCCTGTATCTCTTTCAGAATCAACTTCCCAGCACTTTACTTCACCCCTCCCCCTCCCGGTTTCACCTATTGCTTTGTGTTTCTCCCTCCCCTCCCCCCACCTTTTAACTCTATTCATCTTTGTTTTCTTTCCAGTCCTGCTGAACGGTCTGGGCCCGAAACGTCAATTGTACTCTTTTCCATAGTTGCTACCTGGAGTTCCTCCAGCATTTTGTGTTTTGTGTGTGTTACTTGAATTTCCAGCATCTTCAGATTTTCTCTTGTTTGGGATTTAATTTGGCTTTTTTTGACACTGTTCAACAGAAAAGACTCTTTCATGTCAAAGTGTAAACAAATTTCTACAAAATGATCTAAACATTAGAATTATTAATCACAAAATAATTGATTTCATAATTACTCACCCCCTTCAAGTCAGTATTTAGTAGATGCACCTATGGCAGTAATTATAGCTTTGATTCTGTGTGGATAGGTCTCTATCAGTTTTGCACATCTGGACACTGCAGTTTTTCCCCATTCTTTACAAAACTGCTCAAGCATAGGGTTCGTGAGTGAACAGCCCTTTTCAAGTCCAACCACAAATTCTCAATTGGATTGAGGTCTGGACTCTGACTTGGCCACTCCAGGACATAAACTCTGTTGTTTTTAAGCTATTCCTGTGTAGCTTTGGGTTCTTGTCTTGCTGGAAAACAAATCTTCTTCCAAGTCGAAATTCTCTTGTAGACCGTATCAGCGTCCTCCAGGATTTCCTGTTATTTTGCTGCATTCATTTTAGCCTCTACCTTCACAAGCTTTCCAGGGCCTGCTACAGTGAAGCATCTCCACAGTGTGATGCAGCTACCACCATGCTTCACGGTAGGGATGGTGTGTTTTTGATGATGTGTGGTGTTTTGACTTCAAAAGACCATAACACATAGGAGCAGAATTAGGCCATTCAGCCCATTGGGTCTGCTTCATTATTCCATCATGGCTGATCCTGGATCCCACTCAACCCCTTACACCTGCCTTCTCGCCATATCCTTTGATGCTCTGACGGATCAGGAAATGATCAACTTCCGCCTTAAATATACCCATGGGCTTGGCCTACACCACAGTCTGTGGCAGAGCATTCCACAGATTCATTACTCTGGCTAAAAAAAATTCTTCCTTATCTCTGTTCTAAAGATCGCCCCTCAAATTTGATGCTGTGCCAGCTAGTTCTGGATACCCCCCACCATAAGAAACATGCTTTCCACATCCACCCTATCTAGTCCTTTCAATCAAGATCCCCACGCATTCTTCTTAAATCCAGTAAGTACAGACTCAGAGTTACTGATCACTTCTCATATGTTAACCTCTTCATTCCTGGAATCATCCTCGTGAACCTTCTCTAGACACTCTCAAATGACAACACATCCTTTCTGAGATATGGAGTCCAAAACTGTTGGCTTGACTAGTGTCTTATAAAGCCTCAACATTATCTCCTTGCTTTTATATTCTGTTTCCCTTGAAATAAATGCCAACATTGCATTTGACTTCTTTACTTTAGACTTAACCTGTAAATTAACCTTGCACATGGACTCCTAAGTCCCTCTGCACCTCTGATGTTTGAATCTTCTTCTAATTTAGGTAATAGTCTGCACTGCTGTTTCTTTTTACCAAAATACATTATCATACATTTCCCTACACTGTATTCCATCTGCCATTTTCAAATTTGTCTAAGTCCTACTGCAATTTCATTGCTTCCTCAGCACTACCTACCCCTCCACCTGTCTTTGTATCATCCACAAACTTTGTCACAAAGTCATCAATTCCATTATCATGGTGTAGTTTTTGCCAGGATACTGACTCAACAGCAGTTGGACCTTCCAGATACAGGTGTATTTTTACTACAATCATTTGAAACACCTTCACTGCAACATCTCCAAAACGATCTTGGTTTAACTAGTTATATGACTTCTAAAACAATTGGCTGCACCAGTGATGATTTTGTGTGTCATATTGGGGGGGGGGGGGTGAATACTTATGCAATCAATTAATTTGTATTTTATATTTGTAATTAATTTGGAACATTTGGTAGAGACTGTTTTCACTTTGACAGGAAAGAGTCTTTTTCTATTATTAGTGCCATTAAAGCCAAATTAAATCCACTGTAATTCAATGCTGTAAAACAATAAAACTTGAAATCTTCCAAGGGTTGTGAATACTTTCTGAAGGCACTGTATATTACTAGCACTAGATATAGTGCAACCCAGGGACTACCAAAAACTTGTTATAGATTAGATAGTGGTATAGTTGTTATTTTTCCTTGTGATTCAGTTTACATGTGGCCATTTTATGTTTTAGATTGTTCCTTGTACTGCAAAATTTGATGAAGAATTAAGTGAAGAATCAATAGTTGTTATTAAAGGAAAGTTGACTGATGACCCTCTGAGGTAATGTGACCATTGTTTTGTTTGTACTTTTTTCTAATGAGTTGTTAAAATCATGCAGGTTCAAGATATTTCCATGCACCTTCTTGATTTCGTTAATAAAGTTATTTTGTATCTGAAATATATTCGGTAAATTGGGAACACTTAATCAATGCAACTAATAACTTGAGCAATGACTTAAGTTGTTAAGTCATTGCTCAAGTTGTTAGTTGCATAGATTAGAATTTAGATATTTACAGCTGTTTATTGATGGATTTTAGAAGTCTTAGAACCTACAATACATAGGAACAAAAAATTGCAGTGACTAAAACACTTGACTGCCAATGAAGTACTTTGGAACAGTTGTAACTGTTATAGTATAGGAACCACAGCAGACAACTTTTGAAAGCACTTTTATGTCCACCCAAGAGGGCAGTTGGGACCTTATTTTAACACATCATTCCAGATGGTAGGGACTTGTAGTGGTCCCTCAACATTTGGCTGGGAAAAAAATCATAGGCTTTTTTTTGTGCTCATGCATAAAGGAGGTACTGGATATGATTCAGAGGGAAAAGGCCTGAATAGGACCCTGTCTAGAAAATCCAGTGATTTGGGATAGAAGAGGAAGAATAATCTGAAACAACAATATATTAATAATGTATTTTTTAGCTACAGTGAAAAATTGCACAAATTATCACCAAGATTTGTCGACCCATAAACTCCAAAGTTCAAACATTTATACTTCAACGCTCTCTAAAATTAACTTTATTCATGCAGCTGCCAATGTGGCTTCCTTCCCCCATTCCTCCATACCTTCCCTTGTTTTCCATACATTTCTTTCTGTTCATCTGCCAATTACTTTCTTATCTTCCCTGGTTTATCTCGGAATGACAGCCATCATCTGCTACCAAAACAGATACAAGACCTAAGAATTCATTCTTACAATCATTTTCACCTATTAGGTATTAACTAACAATGCCCCAAATCAAATCATGCATGAACCACAACTAAATAAGAGGTCTGAAATCATTATTTTCACTTTTGCTATTTAAATTTTTTTTGCTCAGCATAACAAAACTTTAAATTTCCAGATACATTTACATTTCTTCCCCTCACAGATATCAGCTATCAGAACACTTCCATCAAAGTGCAGACATTACCACAACATCCTATACCAAAGCCTTTATTAGTATAGCAGACAGGTTTACATCTACATACTGTAGAAAAGGTTGCTATGTTTTATGAAAACTATTTGTTTTTGAGTGTACCATAAATGTCAAAAAGTCCAAAGGAATGTATTTCCTGATTAATTTATGCCAACCAAAAATTCCAGGGGTCTTATTGGATATCCAATAAAGTAAAATGTTCTTCCTCTCACAAAAAGTCAGGATGTTAAGACGTTTTTTCTGATGTGCATTAATAATACGACTGCTGGGTAAGCCTAAGAGAAAAGACACTGGGTTACCAGTTCAAGCTCCATCTTCATAATCTTTTCCATTTCACCCAAAATATCACTCTGGTATGCCTGAAGTTTGGGACAAGTCCAAAACAATGGGTGAAATTTCCATTATTTACTTTACATTTAGAACACATTAGAGAAACTCCCGTCTTAAATTTTGAGAGATGATCTGGAGTCAGATGGGCTCTATGCAGAATTTTGAGTTGCAATGCTTTACAAACTGAAATTTTCTTTGCATTATCATAGATGTTTTCCCATGTTTCAGCTGTAATTTCTGCCCCCAGCTCTTCCTCCCAACCCTTCCCAGCTGCTCAGCTTCTCCACAAGAACATTCCCTCAGGATGCTGTGAAAAGTACTAATGGAGACTTCACCCTTAGAACAAAACACCCTCTTTTCTATGTCAGAACTATAGAAATCAGTTAACAATGATGTTTTTTTCTGTATATAATCTCTTACCTGAAAGAAACAAAAAAGATCCTTGTTGGGTATGTTAAATTTCTGTACTATTTGACAAAAAGACATCATTGTTCCTTCATCAAATAAATCTAGATGGAAAATACCCTTAGAAATCCAAAGTTTAAATCCAGAATCCATTATGCCAGGCTGAAAATCTGGACTGTCGGTTATTGGGAGTGAAGGGTGATATTTTTGCTGTGTTGCCCTCAATTTGTTGCTCGCCCTCAAGCCCTGATTGTATTAATTGTCATTGGATTGCGACAATATTCCTTAACTAGTTTCATCTTATTGAAGAAAAGCAAATTGATGAGAGGGCATTTTGCTTGTGAAGCTTCAATGTCTAGCCAGATTGAGGAGTCCCTGCAAACACAGTCAACCACATAAGATAAAAAGGAACTTAATTGATATTTTTTGATGTCTGGAAAATCCAGACCCCCTAGACTACTGGGAAGCTGTAACTTAGACATTTTAATATAGGGTCTGATTTTGTTGCAGATGAAAGAAACAAACCAGCCATTTATTTTTTTAAGTATTTGTTGGGTAAAAATGACTGGAATCATTCGTATTGGGTAGAGCAGACAACGAAGAATGTTCATTTTAAGCAAGGATATTCGGACAAGCCAAGAAATGGGAAGAGTGCTCCATCGCTCAAGATCCTGTTTGATTTTGTCAAATAACTGTGTAAAGTTAGCTATGAACAATTGATCAAACATAGGTGTGATAAATATGCCGAAGTAAACAAAACCTGTCTGCGACCATTTAAAGGGGAAAACACCCTGAGTGTCAGGTACCTACTCTGATTTAGTAAAGTTGATTTTATAACCTGAAAAGGCGCTAAATGAATTGATGCCTTGTATAGGGTGGTGCACTGATATAGCAGGGTTTGTTAAGAAAATTAAAACATCATCCGCATACGATGTAATTTTATGTGACTTTAGTCCTATGTCTGGAGCAGATATTTTGGGGTCTGGCCAAATAGCCTCAGCCAGTGGCTCGATCACTTGTGTGAAAAGTAGTGTAATAAAGGGCAGCCCTATCGGCTACCCCTCAGAATACTAAAATTATCCAACCTAATACCATTAGTGAGAATTGCATTATAAAGAACCTTCACCCACTTAATAAAATTATTGCCCAAGCCAAATCGTTCTAAAGTGAAAAAAAGATATGGCCATTCAACATGATCAAAGGCCATTTCTGCATCTAAGGAAACCACCAAGTCATCCATCCACTGCCTGTTGCTGACATGCCTGAATCACATTAAGTAATCTTCTGATACTGTTAGATGATTTACGGCCTTTTACAAAACCCGTTTGATCCTCTTTTATGATAAAAGGTAATACAGTTTCTAATTGCAATGCTAAGGTTTTAGATAAGATTTTAAAGACAACATTTAACAATGAAATAGGCTGGTAGGAGGCACAATCTTCAGGGCTCTTCCCTTTCTTAAGAATTAGGGAGATATTAGCTTCTCTCAATGATGGTGGGAGGAGACCACAATTAAATGCATGATTGAACATGTTTAGCATAGGCTCTGATAATAATCCTGTGAACTCTATAGAACAGGGGTGTCAAACTCATTTTAGGTCACGGGCCGGATTGAGCAAAATGCAGCTTCATGCGGGCCGGATCAGTCGGACGCGTGCGAACGCAGCTTTCGTTGCCTCCGTTTTTTCAGCCTGCTCTCATGTGTCTCAGTCTCTGCTGTAACTACAAAGTGTTTCACTTTACAAATTCCGTTTCTTATGAAGAAGACTGCCGAGCAAGACTGCCAAATAAACACTAAAAACCCTGAAACCCTGGTACCTGAATAAACTCAGCATTAGCCATATCAATCGCCATAGGCGCTTCGATTACTGGGGCCAGCTTTAATAGTAATTAGATATTATCTCGCGGGCCAAAGATAATTCCACCGCGGGCTGGATTTGGCCCGTGGGCATTGAGTTTGACATATATGCTATAGAATTTACTAGTGAGTCCATCAGGACCAGGGGCCTTCCCACTTTGGATCTGTCTCACAGCTTCCTGTATCTCATGTATAGATAATGGAGCATTGAAGAGGGACTCTTGTTCAGAAGAAATGCCTAGCAGATCTAAATTCCTGAAAAAGGACTCCATGCTAGATTTTCCATCATTACATTGCTCAGATTGATACAATTTAGAATAAAAATTCTTTTTAAAAATTTTTTTTTATTAGTTTTTCAAAACATTTTACAAAATTAAAAACCCCAAATCCCAATGAGGAGCATTAATACAGTGCAAGATTAAGCATACAATAACAATATGCTACAAAGGAAGAGAATTTAACAAAAAAGCACCTAAATTAAAGACAAGTGAGCTTAGTGTCCTCCCCAAGCCCCACAACACAAGAAAAAAACAACAACAACTCCAGACCAACCACCACACAGTATAAAGAGTATAAGTCCGGACAGTCAAACTCCCAGACTGTGAATACACTTAGCAACAGAGGATAATAATGCCTACTACCAGAAAAAAAGAGAAAAAAAAAAGAAAAAAAAAAAACCCTAGTCAAGAGGAAGGTTATGAAAGTACTCGATAAAAGGTCCCCAGACCTTATGGAACTTTAGATCCGAATTAAGAACTGAATAATGAATTTTTTCGAGGTCCAAGCAGGCCATAATGTCGTTAAGCCATTTCGCATGAGTGGGCGGGGCAACATCTCTCCATCTAAGGAGGATCAAGCGTCTCGCCAGGAGAGAGACAAAGGATAGTATTCGGCATTTGGTCGGACCTAGACATAAATCTGTCTCGCCCCAAAAACCGAACAGAGCAATTAAGGGGTTAGGTTCTAGGTGCTGATTCAGAATACCCGATAACGTAGTGAAGACATCATTCCAGAATTTCTCCAAGCTAGGACAGAACCAATACATATGGATGAGAGAGGCCACACCCCTCTTGCATTTATCACAGAGCGGACTAATGCCAGGGTAGAATCGAGACAGTTTAGATTTAAACATATGGGCTCTATGAACAATCTTAAACTGTAAGAGGCAATGGCGAGCACAAAGGGAGGTTGAGTTAACTGATTTGAGAACCAAGTCCCAGCTCTCCTCGGATAAGGAGATATTTAAATCCTGCTCCCAGGCCATTTTAATTTTATCCACAGGGGCCCGTCGTAAGGCTGCTAGTTTATCTCGGATAATTGAAATTAAACCTTTACCTAGTGGATTAATGGAAAGAAATAGGTCCATAGCATTTTTCGCAGGCATTTCAGGAAAGTTAGGAATTAAAGGAGCAGTAAAGTGTCGGATTTGGAGATATCTGAAAAAGTGAGCGTTAGGCAGGTTGAACTTAACGGAGAGCTGCTGAAAAGAAGCGAAGCGATGATCAATGACGAGATCTTCAAAATGTCTAATGCCTTTCCTGTACCAAACATGGAATGCTGAATCGTACGTAGTAGGTAAAAAAAGGTGATTATGTGCAACAGGGCTAGAAACGGAAAACCCCTGGAAACCATAGCATTTCCTGAACTGAGCCCATATACGCAAAGTGTGTCTAACCAGAGGATTAGCTATTGATCTGGGCAGACTGCTGGGGAGTGCAGAGCCAAGAAGTGCAGATATAGATAATTCTTTAGTGGCGCTCAACTCCATTGCCACCCAGTTAGGGCACTCGGGTTGACCGTGGAAGAAAGACCAGAAGGCAGCACAGCGTATATTAGCTGCCCAGTAATATAAGCGAAAGTTAGGTAAAGCCATGCCACCCTCTTTTTTAGATTTTTGGAGGTGTATTTTATTAATTCTAGAGCGCTTATTCTGCCACAGATATGACAAAATAATAGAGTCTAAGGAATCAAAAAAAGATTTAGGATTAAAAATTGGGATAGATTGAAATAAGTATAAAAATTTGGGGAGAACATACATTTTAACAACATTAATATGACCTACCAAGGACATAGATAGAGGTGAGAATAAAAATTCTTAAACACAACATTAATCATTTTAGAATTACTAGTGAGGGCTCCTGTCCCATTCCTAATTGAAGCAATAATCTGAGAGGCATTTTTCTTTCTAGCTAAATAAGCCAAAATACCTACCTAGTTTTTCACCATGTTCAATCATTGTTTAGCAAATGTCAATTTTCTTTTGGTTGCTTGTGTAAGTAAAGAGTTTATTCTGTAACTTGGCTGCAGAATCATTTTCAGCTGCCGCAAGCCTTGCTTCCACTAGGCACTGCTGTTCCGCAGCTTGTTGCTTCTTACTAGCAGAGAAGGAGATAATTAATCCCCTTGCATAGGCCTTAGCAGTTTCCTAGCATCGATGGACTACTAGCTGATTTGGAATTAATAGATAGGAAAGTTTTGAATTCGGAAGTAGTCTATAAATTTATTACCTTTTAGTATAAAAGGATTCAGCCTCCAATGTCTAGACTGTGCTAAATTATCTTAGGGCTTAATATTTGAATATACTGCTGCATGTCAGAAATAGCGATATTTCCAATTGTGCAGGATACAACTAAATCTAGGAGTGTTTTGTGGGTCAGAAAAAAAGTCTATCCTGATGTAACACTTGTGTGGATTAGAAAAAATGTGAAGTCTTTGAGGGATGTAACAACCTCCAGACATCCACAAATCCTAGTTCTCCACATAAGCCCATGATTTGTTTGGACTGTGAGGAGAGCAGTGGGGGACCACTAGGCACTCTGTCCATCAATGGGTCCATGAGACAATTAAAATCCCCACCTACAATAATGTTTTGTATTGAAAAGCTTGTAAGTTTGGAAAAAGCATCTATTAGGAATTTGAGAGGATGAACTGGAGGGCAGTAAACATTGAGAATACCATATTCCTCTCCATATATTTGAAGCTTTAACAATCACAAATCTCCCATACTTATCCTTAATGCAGTCTAATAACTTAAAAGGTAAGTTCTTCCTTATTAAAATGGCCACCCCCTACTCCTGGTATTAAAAGATGAAAAATAGACTTGATCAAATCCACTCTGTTGCAGTTTTAGATGTTGTTTATCATTTAAATGTGTCTCCTGCAATAAGGCTAAATCCACCCTTTTTCAGGTTTAGTAGGATTTTCTTTCTCTTGATTGGTGAATGCCTCGCCTTGATGTTCCAAGTGTACAATTTTAATATATTACTGGTCATAACCCTTCATAACAATCATTTGACTCCAGAGGAGAAGAAACCCGACTTAAGATCAGCTGAGCAGCAATAAGTAAATTTAAAAAAAACATACAAAAACACAAAGTGCCAACAGCGCTGATCAAGAGGACTTACCCCACACCTAAAGGGGATGTCTGAACCTTCTAGCACCCCGTATTCTGCCCCACTGCCAATATGGCATTTAACATAGTCAAAAATGAAAACGGCATAATTTATCAATCCACTGATTTGTTACCATCATGTTTAAACTCCTTCAGGCGGGAGCAGCACTGCTAATTTAAATGAATAATGAAACTGTATTAATCAAAACAAACACGTTACCCATCCTGTAAGATATTGTCGTCGAGTAATGAAAAGGTAAAATAAAGCAACCATGGAGCATATTATCGTCCATAACCAGGGCTACACAATATACTATATATATTCTTTAGCCCAACATGTCCACAAAAGTTTTAGCTTTGTCAGGAGAATCAGATATCTTGGTGGTCCCGTTGTAGGTAATTTTCGGTGCCGCTGAGGATAGCATAAAGTACTGGATTCCAGATTCTCTCAGCCACTTCTTTACCTGGTCATATTCCTTGTGCTTCCGAATAATGGCTGCCGAAAAATCTTGAAAAAACATAAGCTTGGATCCCTCATATGTTAAAGCCTGAGCATCAGTCCCGTGGCGTCTCGAAGCCTCCATCGCTCTTTGCTTATCACTGAAATTATGGAACCGCACAAGGACAGATTGAGAGCATTGCCTGGGCCCGGTTTTGGAGCCAGCATACGGTGAGCTCTTTCCACTTTAATGCGTCCAGCCTTGGTTTCCAAATCAAGGAAATTAGGCAGCCAGCCTAATCAAGCTTCCAGGGAATTTAGGGTTTCCCATCACTCTAGCTATTTCCTCAGAACATAACATGAAGGGCATGGGCTGGGTGTACCACAGAGTTCTTCCTTTATGCTCATCATCCTGCTTAGGAGGATCTTGCACCTTCTCAAAAACAACCCTGAACACCAGGTGAACAGACAAGTTTTTCCAAAAAATTCTCTCCATTCAGGCTTCCACAAGCCTTCTCATAATGGGAGTATATGTTGCCACAATAATGGAAGCTTCACCTTTTTCAACTGGGTCCAGACAGACCAATATTTATGTATCAAGGGCCTCAGCTACTCTAATATCGACTTCCAAAAGAGGCAGCTTCATCTTATGGGTAATCAGTACTAAGGCTCCAAATTTCTAGGGATGTCAATGGTAAATGTGTCAAATTTGTAACAGGATTTGTAGAGTTGAGTAACCTGAGAACCTGTTTCAAGTATGGCTCTAGCATAAATGCCCTCAATTTGTATGGATTCTCTTGAGCTTGGTTGTACTAAACCTTTAGGAATACGATTTGCACTTTAGTGTTTCCTTGATACACTGATTAGAACATGTTCTCTCCGAGATGCCAGGCCGTTCCCTTACAGGGACTCTCTGAAATTTCCTGACTTCCTTTTCTTTAAGTAACTGTTGGGCTATTTTACCGCTGGGCTGTCTGTTGTGCCAAAAATGTTTTCTTTTGCTTTCACGTAGCTTACTGTCATGACCAACAGGTTTTCGCCCTTTGAGACCTCACCACCTCAGCCACTGGACCTTTTAGACTCTCCTCCAGTCACTGTCTTTTCACATTATCTGAGCATTGCCACTCATCCAGTAACTGAGATGTCTGCTTTGCCCAAGTCCCATATTCTTCCTTCTCATTGGGGGTGAGCTTGACTCCAGAGAACATTCTCAGCCTACGGTAACTTTGGCTCTCTGCCAGTACACTTTGGCATTTATGTACCAGCGATGTAATTGCCAAAACCAGCACAGAATTTTCATCATCTGCTGGACCTTTTAGACCTTTCACATTGGACAACTCCTTCCTCTCATTTCACAGAAATGAGAACAACTTGTCTTTAAAGTCTTCACCCTCAGCTACATGCCCCTTTCTCTAAAAATATGGACTGCTCATGGCCCCACCTCTCCAAGTGTCCCTACCCTATCATGCAGCGCAACTTCAGTCACGACACTGTTAGTCTGGACTAACGTGATATCCTTACCTGCTGATTTGACCAAACCACTGTTCAACCAGCGTAACTTTCCCTAATACTCTTACAGAACTCAGTACTCTATAATTTAGCAGTTCTTCAGGGCTTTAGATATCCACCCCTGCTCAAACACAACCATTATTTGTGGGTATTCTCTTTGAATTGCACCAAACCTTAATCACTGCGGCATCCATAATAATGTACCTTAATCGCTTTCCCAACAATAGTTCAAACAGAGACTTAAACACACAAACCGCTTAATCAATTCTTAACGGTACTTACACAGCATTCAGCGAATTCCGGACCAGCCCCACAAAACCCCTTCACTGGGCTTGCATGCAAACTTGGCTTGCTAGCTGGCGCTGCTAACAGCCACATGATTAAGCAGTGAGAAGGTCACCTTTCATAAACAATATATGTCTAAGGTCATTATGATTTGGGGTTCAACCAAACAGGAACATAGTGATATTCTGATAAAAGAAACCTTGGTTTGAGCAAATGCTGTGTTAGTTCTGCCTATACACAATTATCAGTCGACAAGAAATAGCAGATCGTGCACTGCATAAAATTATAAAGAAAGTATACTTGCTAATTTCAGTCCTATCAAACAGTTAGTAAGAGAAAGAAAATGCAGAAAAAAATAAAAGGGCTCATTACAGTTAAACCAGTCTAAATGTGCACAGGACCATTGGAGCTCATATCTTCCAAAAGCTGGGTATAACTGTTATGGCGCTGAATTCTCATTAGCAATCACCAGCAGAGTTTCCCTAGAGGGTCAAATCCTATGGCCGTCTCTCCTAATCTCTTCTCCACGTCTCCCATCAAAAGACCATGAACTCCACTAGTGTCTGTCACAAACCTCTCTCTGCCCAGCTCTCTCTAGAACCTTCTCTCAAATTCACCATCCTGATTGGCTGACACAACATTCCTAAGTTGAACATCATTGTCACTTATCTTTAGCTGAAACCATGATATTCTACCAGCAGGACACACTTCTTTTTCAGAAAGCTACTAAATGAAATACCTCGCAGAATTAGCAGTAGAAATCTTAACCACAGCATTACACCAGGAGAATCTCTATATATTAAATAATACTTTAAAGCCAGAGGCATTGTTAAGAACATAGATCATGGAACAGTACAGCATAGTACAGACTCTTTGGCCAATGATATTGTGCCAACTCTTTAACCTACACCAAGATCAATCTAACCCTTCCCTCCCATAATAGTCTGTTTTTCTATCATCCATGAGCGTATCCAAGAGTCTCTTAAATGTCCCTAATGTATCTGCCTCTACCACCACCATTGGCACTTCATGCACTTACAATTCTGTGTAAAAAAAAAAAAAACTATAAGCTTGGTTTTTATCCAAAATGTATGATATTTCACGGACTATTGCAGCAGACAGCTCATATATACTTCAAATTTTCACAGGCTCATTGATTTCTGAAGATTATGACAAGGGGGATTATAATAAGGACATCCTTTGGGGAGCATGGAGCAGTAATAGTTTCTGGATTTTCATTTTGAATTGCATAATCCTGATGCTGTTGTATTTTTGTGGTATATTGAAATTATAGGCCAGTGAATTATAGGCAGGGAATTATAGGCCGGTGAGCCTGATATTAGTAGTGGGAAAATTATTGGTTGTTCTAAGGGACCAGATTATATGAGTATTTAGATAGACTGGAATTGATTAGGGATAGTTAGCATGGCTTTGTGTGTGTGTATCATGTTTACCAATCTTACAGAGTTTTTCAAGGCAGTTACTGGGAAAGTTGATGAAGCCAAGGCAGTGGATGTTGCCTTCAGCAAGGTATTTGACAAGGTCCTGCATGGAACATTGGTCAAGAAGGTTCAGTTCCCTGGCATTCAAGATAAGGTAGTAAATTGGATTAGATATTGGCTTTGTGAGAGAAACTAGAGTGTGGTATTAGGTGGTTGTCTCTCCGACTGGAAGACTGTGATTAATGGAGTGCTGCAGGGATTGGTGCTGTCTGTTGTTGTTTATTATCTGTATCAATGACCTGGATGATAATGTGGTTCAGCAAATTTGCGGATGACACCACGATTGGAGCTGTATGGACAGTGAGGAAGACTATCAAAGCTTGCAGTGGAAAAATGGGCTGGAAAAATAGCAGATGGAATTTGATGCAGACAAGTGTGAGGTGTTGCATTTTAGGAGGGACAGTTAGGTCTTACATGGTGAACGGTAGTGCACTGAGGTATACAGGTTCATAATTTCTTGAAAGTGGTGTCACCAGTAGATAAGTCAATAAGGCTTTTCACATATTGGCCTCAGTAGATCAAAGAATTAAGTACAGGAGGTGGTATTTTATATTGAAGTTGTATAAGACGGTGAGGCTTAATTTGGAGTATTGTTTGCAGTTTTACTCACCTACCTAGAGAATAAGGATGTTGCTGGAACTGGAGGACCTTCGTTATAAGGACAGTTTGAATAGGTTAGAACTTTATTCCCTGGAATGTGAAAGATTGAAGGGAGGTTTGTAAGAGATATACAAAATTGAGGGGTATGGATAGGATAAATGTAAGCAGGCTTTTTTCACGGTGTTTGGGTGAGACTACAACTAGAGGTCATAGTGAAAGGTGAAATGTTTAAGTGAAACATGAGGAGAAACTTCACTCAGAGGGTGGTGAGAGTGTGAACAAGCTGCCCTTGTAAGTGCTGGATACAATTTCAATTTCAACATTTAAGAGGTTTAGATAGATGCAGTACATGGATGGGAGGGGTATGGAGAACTATGGTCCAGGTGCAGATCGGTGGGACTAGGAAGTTTAAATAGTTCCCATGGACTAGATAGGCTGAGGGGCCTGTTTCTGTGTTGTAATTGTTGATGACTCTATGAAAGTGAATATTGACTGTTTCACTATCTGTGGTCCAGATTTTCTTGAGAATGCCAGCAATTTCAATGTGCAATTGTGGCTTCTCCCCATAGATCTGTCAAGAAGCTCAACATTCACAAGAGAGTGCAAGTCCTGAACTTGTTGATGTTTCCAGGCTAGTGAGTTGCTAATTGTACTCACAAGATGAAATGCCAGTTTTTGGTTGTTTTCTGGCAGTTCTGAGAAATCTGCATAAATTAGACCTGACATTAATTCAGTGTTTTTTCATTTGATTGGACTGGAAGGACTGCAAGAGATTGAGTTAAATTTTAGGTAATGTAATTGAGTTTGTTTCTAATCACTTTTAGAAAAAGGATAGGGCTTGTTTAACTCACATTGTGATGGAGTTTATGATAGGAAAGGTTTGTCCTGAGCAGTCTTGCTGTTTAGGTTTATGCCTCTTATAGTAAATTTTTTCTGTTCCTGACTAAGAATCAATAATGAGATAATGAGTGAAAGAGTGAACTGTGAAAGCTTTGTATCATGTAATAGAACTTCTAATAATGAAGCTGTGGTATGTTTTCTACAAACTATTCAGATGTCCTTGTTCATATCATTTAAGGTATTTAAGGTGTAACTGCAGTATTATTACAATACTTTGTAACAATAACATCACCACCCCTTATTAAAAATATCTTTCCTTTAGGTTCGATGTTAATTTTCAGAGGGGCGACCATCCTGATGCTGACATTTTATTCCATTTCAATCCCCGTTTTAAAGAGGAACTTGAAAAAATTATCTTTAATTCTCGCGGACCTGATGGCTGGGGATTTCAGGGTGAGAAGTATGAAAAGATTGCTTCCAGAGGTTCACTATTTAAGCTGGTGTTTATGGTGTGGAACAACTCTTTCCAGGTATCATTTAACCAATCTTATAAATAATTTGTCACATGTTTTATGTGAAAAATCTAAATGAGAGCAGCAGACAGTAATTTGAAATAATAATTAGTCTTTGTTTTTGGATTTCCTTGAACTGTAACTATTCCATCAAAGGCATTGACGTACTGTATATGAATGTGGCTTTTGCTGCATTTAACTAGTTTACTTATTCATGCTGACAATATTTTAATCTATTTACCACCACTTCCCTCTTTATGAGTTAATCAATCCAAAGTCTCTGTACAGCCACTTGGAGATAGCATATTAGATAAAGCAAATTTCAATACTCAGAATGACATGTTATGGTTTTGTACTAATGGTGGCTTATATCTCTGATCATGTTTTGTGTGGTAATACCAGGCAAAGTCCATATACTTTGTTCTGGCTTGAAATGTAACTTTCCATGCATGCTGTCTCTTTTTATTTCAGATTTCCACCTTCTGCAGTTTTTGATTTGGCTTCCCACAGGGTGACGTTTCTTTTGAGAGCTCGTCATGGACCATGAGCATCTTAGATATGGTGTTTCAGAGATTTCACTCATAAGTCAAAATCAGCAGTTTGTTTCTGATCTGATTAAAAAATGGAAAGGTACAACACAGGAACAGGTCCTTCAGCTCACAATATCTGAGCTGAATATATGCTAAATTAAACTATTTGTCTTCTGCATATACATGATCCATTCCTTGCATATTTATGTGACTATCTTAATAGCTGCTTAAACACTATTGTTGTATCGGCTTCCACCATTTGCCCCAATAATTTGCTTTAAACTTTCTTCTTCTGACCTTAAAGGTGTGTCTTCTGTAACATGACATTTAATTTTGAATGTGGATCTATATAAAGCAGATGGTTAGGAAAAAAAGAACATTTTATAAGTATCTTCCAGTTTTAAATAAACAATAATACTAACTAATGGTCCATAAGAGACTCAGTTGCCCAGATTCTATCTCAATCTTTCTTGCCAGAAATTGCACCTCACCAGCAAATTATTCACTAGAGTGTAAGTTATCTACAGGATGAATGGGAAACTCTTCACCTTGCAGCAAAGTAACTCAAATCTTATTCATTCAACTACCACATTGGATGACATGAAATACTTTTGTATCCACTCTTGCAATGAAGGAAATGCAGCAGCCAATTTGAGTCCAGTAAGGTTTCTGTAAACAGTTGTGATAATAACTGTTCAGTAAATTGGTAAATCAGTTTATTATTGTCACATGTCCCAAAGGTACAGTGAAAAGTTTGATTTGCATACATTTATACAGATCATTACAACAGTGTATTCAGGTAGAGTATGGTAAAACAACAGTGCAGAATAAAGTGTTACAGGTATAGAAAAAGTGAATGCGGGCAGACAATAAGGTGCAGGGTCATAGGAGGTAGATTGTGAGGTCAAGAGTCTATCTTATTGTACTAGGGATCCATTCAGTTGTCTTAAAACAGCAAGGTAGAAGGTGTCCTAGAGCTTGGTGATATATGCTTTCAGGCTTTTGAATCTTCTCCCCAGTGGCAGAGGGGAGAGAGACAGTGTGTGTGGAGCCTTTGATTAACAGTGGGATAGAAGCTGTTCTTGAGCCTAGTGCTATGTGTTGAATTATGTCTGTAGTATCTTGCGGTCACTGGTAAAACAGTCATGATGCATTTACAATATGTTGTGCACCCCAGAAAGTTCAATGGTTTATCGACAAAAAATGGTGAGAGTCAAAGGGGACATATCAAATTTCTTTAGCCTCTTGAGGAAGTAGAGGCAGAGGTGAGCTTTCTTTTTCATGGTGTCAGTGTGATTGACGAGGAAGGGTGATGTTCACTCCTGGAAGCTTCAGGCTTTCATCCCAGTTAACTTCAGCACTGTTGATGTAGCCAGGAGCATATGAACTATATGAAGTCAATGACCATATCTTTTGTTTTGCTGACATTGAGGGAAAGGCTGTTGTCATGACATAATGCCTCTAGGCTCTCTATATCTCCTTCCTACTCTCATTAGTATTTGAGATACACCCACTGCAGTGCTAGCACAAACCTGTAAATGGAGTTGGAGTAGAATCTGTCCATACAGTTGAGAAGAGTAGGGAGCTGAAGATGCAGCCTTGTGCGGTGCCATTGTTGAGAATAATCGTTGGTGGAGATGTTGCATATCCTTATTGATTGAGATCAGCTGGTCAGGAAGTCAGGGAGCTATTTGCAAAGGGAGGTGTGAGTCCCAGGGTCTAAGGCAGCCTTTCTCAACCTTTTTGCCTTGGATGAACCCTTAAAATAATTTTCAGGTCTCAGGAAACCCCTGCATAAAAATAATTATATGTAGAGCTCATGGTATGCAAGTTTTAGATATAATAATCCAAAAATAATTGTCAATGCTCTTTTGAATAGAGAATGAATTTTTAGTCAACCTTTCTTGGAAAAAAATAGATAAGTTTAGCTTGCCTTTCTTCAGAATCAGATTTATTATCAGCGGCATGTGTCGTGAAATTAGTTAACAGCAGCAGCAGTTCAATGCAATACATAATATAGAAGAAAATAAATGAATAAATTACAGTATATGTATATTGAATAGATTAAAATTGTGCAAAAAACAGAAATAGTATATACTAAAAAAGTGAGGTTCAATGTCCATTTAGAAATCAGATGGCGGAGGGGAAGAAGCTATTCCTGAATCACTGAGTGTGTGCCTTCAGGCTTCTGTACCTCCTACCTGCTGGTAACAGTGAGAAAAGAGCATGCCCTGGGTGCTGGAGGTCCTTAATAATGGATGCTGCCTTTCTGAGACACCGCTCCTTGAAGATGTTCTGTGTAGTTTGTAGGCTAGTACTCAAGATGGAACCAACTTTTTCTTGAAATTACTCTTTCATAAGTTTTAAAACCTCATAAGGCAAACATAATAAATTTCTCAATTCTGGGTTGATCTTGAGCTAAGTGCACATGGATTTCACCTTCAACTAAAATGAGATGATTTCTATCCTTGCTCTTGATGCTTGTTAAACAAGAAAAAGCTTGTTCACAAATGTAAGAGGTTGAAAATTGCAGCAAAATGTTCAGAGGTTCAAAGGTTCAATTTAATGTCAGAGAAATGTATACAATATACATCCTGAAATGCTTTTTCTTCGCAAAACATCCACGAAAACAGAGAGGTGCCCTGAAGAATAAACAACAGTTAAAAGTGAGAACCCTGAAATTCATTGCTTTCCTATGAATGGCAGGATACTCTTCTTTCACAGAAATCCAGAACTTGTCCTGAGGCAAGTCAGTAAATCTCATCTTGAGTACATGATCAGACTGCAGCTCACAAAGTTCTTCCTCTTCTCTCAAAGTCAAGTGTTCAGGCTGAGCAGAAGTTTCAGAGAAAGGGTCCCTCACCCAGTCATGCACTTGTGTTGAAAGGGAGAAAAAATACTGAAAAAATACTGTTCAATTTTGTTCTGCAGTTCTTCCAGGTGGTTTTCAATAAGTCTTGAGACTTTCTGACACCCTTTCTCACTTTCAAGCCAAGCAGCAGTGGAAACATTTCAAGATTTCCTTTTGCAGCATGATTTTTCCAAAGATTCAGCTTCTTTTAAAATCCAAGAATCTTGTTACTTGAAGTCAAAGCATTTTCTTCAGGACCTTGCAGAGACTTGTCCAACTGATTCATATGATGAAAAAGGTCTGTTAAGTAGGCTAGTTTCTGCAGCTGTTCTTCATCTTCAAATCACTTAGTAAAATCTGTCCTATTTTCTTGAAAGTGGTCTTGCAATTCACCTTTTAGCTCAAACACCCTGTTGAGAATTCTTCCTCCGCTAAGCCACTGGATTTATGTATGTAGCAGGGGATTGGTGTGCTCTTTGTCCAGGTTTTCACAGTTTTTAAACATTCTAGAGTGAATTGGTCTTGCTGCTAAATAACTTGCTTCCTGAGCCTTTTAATGACTGTTACCTTGAAAGTTATTTTCAAAAGCTTTAATTTGTTTGTTTTGAGATTCCAGTAGTCGTTTAAAATAATCAGCACTTTTACATGTCATACAGCTGTGATTTGTAGTTAAGTGTCTTTTCAATTTTGCTGGAGCCATTGCTACAGTTGTAAGTTGTTTGCCACAGACTGGGCACAATGGAATAGGACAACTCGGATCACCAGTTCATGTAAAACCCATTGATAAGTAGCTTTCATTGTAAAGATATGGTACTGGCTGATTACTTTAGACCCACCAACTGCTTTTGACTCCAGGACCCAGAAGAGGCTGGTGGACTTCTTTAGAGGCATCAGGAGGCAATGAATCACTGTGCGGTCCTGAGACTTCCTATCGTGGAAGGTGGCAAGTCATTGGTGTGTGTGTGCACCCAGCTAGCAGCTGTCTGCCTCAGGACCCCCCAGAGATACTTGTACAGCGACCACCCTCTGAGATGGCATGTGCTGGCGATGCACTTTCTCTGCCAGGGACACTGCCTGCAAGAGAGCATATGGCTTCCAGCAGACAGCGTCAACCACACCACTTTGAGGGGACTGTTGCTCTTTTACCGAGAACTGTTGAGGGTATGGGGTGTAGACTCATCCAAACATGTTTCTCCTACGCCTGTGGGGGACGATGCTCTAGATGCAAGGGGGCTGGTCCCAATCCTAATACAGTGGGTGTGGAGGGACTTTGGGGAAATGGAAAGAAGTGCTCGTCGGACCCAGGCCTCAGGATATCATGCGGGAGAGGGTCCCACACAACGTGAGCTATCTTGTGGGGATGCCCACCGTGACCTTCCATGACATTCCAAAGCATTTCTTGTATGGGCTGCTCTTGCTACCTTTCACTTCCTTGCCTTCATCTAACAACCAGACTCACCTTGGCGGTCTGTTTTACCGTCTGGCAGCACAGGAGGTCAGCAGTGAAAATCAATTTTATATAGGGGTCCTTCCTCTGTACATTGGGGACCTGGGGTGGAAGGTGTTGCATTGGGCAGTACCGTACAACAGGTTTTTAAGCATTAGAGTTAAGGTTACTGTTCACCTGTCCATTCTGTGGATGAAAGGAGTCAGTGTACCATGCTTATGTGGAGTGTGAGAGGTTGCAGCCCCTGTTTAAGTACCTGAAGGGTCTGCTGCTCAGGTTCTGGTTGTACTTCAGCCCCATGCTCCTTGTATACGGGCACCCAGTACAGATGGGGTCAGGTCGTGAGGAGGATCTACTGGTGGGGCTTGCCCCTGGGCCTGGCAAAGATGGCCATTCATGGATCTAGGCATCAGAAGGTCGAGGACTCTGCCAGGGCCAACTGCCTGCCCCTCTATTGAGAACACGTTCGTGTTCGTGTCCTTGGAGGAGAGACTACAATGGGTCATTTCTGGGAGCGGTGGGCCCCCAGGGAATTGACTGTTTTGTAGACAGTAATAATCATATTTTAATTTGAATTTATTCACTGTCTTCAAAATATTTGATGTTTGTACTTTGTGTATATAAACTTTTATAGTTTTGTAAAAAAAAACGGACTTTTTGTGTCCATTGTTGCACTAGTGCAGTGAAATGACTCAGAAGATTGTAATTCTTCATCATTAACCTTATCAGAATTGTCCTTAGGCCTAGGCTTAGAATCCTCCTCTTCCATCCCACACCTCCTCTTCAAAAATCACCACACTAGACCGTCTTCAGAATGAAAATTTTCCTCCAATTTTTGACTACACTGATAAAGTTTGTTTGCTCCCTTAAGTCAGTCATGGCTCATCAGGGGAAATTGGGGGAGGTAATTTGGGAGGGAGAGGCTGACATCATGGCCCAAATTGGGCGAGTTCATTCAATAATTGGAAAACGCACTTAATGCTCCTCATCAGCCTACCGTCCGCCCCTCTGCAATATAGCACTCACCAATTATCAGTCTACAGTACTCCCCTCCACTGTGCTCACCAAAAAGTGCTCAGCAATTATCAAGGGCCTCCCCTCTCATGTGTTTAAAAATTGAAAATGGACTCAAGCAAGAAAACACGGTCCTACTGCACACTGTCATACTGGGCTGAGAGTCCTTGAATGAGATTGCTAACAGGTCTGCGTGCTCACTGCCCATCGCTGAGAGTGCAAACATCGCATATTGTGCAAAGTTTAAAAAATAATGTTTGTTTATTTTTTAATCGCGATCTCTCGCGAAACCCCTAAGGCTGCATCAAACTCTGGTTAAGAAACCCTGGTCCAGGGTTTGGAGATGAGTTTGCTTGGAATTATAATATTGAAGGCAGAGCTGTAATCAATAATCAGTAGTCTAATGTAGGTGTCTTTACTGTGCAGGTGCTCCAGAGATGAGTGTAGGTTAAGGTAGCCAAGGTTTCAGTGTAAGTCAAGTTACAGTGGGTGAAGATTGACTGGGATGCTGTAGTTGATGTGCGTCATGACCGACCAGAGCAATAAATAATGGGCAGGGTATTTGTGAGAATTCCCCTGCACTTTCTGTTAAGGTGGTTAATTTATTTAGTGCCATCAAATATTTAATTTGGTAATTTAACTTAATGATAGTGATAAAATAAGAAGCAGAGAAAATGCTCTGTGGTTCATTCTGAGAACAGTAATTAGTTCAGATCTGCGATCTTACTGGTTGTGAAAATAGTTCTCATGTTTTAGGATGATGACAACTTCCTCAAATAAGATCCCTGGAATACAGTAAAAGATGGGTTATAATTTTAGCTTTTATATGTAGCTTGCATTGAACTGATATCTCTGAAACAGCATGTGGGATTTCTTTAGTATTTGGTCCATATTGTTTAAATTACATTTGTCAGATTTCTACAAAATGGAAGATAGTATTGGTGCCATTCACCATTATATTTGCAATTCCAACTTACTATTGCTATTTACTGTAATATATTTTTCCCTTTATACTGTGCATTGTGCTTCTAGTTTTCATGTCAGTTAACAAGGATATAAATAAAAGCAAAGATGTACTGCTGAGGCTTTATAAGGCATTGGTCAGAGAGCATAAGGAATATTGTGAGCAGTTTTGGGTCCTAATCTAACAAAAGATGTGCTGGCATTGGAGAGGATCCAGAGGAGGTTCATGAGAATGATCCCAGGAATTAAAAGGTTAATGTATGAGGAGCATTTGATGGCTCTGGGCCTGTACTTGATGGAGTTTTTAAAATGAGTGAGGATCTCATTGAAACACATTGAAAGACCTAACTAGAGTGGATGTGGTACACATATTTCCTATAGTGGGGCAGTTTAGGACCAGAAGGCATAGACTCACAATAGGCGGACATCCATTTAGAACAGAGATGAGGAATTTCTTTAGCCCGAGGGTAGTGAATCTGTGGAATTCATTATCATAGGCAGCTATGGAGGCCGGGTCACTGGGTATATTTAAAGCAGAAGTTGATAGGATCTTCAGTAGTCAGGGCATCACAGGTCTCAGGAAGAAGGGAAAAATGGGGTTGAGAGGAATAATAAATCAGTCATGTTGGGATGGCAGAACAGACTCGATGGGCTGAACAGTCTAATTCTGTCCTATGCCTTATGGTCTTAACAAAGGTGTTGGGTTTTTCCAAAAGCTCCAGTGTAACGTGTTTTGGTACATGATTCATTGATCCCTCACAAGCATCAATATTGCTAAAAATGAATCATGCATAGTAGTGCTTATGCTATTTTACATGAAGGCATTTTAAAATTTGAAAATCAAATCAGTCAAAAGTTGTTTTATTCTGCTGTTTCTGCACAAATCAAAGTAGCAAGGGGGTCAAGTTTTTGGCAATAGATTACTGGCTTGTGTTAGAGAACTAAGATATCTTTTGAAAACTCTTTACTTAGGTATCTCTGAATGGTAGACACATTCTGGACTACCCGCATCGATTAGAAGATTGGAAGCCTGACACTGTTATGGTTTTTGGAGATATAGAAGTAGAAAGTATTGACGTTCTTAAACTTTGAATCTGAGACAAGGTAAATATGTTTAATCCCATGAATACAAAATGAAAGTAGTGAAGGAAAGATTATGTAAAGTAGTGCTGACAGCTTAATATCAGAATCAGATTCAGATTTAATATCACCAGCATATGTCGTGAAATTTGTTAACTCTGCGGCAGCAGTGCAGTGCAATACATAAGTAGTGCAAAAACAAAAATAAAGTAGCAGTGAAGTAGTGTTCATGGGTTCAATTTCCATTCAGAAATTGGATGACAGAGGGGAAGAAGCTGTTCCTGAATCACTGAGTGTGTGCCTTCAGGCTTCTGTACCTCCTCCTGATGGTAACAATGAGAGGTGGGCATGTCCTGGGTAATGGAAGCTGCTTATCTGAGGCATTTCCCCTTGGAGATGCCTTGGATACTACAGAGGCTAGTACCTGTGATTGAGCTTACTAAATTTACAACTCTCTGTAGCTTACTTCAATCCTGTGCAGTAGACCCCCCCCCCCATTTCCAGGTGGTGATGCAGCCAGTCGGAATGCTTCTATGGTGCACCTATAAAGGTGTTTGAGACTTTCAAGTGACAAGCCAAATCTCCTCAAACTCCTGATGAAATGTAGCTGCTATCTTGTCTTCTTCACAGCTGCATCGATATCTCTGGACCAGGTTACATCCTCAGGAACTTGAAATTGCTCTCTCCCTCCACTTCTGATCCCTCTGAGGACTGGTTTGTGTTCTCTTGTCTTACCCTTTCTGAAGTCCACAATCAGCTCTTTGGTCTTACTGATGTTGAGTGTACGGTTGTTGCTGCAACCCCACTCAACTAGCTGGTATACCTTACTCCTGTATGCCCCCTCATCACCATCTGAAATTCTGGCAGCAATGGTTGTATGTCAGCAAATTTATAGATGGCATTTAAGCTATACCTAGCCACATAGTCATGGGTACAAAAAGAGCAGAGCAGTGGTCTAAGCACACATCCCTGAGGTGTTGCAGTGTTGATTATTAGCGAGGTGAAGATGTTATTACCAATTTGCACAGATTGTGGTCTTCCGGTTAGGAAGTTGAGGATGCAGTTGTGGAGGGAGGTACAAAGTCCCAGGTTCTGTAGTTTTTTGATCAGGACTGTAGGACTGATGGTGTTAACGAACAGCATACTGACGTAGGTATTTGTATTGTCCATGTGATCCAAGGCTGTGTGGAGAGCCATTGAGATTGCGTCCATTGTAGACCTATTGTGGCGATAGGCAAACTGCAGTTGGTCAGGTCCTTGCTGAGACAGGAGTTAATTTTAGCCATGACCAACTTCTCAAAGCATTTCATCATAGTAGATGTGAGTGCTACTGGCCAATAGTCATTAAGGCAGCTCACACTGCTCATCTTGAGCACTAGTATAATGATTGCCCTTTTGAAGTAGGTGGGTACTTCTGACCACAGCAGTGAGATTGAAAATATCTTTGAATACCCCACTAATTAGTTGGCGCGCTTTCAGAGCCTTACCAGGTACTCCATCAGGGCCTGCCGCTTTGCAAGATTCACCCAACCATCAGCCTCTGAGACAGAGATCACAGAGTCCAGCAGGGATCTCACAGCTGTAGTTTTATTCTCCCTTTCAAAGCGAGCATGAAAGGCATTGAGCCCGTCTGGTAGTAAAGCATCACTGCCATTCATGATACTGGGTTTTGTTTTGTAGGAGGTAATGGCCTGCAAACCCTGCCAGAGATGAGATGTCACCACCAGACTCACTCAGAATTGTTTCTTAGCTCCTGATATAGCCCTTTACAAGTCATACCTGGTTTGACAGGCTTGGGTCACCTGTCTTAAATGTCATAGATCTAGCCCTCAGCAGACTACAAACTTCCTGAGTCATCCATGGCTTTTGGTCTGGGAATGTACAGCCAGTTTTCATAGGCACACACTCATCCACACAGGTGTTAATGAAGTCAGTAACAACTGCAGCGTACTGATCCAGACTTGAAGATGAATCCCTGAATACAGTCCAGTCCACCGATTCAAAGCAGACCTATAAGTACTCTGGTGCTTCCCTTGTCCATACCTTGGTTCTCACAACTGGTGTTGTAGTCAGTCTCTATCTATATAACCATGCATGCTATTTGGAATGATTGGACTATTTTCCAGTGTTTTTCCAATACTAATAATATTTCTGAAATCTTAATTGCTGGTGTCATGTAGTATTTAGGAATATGCAGTCTGTGAAAGACATGTCCATGAACAGTTACACAGGCTTAGCTTTGAAGGAATGGTTAAAATATGGAAATAAATTTAAATCATCCTAAAAGTACAGGCTGGACTTTCACTGCTAATTGGGTATAGAAAGGATAACAAATGTAAAGCTACTCACTTTACATTGCGATCATTAACATGCATTATTTCTTATATTCACAAAAATTGAATAAGTTGCCCTTATAACAAGTTTTTCAAATATATAATTGATGTAATATAGAAAGAAAGAAATGCATTCCACATTTGTGCACCCATCATTTCATGCTATATATTCAAACTGTTAAGATACTTGAGAAACATGAAATTAACATCAACAGTGGTTCATTAGTTCCAATTTGATTGCTGATATGAATATTACTGAGGAAATAGAAAAAGTCTGCTCCCAACTGGAAACACATGGGATTTCATGTAGAAGAAATAGATAGTTGTTTCAGGGAGATAGTCACCCCTAGGAGTCAGGAGATGGGTAGTTGGGAGACTGTCAGGAGAGGGAAGGGGAATAGACAGGAAGAGCAGAGCACCCCTGTGGCCGTTCCCATCAACAATAAGTGTACCGTTTTGGATACTTTTGGTGGGAGCAACCTACCAGGGACAAGTTGCAGTGGTTGTGGCTCTGGCACTGAGACTGGACCCTCAGCTCAGAAGGGAAGGAGGGAAAAGAGGAGAGCAGTAGTGATAGGGGACTCGATAGTTAGGGGGACAGAGAGGAGGTTCTGTGGAAGAGGTCGAGAATCCCGGATGGTCTGCTGCATCCCTGGTGTCAGGGTCCATGATATCTCGGATCAAGTTCTCAGTATTCTCAAGAGGGAGGGTGAGCAGCCGGATGTCGTGGTCCATGTAGGGACCAATGACGTGGGTAGGAAGAGTGAGGAGGTCCTGAAAGGTGAGTTTAGGGAGCTAGGTGCCAAGTTAAAGGACAGGACCTCCAGGATAGCAATCTCAGGATTGCTACCAGTGCCACGTGCAGGTGGGTTTAGAAGTAGTAAGATAGTGCACATCAACATGTGGCTGAAGACATGGTGCAGGAGGGAGGGCTTCAGATTTATAGATAATTGGGCAGTTTTCCAGGGAAGATGGGAACTGTTCCGGCGGGATGGTTTACATCTGAACTGGAGGGGGATAAGTATTCTTGCAGGTAGATTTGCTAGAGAGGCTCCAGTGGATTTAAACTAGATACGGGGGGTGGGGGGGCGGGGAACCAGAGTGTAGGAACAGATGTATGGGAGAAGGAAGAAAAAGAAGACAGTAAAGTTCTTTGTACTATTAGAGATAAACAGAGAGGAAGAGGTGGAGAATTTCTTAAATGCACTTATTTTAATGCTAGGAGCATTGTAAGAAAGGTGGGTGAGCTTAGAGCATGGATTGATACCTGGAAATATGATGTTGTAGCTATTAGTGAAACATGGTTGCAGGAGGGGTGTGATTGGCAACTAATTATTCCTGGATTTCGTTGCTTCAGGTGTGATAGAATCGGAGGGACAAGAGGGGGAGGTGTTGCGTTGCTTGTCAGAGAAAATATTACAGCGGTGCTCTGGCAGGATAGATTAGAGGGCTTGTCTAGGGAGGCTATTTAGGTGGAATTGAGGAATGGGAAAGGTGTAGTAACACTTATAGGGGTGTATTATAGACCACCTAATGGAGAGCGAGAATTGGAGGAGCAAATTTGCAAGGAGATAGCAGATATTTGTAGTAAGCACAGGGTTGTGATTGTGGGAGATTTTAATTTTCCACATAGACTGGGAAGCCCATACTGTAAAAGGGATGGATGGTTTGGAGTTTGTAAACTATGTGCAGGATAGTTTTTTGCAGCAATGCATAGAGGTACCAACTAGAGAAGGGGCAGTGTTGGATCTTCTGTTAGGGAATGAAATAGGTCAGGTGACGGAGGTATGTGTTGGGGAGCACTTTGGCTCCAGTGATCACACTGCCATTAGTTTCAATATAATTATGGAGAAGGATAGGACTGGACCCAAGGTTGAGATATTTGATTGGAGAAAGGCTACCTTTGAGGAGATGTGAAAGGATTTAGAAGGAGTGGATTGGGACCATTTGTTTTATGGGAAGGTTGTAATAGAGAAATGGAGGTCATTTAAAGGTGAAATTTTGAGGGTACAAAATCTTTATGTTCCTGTTAGGTTGAAAGGAAAGGTTAAAAGTTGGAGAGAGCCATGGTTTTCAGGGGATATTGGAAACTTGGTTAGGAAAAAGAGAGATATCTACAATAAATATAGGCAGCATGGAGTAAATGAGGTGCTCAAGGAATATAAAGAACGTAAGAAGAAACTAGAAAAGCTAAAAGAAGATACGAGGTTGCTTTGGCAAGTAAGGTGAAAATAAATCCGAAGGGTTTCTACAGTTATATTAAGGGCAAAAGGATAGTGAGGGATAAAATTGGTCCCTTAGAGAATCAGAGTGGACAGCTATGTGTGGAGCCGAAAGAGATGGGGGAGATTTTGAACAATTTCTTTTCTTTGGTATTCACTAAGGAGAAGGATATTGAATTGTGTAAGATAAGGGAAACAAGTAGGGAAGTTATGGAAACCATGACAATTAAAGAGGAGGAAGTACTGGCGCTTTTAAGGAATATAAAAGTGGATAAATCTCCGGGTCCTGACAGGATATTCCCTAGGACCTTGAGGGAGGTTAGTGTAGAAATAGCAGGGGCTCTGACAGAAATATTTCAAATGTCATTAGAAACGGGGATGGTGCCGGAGGATTGGCATATTGCTCATGTGGTTCCATTTGTTTAAAAAGGGTTCTAAACCTAACAATTATAGGCCTGTCAGTTTGATGTCAGTGGTGGGTAAATTAATGGAAAGTATTCTTAGAGATGGTATATATAATTATCTGGATAGACAGGGTCTGATTAGGAACAGTCAACATGGATTTGTGCATGGAAGGTTATGTTTGACAAATCTTACTGAATTTTTGGAAGAGGTTATGAGGAAAGTTGACGAGGGTAAAGCTGTGGATGTTGTCTATATGGACTTCAGTAAGGCCTTTGACAAGGTTCCGCATGGAAGGTTAGTTAGGAAGGCTCAATCGTTAGGTATTAATATTGAAGTAGTAAAATGGATTCAACAGTGTCTGGATGGGAGATGCCAGAGAGTAGTGGTGGATAACTGTTTGTCAGGTTGGAGGCCGATGACTAGTGGTGTGCCTCAGGTATCTGTACTGGGTCCAACGTTGTTTGTCATATACATTAATTATCTGGATGATGGGGTAGTAAATTGGATTAGTAGGTATGCAAATTATACTAAGGTAGGTGGCATTGTGGATAATGAAGTAGGTTTTCAAAGCTTGCAGAGAGATTTAGGCCAATTAGAAGAGTGGGCTGAACGATGGCAGATGGAGTTCAATGCTGATAAATGTGAGGAGCTACATTTTGGTAGAAATAATCCAACTAGGACATACATGGTAAATGGTAGGGCATTTAAGAATGCAGTAGAACAGAGTGATCTAGGGATAATGGTGCATAGTTCCCTGAAGGTGAAATCTCATGTGGATTGGGTGATGAAGAAAGCTTTTGGTATGTTGGCCTTTATAAATCAGAGCATTGAGTATAGGAGTTGGGATGTAATGTTAAAATTGTACAAGGCATTGGTAAGGCCAAATTTGGAGTATTGTGTACACTTCTGGTCACCAAATTATAGGAAAGATGTCAACAAAATAGAGAGAGTACAGAGAAGATTTACTAGAATGTTACCTGGGTTTCAGCTCTTAAGTTAGAGGGAAAGATTGAACAAGTTAGGTCTTTATTCTTTGGAGCATAGAAGGTTGAGGGTGGACTTGATAGAGGTATTTAAAATTATGAGGGGAATAGATAGAGTTGGCATGGATAGGCTTTTTCCTTTGAGAGTAGGGGAGATTCAAACAAGAGGACATGAGTTGACAGTTAGGGGGCAAAAGTTTAAGGGTAACACGAGGGGGGATTTCTTTACTCAGAGAGTGGTAGCTGTGTGGAACGAGCTTCCAATAGAAGTGGTAGAGGCAGGTTCGGTATTGTCATTTAAAGTAAAATTGGATAGGTATATGGACAGGAAAGGAATGGAGGGTTATGGGCTGAGTGTGGGTCAGTGGGACTAGGTGAGAGTAAGCGTTCGGCACGGACTAGAAGGGCCGAGATGGCCTGTTTCCGTGCTGTAATTGTTATATGGTTATCTGGTTATAAGAACATAGTTATTAAATGCAAAAGTTACCAGAATCATAGAATATAAGCTTAATATCAAGCATATCATCATGAAGTTTTCTGATGGCACTCTGATTTTCTGAGGGTGTGAATTATCTGCTGAAGTTGGGCAAACTGGGACTTAATTGAGGGGTGGCCATGTCTTGTATAAAAACATGAGAGAAAGAGACAGAATGAGTGCACATGGTCTTTTCCCCGGGGAGGAGTAACAAAACTTGGAGGGCATAGGTTTAAGGTGAGAGGTGAAAGATTCAAAAGGAAATTGAAGAACAATTTCATGCAGAAAGTGATGCATATTTGGAATGAGCTACCAGAGGAATTGTTTAAGGCAGGTACAATAATAACATTTAAAAGACATTTATATTAGGAGGGACATGGGCATATCCTGCTTCCATCTGGCAAATGGTACCTCAACATTAAACACAAAGTACACTGCAGATGCTGGGGTCAAAGCAACACGTACAACAAGCTGGAGGAACTCAGCAGGTCGTCAGCATCCGTGGAAACGATCAGTCAACGTTTTGGGCCGAGTCCTGACCAAGGGTCTTGGCCCGAAACGTTGACTGCTCGTTTCCACGGATGCTGCCCGACCTGCTGAGTTCCTCCAGTTAGGTACTGCAGCATTGCAGCCAGGACCAATAGGCTATGTATGGGACATCTTCTTTCTACAAGCCACTAAACTTGTAAATCTACATGTCTGTACATTGTCATTATGCAAATATGTTTACTCTATCATGTTCTGGGACAGATGTAAGATTTAAATAAATTCAAGTTCAAATTCAAATGAGACTAACTGGGTGGGCACCATGATCAACATGAACAATTTGGGCCAAATGGCCCATTTCTATGCTGACTCTGATCAAACTGAGTGGAAATGAAAGTTGAGATGAAGGTGCAAAGTGACTTCAAGAGGAAATGGAAAAATGAATGGCAATGTTGTGGCAGGTAGGGTATGATGTGGAAAAATGTGAGGTTATCTATTTCAGTATTTTTCTCAGCTGGTGAGAGATTGTGAAATGCTGATATTCAAAGTATACTGTATGTTGTACACAAGTAACTGAAAGCTAAAATGCAGTTTCAGCAAGTAATTTGGAAGTCAAATGGTATGGTGGCATTTATTACAAGAGGTTTTGAGTAAACGCATAAAAAGCATAAAATTGTACAACTGCAATTACTTAGCTCGTTGGTGATATCACACCGGAAGTTTTTTTTAAATACAGTTTTGATCCTCTAAAGATGGATGTACTTGAGGAAGGGCAGTAACGATTCACTGGACTGGTTCCTGGTATTGTTGTTTTGTAATATTAGGAGGAATAGTTGGGGCATTTTTCTCCAGAGTTTAGATGAATGACAGGTGACCTCAAACACAACAAAATCTTAGAGGGCTTGATAGATAGATTTGGAGAGGATGCTTTATCTTGGCTGAGCAGCCACAGTTTAAAAAGGAAGATGTTGGAGTCAATTGTTAAGGAGTTGGTTTTGGGGTGCTTGGGGGCGCATGATAAAGTCGGCCATAGTCAACATGGTTTTCTCAAAGGAAAAGCTGGGCTGACAAATCTGTTGGAATTCTTTGAGCAGGATAGACAAAGGGGAATTGGTGGATGTTATGTACTTGTATTTTCAGAAGGCCTTTGACAAGGTGTCACACATGAGGCTGCTTAACAAGTTGCAAGCATTCTAGAAAGATTCTAACATGGATAAAGCAATGGCTGATTGGCAGGAGGCAAAGACTGAATAAAGGGAGCCTTTTCTGGTTGGCTGCCAATAACTTGTGGTGTTCCACAGGGGTCTGTGTCCAAAGGGGTATATGTCAATAACTTAGGTGACAGAATTGATAGCTCTGTGGCAAAGTTTGCAGGTGATACAAAGATAGGTGAAGGGCACATGGTTTTGAGGAAGTAGAGTGGCTTCAGAAGGACTTAACAAATTAGGAGAATGGGCAAAGAAGTGGCCGATGGAATAGAGTGTTGGGAAGTGCATGGTCATGTACTTTGGTTGAAGAAATAAAAACAGACTATTTTCTAAATGGAGAGAAAATTCAAATATTTGAGGCAAGGAGAGATTTTGGGAGTTTTTGTGCAGGATTCCTTAAAGGTTGACTTGCAGGTTAAGTTGGTGATAAGGAAGCTGAATGCACTGTTAGCATTCAGATTCAGATTCAGTTTATTGTCATTTAGAAACCACAAATGCAATGCAGTTAAAAAATGAGACAATATTCCTCCAGAATGATATCACAAAAGCACATGACATAACAGACTACACCAGAAAATCCACATAACGTTTGGCAATCCCCAAATCCAGAGTCCAGAGAGGCTGCTGCGTATTAATATCGCGCTACCATCTTGGCGCATTTCCCGGAAAGGAGCTCCAAATCCACCAGACAAAACAAGACCAAAAACTAAAGCTACAAGACCTGCACAAAACCACATAGTTACAACAGTGCAAACAATAGCATAATTGATAAAAAAAACAGACCATGGACACAGTAAAAATAGTCCAAAGATGTTAAAAGGCAATAAGTTCGAAAGAAACCACCACACAGTTTCCACAAGTCCTCAGGGTCCCGATAGACTCGTCATCCCATGCAGGCAGCAGAAGGGAATACCCCCGCTATGGACTTCCATGGTGCCACCCGACTCAGCCTCGCAGATGCAGCACACAATGAAAGCTCCATTGAACCCAGCCTCGCAGACACAGCACACACTGAAAGCGCCCCGACCGCAGCGGACTCCTAGTCCATCGAACCTCCGAGCCTCTGACTATCCCTCTGGCACAGCTTCTCCGAGCACCATCCTCTGCCGAGCGTATTAAGATGCCCTCGCCAACGGCCACCGGCAACGCGTCCCAGAGGACTGGGGGTCTGTTCTCCTCAGCAGAGACCCAGACCTCAGCAGCAGCAGCAGCAATGAAGAGGGCCTTTCTGGAGATTTCCAGATGTTCCTCCATGCTCCCATGTCCGTTTTTCATCAGATTAGGATTGCGCACGGCACCCCGCTTAAAAAATAACATATCAGCTCCGGAGTGGCTGCGGCAAGCTGCATCTGCTGCCATCTTGGCTCTCTTGACATAGAATATAAAAGCAAGGATGTAATAAGGCTTTATAAAGCACTGGTGAGGCCTCACTTGGAGTATTGTGAGCAGTTTTGGGCCCCTTAAGAAAGGATGTGCTGCCATTGGAGAGGGTTCAAAGGAGGTTCATGCAAATGGTTACGGTATTCAAAGGTTTGTCATATGAAGATCGCTTGATGGATCTGGTCCTGTACTGACTGGAATTCAGAAGAATGAGGGGTGACTTCATTGAAACCTATCGAATACTGAAAGGGTGGATGTGGAGAGAATGTTTCCTGTGGTGGCGGAGTCCAAGGCCAAAGGACACAGCCTCAAATTAGAGAGGTGTCCTTTTAGAATGGAGATGAAGAATTTCTTCAGCCGGAGAGTGGTAAATC
This sequence comes from Hemitrygon akajei, assembly GCF_048418815.1. Lineage (NCBI taxonomy): Eukaryota > Metazoa > Chordata > Chondrichthyes > Myliobatiformes > Dasyatidae > Hemitrygon > Hemitrygon akajei. The sequence goes on along the minus strand of NC_133128.1, from coordinate 98,408,952 downwards.
TGTAGAATTTGTTGCCATAGCTGGCTGTGGAGGCCAACTCATTGAATATATTTAAGGCAGAGGTTGATAGATTCTGGATTAGTCAGGACATGAAAGGATTTGGGGAGAATGCATGAGATTGGGGTTGAGAGGAAAAATGGATCAGCCATGATGAAATGGCAGACAGAGCAGACTCGATGGGCCAAATGGCCTAAAATTCTGCTCCTATATCTTATGGTCTTATGAGATGTTTAGAATTGAAATAAAGAGAAATTTCTTTGGAATCTTTGGAATTCTCTAGCCTGTAAGGTTATGGGCATTGATTCCATTCAAAGCTATGAGAAATAGGTTAATAGATGAATCGAGAAATATATGGGATAGGTCAGAAAAAGAGAGCTGGGGTAGAAGTTTAATTGTGATCTTGTTGAATGGCAGAGCATGCTTGAGGGACTGAATTACCTTTTCTTGCTCCTATTTCTTATGGTAGTCCACCTCCATTAATCTCTATTGTATTGTCATTTGCCTTGTATTAATCTCCAATTTATTATAGTATAATTATAGTCTTTATTTATAATCAATTATTTTGTAATTTGTTACATTTGAATTAAACAGTGCATTTATATTAATTTGCTATACTGCAATTAACAGTTCAGTTATAATGTTATACTGCAATTAATTGCTGCATTTGTATTCAATTTGTAAATTCCTTGCCTTGTATACCCAGCCTTCCATAGTAGTGTTAACACATACAAACTGCTGGAAGAAATCAGCAAGGTTGAATTACACATCAAGAATGAAGGGGAATAAACAACTTACAGAACCTCTGCCACTTTCCTTTTGAATCCTGATGAAGATCTCCGCTCAAAATGTCGACCACTTATTCCCCTCCATAGATGTTGTGTGACATATTGAGTTCCTCCAGCATTTTGTGGGTATTGCTCAAGATTTCGGGCATCTGCAGAATTTCATGTGTTTCTAGCAGTATTAAGTTTTGATTTAAAAAGAAATCCATTAAAATCTGCAACTGCTGCATTTTCAATGAGAGGTTGGAAATGTGGCCAGACACTTATGCATGCTAAAATTGCTGCAGGCTATTCATAACAAATCCTGGACTCATTTAATTTAAATGATATCGCTAAGTATAAAGCCAGGAGCTGTCCAGCAAGAGATTTAATAGATCAGCACTTTAGTTGCTCACCAAAAGTTGTTGCCCTGTTAGAACGGATTAATAAATAATATTTTTTTTCTAATCCAGAATTTATGACCACTTTGCTACCTAATTTACTACACTGTTCATAACTTGCATGTTCCTAATTTTTCATACCACCTTTTATCCAATATGTGCAAATATCGTACCACAGTTCAGTTCTCCAGGTATATCCATTTTATTGCTTACTGGTAACCTCAAATTCTGTTTCTTAATTTATTACTTTTCCATTTAAACTCTGTATTTATCACCACTCTAAATGTATATCCATTATGTTAAAACCGTTACTCCCTTACAAGTATATTAATTGCATAATTATTTTTGCACCTAATTATCACATTGTGATTAGACATGGCACACATACCAATTATTTACAGTGCAATTAATCTCATGCATGTATACTCAGCTATCACAATCATTAAACTCCACGTGTCCCTAATTTATTACTCTATTATTAATGTTACACATTCAATTAATTTCAAATTTAATGCACAAACATTAATCTAATGTGTTTCATTATGGTCATTAAACTCTGCATTTATTTCCGCTTCATGACAGTATCATTAACCATTATATTAATACTCAATTTATTACACTATCTTGCAATGGGTATTGCCATTAATTTCATGTTTACCTTCTCCCTTTCCCTCAACCTTCTAGGATAGCAACTGAATGAAATTTACAAAGCAAGGTTGAATTACACATCAGGAATAAAAGCACAAGAATTTCATCCTTTTTATTTTGGGATATGTTTATTTGTGTGACTTTCCTTCTATTTATTATGAAGCAGATATTGGTTAGTTTAAATATAAAGGAATGAAAGGGAGCTGTGTTGTGTTTGTTGAAGAGTTACTTCCATTTGGCTTCAATATTCAATCTACACAATTTTCTATTAGTTTATTGAAATAAACTTTAACAAACTTACTGCATTCACTTTGTCTTTATTTACGGTTTTTGTTTAATTCAAAACAAGTATTACTTAAGAGAGAGAGAGAGATCCAAATTTAAAGAGGAAACAGACTGGCCTTAAAAAGAAGGCGGGTAAAATGGAATGAATTGTCTTCAAAATTTCAATTTCCAAAACAAAAAATAACAAAAAAGGACAAATATTTTAACAAGTTAGTGGAGTGAATTATCGAAGAACATGTGATATAGATTTTGAGATCAGCATGTGTAATGAGAGAAATGTTAGACTGTTACAAAGAGCGCAATTCAAGAGATCTGGCAAAAGTGGAAGCAATAAATCTCAGCCAAAATGGGTTCATGAAAGGCAGGTCATGTCTAAAAGGCTTAGTGGAATGCTCTGAGATACAATAACTGATTGTCTTTGTATCTTGACTTTCAAAAAGTCTCTTACAAGAGATATATAGTTAAAGTGAAAGTTCTGAAGATCAAGGAGGAAATCATAGATGATGAATTGACAAGATAATTTGAAACATACTGGAGTTAGCAAGTAAATTGTTTTAACTGAGCTAGTATAATTGATGGACTCTTCTACCATCATTTGCTTGTTAATTGTTTCATTGGTTACTTTGTGTATGGCAAAGCAAAATTCCAGAGTATTTTGCTAATGAAATATACCTAGCAGGTGTTTAAATGCAAACTTCAATTTTAACTTCTGAAGGACCAAATTTTGTTTCTCTCCCTGACCTCCACTATTATTGCCAGGAGTTGAAACATTATTGCTAACAAAAGTGTGATTTGAATAGAAGATTATGCTCATATACACTCAGTGGCCACTTTATTAGGTACAGGAGTGGAACCTGGTGTGGTCTTCAGCTGCTGTAGCCCAACCATTTTAAGATTTGACACTTACGTTCAGAGATGCTCTTCTGCATAACCACTGTTGCAGAAGAGCATCTTTGAGGTGTGAGATGTGTGTATTTGAATTACTGTCACCTTCCTATCAGCTTGAACCAGTCTAGCCATTCTTCTCTGACTTCTCTCATTAACGAGGCATTTTCGCACATAGAACTGCTGCTCACTGGAATTTTTTGTTTCTCGCAACATTCTCTGTAAACTCAAGAGACTGTTGTGAATGAAAATTCTAGGAAATTACCAGTTTCTGAGATATTCAAACTAGCCTGTCTGACACCAACATGGTCAAATTCACTTAGATCGCATTTCTTCCCCATTCTGATGTTTGATCTGAACAACAACTGCATGATTTTATGCATTGAATTGCTGCCACATGATTGACTGATTAGATATTTCAATTAATGAGCAGGTGAACCTGTGTACCAAATCAAGTGGCCACTGAGTGTATTTACTGTAGATGATTTAGGAACATGTGTCAAGCACAAACAGTAATATAAATTGAACTGACTAAATGGACTTCTCATGTTTCAAATGTGTTTTGTTCTAAAAAAAATTGAGTTTTTATGTGAATACTGCTTATGTGATGCCATGATGCTGCTGCAAGTAAGATTTACTTGTATAAATGACAATAGGCTTGAGTTTGATTAATTCAGCTGTCTGTCTATATCGTGTGCAAAGCAGAACAGCTGAGTAATGGATAACATTGTTGAAGCTTTTTCTAATTGTAAACTGGAGGATAACTTCATATTCTTTAACATATTTGATTTCACCTGCAAGACCCACCATTTTAAACAAACTAAACTAAATGTACAAAGTAAAGCATCAGATCTGGGCAATGAGAAAAACCATTGGAATATATCCATTGAAAAAAACAGTGCTACTTATGGCTCTGTTTCAAATGAGTTGAAATAAATAACAATAGATTAAGGATTTGTAGGTTAAGCACAGCATTCTAAAATATTACAGTTACAAGCTGATTAGGTTGTTACTACTTAGGTGGTGTGGTGTGGTGCCAAAACATTGGGTCACATAAGTACTGGTGTGGACACAGACAAGCAGAAAATAATGTCAAGGATCACCGTTGTACATTTCCTAACTAATAATTATAGAAAATAACACATGCAAAAGCGAGGGCATGTAATAGAGCAAAAATTAGTGGGAAATTAGAGGATTGGAAAGCTTTTAAAAATAAACAGAAGGCAACTGAAAAAAATGTAAGGAGGGAAAAGATAAAATACAAAGGTAAGTCAGCCAATAATATCAAAGACCATAAGATATAGGAGCAGAATTAGGCCATTTGGCCTATTGAATCTGCTCCACCATTTCATCATGGTGGATCCATTTCCCACTCAGCCCCAATCTCCTGCTTTCTCCCCATAACCCTTCATGCCCTGACTAATCAAGAACCTATCAACTTATGCCTTAATATACTTAATGACTTAGTCTCCACAGCCACCTGGGGCAATGAATTCCACAGATTCACCACTCTCTGGTAAAGGAATTTCTGCTCATCTCCGTTCAAAATAGACACCCCTCTATTCTGAGGCTGTGTCCTCCGACTCCCCCACCATAGGAAACATCCTTTCCACATCAACTCTATTGAGGCCTTTGAACATTCAAAAGGTTTCAGTGAGATCCCTTCTCATTCTTCAGAATTCCAGTGAGTACAAGCCCAGAGCTATCATATGTTAAGCTTTTCAATCATGGAATTCTTATGAACTTCCTTTGAACTCTCTCCAATGACAGCATATCCTTTCATAGATGAGAGGCCCAAAATTGCTCACAATACTTCAACTGAGGCCTCACCAGTGCCTTATAAAGCCTCAACATTACATCCTTGCTTTTATATTCTAGTCTTCTTCCCAGGTTGAGTTAGTCTTCCCATTACCTAACTCAACCTGGAAATTAACCTTTAGGGAATCCTGCATGAGGTCTCCCAAGACTCCTTGCATCTTAGATTTTTGAATTTTTGCTCCATTTAGAAAATAGTCTGCAGTTTAATTTCTTCTACCAAAGTGCATAACCATACACTTCCCAACACTGTATTCCATCTGCTACTTTTGTGTATCACTGCTGGTTAGGGCAGCAATGAAGGTTCACCATCTTTGATGGTGTTCAAGGCTTCCTTCATCAATTCAGTAGATGCTTTTTGGTTTTCAGTACTGTCAGTCATGCAAGTCCCAGGTGGAGACTCAGGAATACCATTGCACTCAGATGCAGAAGAATTCTTCATACTTCTTTCCATAACAATTTTTTTTAACCAGTCAGGATTGTTAGCTCTGAGCTGATACCCCGAACCTGGAAACTGGTGGATCACTCTTAGTCTGGCCTCTACCCCTTGACCTGTTTGGCATGGATGACCCTACCAAGAGCTGAAGCATGCAGCCCGGACTCCAGCCAACATAGCTCTCTGGGTCATTGAGGCACACAAGCTCAATGACCTTATGTTGTGGCTGTCCTGCCACTTCTTTGACTATTATTCTAATCTGTCCTCCTGTAGTCTCTTGGTTCCTAACACTACCTGCCTCTCCACCTATCTTCATATCGTCTGCAAAATTGGCCACAAAGCCATCAATTTTGTCATCCAATTATTGACATACAACGTAAAAAGAAGTGGTCCCAACACAGACCCCTATGGAACACCACTGATCACTCCATTTAAGCAGTATACTTTTGAATTGACTTGGTGATTTACAGATTTCATGATCGTCTGAGGACAGTGGACTTAACTCTCAAGCAAGCAGACAAACATACTTTGCCATGGCTGAAGAGAGGTAGGTTTTGGGGGGGCTCCAAGCTGGGCTGAAACACAGAGGAATGAGACCCTCTCTACCCACCACCTTGTTAGCAAATGTGCGGTTCCTGGAGAACATGATTGAGGACCTGAGGGCAAGATTGGCATATCAAAAGGAAATGAGAAATTGTTGTGTTCTGTGTTTACTCAAAGTACATCAGATACAGTAATCAGACCCAAAGGTTTCTTGATACAGAGGGTAGACTGAACTGCTCTTTCGATCAAGGTTAAAGGTGGTGTATGTTTCATGATAAACTCTCTGGTGCTCCAAAATGGTAGTTTTGTCGTACTTTTGTTCCCCTGACATTGAACACCTAATGATCAAGTGCTGACCTCCACCGTAATCCTGACATACAGGCAGAGGCTAATGAACAAGGCTTCAGAGATTAGGGCAAAAAAGGATGGTTATATTAGGCAGAGGAGCGGCTATGGGATTGCTTCGAGTCAGTGGACTGGGCCATGTTCAAGGACTTATCTGTGGTCTGAATGAACACACTGTGTTGTCACAGATGTCCTAAAAACAGTTGTAGAGTGTGTCTTCACAAATCAGTGACTAGCTAGGCCATTTGTGAGGGCAGGTGGGGGAGTGGGTCCAGAATCACATATTGGCCATACTGAGTAATGATGGTAGAATTCCTTCCATCAGGTTGTTTGTTAGTGAATCCAATAGTTTGCTATTGTTACTTGTGGTCATTACTAGTGACTAGGTGTTATTCACAATTCATGTTATTCTGAATTTAAGTTCCATGGCTGCCATGATGTAATTTTAATTCAGGTATTTGGATTATTCGTCAAAAACTCTGGATTACCAGCATAACCTGAATAGGTCCACTGTCTTGTGTGCCTCAGTGCTAGACTTTAGCCTCCACCTATGTGCATAGATAAGCATAGTCTGCATACTGTAATGCAATAACTAAAATTGGACTGACCTTGGTTCGAGAGACGACATAGGTTAAACAGGTCTCCATTTGTTCTTCAGATCAGTTCCATTCCAGCAAGATGCTTATGCTTGAGGCACAGCAAGAAGGATTCAGAGGAGTGTTCAGATGATGATGACATTACCTTACCTGTCACTTGTCTGTATTGAGGATGCATCAGTTGTGCACCTCTTTGTTAAGATATAGCTTGTGTACCATCATGCGCACTTGATTGGTTGAATTGCCTAATTCTGCTCCTATATCTATGGTTTTATTCAGCATAAGTAAATTGTGACAGATTCTATTGATAGTCCAGTGTGAGGATGATTTCTCTCACTGATTTACAGGCAGTCTTTAATAAGATTATAGTAGTTGCTTCTGCTGATGCATTTCTTTTGGAGTTGACTTGTGTCTTTTCTGACTGAGGTTGGATGGGCTCGGCTTTGTGATTGGGTCTCAGACCTTCAACTACTGTGAAGAAGTAGCTGAGAACCCTGACAATTGGATTTGACTCCTTTCTTGAAAGTGGCTATGATTACAGCATCTCTGAGGGCTACTGTCATTTGTCTCACTGTGATTCGTATCCCTCTGCCTTGCTCATGCGCTTCTGAAAATGAATTTTTAAATGTTAATGTACCTACCTCTACCACATCTCTGGCAGCTCGTTCCATATACAGTGACATGCAAAAGTTTGGGCACCCCTGGTCAAAATTTCTGTTACTGTTAATAGTTAAGTGAGTAGAAGATTAACTGATCTCCAAAAGTCATGAAGTTAAAGATGAAACATTTTTTTCAACATTTTTAGCAAGATTAGTGTATTATTTTTGTTTTGTACAATTTTAGAGTAAAAAAAGGAAAGGAGCACCATGTAAAAGTTTGGGCACCCCAAGAGACTTGAGCTCACAGATAACTTTTACCAAGGTCTCAGACCTTAATTAGCTTGTTAGGGCTATGGCTTGTTCACAGTCATCGTTAGGAAAGGCCAGGTGATGCAAATTTTGAAACTCTATAAATACCCTGACTCCTCACTTTTCCCAACAATCAGCAGCCATGGGCTCCTCTAAGCAGCTGCCTAGCACTCTGAATATTAAAATAAATGACGCCCACAAAGCAGGAGATGGCTATAAGAAGATAGCAAAGTGTTTTCATGTAGCTGTTTGCTCAGTTCGTAATGTAATTAAGAAATGGCAGTTAACAGAAACTGTGGAGGTCAAGTTGAGGTCTGGAGGACCAAGAGAACTTTCTGAGAGAACTGCTCATAGGATTGCTAGAAAGGCAAATCAAAACCTCCGTTTGGCTGCAAAAGACTTTCAGGAAGATTTAGCAGACTCTGGAGTGGTGGTGCACTGTTCTACTGTGCAGTGACACCTGCACAAATATGTCCTTCATGGAAGAGTCATCAGAATAAAATCTTTCCTGCATCCTCACCACAAAATTCAGCATCAGAAGTTTGCAAAGGAACATCTAAATAAGCCTGATGCATTTTGGAAACAAGTCCTGTGGACTGATGAAGTTGAAATAGAACTTTTTGGCCGCATTGAGAAAAGGTATGTTTGGAGAAAAAAGGGTGCAGAATTTCATGAAAAGAACACCTCTCCAACTGTTAAGCACGGGGAAGGATTGATCATGCTTTGGGCTTGTGTTGCGGCCAGTGGCACAGGGAACATTTCACTGGTAGAGGGAAGAATGAATTCAATTAAATACCAGCAAATTCTGTAAGCAAACATCACACGGTCTGTTAAAAAAGCTGAAGATGAAAAGAGGATAGCTTCTACAACAGGATAATGATCCTAAACACACCTCAAAATCTACAATAGACTACCTCAAGAGGCACAAGCTGAAGGTTTTGCCATGGCCCTCACAGATCCCATCCTAAACATCATCGAAAATCTGCGTATAGACCTCAAAAGAGCAGTGCATGCAAGACGGCCCAAGAATCTTAAAGAACTAGAAACCTTTTGCAAGAAAGAATGGGCGAAAATCCCCCAAACAAGAATTGAAAGACTCTTAGCTGGCTACAGAAAGTGTTTACAAGCTGTGATACTTGCCAAAGGGGGTGTTACTAAGTACTGACCATGCAGGGTGCCCAAACTTTTGCTTCGAGCCCTTTTCCTTTTTTGTTATTTTGAAACTCTAAAAGATGGAAATAAAAAAGTAATCTTGCTTAAAATATTAAAGAAATGTGTCATCTTTAACTTTATGCGTTTTGGAAATCAGGTCATGTTTTACTCGCTTAGCTGTTCTCAGTAACAGAAATTTTGACCAGGGGTGCACAAACTTTTGCATGACACTGTATGCACCATCGTCTGAAAGTTGTCCCTTGGATTCCTGTTAAATATCTCCCCTTTTACTTTAAACCGATGCCCACTAGTCCTTGATTCTTCAAACCCCAGAAAGGACTGGGTGCATTCATGCTGTCTATGTTCTTGATTTTATGTGTCTCTATAAATTGACACTCCAACACATAAAGTGTGTCCAAGCTCTCCCTATAATCCAGTACCTTAAATTGTGGTAACACTTTTACTGCAGTACTTCCAGCTTAATGGCATCATTCCTATAAAACGGTAACTAAAGGTTTAAGTGCAGCCTGACCAGCGTCTTTTATAGCTTCAGTGTAACATCCCACAAGGAGAAAATGAATATTCCACATTCCTAATGTTGAAATTAAACGGAGATGGCTGGAGCTCTGAAGCAACTGGGGTGGCACAGTAGCGTAGTGATTAGCACACATTAACAGTCCAGGTGATCCAGGTTCAATTCCTGTTGCTGCCTGTAAGGAGTTTGTATGCTCTCCCCGTGACCACGTGGGTTTCCTCTGTGTGCTCTGGTTTCCTCCCACAGTCCAAAAAACCATTAGTAGTTGGTAGGTTAATTTGTCATTGTAAATTGTCGTGTGATTAGATTAGGATTAAGTCGGGGGATTGCTAGGTGGCATGGCTTGAAGGGTTGGAAGGACTCATTCTGTGCTGTATCTCAATAAATAAAACTGTTCTAATTCCACCACTGTACTGCCCTTATGTGACTTGATATCATTTGCTACCTTTCCCCTGAAGTATCTTGGGATATACTATCACAGTAAAGGACTATATAAATGCAGTTGTTATTTCTAACCTTTGTTAGTTTTACCCTACCAATGTGTTGCTACAATAGTAATCCTGCAAGATATACATTTATGTAAATAGGATAACGAGGAACTGCAGATTCAGACTTTTGCTGTGTGTTTTCAGCTGAGACATTGCTATAAAGCTATCATCCTGAATTCCTCTAAGTCTGAATCCATCCTAAGGGTATCAAACATCTTGCATCTAAAGAGTGGGGTGTTATTGTAGCGTAGTGGTTAGCAAAGTGTGAGGTTATCCACTCTGGGAGTAAGAACAGGAAGGCAGATTATTATCTGAATGGTGTAGAGTTGGGTAAGGGAGAAATACAAAGAGATCTCGGAGTCCTTGTTCATCAGTCACTGAAGGTGAATGAGCAAGTGCAGCAGGCAGTGAAGAAGGCTAATGGAATGTTGGCCTTTATTACAAAGGGAATTGAGTACAAGAGCAAGGAAATCCTCTTGCATTTGTACAGGGCCCTGGTGAGACCACACCTGGAGTATTGTGTACAGTTTTGGTCTCCAGGGTTAAGGAAGGACATCCTGGCTGTAGAGGAAGTGCAGCGTAGATTCACGAGGTTAATTCCTGGGATGTCTGGACTGTCTTACGCAGAGAGGTTAGAGAGACTGGGCTTGTACACGCTGGAATTAAGGAGATTGAGAGGGGATCTGATTGAAACATATAAGATTATTAAGGGATTGGACAAGATAGAGGCAGGAAATATGTTCCAGATGTTGGGAGAGTCCAGTACCAGAGGGCATGGTTTGAGAATAAGGGGTAGGTCATTTAGGACAGAGTTAAGGAAAAACTTCTTCTCCCAGAGAGTTGTGGGGGTCTGGAATGCACTGCCTCGGAAGGTAGTGGAGGCCAATTCTCTGGATGCTTTCAAGAAGGAGCTAGATAGGTATCTTATGGATAGGGGAATCAAGGGATATGGGGACAAGGCAGGACCTGGGTATTGATAGTAGTTGATCAGCCATGATCTCAAAATGGCGGTGCAGGCTCGAAGGGTCGAATGGTCTACTTCTGCACCTATTGTCTATAATGCTATTACAGCACTAATGACTCAGATTCAGTTCTGCTGCTGTCTGTAAGGAGTTTATTTATTCTCCCTGTGACCCCATGGCTTTCCTCTGGGTGCTCCTTTGGAATGTTCCAAAGAGATTCGGGTTAGTAGGTTAATTGGTCACCTGGATGTAATTGGGCAGCACAGGCTCATGGGCTGGGAGGGCCTGTACTGTGCTGTCTCTAAAAGTAAAAATATAGTACTGGTCATTCATAAAAATCCCAACAAATGATACATAAGACACATTGCAGTGAAGCAATATTTTTGTTTAATACAGTTTATAATAAATTATTGAACACATTTCAATTTCCATGGGAAATTACCATAATGTCTGCAAGATGTGGATTAAAAAAGTGCATTTCCCTCTTTATAATTCACTGAAGTTTATCTTTCTGATTACATTCCAGCTGTCACAGACCCATAACTGACCCTCTCTGTTGGCCAAATGTAGCTGATCCCTGCTCGCAGACTGCTCATACAGTGCTCTTAATGCTGCAGTTCATCGGCCCATAGAACCAGATAATTGTTTCAAGAATGCAGGGAAGAATATGGGAGGAAGGGAGGGATTGTGCGAAGCCAGGGGTAGGGGACTTGGAGTGGTAATGCAGGTGGCACAGGAGAGGGTGGGGACCATCGTTGGATTCAGCATGCAACAAAGCCTTATTGCAAATCAAGATGAGTGCGTTGCTGGAAGAGACAGTGTATTACACAGAGAGGGTGCTGTAGTTGGTGCTTGTAATGGCATTAATACATCAGAATAATATACACTGGTGTACGCAGCACTCGCTGTTACCTTTACAAAATATAGAATTCTAATTCTCTGCTAAACTTGCAGTAATATTACAAATTTTCTAAAAAAAAGGTGGTAGATTTGAAAGTGTTTCATCCTCCCCCACTAACACTCCCTTGCCCACACCCATATCCTCATCTACTACAGAGGGATGGTTTCACTTTACATGGTTATCGACCCGATGGACAAAACAGTCTCCTTACCTCCAGAGTCTGGGCTACAGAGAGAGCAGCAATGGTTTGTCGAACAAATGCTGGCAAATGGACCAGCTTCACCTGCATTGGGTGAAAACTTGGCTTATTTTAACTGGGCAGATGTGTAGTAATGTCCCAGTGATATAGACTGGGCCATCTGAGAGTGGTGTGTACATGTGCATGGGTGTGTACATGGGGGTGTGTGTGAATTATGTCTGTATATCTGCATAAGTGCATGGATGTGTGTTTGTATGTATGTCTGTGTTTACGTACACGTATGCTTCTGTCCATCACAAACTAGTCTTTGGCCCAACTAACATCAATAACTGACTGACACTGCTGGACACCAAGGGTATGTATGGCACCAGCCAACATTTTGGCTGCAGGGCCCCAAAATTAGACACACCTCCAGCCAATCTGTTCCACCACAAACGTGTAATTTCACAAAGTGAAACCTTGTCCTGTAAGGCCAGTCTACATAAAAGCAGGACAAATACAACCTGGAAAATCCCTGTGCCATTAATTTACTTTCAGTCATTGGCAGGATGATACCGGGTATCATCCACAGACTATTAAGTAGTTACCAAAGACCTGCTCACCATTGCCCAGTTTGGGTTCCACCAGCTCCAAACTGGTGGTTTGGCTCCAAACCCCGTATCACTACTTTGGTCTGCACATGGACAAGAGGCAGCACATGAATGTGCAAGGCACCAAGGCACCCTGGTAAAACTAAAGTGAATGAGCGTGAAGCTGAGAACACTCCAGTGACTGGAGTCACACATCATGCAAAGGAAGATGATAGATCAAACATCCTAGCCCCAGGACCTGAGTGCAGCTGTTCCTTGGGGATATGCCTTGATCCAACCAACTTCATCAGATGCATCAGTGATGAAAAACAGGGATCTCTGATGATGTGCACTGCTATGGAACAGGTCAAATCTAAACGTACTGAGACCTGTTCAGGAACAGTCTGATACTTGGCAAATAACATTTGTACCAGGATTTCCATCTCCATCTAACCACTCCCCTTGACAGTTAATGGGATCATTATTAACCCCATCACTAACCTGGGGGATTACCACAGAACAAAGCTTAACTTGGACCAACCACGTAAATAACGACTGTCCAGAGGCTTAGTGAACAGAGGCAAAAGACTCACCTCCCGACACTCCAAAGCCCTTCCACCATCTACAAGGCACAAGTCAGGAGCGTGATGGAATATTTCCCCATTCACACAATTAGGTGCAAAGCCAACAGCACTTAAGAAGCACAATACCATCCAGTTCATAGTGGACCCTTTAATTGCCACCTAATCCACCATATATTTGCATTATGTACCATCAATAAAAGCACTAGTTACTTAGTTTACACCAATAGCACCTCCCAAAGCCCACAATCCCTACAATCAAATAGAACAAAGTGATTGAAACAGTAACCAACTACGTTCCCCCCCCCAACATTTTCATTATGTACCCTCTATAAAAGCTCTCAAGTTACTTGCTCAGGATATGCCAATAGCACTCCCAAAATCCAGAGTCCCTACAACCAAGGGGATTGAAACAGTAACCAGCTGTTCCCCCTCCATGTAGCAGTTCACCCTGAAGTTAAATAATATTTTAGCATCACTCGATCCAAATCCTGGAAATTTTGACAGCAGTAATGAGGGAGTCAGAGATGACGTTTCAAGAAGGCAGTCACTAGAGCGTAACAGTGGGGATAGGGCATTAACAACTAAAGAGGGCTATGCCAACGATGCCTAGCCTATGTCTTGTGAGGGAATCATCTGTATTCGTGTATATGCATCTGCATCTGTGTGTATAGGTGCTAGTCGATCTTTGTGTGGGTATAACTATTATATACATTCGTACAATCTGATGGAGCAAATTCAGTGGGTTAAGCAGCATCTGTGGAGGAAGAAATTATCGACATTTCAGTCAAAACCTGCATCAAGACTGAGAGCGGAGTGGGCCACAGCGTGTTGTAGATATTGATGTCAGTATTCTAATTAGTGTGATTTATGTAGTTTAAATATTGTATATAGGCCTTTGTTGTGATATTGTCATAAAGTCATAGAATGCTACAGAAACAGGCCTTCAGCCCATCTAGCTTGTGCTGGACTGTTATTCTGCCTAGTCTTATCAACCCACACCTGGACCGTAGCCTTCAGTACCCCAAACATCCATGTTCTTATCCAAACTTCTCTTAAATGTTGCAAACAAAAACATATCCACCACTTCCACTGGCAGCTCGCTCCACACTCACACCATTCTCTGAGTGAAGATGTTCTTCCTCAGCTTCCCCTTTAATATTTCACCTTTCATTGAAAAAACTTGTATGTAAATGACTCAGCAGAGAGATGAGACCAGTGGTACAGAGAGGGGGAGAGTTGAAACAAGAGCTTGAGATGTTTACACTAAGTACATTGTAGATGCTGTGGTCAAATCAACATGTACAAAAGCTGGATGAACTCAACTGGTCAGCCCGAAAAGTTAACTGCTCATTTCAATGGATGCTGTCCGACCTGCTGAGTTCATCCAGCTTTTGTATGTGTTGAGCTCGAGGTGTTTGGTGGACTGAAGAGGGGTGTAAATTGACAGGCAGATTGTGTCAGGTTAGGGGTGGGCTGGAGTTGGGAGAATGGCAGATGGAGGCAGATCAAGCAAGAAGGGGAGGGTGAAGTTTGAAGACAGCTGATGGAGAGAAATAAGCAGGAACACAAAGGGTTATCAGAGCATGGAACTGACTGTAAGGTAGGAGATAATGATCATCTTCCCTTCCTACTCTGTCCTGGTGCACTTTTGACCTGTAACATCAACAACTTTTTCTCCCAGCAGGTAGAGTTCGGTGGTGGGGGTGATATCATTAAAACCTAATGGATATTGAAAGTCCAGGATAGAATAGACGCAGAGAGGATTCATAGGAGGCACAGCCTTAGAATAAAGCAATGCCTCTTTTACACAGAGATGAGGAGGAATTTCTTCAGACGGTGGTGAATCTGTGCAATTCATTGTCAATGAGAGCTGTGGAGGTCAAGTAATTGGCTGTCTTTAAGGTAGAGATTGATAGGTTCCTGATTGGTAAGGGGGTTAAGGGTTACGGGGAGAAGATGTGAGAATGGGGTTGAGAAAAATAGCCACGATTGACTGAATGGTGGAGCTGACCCAATGTCCTAATTCTGCTCCTATGTCTTATGAGGTTAGTGGTCAGCACTGACCCAATGGGCTGAAGGGCCTGTTTCCTTACTGTTTCTCTTTAAGAATCTTCGTCTACCTTAGCGATGCCCTGATGCAAGCTTCAGACCCAAAACAGTGACAATTTCTCTCCCCCCACAGATGCTGCTCAGCTCACTGAGTTCCTCCAGCAGACTGTTTGTTGTTCCTGATTCCAGCATTAAGTATACAAATCTGTGTTGATGCCTCTGTGTGTGAGTGTAGATGTGTGGGCTTGTGTCTGTGAGTATGTGTTGTTCTTGCCATATTAAGTTACCAGAAGGCTTAGTATTCGGTGTACTTTCTCAGCTTATATGACAGAAGGAGGGGAGTCTTCTCCAATGGGAATCCACCCTACCCAGAGTGGTTATGGACCTGTTGCCTTCATCATATGGAATCAAGCAGGGTGGTGAAGATGATGACAGAGATCAGCAGTGAACTCACGATTTGAAACTCACGCTTGTGGGGCAGACTGGTCTCCACAAACCCTAGCTAATTTTGTGTATCTGTGTTGGTTGGGTGAGGGTGAGGGATGTATTTGAGAAGTGCTCCACCTGGTGTCCTGTCGGGGTTGATAACATCGCTCAGCTGTTGTTTTAAAGCTGCAGGCCCTCAGTCCATCCCTCCTTATCACAAAAATGGCAACGGCTTTCTGAGCATCTGATGACCAGAGTTCTTTATGGCCGTGCTTGTTGTCGCTAACTGCTGTCCGGACCCTCGTTCAGGAAATACGTGGACATCTCACCCTTGCCTTTGACCTTAACCAGGCCCCGGTACTCCAAGCGATAGCTTTCAGCTGACAGGACTTGGTACATATCTGTAGTCACCTAGAAAAAGCAACAAACCATATACAAGAAGTTATAGGAGGGGTGCACACAGTTCAAAGTAACTTTATGTTCAAAAGGGAATTGAATTTACAGGGGTCTAGGGAAAGGCAGGGGAATGAAGTTTACATTGTTCAAATTCAAGTTCAAGTTTATTGTCATTTCAACCCTACTCATGTATTTCGCTAAACAAAACAATGTTCCTCTGAACCAAGGTGCACAACACAATATATATTAACTCACACACAACACATAAAGTATTATTACCACAAATATATTAACAAATAATAAGATGCATTTATGACACACGTTAAATGTAAACACTATAACTCTACTGGCTTCCTTGTGTGCTGGCAGGATGTTTAGTTGTCTCACAGCCTGGGGGAAGAATCAGCTTCCCATCTTAACAGCTCTTTGTTCAAAATTGTTCAGAATGTTCAAAGTTCAAATTAAGTCTATTATCAAATTATATATATACTGTAGGTTTCCAAATGCTACCTTGAGATGCATTTTCTTGTAAGCATTTACAGGGAAAAAGAAATAGAATAGAATTTTACAAAAATCTATACACAAAGACTGACAAACAACCAATTTGCAAAAGTAGGGAAACTGCAAATAAAAATAACACTTAACTGTAAAGAGATCTTGAAAGCAAGTCTGTAGGTTGTA
This sequence comes from Hemitrygon akajei, assembly GCF_048418815.1. NCBI lineage: Eukaryota > Metazoa > Chordata > Chondrichthyes > Myliobatiformes > Dasyatidae > Hemitrygon > Hemitrygon akajei. The sequence continues at coordinate 98,392,387 of NC_133128.1, read as the reverse complement.
GAATCAGTTCAAATTAGGGGTGAATGGAGGTGTTCACATTGGTTCAGGAGCCGAAAGTTGTAGTGTAATAATTGTTCCTGAAGCCCTAAGGCTTCTATACCTCTTGCCCAATGGTAGTAGTGAGAAAGTGGGCATGGCTTAAATGGTGGGCTATGACAGGCTGCTGTTTGATTACAGCTCGCTGTTCAACACAGTCATACTGTTAGTTCTAATCAACAAGCTCCAAAACCTGTACCTGGACCTCTGTACCTTTCTCTGCAACTGGATCCTTGACTTCCTCACTGGGAGTTCACAGTCTGTGCGGATGGGAAATAGCATCTCCTCTTCACTGACAGCCAACACTGGCATACCTCAAGGATGTATACTTAGCCCACAGCCCAGCTCGCTCTACATCCATAACCATGTGGCTAGGAACCACTGAAACACCATCTATAAATTTGCCTATTGTAGCGGTGTGCTACACGCAGTGCTGAAATAACGACATGTAGTCGGTGAGCTGCAGTTGCAAAAGAGGTTTATTCAATCTTCGCGGCCTTGCTTTAAAGCCTTCCTGATCCCGCCCTCCCCGGGTGGGAATTCTGTCGGGGGCGCGTATTCACAGTCCCGTCCCGTGCGTGGGCTTTTCCCCTTGCTGATGAAGCAGGCTTGGTGCCCTCTTTGGGACCGGCCTCAATGCCGATGCGCGCCACTTTGTGAGCCAGTTCGAGTGCACAGGGAAGTGGGTCACCACATAACCCCCCCCAGAACCGGTGATACACCCCCCAATGTCCTCAGTCTGGGTCGGACTCTGTTTGGGAGGTCTGCCTCTGCGCCGCGGTGCCTGAATCTCAACCGGCTGCACCAAGTCCACATGGGCCGGTTTGAGTCGGTCCACTGTGAAAACCTCTTCTTTCCTCCCAATGTCCAGCACAAATGTGGACCCGTTGTTTCTGATCACTGTAAACGGCCCCTCGTAGGGCCGCTGTAGCGGTGCCCGATGTCCGCCCCGTCGTACAAAAACGAACTTACAGTTTTGCAGGTCTTTGGGTACGCAGATCGTGTTCTGCCCATGTGGTGAAGTGGGTATGGGGGCCAGGTTACCGAGCCTCTCACGTAGTCTGCCCAGGACTGCTGCGGTTTCTTCCTCTTGCCCCCTTGGGGCTGGTATGAACTCTCTGGGAACGACCAGGGGTGCGCCGTACACCAACTCGGCCGACGAGGTGTGCAGATCCTCTTTGGGCGCCGTGCGGATTCCGAGCAGGACCCAGGGAAGCTCGTCCACCCAGTTAGGCCCTTTGAGGCGGGCCATGAGAGCCGACTTCAGGTGACGGTGGAAAGGCTCCACTAGTCCGTTCGACTGTGGGTGGTAGGCAGTTGTGTGGTGCAGCTGCGTTCCCAACAGGCTGGAGGTGAACTGGGCGCCTCTGTCGGAGGTAACGTAGGCTGGTACACCAAAGTGAAATACCCAGGTTACAATCAGTGCTCAGGCACAGGATTCGGAGGTGGTGTCGGTGAGCGGGACCGCCTCTGGCCATCTTGTGAACCGGTCCACGATAGTCAGGAGGTGCCGCACTCCTCGTGACACTGGCAGGGGGCCCACGATATCCACATGAATGTGGTCGAAACGCCGGCAGGTGGGGTGGAACTGCTGCGGCAGGGCTTTGGTGTGGAGCTGCACCTTGGCTGTTTGGCAGTGTGTGCACGTTTTGGCCTGCTTGCGGATTCCGTGCCAAACGAACCTGTTGGCTACCATCCGGACGGTTGTCCTGATGGAGGGGTGCGCTAAGTTGTGAATGGAGTTGAAAACGTGCCGCCGCCAGGCTGCCGGGATGACGGGGCGGGGTTGGCCGGTGGTGATGTCACAGAGTAGGGTCCTCTCACCTGGGCCTACGGGGAGGTCCTGGAGCTGCAAACCGGAGACTGCAGTCCTGTAATTAGGGATCTCCTCGTCTGCCTGCTGCGCCTCTGCCAGTGCTTCATAGTCTACCCCCGGGACAGGGCTTGGATGTTAGGGCGAGAGAGAGCGTCCGCCACGACATTGTCCTTTCCCGAGACATGCCGGACATCCGTCATGTATTCGGAGATGTAGGACAGATGTCGCTGCTGGCGGGACGACCAGGGGTCGGATGCTTTCGTGAACGCAAAGGTAAGAGGTTTGTGGTCCGTGAACACGGTGAAGGCCCTACCTTCTAAGAAGTACCTGAAATGCCGGATTGCCAGGTATAGCGCCAACAGTTCCTGGTTGAAAGCACTGTATTTGAGCTCAGGTGGTCATAGGTGTTTGCTGAAAAACGCCAGGGGTTGCCAGCAACCCTTGATGAGTTGTTCCAGCACTCCACCGATTGCCGTGTTGGATGCATCCACTGTGAGGGCGGTAGGGACGTCTGTTCTGGGGCGTACTAGCATCGCGGTGTTTGCCAAGGCTTCTTTGGTTTTAATGAAAGCGGCGGCGGACTCCTCATCCCAGGTAATGTACTTGCCCTTACCCGACATCAGGGCGCATGATTCGGGCAGCTGAAGGGAGGAAGCGGTGGTAGAAATTCACCATACCCACGAATTCCTGAAGGCCTTTGATTGTGTTGGGTTGGGGGAAATAGCAGACCGTGTCTACCTTGGCGGGCAGAGGGGTTGCCCCGTCTTTAGTAATCCTGTGGCCCAGGAAGTCGATGGTGTCGAGCCCGAACTGGCATTTGGCCGGGTTGTCAGGCCGTATTCACTCAGTCGGGCGTAGAGTTGACGGAGGTGGGACAGATGCTCCTGGCTATGAGGATGTCATCCAAATAGATGAAAGTGAAGTCCAGGTCACGTCCCACCGCGTCCATTAACCGCTGAAATGTCTGTGCGGCATTCTTTAGGCCAAACGGCATGCGGAGGAACTCGAAAAGGCTGAACGGGGTGATGAGTGCCGTTTTGAGGATGTTGTCCGGATGCATCGGGATTTGATGGTATCCCCGGACGAGGTCTACCTTGGAGAAGATCTGTGCACCGTGCAGGTTTGTTGCAAAGTCCTGAATATGCGGCACAGGGTAGCGGTCCGGTGTTGTAGCCTCGTTCAGCCTGCGGTAGTCGCCGCATGGTCTCCAGCCCCCTGTTGCTTTGGGCACCATGTGTAGGGGGGAGGCCCATGGGCTGTTGGACTGCCGGATGATCCCCAATTCCTCCATCCTCTTGAACTCCTCCTTCACCAGCCGGAGCTTGTCCGGGGAAAGCCTTCGAGCACGGGCGTGGAGGGGTGGTCCTTGTGTCGGGATGTGGTGCCATACACCGTGTCTGGGCATGGCTGCCGTGAACTGCAGTGCCAGAATCGATGGGAAATCCGCCAGGACTCTGGTGAAGTCGTTGTCGGACAGCGTGATGGAGTCTAGGTGTGGGCCGGCAACTGGGCTTCACCCAGGGAGAACGTTTGAAAGGTCTCGGCGTGGACCAGTCTCTTCCTTGGCAGGTCGACCAGTAGGCTGTGAGCCCGCAAAAAATCCGCTCCCAGGAGCGGTTGGGCTACGGCGGCCAGTGTGAAGTCCCACGTGAACCGACTGGAGCCGAACTGTAGCCGCACCATACGGGTGCCGTAGGTCCTTACTGTGCTGCCGTTTGCGGCCCTCAGGATGGGACCCGGTTCTCTGTTGCGGGTGTCGTAACTCGTCGGAGGTAAGATGCTCATCTCGGCTACGGTGTCGACCAAAAAGCGGCGTCCCGACTGCTTGTCCCAGACATACAGGAGGCTATCCCGATGGCCAGCCGCTGTAGCCATCAGCGGCGGCTGGCCCTGGCGTTTCCCGGGAACTTGCAGGGCGGGCTACAGTGGCGGGCTTCTGCGCCCCACTGCTGGTGGTAGAAGCACCATTGTTCGTTGGTCTCCTCACCCCTGCCTCTGGGGTTAGTGGGCTCTGCGGCCGGGCCAGGTCTGGTTTGCTGCTGGGAGCGTGGCCTGGTGATCTGTGCGACTGACGCCCCACTCTCCTTCTTGGCTTTACACAGCACGTCTGCCCGGGCCGCCACCTTCCGGGGGATCGCTGAAATCCGCGTCGGACAGCAGCAGGCGTATGTCCTCGGGCAGCTGCTCCAGGAACGCCTGCTCAAACATGAGGCAGGGCTTGTGCCCTCCGGCCAGGGACAGCATCTCGTTCATCAAAGCCGACGGTGGCCTGTCTCCCAAACCATCCAGGTGCAGTAAGCGGGCAGCTCGCTCGCACAGCGAGAGTCTGAAAGTCCTTATGAGCAAGGCTTTGAATTCTGTGTATTTGCCGTCCTCCGGGGGCGACTGTATGAACTCCTCAACCTGGGCGGCTGTGTCCTGGTCGAGGGAGCTCACCATGCAGTAGTAACATGTGGCATCCGAGATTATCTGCCAAATGTGGAATTGGGCTTCTGCTTGCTGGAACCATAGGTGAGGTCGCAGCGTCCAGAAGCTTGGCAGTTTTAACGAAACTGCATGAACAGATGCGGCGTCGTTCATTTCCGGTCCAAATATCGTTTGGGCCATCGGAGTCACCAATTGTAGCAGTGTACTACACGCAGCGCTGAAATAACGACACGTAGTTGGTGAGCCGCAGTTGCAAAAGAGGTTTATTCAAACTTCGCGGCCTCGCTTTAAAGTCTTCCTGATCCCACCCTCCCCGGGCGGGAATGCTGTAGCGTATTCACAGTCCCATCCTGCGCGCGGGCTTTTCCCCTTGCTGGTGAAGCAGGCTTGGCGCCCTCTTTGGGATCTGCCTCAATGCTGGCGTGCGCCACTTTGTGAGCCGGTTCGAGTGCGCTGGGAAGTGGGTCACCACACTATGACATAACTATTATTGGCTGAATTTCCGATAGTGATGAGGAAGCATACAGAATGAAGAGAGTTTGAGTGGTGTTGCAGCAATAGCATTGCACTCAACGTCAGACCATATAACCATATAAAAATTACAGCACAGAAACATGCCATCTCAGCCCTTCTAGTCCATGCCAAACGCTTACTCTCACCTAGTCCCACTGACCTGCACTCAGCCCATAACCCTCCATTCCTTTCCTGTCCATATACCTATCCAATTTTACTTTAAATGACAATACCGTACCTGCCTCTACCACTTCTGCTGGAAGCTTGTTCCACACAGCTACCACTCTGAGTAAAGAAATTCCCCCTCATGTTACCCTTAAACTTTTGCTCCCTAACTCTCAACTCACGTCCTCTTGTTTGAATCTCCCCTACTCTCAATGGAAAAAGCCTATCCACGTCAACTCTATATATCCCCCTCATAATTTTAAATACCTCTATCGAGTCTCCCCTCAATCTCCTACGCTCCAAAGAATAAAGACATAACTTGTTCAATCTTTCCCTCTAACTTAGGTGCTGAAACCTAGGTAACATTCTAGTAAATCTTCTCTGTACTCTCTCTATTTTGTTGACATCTTTCCTATAATTTGGTGACCAGAAGTGTACACAATACTCCAAATTCGGCCTTAACAATGCCTTGTACAATTTTAACATTACATCCCAACTCCTGTACTCAATGCTCTAATTTATAAAGGCCAACATACCAAAAGCTTTCTTCACCACCCTATCCACATGAGATTCCACCTTCAGGGAACTATGCACCATTATTCCTAGATCACTCTGTTCTACTGCATTCTTCAATGCCCTACCATTTACCATGTATGTCCTATTTGGATTATTCCTACCAAAATGTAGCACCTCACATTTATCAGCATTAAACTCCATCTGCCATCGTTCAGCCCACTCTTCTAATTAGCCTAAATCTCTCTGCAAACTTTGAAAAACTACTTCATTATCCACAACGCCACCTACCTTAGTATCATCTGCATACTTACTAATCCAATTTACCACCCCATCATCCAGATCATTAATGTATATGACAAACAACATTGGACCCAGTACAGATCTCTGAGGCACACCACTAATCACAGGCCTACAACCTGACAAACAGTTATCCACCACTACTCTCTGATCTCCCATCCAGCCACTGTTGAATCCATTTTACTACTTCAATATTAATACCTAACGATTGAACCTTTCTAACTAACCTTCTGTGCAGAACCTTGTCAAAGGCCTTACTGAAGTCCATATAGACAACATCCACTGCTTTACCCTCGTCAACTTTCCTCGTAACCTCTTCCAAAAATTCAGTAAGATTTGTCAAACATGACCTTCCTCACACAAATCCATGTTGACTGTTCCTAATCAGACCCTGTCTATCCAGATAATTATATATACCATCTCTAAGAATACTTTCCATTAATTTACCCACCACTGACATCAAACTGACAGGCCTATAATTGTTAGGTTTACTCTTAGAACCCTTTTTAAACAATGGAACCACATGAGCAATACGCCAATCCTCTGGCACCATCCCCATTTCTAATGACATTTGAAATATTTCTGTCAGAGCCCCTGCTATTTCTACACTAACTTCCCTCAAGGTCCTAGGGAATATCCTGTTAGGACCCAGAGATTTATCCACTTTTACATTCTTTAAAAGCGCCAGTACTTCCTCCTCTTTAATCGTCATAGTTTCCATAACTTCCCTACTTGTTTCCCTTACCTTACACAATTCAATATCCTTCTCCTTAGTGAATACCGAAGAAAAGAAATTGTTCAAAATCTCCCCCATCTCTTTCGGCTCCACACATAGCTATCCACTCTGATTCTCTAAGGGACCAATTTTATCCCTCACTATCCTTTTGCTATTAATATAACTGTAGAAACCCTTTGGATTTATTTTCACCTTACTTGCCAAAGCAACCTCGTATCTTCTTTTAGCTTTTCTAATTTCTTCTTACATTCTTTATATTCCTCAAGCACCTCATTTACTCCATGCTGCCTATATTTATTGTAGATATCTCTCTTTTTCCAATCAAGATTCCAATATCCCTTGAAAACCATAGTTCTCTCAAACTTTTAACCTTTTCTTTCAACCTAACAGGAACATAAAAATTTTGTACACTCAAAATTTCAACTTTAAATGACCGCCATTTCTCTATTACATCCTTCCCATAAAACAAATTGTCCCAGTCCACTCCTTCTAAATCCTTTTGCATCTCCTCAAAGTTAGCCTTTCTCCAATCAAATATCTCAACCCTGGGTCCAGTCCTATCCTTCTCCATAATTATATTGAAACTAATGGCATTGTGATCACTGGACCCGAAGTGCTCCCCAACACATACCTCCATCACATGACCTATTTCATTCCCTAACAGAAGATCCAACACTGCCCCTTCTCTAGTTGGTACCTCTATGCATTGCTGCAAAAAACTATCCTGCACACATTTTACAAACTCCAAACCATCCATCCCTTTTACAGTATGGGCTTCCCAGTCTATCATTCAGCCCACTCTTCTAACTGGCCTAAATCTCTCTGCAAATTTTGAAAACCTACTTCATTATCCACAACGCCACCTACCTTAGTATCATATAACCATATAACCATATAACAATCACAGCACGGAAACAGGCCATTCCGGCCCTCCTAGTCCGTGCCGAACTCTTAATCTCACCTAGTCCCACCTACCCGCACTCAGCCCATAACCCTCCACTCCTTTCCTATCCATATACCTATCCAATTTTACCTTAAATGACACAACTGAACTGGCCTCTACTACTTCTACAGGAAGCTCATTCCACACAGCTATCACTCTCTGAGTAAAGAAATACCCCCTCGTGTTTCCCTTAAACTTTTGCCCCCTAACTCTCAAATCATGTCCTCTCGTTTGAATCTCCCCTACTCTCAATGGAAACAGCCTATTCACGTCAACTCTATCTATCCCTCTCAACATTTTAAATACCTCGATCAAATCCCCCCTCAACCTTCTACGCTCCAATGAATAGAGACCTAACTTGTTCAACCTTTCTCTGTAACTTAAGTGCTGAAACCCAGGTAACATCCTAGTAAATCGTCTCTGCACTCTCTCTAATTTATTGATATCTTTCCTATAATTCGGTGACCAGAACTGTACACAATATTCCAAATTTGGCCTTACCAATGCCTTGTACAATTTTAACATTACATCCCAACTTCTGTACTCAATGCTCTGATTTATAAAGGCCAGCGTTCCAAAAGCCTTCTTCACCACCCTATCTACATGAGACTCCACCTTCAGGGAACTATGCACTGTTATTCCTAGATCTCTCTGTTCCACTGCATTCCTCAATGCCCTACCATTTACCCTGTATGTTCTATTTGGATTATTCCTGCCAAAATGTAGAACCTCACACTTCTCAGCATTAAACTCCATCTGCCAACGTTCAGCCCATTCTTCTAACCGGCATAAATCTCCCTGCAAGCTTTGAAAACCCACCTCATTATCCACAACACCTCCTACCTTAGTATCATCAGCATACTTACTAATCCAATTTACCACCCCATCATCCAGATCATTTATGTATATTACAAACAACATTGGGCCCAAAACAGATCCCTGAGGCACCCCGCTAGTCACCGGCCTCCATCCCGATAAACAATTATCCACCACTACTCTCTGGCATCTCCCATCTAGCCACTGTTGAATCCATTTTATTACTCCAGCATTAATACCTAACGACTGAACCTTCTTAACTAACCTTCCATGTGGAACTTTGTCAAAGGCCTTGCTGAAGTCCATATAGACTACATCCACTGCCTTACCCTCGTCAACATTCCTCGTAACTACTTCAAAAAATTCAATAAGGTTTGTCAAACATGACCTTCCACGCACAAATCCATGCTGGCTACTCCTAATCAGATCCTGTCTATCCAGATAATTATAAATACTATCTCTAAGAATACTTTCCATTAATTTACCCACCACTGATGTCAAACTGACAGGTCTATAATTGCCAGGCTTACTTCTAGAACCCTTTTTAAACAATGGAACCACATGAGCAATACGCCAATCCTCCGGCACAATCCCTGTTTCTAATGACATCTGAAAGATCTCCGTCAGAGCTCCTGCTATCTCTACACAAACTTCCCTCAAGGTCCTGGGGAATATCCGGTCAGGACCCGGAGATTTATCCACTTTTAAATTTCTTAAAAGCGCCAGTACTTCCACCTCTTTAATTGTCATAGGTTCCATAACTTCCTTACTTGTTTCCCACACCTTACACCATTCAATATCCTTCTCCTTAGTGAATACCGAAGAGAAGAAATCGTTCAAAATCTCTCCCATCTCCCTCGGCTCCACACATAGCTGACCACCCTGATTCTCTAAGGGACCAATTTTATCCCTCACTATCCTCTTGCTTTTAATATAACTGTAGAAGCCTTTCGGATTTACTTCCACCTTATTTGCCAAACCAAACTCGTAACTTCTTTTAGCTTTTCTAATCTCTTTCTTAAGTTTCCTTTTACATTCTTTATATTCCTCGAGCAATTCCTTTACTCCATGCTGCCTATATCTATTGTAGACATCCCTCTTTTTTCGAACCAAGTTTCTAATATCCCTTGAAAACCATGGCGCTTTCAAACCTTTAACCTTTCCTTTCAACCGAACAGGAACATAAAGATTCTGTACCCTCAAAATTTCACCCTTAAATGACCTCCATTTCTCTATTACATCCTTCCCATAAAACAACTTGACCCATTCCACTCTCTCTAAATCCCTGCGCATCTCCTCAAAGTTAGCCTTTCTCCAATCAAAAATCTCAACTCTAGGTCCAGTCCTGTCCTTCTCCATAATTATATTGAAGCTAATGCTATTGTGATCACTGGACCCGAAGTGCTCCCCAACACATACATCTGTCAGCTGACCTATCGCATTCCCTAACAGGAGATCCAACACTGCCCCATCTCTAGTTGGTACTTCTATGTATTGTTGCAAAAAGCTATCCTGCACACATTTCACAAACTCTAAACCATCCAGCCCTTTTACAGAATGAGCTTCCCAATCTATGTGTGGAAAATTAAAATCTCCCACAATCACCACCTTGTGTTTACTACAAATATCTGCTATCTCCTTACACATTTGCTCTTCCAACTCACGCTCCCCATTAGGTGGCCTATAATACACTCCTATCAGTGTTACTACACCTTTCCCATTCCTCAATTCCACCCAAATAGCCTCCCTAGAGGAGCTCTGTAATCTATCCTTCCAAAGCACCGCCATAAGATTTTCTCGGACAAGCAATGCAACACCTCCTCCTCTGGCCCCTCCTACTCTATCACACCTGAAGCAACTAAATCCAGGAATATTTAGTTGCCAATCACACCCTTCCTGCAACCATGTTTCACTAATAGCTACAACATCATAATTCCAGGTATCAATCCACACTTTAAGCTCATCCACCTTTCTTACAATGCTCCTAGCATTAAATTTTCTATGTGTGGAAAATTAAAATCTCCCACAATCACAACCCTGTGCTTACTACAAATATTTGCTATCTCCTTGCAAATTTGCTCCTCCAATTCTCGCTCCCCATTAGGTGGTCTGTATTACACCCCTATAAGTGTTACTACACCTTTCCCATTCCTCAATTCCACCCAAATAGTCTCCCTAGACAAGCCCTCTAATCTATCCTGCCAGAGCACCGCTGTAATATTTTCTCTGACAAGCAACACAACACCTCCCCCTCTTGTCCCTCCGATTCTATCACACCTGAAGCAACGAAATCCAGGAATAATTAGTTGCCAATCACACCCCTCCTGCAACCATGTTTCACTAATAGCTACAACAGCATATTTCCAGGTATGAATCCATGCTCTAAGCTCATCCACCTTTCTTACAATGCTCCTAGAATTAAAATAAATGCATTTAAGAAATTCTCCACCTCTTCCTCTCTGTTTATCTCTAACAGTACAAAGAACTTTACTGTCTTCTTTTTCTTCCTTCTCCCATACATCTGTTCCTACACTCTGGTTCCCCTCTCCCTTCATATCTAGTTTAAATCCACTGGAGCCTCTCTAGCAAACCTACCTGCAAAAGTACTTATCCCCCTCCAGTTCAGATGTAAACCATCCTGCTGGAACAGGTCCCACCTTCCCTGGAAAACTGCCCAATTATCTACAAATCTGAAGCCCTCCCTCCTGCACCATATCTTCAGCCACGTGTTGATCTGTATTATCTTACTATTTCTAAACCCACCTGCACGTGGCACTGGTAGCAATCCTGAGATTGCTATCCTGGAAGTCCTGTCCTTTAACTTGGCACCTAGCTCCCTAAACTCACCTTTCAGGACCTCCTCACTCTTCCTACCCACGTCATTGGTCCCTACATGGACCACGACATCCGGCTGCTCACCCTCCCTCTTGAGAATACTGAGAACTCAATCCGAGATATCGCGGACCCTGCACCAGGGAGGCAACTGACCATCTGGGATTCTCGATCTCTTCCACAGAACCTCCTCTCTGTCCCCCTAACTATCGAATCCCCTATCACTACTGCTCTCCTCTTTTCCCTCTTTCCCTTCTGAGCTGAGGGTCCAGTCTCGGTGCCAGAGACACAACCACTGCAACTTGTCCCTGGTAGGTCATCCTCACCAACAGTATCCAAAACGGTATACTTATTGTCGATGGGAACGGCCACGGGGTGCTCTGCTCTTCCTGTCTATTCCCCTTCCCTCTCCTAACAATCATCTAACTACCTGTCTCCTGACTCCTAGGGGTGACTATCTCCCTGAAACTCCCGTCTATTTCTGCCTCTGCCTCCCGAATGATCCGAAGTTCATCCAGCTCCAGCTCCAGTTCCCTAACACGGTTTGTCAGGAGCTGCAGCTGGATGCACCTTTTGCAGGTGTAGTCATCAGGGACAACAGTGTTCACCCTGACTTCCCACATACTGCAAACGGAGCACTCAACTGCCCTAACTGCTGCCTCCATTACCTACTCCTAAGCTAATTAGACTAATAAAAGGAGCTTACCCGGCTTTACCTCACCTGGAGTGAAGCTCGTACTCAGCCTCTGCTTGCTATTTAAATTCTCCTGCTGCCTCATGGGCCGACTTTCACACGCTTGCGCAGTTGTGCCCCGTTCAAACCTCGCCTCTGCCTGTTCTCCCCGAAGCCGACCCACTCTGCCTCAGTCCACTACGACGATGGCCGCTGTATATGGCGGTCTTCCTTTTTAAAACTTTGGCGCACTACGTCACGCGCCTGTGCAGTCTAGCCTCTTTGCTGCAATCAGTTAAAAAAAACAGCTTCTCTCCGAGCTTCTTTTACCTCTTCCTCTCCGCCTCTTGCTGAGATTTAAATGTGATTTAAGACCTAGGAATTCATTGGAGAGTATGGAAGGGGAAGTTTAGAGAAGACAAACCAGTATCATCAAGGGATCAGCAGTGGAAAGGGTGAGCAGTTTCAAGTTCCTGGGTGTCAACATCGCTAAAGATCTATCCTGGGCCCAACACACTGATACAATTACGAAGGCATGACAGTGGCTACATTTCATTAGGAGTTTGAGGAGAATTAGTATGTTACCTCATGACACTCACAAATTTCCACACATGTACCGTGGAGAGCATTAAAACTGGTCGTATTACTGTCTGGTACGGAGGGACCACTGCACACAATCGGAAGAAGCTACAGAAAATTGTAAAAGCTCCATCATAGGCACTAGCCTCCTTCAAAAGGCGATGCCTCAGCAAGGCGGCATCCATCATTATGGACACCTATCACTCAAGACCTGCACTCTTCTCATTGCTAACATTAAGGAGGTGGTACAGGAGCCTGAAGAAACACACTCAACATTTTAAGAACAGCTTCTTCCCTTCTGTCATCAGATTTCTGAAAGGACAGTGAACCCATGAACACTACCTCAGTTTTCTCCCCTTCTCTTTTTGCACTACCCATATTCAATTTAATTTTGTATATATGTGTGTGTGTGAGAGAAAGAAGAGAATATACACACATACACATATATCTATGTCTAATTGTATTATATAGGTTTATTATTATGTATTTCAATGTACTGCAATGTTCTACAACATATGCCACTAATATTAAGCCTGATTCTGATTCTGATGATGGATTCTGCTTTCCTGTGACAGTGCTCCATGTAAATGTGCTCATTGGTGGTGAGGGATATGTCTGTGATTGACTGGGCTGTATCCACCATTTTCTATAGACATTTCTGTTCCTGGCACAGCCTAGTAGTGCTATAGAATTATAGAAAAGCACAGCCACAGAAATAAAACCAAATTCATATTAATTCACCGTATTAATCTTATTTTTGCAACGTACTAGGCTGCTGCTGCAAACAGTTCATTTTCGTGGCATGAGTATGTATGATAATAACCTTGGACTGGAATCTATTGATCCATGACAACCATGAGGCCTGTCTACACTACATGATATAACATATAACTTTCCATATAACAATTACAGCACAGAAACAGGTCATCTCGGCCCTTCTAGTCCGTGCCCAACACTTACTCTCACCTAGTCCCACCTACCTGCACTCAGCCCATAACCCCCCATTCCTTTCCTGTCCATATACCTATCCAATTTTTTTTAAAATGACAAAATCTACCACTTCTACTGGAAGCTCGTTCCACACAGCTACCACTCTCTGAGTAAAGAAGTTCCCCGTCATGTTGGTCCTACACTCCTCTCTGTCTTTCCTATCAAAACCAAACAGCTTTCAAATACTAACTGTATTTTCCTCTACTCTCCTCTGGCAGTTCATCTCAGATATTCACTAACCTCTGCGAGAAACTTACCCCTCAGGTTTCCTTTAGATTTCTCCTTGTACCCTCTAGTTCTGAGCTCCCCTGCCCTGGGAAAAAGATTTTATCTATCCTGTCTATGCTCTGCATAATTTTATGAACATCTATAAGCTTCCCCTCAGCCTCCTACTTCCAGTGAGAATAAACCAAGTCCAATCTCTCCTCATTGGTAAAGTGCTGTGTTCGAGGCAAAGTGCTGGTGACTATTTTAGAAACATAGAAAACTTACAGGACAATACAGGCCTTTCGACCCACAAAGCTGTGCCGAACATGTCCTTAGCTTAGAAATTACCTAGGGTTACCCATAGCCCTCTATTTTTCTAAGCTCCTTGTACCTATTGAGGAGCCTCTTAAAAGACCCTATAATATCTGCCTCTACCACCGTTGCCAGCAGCCCATTCCACGCACTCACCACTCTGCGTAAAACCCTTGCCCCTGACATCTCCTCTGTACCTACTTCCAAGCACCTTAAAACTGTGTCCTCTCATGCTAGCCATTTCAGCCTTAGGAAAAAGCCTCTGACTATCCACATGATCAATGTCTCTCATCATCTGGTACACCTCTATCAGGTCACCTCTCATCCTCCATCACTCCAAGGAGAAAAGACTGAGTTCACTCTATCTATTCTCATAAGGCATGCTCCCCAATCCAGGCAACATCCTTGTAAATCTCTGCACCCTTTCTATGGTTTCCACATCCTTCCTGTAGTGAGGCAACCAGAACTGAGCACAGTACTCCAAGTGGGGTCTGACCAGGGTCCTATATAGCTGCAACATTACCTCTCAGCTCTTAAACTCAATCCCATGATTGATGAAGGCCAATGTACCGTATGCCTTCTTAACCACAGAGTCAACTTGCGCAGTAGTGGACTTGGACCCCAAGATCCCTCTAATCCTCCACACTGCCAAGAGTCTTAATATTAATACTATATTCTGCCATCATATTTGACCTACCAAAATGAACCACCTCACAGTTATCTGGGTTGAACTCCATCTGCCACTTCTCAGCCCAGGTTTGCATCCTATCGATGTCCTGCTGTAACCTCTGACAGCCCTCCACACTATCCACAACACCCCCAACCTTTGTGTCATCAGCAGATTTACTAACCCATCCCCCCACTTCCTCATCCAGGTCATTTATAAAAATCATGAAGAGTAGGGGGTCTTAGAACAGATCTCTGAGGTACACCACTAGTCACTGACCTCCATGCAGAATATGACCTTTCTACAACCACCCTTTGCCTTCTGTGGGCAAGCCAGTTCTGGATCCACAAAGCAATGTCCCTTTGGATCCCATGCCTCCTTACTTTTTCAATAAGCCTTGCATGGGGTATCTTGTCAAATGCCTTGCTGAAATCCATATACAGTACATCTACTACTCCACCTTCATCAATGTGCTTAGTCACATCCTCAAAAAATTCAATCAGGCTCGAAAGGCACGACCAGCATATGACAAAGCCATGCTGACTATTCATAATCATATTATGCCTCTCCAAATGTTCATAAATCCTGCCTCTCAGTATCTTCTCCATCAACTTACCAACCACTGAAGTAAGACTCACTGGTCTATAATTTCCTGGACTATCTCTACTCACGTTCTTGAATGAGGGAACAACATTCGCAACCCTCCGATCCTCCAGAATCTCTCCCATCCCTATTGATGATGCAATGATCATCGCCACAGGCTCAGCAATCTTCTCCCTTGCCTCCCACAATAGCCTGGGGTACATCCCATCCGGTCCCGATGACTTATCCAACTTGATGCTTTCCGAAAGGTCCAGCACATCCTCTTCCTTAATACCTACATGCTTAAGCTTTTCAGCCCATACAATCACCAAGATCCTTTTCCACAGTGAAGCAATCTTTCTAATCCTTCCTAAACCAGAACTAGACACAGTACTCAAAATGCAGTATAACCAATGTGTTTACAGCATGACATCCCAATTCTTATACTCAATTCAAGAGCGTTTAATGTTATTTCCAGTGCATGTGTAAAGGAGAATGAAATATAGTGGATTCTGGTTAATTGGGACACTTTGGGACCAGTACATTTTGACCTAATTGAGTGACTGCCCCAATTAATGGAAATAGTTAAAAGGTATAAAAAAGACAATCTACATTTAATTTACATATTTAAATTGAATACAGAACTAGCTAGAATACAGAATGGCCTGAAATGTTGACTATAGTTTTTTCCATAGATGCTGCCTGGCCTGCTGAGTTCTTCTAACATCTTGTGTGTGTTACTCTAACAGATTTGTCAGGTAAGATTTCCCTTCACAGAAAACATGCTGACTTTGACTTATTTTATCATTAGCCTCCAAGTACCCTGAAACCTCATCCTTAATAATAGACTCCAACACTTTCCCAACCACTGAGGTTAGGCTAACTGGCCTATAATTTTCTTTCTTTTGCCTTCCTCCCTTCTTAAAGATGGAGTGACATTTGCAATCTTCTGGTCCTCCGGGACCATGCCAGAATCAAACAATTCTTGAAATATCGTGACCAATGCATCCATTATCTCTTCAGCAACCTCTCGCAGGACTCTGGCATGTGGTCCATCAGGCCCAGGGGACTTTTCCACCTTAAGACCTTTGAGTTTGCTTTGCACTTTTTCCTCTGTAATAGCAATGGCACTCACTCCTACTCCCTGACACTCATGTGTCTGGGACACTGTGGAAGACACTGGCAGTGATGACAGATGCAAAGTACCCATTAAGTTCATCTGCCATTTCTTTGTCTCCCATTCCTACCTCACCAGTATCATTTTCTAGTGGTCCAATATCAACTCTCACCTCCCTTTTGCTCTTTATATAACTGACAAAACTTTTGGTATTCTGCTTTATATTACTGGCTTGCCTGCCCCCATATTCAATCTTTTCCCTTCTTATAGCTTTTTTAGTTGTCTTTTGTTGGATTTTAAAAACTTCCCAAGTATTAGTGTGTTGGTGCTGCAAGAATGGTGACACTTGTGGGCTGCCCCAGTACATCTTGGTCGTTGATCATTGACAGAAAACAACACATTTCACTGCATGTTTCAAATTTTCTTTGTATATATAACAAATAAGGCTAATCTTTAAACTTCACTAAGTTCCATGCTTAACAAATGCTAGCCATGAATTTTCCTTCCAACCTTGGAAGCTATAGAGGCGGGTACAATTACATTGTTCAAAAGACAGCTGAACAGGTACACAGACAGGAAAATTTTACAGCAAAGTGGGCCAAATGCAGGCAAATGGGACTAGCTCTTGGTCGGATGATATGGGCCGAAGGCCCGGTTACATATCTTCAATTCATGGTTGACTATTTGCAGTAAGTACCCAGTACTTTACGTTGCTGGCACTGGAAAACTAGTACTTTTGCTTTAAAGTCTTCAAATTGACCGTGACTGCCTTTCTCTTGAGTGGCGGGGTGGAAATACAGTTTCAAGAAAAAGTCTCTGAACCTTTGCCTGGTTTTCTGCATTAATTACTCATAAAATGTGGTCTGATCTTCATCTGTCAGAAAATAGACAAATACAATCTGCTTAAACTATTAACACACAATTATACTTTTCATGTCTTTATTGAACACATTTTTAATCACTCATATTCCAGGATGGAAAAAGTATGCAAACCCTTGTAGTTAATAACTAGCAGAACCTCTTTTAGCAGCAATAACCTCCATCAAATGTTTCCTGTAGCTGCTGATCAGAGATGCACAATGACAAGGAAGAATTTTTTAGACCATTCCTCCATACAAAACTGTTTAACTCCATCAATATTTCTGGGATACTGTGATTTAACAGCCCTCTTCAGGTCATGCCACAGCATCTCAATTGGGTTAACGTCTGGACTCTGACTCGGCCATTCCAAAACACGATTCTTCCTCTTTTTAAATCATTATGTTGTTGATTTACTTGTGTTTCCGATCATTGTCTTGTTGCATCATCCAACTTCTATTAAGCTTCAGGTGACAGATACTCAGACATTCTCCTGTAAAATGTCATGATCCAAATTTGAATGCAAGCTGTCCTAATACCCCTTCCATCATACTTTCTAGCTGAGATGAGGTTTTGATGCAGTGGCCTTTTTCCTCCAAACATAGTGGTGTGCATTTCTGCCAAATAGTTCAACTTTTGTCTCAACTATCCACAAAGCATTGTGGAACATCCAGGTGGTCTTTTGCAAACTTGAGACATGCAGCAATGTTTTTTGTTTGGAGAGCAGTGGCTTCCTCTGTGGTGTCCTTCCATGAACACCATTCTTGTTCAGTGTTTTTCTTATAGTGGACACATGAACAGAGACTTTATCAATTTCTTGAAATTTCTGCAGACATTTTGCTGTTAACCTCTGGTTCTTTTTCACCTTCAGCATTGCACCTTGTGCTTTTGGTGTGACCTTTACGGATGCCCACTCCTAGGGAGAGTAGCAACAGAACTGAGCTCCCTCCATTTGTAGAGAATTTCTCTTACTGTGTACTGATGAACACTCAGGTCTTCAGAAATGCTCTATTAGCCTTTTCCAGCTTCATGCATCTCTACAATTCTTCTAAGTTTCCCTGAAAGTTGTCTTGATTGATGCATGGTGCACATAAACAGATCTTTCTTGAGAAGAGCAGGCTCTGTCAGTAACCTGACTTTGTGTGCCTTTTTTTTTAATAGGGTAGGGCACATCTACAGCCCACACCTCCAATCTCCTCTCATTGACTGAAACACCTGACTCCAAATAGCTTTTGTAGAAGGCATGACATTTTTGAACCTAGACTGTGTTTAAATAGTGTACTTAGTATTGACAAGAAAGACAATTGTTTGTGTGTTATTAGTTTAGGCAGATTGTGTTTGTCTATTATTATGACTTAAGTGAAGATCAGACCATATTTTATGAGTAATTAATGCAGAACACAGATAATTGCAACTACCAAGATGCTCCTTCCCTCCGCTATCCTGCAGGTCACCCTTGGGCAGGGTGTAGCACCTGCTTAGCCCCCAGTCAGGGTCATGTGAAGCCATGGGAGCAGGTGGCGGATGGTCATATGAGCAGCTGGTGCATATCACAAGTCCTGGTTATATGACCACCAATGCCAGGCAGACAATCTCTGAAGATAATGGCTGGGGTCACCCATCTTGTAAAGATACTGCCCAGAAGAAGGCAATGGCAATGGTATAACAATTTGCTGAGAACAATCACGATTGTGGAAAGACCATGATCAACCACGTCATACGTTATGGCACATAATAATTGGACAATCTACATTTCTCACTGCTTCAGTAAAGCAGCCAGCATAATTAGAGACCCCACCCACCATGAACATTTTCTCTTCTTCCCCTCTTCCATCAGGCAGAAGATACAAAAGTCTGAAAGCACATCCCACCAGGCTCAAGGACAGCTTCTACCCCACTGTATTGAATGGTCCCTTATATGATAAGGTGGATTCTTGATCTAACAATCTACCTTGTTATGGCCTTGTACCTTATTGTATATCTGCACAGAACTTTTTCAGTTGTTTTTACGCTTTATTCTGGATTTGTTATTGTTCTGTTTTATTCTAGCTCTGTGCACTGTATGATCTGTATAAAGAGTATGCAAGAAAAGCTTTTCAGTCTAACTTAGTACATGCGTACACGTGATGATTATAAACCAATGCCATCGCCAATACCAATATTGCCTACACTGCACTTTCTCTGTAAATGTAACACTTTGTTCTGCATTCTGTTATTGTTATTTGGAGAAAACAGTTAACTTTGATTCCTCCTTGGTACATGCTAAAAGGTGTAACACTAAATGGAAGTTTGTAAGATGAAATGGTGTTGGCTTGGCATGTCATGGTAGTCGGAGGATGTGCATGGATGATTAGAAACTGGTGAAGAACATTTTCCTCCTGAGAGACCTGTTCTCTTTATTTTTTAAGTTATGTACAAAGGTCACGAGCAATAAGAAGGTACAAGCTGGTACCACTAGGGGATGGAAAAGTACTGGGGTATAAGTTATGTTAAGGACTTTTGCAGGGTGTAAAAAAGGAAAGTTTGTTGTGCAAATGGGGACTTTCTCTTAGGCTGGGTTGTGAATAGTACAGTAATAGGAGCTGGAGATAAAAACAAGGAGGGAGGGAGGGAGAGAGAAAGAAAGATGGGGGGGGGGGAGAAAGAGAAAAAGCTGTTGGGCACTTTTATTTATTCACTTCAGAGATATAGGCCAGACTTGTGGCTCCTTTGGCAGTAAGTATACTGTGTGGTGTAGTGGTGGTTGATAAAGCATTACTTTGTCTCTTTTACTACTTCACTAACTATTTGAGTTCCTGTTGAATGGCCTCAGCCCAAAATATTTACTGTTTATTTCTCTCCATACATACTACCTGACGATTCAGTTCCTCAGGATCTTGTGTGTTGCTTTGGATCTGCAGCATCAGTAGAATTTCTTGTGTTCATCATTAACTATTTTCCTCCTTTCTATATTTATTCTTTATATTAATTTAAAGCAATTTCTTATAAATTTGAATATATGTACAGTGCCTCCTTTGTTTGGCGATACCTCTTGCTGCTGAATCAGACACTAACATGGAAAAATATTAGGGTAAAAGTTATTTGAAAAGAACAAAATACTTGTGTTAAACCTTGTACAAGAGTGTCCTGTTGTAATTAAATGACTTGCATATCAAGTTTCCACTGTACCTCGGTACATGTGACAATAATAATCCAAATGACCAATTTAGTGTGAGAATAGAACTACCTGAATTCTGTCTGGGACTCCTGTGCTGTCCATTCGACTTGCTACATTGACAGTATTTCCCCAGATGTCGTATTGAGGCTTGCGAGCTCCAATGACTCCAGCTACCACCGGCCCGATGTTGAGTCCTAGTCAGGAAAGCAGAAACCCTCAAATCACTTCCGATCTCTCAGACCTTTCATCCAAGGACTTTACACTTATTTTATTTATTCAACTTATTTATTTATTTTTATTTTATTTTACTGCCTCAGTGAAGTTGCCAGCATAATCAAAGAGCCCACCCACCCCAGACATCCCCTCTCTCATCGGGCAGCAGATACAGAAACTTGAAAGCACATACCGTGCACCACCAAGCTCAAGGAGAGGTTCTCTTCCACTGCTATCAGACTCTTGAACGATGGCCTCTTGGCCTCACAATCTACCTCGTTATGATCTTGCACTTTATCATTTACCTGCACTCCACTCTTTTAGTAGCTTTTACACTCTACTTTTTACACTTCTAGTAAGCTATGGATTGCTGACTGTACCATGTGCCAGTGAGGGTAAGAATAGGATGATTTGGCAGATGAATGCGTGGCTGAGGAAGTGGCGCAGGGGGCAGAGATTTATGGATAATTGGGATCTCTTTTGCAGAAGGCATGACCTGTACATGAAGGACGGGTTATGTCTGAACCCAAGGGGGAGGGTTTAAACTAACTTTGCAGGGGGATAGGCTGAGGATGGGGTAGTACCAATTTGGTGAACAAGTAGATTCCATATGCAATGAGACTGTGAGGCAGATGAAAGGGCAAGATTACAATCAGTGAGATGAATTGAAGTGTAATATGGGGCAAGATTGAAAAAGGTGATAAATACAGTATTGAAGGTGTTATATATGAATGCAGACAGTATACTAAATAAGGTAAATGATCTCATAGTGCAGTTAGAAACTGACAAGGATGACGTTGTGGGCATCACTGAGTCATGGCTAACAGAAGATCACAGTTGGGAGTTTAACATCCAAGGATACAGATTGTATGGAAAGGAGACACAGGTAGGTAGAGGGGGTGGGGTGGCTCTGTTGGTTAAAAATGAAATCAGATCCTTAGAAAGAGGTGACATAGGATCAGAAGATGTAGAATCCCTGGGGGTAGAAACTGCAAGGGTACAAACACCCTGATGGGACTCTGAATAGTAGCAAAGATGTGGGATACTGATTACAAAGGGAGATAGAAAAGGTATGTAAAAATGGCATTAGTGATGGGGGATTTCAATATGCAGGTAAATTGGGAAAATCAGGTTGTTGCTGGATCCCAAAAGAGGAAATTTCTAGAATGCTTATGAGATGGCTTTTTAGAGCAGCTTGTGGTTGAGGACACTAGGGAAAAGGCAATTCTGGATTGGGTGTTGTGTAATGAACCAGATCTGACTAGGGAGCTTAAGGCAGTGTTCCTAATATGTTACAATTCACCATACAGTTTGAGAGGGCGAAGATAAAATCATGTGTATCAGTATTACAGTGGAATAAAGGGAACTATAGAAGAATAAGAGAGGAACTGGACAAAGTTAATTGGAAGGGGACACTATGGGATGATGGCAAAACAGCAATGACTGGAGGTTGTGGTAATAATTTGGAATGTGCAGGATAGATACCTCTCATAGATAAAGAAGTATCTTAAAGGGAGGAAGAGGCTGCTGTACCTGACAAGAGAAGCCATAGACAGCATAAAAGGAAAAGAGGAGGCATATAATATATATATATATATATATATATATATAAAAAGTGGGAAGTTAGGATTGGGAAGCTTTTAAAAACTAACAGAAGGCACCTAAAAAGCCATAAGGAGACTTATGTCTTCACTGTGGAAGACAGGAGCAGTATGCCAGCAATTCAAGAGTGTCAGGGGTTAGAAGTGAGTGAAGTTGTTTATTACTAACGAATGGTGCTTGGGAAGCTGAAAGGTCTTCAGGTAGGTAAGACACATGGACCAGATTGACTACACCCCAGGGTTCTGAAAGAGGTGGCTGAAGAGATTGTGGAGACATTAGTAGTGATCTTTCAAGAATCACTAGATTCTGAAATGGTTCCAGAGGACTGGAAAATTGCAAATGTCACTCCACTCTTTAACAGGTGTGGGGGGAGGGGAATAAAGGCAGCACAGTTAAAGGGAAATCTTGACTGACAAATTGTTGGAATTCTTGGAGGAAATAACAGGCAGGATACACAAAGGAGAATCTGTGGATGTTGTTTTGCAGAAGGTCTTTGACAAGGTGCCACGCACAAGGCTACTTAACAAGTTAACAGCCCGTGGTATTACAGGAAAAATAATAGCATGGATAGAAGATTGGCTGACTAGCAGGAGACAAAGAGTGGGAACAAAGGGAACCTTTTCCGGTTAGCAGCCGGTGACTAGTGATGTCCCACAGGGGTCAATGTTAGGACATCTTCTTTTCATGCCACATGTCAATGATTTGAATGATGGACTCGATGGCATTATGGCCAAGTTTGCAGATAATACAAAGATTGGTGGAGGGGCAGGTAGTGTTGAGGAAGCAGAGTGTGCAGAAGGTCAAAGTGGGAGAATGGGCAAAGAATTGCAGATGGAGTAAAGTGTAGGGAACTGTATGGTTATGCACTTGGGTAGAAGGAATAAAGGTGTAGACTATTTTCTAAATGGGAGAAAATGCAAAGGAACTTGGGAGTCCTTGTGCAGGATTCCCTAAAGGTTAACTTGTAGGTTGAGTCGGTGATAAGGAAGACAAATACAATGTTAGCATTCATTTCAAGAGAACAAGAATATTATAGGCCTTGTAAAGGTATTCAGCCCCCAACCCTTTATACACATAAATGAGTATTACAAACAGAGACTTCGAACAGTTTAACTGTGAAGTTTTATTTATGGATCCTATGCTTATATTTTTTCAATGGAGCCCCAAAAAAAGTGAAAATTGTAAAGCATAAAACACTAAAAAATCAGAAACTGAAAATATCAGCAGTCCAAAAGTATTCATCCCCCTTTGCTCAGTACTTAGTTGAACCAACTCTCACAGCTATTACAGCCAGTAGTCTTTTTGGATGTCTCGAATAGCTTTGCACAACTTGATGGAGCATGGTTAGCCCATTCCTCCTTGCAGAATTGCTCAAGCTGTGCCAGATTAGTTGGGGAGCGGCAATGGACAGCAATTTTCTGGTCTTGTCAGAGAAGTTCGATCGAGTTAAGGTCAGGACTCCGAGTCACTTGAGGACATCAATTTTCTTCATTTGAAACTACTCATGGTTGTTCTGGCAGTGTGCTTTGGGTTGTTGTCCTGCTGAGAGATGAACTCCTCCACAGTTTAAGCTTTCTGGCAGGGACTAGCAGGTTTTTATCCAGGATCTCTCTGTTTTTAGCAGCATCAATCTTGCCCAGATTTCTAGTCGCTGCTGAAAATCATCCCCATAGCATGATGCTACCTCCACTGCAGGGATGGAGTTCCACTTTAGCCTCATCCAACCACAAGACCTTCTTCCACGTCATTACAGTATTTTCTAAGTGATGCTTTGCAAAGCCTTTATGAGCTATGATATGCTTTCTTTGTTCAGCCAGGGCTTCTTCCATAAATATCCTTTTTGTGCAAGGCCTTAAGAGTTTGTGGAGCCATGAACTTCATCTCCACTCGCATCCATTGACTTCTGCAGCTCAATCAGAGTTACTGTTGGTGTCACAGTAGCCTCTCTTACAAGTGCTATTCTTCTCAAGCAACTAAGTGTAGAGAGGCAGCCCGATCTAGGCAGTGTGGCTGTGGTTTCATATTTTTTCATGACGGAATATGCTGAGCTCCAAGTTATGTTCAGACCCTTTTAGGTGGTCTGTACCCTTTCCCAGATTTGTGCTTCTGTGTTATCATTTCCCTGACTTGTCCTGAATGCTCTTTTGTCTTTTTGGTTTGGTCTTTTGAAAATCTACCATACTGTTAGAACCTTACAGTGACAGGAGGTATCTGTTCTTATGAATTCATTGAAAACAGGTGATCCTCCAACTTTCTATATCAATAATTTGGGTGAGTTGGTGAGGTAATGTATTGCTACTGAGCAAAGTTAATGCAGTAATTATAAAGGGGATGAATACTTTCTCAGCTTCACAATTTTGGTGTTTAATTATGAGTCAATTGTTGACAGGTTTTGGAATTTTTCTTTTAACTTGTCACGATGCACAATGTTTTATACATCAGCTCAAAAATTCATACTTTAATATATTTCAAATTTAGAAAATAGACAGTAAAATGTTAAAATAGTTGTGGGGCTGAATACTTTTTCAAGGCACTGTATGTATCATGTGCAGATAGAAGAGATTTAGCTTAATTCATCACTGATAAGTAGGGCCTTTTCCCGTGCTTTCTTGTTCTATGTTCCATTCTATGTTAAGTTAGTGACAGAAATGCTTACAGTGAGAGCAAGTATCCTTGCTGTGGGTTGCTGACATAACAGTTAACCAGACCTGTGCTGTTCTACACTGAAACATTTTTAGAGAAATACACAGGGCAGCTACAATTCTTAATGATTATTTTATATAAATAATTTATATTACAAGTGACCCCTGTGTTATGGGGAGAGGTCACATTCCTAGAGAACAAGTCTATTACATTATTACTAAGCTACACCCATCTAAGCTCCAACTAAAAGCCTCTTAAAATACCCTATCATATCCTCCTCCACCACTGTTGCCGGCAGCCCATTCCACGCACTCACCACTCTCTGAGTAAAAAACTTACCCCTGACTTCTCCTCTGTACCTACACCCCAGCACCTTAAGACTGTGCCTTCTCGTGTTAGCCATTTCAGCCGTGGGAAAAAGCCTCTGACTATCCACAAGAGCAATGCTAAAAAGCATTGATTAATATGATTCCCTCCCGCTCTTTCCCACTAACTCTGCATCTTTTTCTCTTCAAGCCTACACCTTGTTACATCAGAGACAGAAGCAGAGGTAGGCCACTTCATGGTTGTACTGCCATTGATAGATCATGGCTGACCTTTAACCCCAGTGCCCTTTCTCTGGCTAACTCCACATCCCTTGATTTGCTTAATATCTAAAAATCTAACAAGACTGTCAAACATGCTTGCCACACTGACAATTCTCTTTTCTCTCTACCTCACTATCTTTGCCTTCTTTTTGCACTCCTGATTTCTTTGTTAGATATATCTTGTTGTATTGCAGTAATATTTTTAAGTATTGCATGTACTGCTGCCACAAAACAACAGATTTCACAACATATGTTTGTGATAAAAGTCCTGATTCTGGTGTTACCTATTTTCATCTGGAAGTTATTGAATGAATGCTCGTTGATATACTTCATCTGGTCCATTAACTTCATGGCATAATCAGCCAGAGCTTTGATGTGTGTCTTGCCGACTTTGTCATATGTAGAATCATTCAGACCGGATGCTGCCATATATGTACTGCCTATAGTTTTAATCTTCTCCAGCTGACGGAACTGGTCTTCGCTGATGATCTGTAAGGACCCAAGCAATAGCTTACTGTAAATATGAGACCCTGAATGGAACAAGGACGTAATGCAAGAATTTATACAAGTATGACCCTAGCAATGAAGGATTTAAGGATGTCTCTTACTGTGTACCTATACAACACTTTCTCTGTAGCTGTTACATTTTTTTCTATCTTTTACCTTTATCAACGTCAATGGAACGCAGTGGAATTCAGGCAGATGGGGTGGGGGGGGGGGGGTTCAGACTGTTGGTGGTTCTGATTGACACCTATTGGATACTTAAAATCCTGAATAGAGTGGATGTGGAGAGGGTGTTTCCATCAGTAGGAGAAGCTAGCAACCAGGGCACAGCCTCTGAATAAAAGGAGCTCCCTTTAAAACTGAGATGGGAAGGAATTTTTCAGCTGGAGGGTGTTGTGTGGGTGGATGGGAGGGAGAAATGGAGCTTGCTTTGTTGTCATTTTGATGCTGTCATCTTGTATACTTCTGTGAACAAGTTAGACATGCTATTTTGGCGCTGGAATTTGTGGTGTCACCTTGCAGGCTGCCTCCAGCATATCCTTAGTCTGTTAACACAAGCAACACATTTCACTGCTTGTTTTGATGTATATGTGATAAATGAACTAATCTGCATCTGAAAATTTAAGACAGATTGATAGGTTCTTCATTGGTGAAGGGGGTTAAGGGTATGGGGAAAAGACCATTAGACATAGAAGCAGAATGAGGCCATTCAGCCCAAAAGAGCCAGGTGATTCAATGGCGAGCAGACTTTATGGGCTGAATGGCTGGATTGTACTCCTATATCGTATGGTCAAAGAGCCATAGAGTAATATGGTGTGGAAAAAGGTCCTGTAGTCATGTTGACCATGCTAGTCCCATGTTGCCGTGTTTGGCCCTTATCCCTCAAACCCCGTCAATTCCATGCACTTAGACATGTTATTTTGAAATATTATCATTATTGCACCTGCCTCTTTTTCTCTGGCAGCTTGTTACATGGTTATGGTCTTATTAAAGATGGTTAGTGAATTCCATTGGGCAGAAAATATATGTAAAACCAGACTCAAGGACAGTTTTCTCCTTGCTGTCATAAGACTATTAGATAGTTCCCTAGTATGATAAGTTAGACACTTTCCCTCACAAGGTCCCTTATGATTTTACAACTTACTGTTTGCCTGCACTGCACTTTCTCTGTAACTGTAACTCTCTATTCTGCATTGTCCTTTGTACTACATCGATGTACATACTGTATATTCAGAATGAGCTATGTGGATGGCATGCAAAGGAAAGGGTTTGGCTGTGTCTCAAAAGCCTGAAAGCACATCCCACTATGGTGAAGAGCAACTTCTAATCCCGTGTTATCCAAGTCGTGAATAGACCTCTTGTATAAGATGGACTCTTGTCCTCACAATCTATCCTGTCTTGATTTGCACCCTATTGTCTGCCTGTACTACTCTTTCTCTAAAACACTTTATTCTGCATTCTGTGATTGTTTTCCCTTGTTCTATCTCCATGCACTGTGTAATGATCTGATCTGTGTGAACAGTGTGCAAGACAAGCCTTTCACTGTATTCTGGTACATGTGACAGTAATAAACTGATTCCAATTCCAATTCTGGGCCTGTTGATGCCAATAATTCAATGAGAGTTATTATCAGGAATGTTAATTTTAAAACTGAGGCACAGATGAGCTGAGAGCAAGAACAGAATGGGATGGTACAAATTAGGAGATGAGGGTATGAATTAGAGTTCTGTTTGAGTTTTGAAGAAGGGCCTAGAGGGAAGGAGGTGAGGTGAGAGGTGATTGTTTCACGGGTTTCACTAGCATACACTGAGGATGACACCACCTTGCTCCCGGTTACCCAGAATTAACCAGCACCAGTGACACTTGCCTCATCAAAGTCAGCAATTATCTCATTCAGGAGCCGGAGACACTCGACCCCTTCGTTGTTGGCCTCCAGCTCCACGTAGAACTCGGAAAAGTTGCTGATGGAGGCAAACATCACTGCCACGCATTCACAGCTCTGGTAGTACAGCTCGTCATTGCGTCTCTCCCGAGCAAGGAAGTGGGCAGCGACGTCTTTGGGCAGGATGTTGTGTAGAAGGCGTCTGTTGTAGGCCTGAAGTTCTTCCATTTCTTCCTTCTCTTCTGTGGCCTGTACAAGCCAAACAGCAAAAAGATGTATTTGACTGTATAATTAATAAATTAATGATTTTTACCAAAATTTAATTTTTAAATACAGTGGATTCTAGTTAATTGGGACACATCGGGACCAGTCCACTTTGACTCAATTAAGTGGCTACCCCAATTAGCAGAAGTTCCATGGAAATAGTTAAAAAGGTATAAAAAAGACAAACTACCGTTTATCTGAGCAATAAATTATGTATTTAAATGAAATACAGAACAAATCAGAACACTACCAATACCACTGGTGTTTGCACATCGTCTTCAACGATGACAGGAAATCTGTATGGGATAGTTTTTAAAGTGGCATGGGGCAGTTCTACTCTCTCAGTCTTGGACATCCTAGTCCAGTGGTACCAGTAGACGTCATAAATGGGTCTTTCCTAGTTGTAGTGAATGACCATGACTTCTTCTGTGCCCCACCATGCCCGTCGCACTCCACGTAGTGTTACAGAATGCTTTGGATCTCACCATAGATCTCATCCGTCCTGTCCGCCAGAGCTGACTTTGCATGTCCCTATCTCACCGGGGTACGAGGCCCACCAGGTACCCTCACCTGGTTTAACCCACCTGACAAAGTGTCACATGCAAACAGATACCTAGAGCCACAGCTGAGAGCTGAGTTTCTGGTGGGGAACAAAGGTAACATTCAAGATGATTGTTGATCCCTTCAAATTCTTCGCAGTTCCTAACTTGTTGAAGTGGTATAATTACAGGTATTTCATTTGCACTCCTGGCCTTTTATGGCATTTCTAAGTCTGAATGTTTGAAACCACAATAAGCAAAACAGTTCTGCACTGCCTTACTGCTTATTTCTCACCAACTATTAGTGGAAAACATCTCTGCTTTTTGAACATAGACATGCAACTGATACTATTTAATAACCGTTTGCTGTACCGGCTACACGACATGCACGGGACCGATGCCAGTTGGAAAATGTTCGGCAGGTTTCCTGCCCTAATTATGTGGCATATTGTCCCAAATAAACCATGGGAATCCTAGCTACTTTCTATTTGTTGTTGCTCTTTAAGAATTGTTTTAAATAAGTGGCCACCCTGATTAACAGGAATCCATTCTATATGAAAACTAATTAGTAGAAAAATACAATGGAAAGACTATTGAAAGTGATCAATACTTTATTAATTATATTAAGATCTACCAAGCCGAGCATTTCTACCCGTGGAGTCTCAGATCAAACTCCTAACAGACTGATAAAGATTAATATTATTTGTCACATGTACATCAAAACATTGTAACATGCAGTGAAATGCGTCATTTGCATCAACAACCAACACAGTCCAAGGATGTGCTGAGGCAGCCCAAGGTCAACCATGATTCTGGTGCCAACATAGCAAGCCCAAAACTCACAAACCATAACCTGTTCATATTTGGAATGTGGGAGAAAAGCGCAGCACCTGAGTAAACCCAGAGTCACAGGGAGAACATAGAAACTTTACAGACAGTTCATCTCTGGTGCTGTAAAGAGTTCTTCTATGCCACCCTCTCACTAGATCACTGTGCTGTTCACACTGTCAAGCTGGCTATCATCAAGGCTGATGGATTTACACCAGGAGATTATGCCATGAAGGAGGTGATAGGTGGAAGAGGTAAAGGATTGGAGAAGAAGGGATTTGATAGGAAAGGAGAGTGGGCAATAGGAGAAAGGGAAAGAGAAGGGGTACTAGAGGGAGGTGATAGGCAGGTGAGAAGAGAAGAGGTAAGAGGGGAGCCAGAGTGGGGAATGGAAGAACAGAGAAGAAGAAGGGGGAAAAATTACCATGTTAGAGAACTTGATGACCTCCCCTTTCCCTCTTCTTCCATTCCCTACTCTGGCTCCCCACTCAGCTCTTCTCTTCTCAACTGCCTATCACCTCTGCCTGGTGGCCCTCCTCCTTCCCTTTCTCCTATGGTCCATTTCCTTCTTCTCTAGCTCTTTACCTTTTCCATCTATCACCTCGCTGGTTTCTCCCCCACTCACCTGACTTCACCTATCACTTCCAGCTTGTACTCCTTCCCCTCCCTCCACCTTCATATTCTGGCTAGTTCCCGCTTCCTTTTCAGTCCCGAAGAAGGGTCTTGGCCCCAGGTATCAAATGATTATTAATTTTCGTGGATGCTGTCTGACCTGCTGAGTTCCTCCAGCATCTTGTTGGTGTAATACTTCATTATATTGTGAACACCCAGTGTGACAGGCAGACATAAAGCAGAAAGCCAGCACTGAATAGACTAATACCAGAGAAGAGCACTTAAGGTGCAAGTTCAAAGGAGACAAGTACAGAGGAACATGGAGACACAGATACATAATCCCTTTACGGCGGTGTCAGAGGTAGGTAGGGTTGTAAAGAAAACTTCTGGCACATTGGCCTTCATTAATCAGAGAGTACAGGAGATGGGATGTTATATTGTATAAGTTGTATGAGATGTTGGTGAGGCTGAATTTGGAGCATCTACCTACAGTAAAAATGAGAATGAGGGAGGTATAGAAAATTATAACGGATATAGATAGGGTAAATGTAAAGAGGTTTTTTTCCACTGAGTTTGGGTGAGACTAGAACTAGAGGTCATAGGTTAAGGATGAAAAATGAAATATAGAAAGGGAATCTGAGGGAGATCTTCTTTACTCAAAGGGTGGTGGAAGGTGGAATGAGTTGCCAGCAGAAGTGATGAATTCAACGGTGGATTGGGGGGGGGGGGGTGGAAGGCTGGGTTCCAGGTATTGGGTCAATAAGACTAAGCAGAGTAAAAGTTCAGCATGCAATGGATGGGTCAAAGGCTTTTTTCTGTGCTGTAGTACTTTATGAATATAACTCTATTACATCTGATCATTTGGATATTTTAACATCCACAAAAATTATTTGTGTATGTCTAGCTTTAGTTTTCCATACAACACCTTGCACGTTTAACTTATAGTGTTGGAGTGTAATCAGGCTAATTTTTAAAGCTTTAAAGGATTCTGCCAAGCATTCTGTGCATGTTGTGTTGGCCCTGAAATGTGTGGCAACATTTGCAGGCTGCCCCCAGCACACCCTTAGGTTGTGATAACACAAATGGTGTGTTTCACTCAATATTCTGAGGTACATGTGAAAATAAATGAATCTGAATATGAATCTGGTAAAAAGAAAAGTTATTTCCCCACTGCTCTGCACAGGGCTTCACAGACACTATGAGGCTGCCTCAACCCCGGGACAGATATTTGAGGGATTTTCTGTGATAATTTAGCATTTTTCTTTTCTTTTAGATAGATAGATAGATACTTTATTCATCCCCATTGGGAAATTCAACATTTTTTCCAATGTCCCATACACTTGTTGTAGCAAAACTAATTACATACAATACTTAACTCAGTAAAAATATGATATGCATCTAAATCACTCTCTCAAAAAGCATTAATAATAGCTTTTAAAAAGTTCTTAAGTAGTTTACTTAAATATATTAAATACAATCAACCCCGGCACTTTAACATATCTTACTCCTGACTGTTGAATTGTAAAGCCTAATGGCATTGGGGAGTATTGACCTCTTCATCCTGTCTGAGGAGCATTGCATCGATAGCAACCTGTCGCTGAAACTGCTTCTCTGTCTCTGGATGGTGCTATGTAGAGGATGTTCAGGGTTTTCCATAATTGACCGTAGCCTACTCAGCACCCTTCGCTCAGCTACCGATGTTAAACTCTCCAGTACTTTGCCCACGACAGAGCCCGCCTTCCTTACCAGCTTATTAAGACGTGAGGCGTCCCTCTTCTTAATGCTGCCTCCCCAACACGCCACCACAAAGAAGAGGGCGCTCTCCACAACTGACCTATTTGCTTACATTTGCTTACAGGTTTCCTTTCAGTATTTTATTTCAATAAGTCCCTAGATTTGCATGAGTGGCTTTGTGTTAAGCAGTTCAATTTTCATTTCATTTAAAAATCTTTTTATTAATTATTATTTAAGATTAGCAAAAAAAAGATGCATTAAGTCACTATGTCATTATATACAATAAGGAATTAAATTAGCAAATAACTGATTAACAAAGCTAAGCAATATATTAATTATAATAAGAGAAAATAAAGGGTTAAGAATATTTTTTTGAAACAAAAAGGGAAAAAAAAAGAAGTCCTACTAACTAAAAAAAACCCCTACTAACTGAAAAAAACCAAACAAAAAACCCATTGGGAGCACAACCCCAGAGCTATACATCATACAAGCTTCCATAAAAAACATCAATCCACCAACTCAAATAGTAGCGGGTGAATGAACCCCACCTTTTCTCAAAATCAAATCGAGGATCGAAAGTTCGACTTTTGATTTTCTCCAAACTAAGACATAACATCACCTGAGAAAGCCACTGTATCAAGGTTGGAGCAGAAACATCTTTCCATTTCAACAAAGTAGCCCTTCTGACCAATAATGTAACAAATGCAATTACATGTTGGTCTGATGGAGAAATACCATGAATATATTGAAGGATTATACCAAATAAAACTGTCAATTTATTAGGTTGTAAATTAGTTTTTAAAACTTTAGAAATTGTAGAGAAAATAAACTTCCAAACATGTTTCAGTACAGAACACGACCAAAACATATGTGTCAATGTGGCAGTTCAATTTTGGGACTCTTCAGTAAAGTGCAGTGCAGGTTCCACACCACACAGAGTCACTGTTGTCAATGATGAGTGAATGGTCACAGGACAGACCTGAAGGCTTCTCCACTGAATGACATCTATGTCAAGGGGCCTTATCAAATATGGATGAGGGGCAGGAGTAGACCACTAGGTCCCTCAAGCTTGTTTTGTCATTCAATAACATCACTATCAAAGATCCCTAACATCAATATCAAAGGTCGGCACAATAATGTGTGCCGAAGGGCCTGTACTGTGCTGTATTGTTCTATGTCTATGTCTATCCCCACCTTCTGGGTCAGACCATCTTCTCAGAGCTACTATTAGGCACGAGGCCTAAATTCTACATCACCAGGTTCAAGAACAGCAACTTCCCATCAACCATTTGTTCTTGAACCAGTGGCACAATCTGAATCACGACCTCCATCTAGCACTTCAGTTCATCGCTTTGAACTAAAATGGACAGTTTTGTTCTAATTTTAATATTTAGGCATAATTTATGTTCAATTTATGCTTTTCCTGTGAGTACTGCTTTCCTGATACAATAATGTGCCTGTAATGCTGCTGAAAGTAAGTTTTTCATTACACCTGAACAAACATGTACTTGTCCAGAAGACAATAAACTCTGCTATGACGGTATTGTGTGCAGCTGTAATTGCCCTATTACAGAAGGGTGTGAAGAGGGTGCAGAAGAGGTTTACCAGTGTCAGAGGCTAAATGAATTACCAAAAGTAGTAGTGGAAGCAGGCAATTTGCAGAGTTTAAAATGCTTTTAGACACATATAACCATATAACAATTACAGCATGGAAACAGGCCATCTCCGCCCTTCTAGTCCATGCCAAACCCTTACTCTCACCTAGTCCCACCTACCTGCACTCAGCCCATAACCCTCCATTCCTTTCCTGTCCATATACCTATCCAACTTTACTTTAAATGACAATACTGAACCTGCCTCTACCACTTCTACTGGAAGCTCATTCCACACAGCTACCATTCCCTGAGTAAAGAAAATCCCCCTCGTGTTACCCTTAAACTTTTGCCCCCTAACTCTCAAATCATGTCCTCTTGTTTGAATCTCCCCTACTCTCAATGGAAAAAGCCTATCAACGTCAACTCGATCTATCCCCTTCATTATTTTAAATACCTCTATCAAATCCCCCCTCAACCTTCTACACACCGAAGAATAAAGACCTAACTTGTTCAACCTTTCCCTGTAACTTAGGTGCTGAAACCCAGGTAACATTCTAGTAAATCTTCTCTGTACTCTCTCTATTTTGTTGACATCTTTCCTATAATTCGGTGACCAGAACTGTACACAATACTCCAAATTTGGCCTTAACAATGCCTTGGACAATTTTAACATTACATCCCAACTTCTATACTCAATGCTCTGATTTATAAAGGCCAACATACCAAAAGCTTTCTTCACCACCCTATCCACATGAGATTCCACCTTCAGGGAACTATGCACCATTATTCCTAGATCACTCTGTTCTACTGCATTCTTCAATGCCCTACCATTTACCATGTATGTCCTATTTGGATTATTCCTACCAAAATGTAGCACCTCACACTTATCAGCATTAAACTCCATCTGCCATCGCTCAGCCCACTCTTCTAATTGGCCTAAATCTCTCTGCAAACTTTGAAAACCTACTTCATTATCCACAACGCCACCTACCTTAGTATCATCTGCATACTTACTAATTCAATTTACCACCCCATCATCCAGATCATTAATGTATATGACAAACAACATTGGACCCAGTACAGATCCCTGAGGCACACCACTAGTCATCGGCCTCTAACCTGACAGTTATCCACCACTACTCTCTGGCATCTCCCATCAAGCCACTGTTGAATCCATTTTACTACTTCAATATTAATACCTAACGGTTGAACCTTCCTAACTAACCTTCCTTGTGGAACCTTGTCAAAGGCCTTACTGAAGTCCGTATAGACAACATCCACTGCTTTACCCTCGTCAACTTTCCTCGTAACCTCTTCAAAAAATTCAATAAGATTTGTCAAACATGACCTTCCACGCACAAATCCATGCTGACTATTCCTAATCAGATCCTGTCTATCCAGATAATTATATATACCATCTCTAAGAATACTTTCCATTAATTACTTTCCACTGATGTCAAACTGACAGGCCTATAATTATTAGGTTTACTCTTAGAACCCTTTTTAAACAATGGAACCACATGAGCAATACGCCAATCCTCCGGCACCATCCCCGTTTCTAATGACATTTGAAATATTTCTGTCAGAGCCCCTGCTATTTCTACACCAACTTCCCTCAAGGTCCTAGGGAATATCCTGTCAGGACCCAGAGATTTATCCACTTTTATAGCGCCAGTACTTCCTCCTCTTTAATCGTCATAGTTTCCATAACTTCCCTACTTGTTTCCCTTACCTTACACAATTCAATATCCTTCTCCTTAGTGAATACCGAAGAAAAGAAATTGTTCAAAATCTCCTCCATCTCTTTCGGCTCCACACATAGCTGTCCACTCTGATTCTCTAAGGGACCAATTTTATCCCTTACTATCCTTTTGCTATTAATATAACTGTAGAAACCCTTCGGATTTATTTTCACCGTACTTGCCAAAGCACCTCGTATCTTCTTTTAGCTTTTCTAATTTCTTTCTTAAGATTCTTTTTACATTCCTTATATTCCTCAAGCACCTCATTTACTCCATGCTGCCTATATTTATAGCAGATCTCCCTCTTTTTCCGAACCAAGTTTCCAATATCCCATGAAAACCATGGTGCTCTCAAACTTTTAACCTTTCCTTTCAACCTAACAGGAACATAAAGATTCTGTACCCTCAAAATTTCACCTTTAAATGACCTCCATTTCTCTATTACATCCTTCCCATAAAACAAATTGTCCCAATCCACTCCTTCTAAATCCTTTCGCATCTCCTCAAAGTTAGCCTTTCTCCAATCAAATATCTCAACCCTGGGTCCAGTCCTATCCTTTCTCCATAATTATATTGAAACTAATGGTATTGTGATCACTGGACCCAAAATGCTCCCCAACACATACCTCCATCACCTGACCTATTTCATTCCCTAACAGGAGATCCAACACTGCTCCTTCTCTAGTCGGTACCTCTATGTATTGCTGTAAAAAACTATCCTGCACACATTTTACAAACTCCAAACCATCCAGCCCTTTTACAGAATGGGCTTCCCAGTCTACATGTGGAAAATTAAAATCTCCCACAATCACAATCTTCTGCTTACTACAAATATCTGTTACCTCCTTACAAATTTGCTCCTCCAATTCTCGCTCCCCATTAGGTGGTCTATAATACACCCCTATAAGTGTTACTACACCTTTCCCATTCCTCAATTCCACCCAAATAGCCTCTCTAGATGAGCCCTCTAATCGATCCTGCCAAAGCACCGCCGTAATATTTTCTCGGACAAGCATTCCAACACTTCCTCCTCTTGCCCCTCCATTTCTATCACACCTGAAGCAACGAAATCCAGGAATATTTAGTTGCCAATCACACCCCTCCTGCAACCATGTTTCACTAATAGCTACAACATCATATTTCCAGGTATCAATCCATGCTCTAAGCTCATCCACCTTTCTTACAATGCTCCTAACATTAAAATAGATGCATTTAAGAAACTTTCCACCTCTTCCTCTCTGTTTATCCTTAACAATGCGATCAACTTTATTATCTTTTTCTTCCTTCTCCCCTACATCTTCGTTCTGAGCGCTCCCCTTCTCTATCACCTGCCTATCCTCCCTCACACACTGTCTACTAGCTTTCTCTATTTGTGAAATAACCTCCTCTCCCTTGGTCTCTTCAAATTGATTCCCACATGAATATGAAGGGAATGAAGGTATATGAATGACTCACAAGAAGAGAATATTTAGCATCATATTTGGCACAACATCATGGGCCAATGCATTGATCTATGTTCCATGTTCTGTCCTCCCCACCCCAAGTAACACTTCATTCCTTGCTTACAGAATATGCACCTGACAAATGGGTTCTGGTTTTACAGACTACTGTAAATCAATTTAGTTCATAAGTTAGAAAATACACAAAACTATATTAACATACCAACGTCTACAGTCCAGTAACAAATGGCATCAAAAAAGTCAAGGCTGATAAAGAACAATTACTAAAGAGAGAGGCAAGGAGAGAGAGAGTGGGAAAGGGTAGGGGACAGGGACAGGGAGGGTGAGGGAGAGGGTGGAAAAAGGGGAGGGAGAGAGGGAGAAGGAAAAGGAGAGGGAAAGGGTGAGAGAGAAGGAGAAGGAAAGGGAGAGTGAGAGAAACCCTTTAACCTCTTGGTTCTTGATTCAACTGGAGAGCTCTAATCACCAGCTCAGTACAGCAATACTATGACCATCTTGCACTCTGACTTAACTAATTCATTTGTAGGTACCACACACATGTACCTTCGTAGGATTTTTGAATTTAATGACATTACGGGGGCTCATTCATATGTCTGAGTGTCTGTAAGTCAGGCGCTTGTAACTTATCTACTTCTTGCCTAAGGTAGGTTCAGAAAATCTGCCTTCCAGCATCTTTGAGAATAGAGTTCCAAATATTCTTGAAGACTCACTATAGGAAAGATGCCATTAAGCTGGAAAGAGGGCAGAGGAAATTTGGATGTTGATGTTGCTGGGATTCAAGGGACTGAGTTATGAAGAGAGGTTGAGCAGATGCGGACAGTCTGTAGCTGTTACACTTCCTTCTGCATTCAGTAATTGTTTTACCATGTTCTACCTCAATGATCTGATCTGTGTGAACACTAGGTAAGTCAAGCTTTTCACTGCATCTCGGTACAAGTGTCAATAATAAACCAATTCCAATTCACTGGAGCACAGGAGAAGGAGAGGTGATCTTACAGAGCTGTATAAAATCATGAGGCCCATAGATAGGGTTAATGTACACAGTCTTTTTCCAAGATTGGGGAGTCGAAAACTAATCGGCATAAGTAAGATAAGAGGGGAGAGATTTAAAAGGGACCTCAGGGACAATCTTTTTCACTCACACGGCAGCCAGTACATGGATTGAGCTGCCAGAGGTAGTGGTTGAGGCAGATACATTAATACCATTTGGAAAGCAATTGGACAGGAAAGATTCAGAAGGATATGGGCAAAATGCAGGTGAGCTTAGGTAGGATCCTTGATTGGCAGGGCCAGTCAGACCAATGCTATATGATTCACAACTCATTATAAATATTTAGCTCTATATTAAAAGGAAGGCCACTTATTCTTAAAGTAATCCCGAAATTCAGCTTCTTTCACAAGAATCTCCACATCTGCAGACTACAGGACAGAGTGGACAACTCAGGATAACCAGAAATCATAGAACATAGAACAGTACAGCACAGGATGACCTTTTAACCCACAATCTTGTGCTTACCTATATAAACATACTCCACGATCAACCTGACACAGCCCATAACCCTCCTTTTCTTTAAAAAACACACCCACGTGCCTATTTGAGAGCCTTTTAAATGACTGCTTTGCATCAGCCTCTACCACCACCACTGGCAGTACGTTCCATGCACTGATGTGGCAAAGGCATACCTTTGATATTTCCCCTAAACGTTCCTCCAATCACCTTAAACAGATGGCACTGTCACCCTGGGAAAAAGATCCTGGCTGACCACTCTGTCTACACCTCTCAGAATCCCATACAGCTCTATCAAGTTGCCATTCAACTTCCATCACTCCAAAGGAAAAGCCCTAACTCACTCAATCTTTCCTCTAATCCAGATGGTATCCTGGTGCATCTTCTCTGCACTCTCTCTACAGCGTCCACATCCTTCCTATAATTTGGCAACCAGAACTGAGCACAATACCAGGGTTTAGTAAAGCTTCAACATTGCTGCCTGTAAAGTTTAGTAAAAGAAAGAGTTTTGAAAATTGAAACGTAAAATTGTTACCAAATGTATTTTGGTTGGGTCATGGGACCAAGCTCTGATCCCATTATTGTTCGGATGTTTGGACAATGCCTACAATGCTCACTCCACGCCATAAACAATGCATGGAGATGCAGAGGGAATTCCACATTTGGGAACGATGACCCAAAGTGTATTGCAATGAGACTTGGCTAGACTCTTACCTGCAGCTTCCACAGGAAGTCCAGCCTGGCAGTTGACTCTACTTGCTGTGCGTGAAGGTACAGAGCCAGGACAAACACTGTGATTATAACTGGCGTCATGATCTTCAGAGAGACTTTTGAGAATAGTGGTGAACTGTTCGAAGGAAAGAAGTTGTTAAGATAATTAGTCAGTAAATAAATTGAAGGAGCCATGTTTTTCACCCAACTGAATCAAAAGAATTGTTCAGGATAGCAACAGGCACACATAGAATATAGTACATAGAATATTACAGCACAGTACAGGCCATTCGACCCATAATTTTGTGCCAACCTTTAAACCTACAGTACTCCATCATCAATCTACACAGCACTCCATTTTTCATTCATCATGTGCCTATCGAAGAGTCTCTTAAATGTCCCTAATGTATCTGCCTCTCCCACCATCCCTGGCAGGGTGTCCATGCACCTACCACTCTCTGGGTAAAAAACCTACCTCAGCCATCCCCAATATATTTTCCTCCAATAACCTTAAAATGATGTCCCTCCTGTATTAGCCATTTCGGCCCTTCCACCAAGACACTCAGCCTCACAATCTACATCGCACTGTTATAAGACTAATAAATGGTTCCCTCGCACAACAAATGGACTCATGAATTCACAATCTACCTCGTTATGATCATGTGCCTTACTGTTTAGCAGTACTGCACTTTCTATATAGCTGGTACACTTTATTCTCCATCCCTCAATGTAATGTAATAATTTGATCTGTATGAACACTGTATGTAAAGCAAGTTTTCCACTGCATCTCAGTACTGGCAACAATAATCCATAATAAAATAATAGAAGTACACACCACTACACTTAAATGAAAGAAAGCACAACCCAGAAAAATGAAGAAATTATCACTACAGGTTAACCAAAGGAAAAGCATGACCCTCCATGGAAGACATCCCCATGAACTGAGCAACAAGGAAGCATCAAACACCTGCCTTAGAGTTGGAGACCTCTTCTCAGAAACAGTGGAGTTCTTGTGGCAATATCAGGTGGTTTAACACAAAACGTTATCAAAAATACATAATAAAAGACCAACAAATTCAGACAATAAATGCATAAATGCCAAGAGAAACCAGAAACAATCCAACACAATTCCAGATCCTGTAGCAGTTTAACTCAATTTAACTAGATCCTTTCTCAATCTGATTTCTTACACAGGCACAATCAAATGGCAAAATTTTGTTTTAAAATATAAACTCATAAAATACACCATTCCTTACTATAAATACAAGCCTGATCCAGTTTTAGAGCCAGAGTCCTACAAATCATATTACCACTGATCAGTTATTACAGATAGGACAATCCATAATAACCATCTTGATATATTACAGGGATAAAAGCAAGAACAACTTACAGTACTTAATAGATATTGGCTTTCCAAACACACATAAAATACAGAATTCAGTAAGTGAAAAAGATCAGAAAGATGCTGAATTAAAAGGGGAAATTGAAAGACTATGGAACATGAACATTGTCCTGACAGTAATATTGTCAGTACATTGTCCTGACAGTAATATCTACAACTGGTATCAACTCAAAGACACTACACAATAGTATTAAACAATTAGGCCTACATAGCAACATCTATGTATATCTCCAGAAAGCCACAATATTAAACCACTACAACAGTCCAAAAGTTCCTAGCAATTGAGAAATGAGTGTGCTTGGCTATGTATGTACCTCAGGTTTTACCAGCTTGAGCTGGTACTAATCCTAGTTACCAAAGCTTGGTTCACAGCTTTCTATGCTTCGGTGATTGAGCGCCTGTTGTGAGAATTTCTGAGGAGAAAAAAAGCCTGCATGCAATTGTACTATTCTTAAAAATATATTAAGTGAGGGAGCCTCTACTGTTTCCCTGGACAGAAAACTCCACAGCTCCACTGTCCTCCAAGAAAAGCAGTTTTGCCTCATCACTGCCCGCAGTCTAGTCCCCGGAATTATAAGCCTGTCCTCTAGTTCTAGTCTTATTTACCAGTGGAAATAATTTTCCTATTTCTATCTTATCTATTCCTTTCATAATTTCTATAGGACACACTTTCATTCTTCTGTATTTCAGTGAGTACAGTCCCTGGTGACTCAATCTCTTTTCATAAACTAACACATTTATCTCTGGAACTTGGTGAACCTCCTCTGCTCTATCTCCAAAGCAAGTATACCTTTTCTCAAGAAAGAAGATCAGAACTGCACGTACCAGTAACATGTAAAGCCGTAGCATAACCTCTCTGCTTTTAAATTCAATCCCTCTATCAATTAAGAACAATATTTCACTGCCTTCTTGATAACCTGTTACTCCTACAAATGTTTGTGATTCTATCACAAGCACTTCCAAGTCCCTCTGCACAACAGCATGTTGCAGTCTTTCACCATTTAAATAATCTGATCTTCTATTTTTCCTTCCAAAGTGGATGATCTCACATTTACCAATGTTGTACTCCATCTGTCATACCCTTGCCCACTCACTTAACCTATCTATATCCCCCTGCAGACTCTCAGCATCCCCTCTGTAATTTGCTTTTCCGCCCAGTTTGGTGTCATCAGCAAACTTAGATACTATACAGCCGGTGCCCTCTGTCATTTTGTTTTTGTATATCGTGAACAGTTGCGGGTCCAGCAGTGACCCCTGACCACTCTACTCACCGCTGACTAACTAGTCCTTGGTCCGTGCTAATACATTACTCCTAACTCCATGCATCCTTAATGAGTGATGATTAAGGGCAGCATGGTACCATAGCGGTTGGCATTACGCTTTTCCGCACCAGTGATCCAGGTTCAGTTACCGCTGCTTTCGTACATTCTCCTCATGACCATGTGGATGTTCCGGTTTTCTCCCACGTTCCAAAGATGTATGTGTTAGGGTTAGTAAGTTGTGGACATGCTGTGTAGGCACCCAAAGCACAGTGACACTCGCAAGCTGCACCCAGCACATATTTAGCTTGTGTTGGTCGTTGATGCAAATGATATTTTTCTCTGTATGTTTCAATGTACAGTACATATGACAAAAATAAGGCTAATCTTTTAAAAGTAGTTTTGGTGATTATCATAGAAAAATTAATCTCAGGGTAGTATACAGTGACATATATGTATGTCGATGATAAATTTATTTTGAACTTTTTTCTATGACTGTTATATTTACGTATCCAGTTTAGGAACACTGCATTTCATCTTTAAGAACAACATATCACTGTCAGCAAGTGCAATGGATTGAAGATGTTAAGAGGATTCATTTAGTGGAGCAACAAAGTGCTTATTTAACCACCAACACAAGTAATATAGATGACTAATAGTGAGCATTGATACCCTATTACTGCAGATAGACATGCGAAAATTAATGTGGGCTAAATTTGCCACTTAATTTCTGGTATAAGTTTACACATTACCCAACAACACTCACCAAGTCCACGTTTCATTCGAGGGGACGCTGAGGGTAAAGAAAGAAAATGGTTAGTAAAAATTTACAAACTGTAACATGGTAAGTTATACAGCAATGATCCCCAAATGGTGGCATTCAGTGGAAGAGTTTCCATGCAGTGATATGTTTAAAACACGGTCTTATAATTTCATTACATCTAGACCATGGAAGAGATCTTTGTTTTAATCAGATATCTACAGGCTGTTCCTAGGTATGAACGGGCTCTGTTCTTACAGAGGTTGATATTATCCCAAAGTTGGAAAACACACAAAAAACATTCGATATGCTAACTGTATCACCACAGTATTAATGGCAACAAAAGTATATAAGATGGATAAAATTGGTAAGTTGTTAAAATGGTTTGTTACTGTCACAGTGAAAATCTTTGTTTTGCATGTCATCTATAAAGATCAGTGCACTGAGGTATTATATGGGAAAAGCAATAACAAAATTCAGAACTAGGCTTCTGCCTTCTTTCGTTCTAGAAAAGGGTCTCAGCCGAAAACATCGACTGCTTATTCTCCTCCATTGGTGATACCTGGGTTGTTGAGTCCCCTCAGCATTTTGAATGTGTTGCAAAAGAAGGCAGAATAGAGTGTTACGGGAAACGGCAGTGCTGGGTCATGATGAGGTAGATTGTGAGGTCATGAGACCATCTTGACAAGAGAGAACAATTACTGAAAATAGCGAGATTTTGCTGTTTGAGGAACTAAAGTATGTACATACACTGGACTCATGAATTTAAAAATATTATGGTATCTTGTTCAGATGTAGGAATGGTCATGCTATGAAGTTGTTGGGTCCATCAGAACATCAGAGAATGTTACACCTTAACTTTGTTGATCATTTTTGGTCTAGAAACATCATACAGTCAGTGATCACTTCATTACATACCTGCTGTACCTAATAAAGAGGCCAGTGAGTGTATGTTCATGGTCTTTAGCTCTGGAGCCCATCCACTTCAAGGTTCAATACATTGTGTGTTCAGAGATGTATCTCTAAACACCATTGTAATGTGTGTCACTTTCCCGTCAGTTTGAACCAGTCTGGCCATTCCCCTCTTACCTCTCTCAAGGTGTTTTCACCCACCGAACTATACGTCACTGGATTTTTTTTTAAAAGCTTTTTGCACCTTTGTAAACTCTAGAGACTGTTGTGTGTGGAAATTCCAGGAAATCAGCAGTTTCTGAGCTACTCAAGCCTCCCTTTCAGGCACCAACAATCATTCCATGGTAAGTCATTTTGATCACATTTCTTCCCCATTCTGATGTTTGGCCTGAACAACAACTAAACCTCTGGACTATGTCGACGTGATCTTATGCAGTGAGTGGCTGCCACATGATTGGCTGATTAGATATTTGCATAACAAGCAGGTATAGAGGTGTACCTAATAAAGTGGCCACTGAGTTATAATAAACCTGATTCTGATTCTAAATGGGCTGGAACTGTTTCCCTAGGACTATAAGGAGCTGAAGGGTGTCTTTATCGAAGTTTAGAAAATGATCAGGTGTACCTAATAACTTGGCCACTGATTGAATGTATATGTACTTTGACAAAAAAATTACTTTGAATTTTTAACATTCCTGAATAAAAAACACAGTACCAGTTTCACACATTTTCTTACAATATAGGAGTCCATTTGGTCCATCAAGGCTATGCTGTCTCTCAGAACCGACCCATTAGATCCATCCCTGAACTTCATACCCTTTAATTTTGATCTTCAGAAGACAGCATCCATCGCTGAGAACCCTCACCATCCAAAACATGCCCTCTTCACTTTACGACCATCAGGGTGGAGGTATAGGAGCCTGAAGATCCAGACTGAGCGTTTCTTCCCGTGCCATCAAATTTCTGAACAATGCATGATCCTTACACAGTACCTTGCTTTTCCTCTTGCACTAGTTATTTATTTATGAACAGGTGGTCAAGAGTATGAATGAAAATGCTCTACTGAGAGCAGCCTGAATCCCTTCCTGATGAGCTCAATGCATTCTATGAACATTTTGACCAAAAGGACAGTCGAATGTCACCAAAGAAAGCATCCTGTCTGGATGCATCATGGCTCGCTGTGGCAACTGCCCTGTACTGACCATAAGAATCTGCAGAGTTGTGGACACAGATCAGCACATCGTGGACACCAACTTCTCTTGCATGTACTTCTCACTGCCTTGCTAAAGCAGCCAGCATAATCAAAAACCCCAACCCCATCCAGCCCAGACTCTCTCTCTTCTCCCATCAGGCAGTGAGCTTAAAGGCACGCACCACCAGGCTCAAGGACAGCTTCTATCCTGCTGTTATCAGACTACTGACTGGCTCCCAGTATGATCAGATGGAGTCTTGTCCTCAAAATCTACCTCGTTACGAGCTTGCATCTTATTATCTGCCTGCACTGCACTTTGTCTATTTATTCTGCATTGTTTTTGTTTTCCCTTGTATTACCTCACTGCACTGATGTGCTGAAATGATTTGTGTGGATGGCATGTAGAACAGTTTTTCTACAGTACGTGTGCCAATAATAAA
The DNA here is from genome assembly GCF_048418815.1 of Hemitrygon akajei. Taxonomy (NCBI): domain Eukaryota; kingdom Metazoa; phylum Chordata; class Chondrichthyes; order Myliobatiformes; family Dasyatidae; genus Hemitrygon; species Hemitrygon akajei. The sequence goes on along the minus strand of NC_133128.1, from coordinate 98,347,760 downwards.
CTTGTGACCATACCAAACAGATTATTTGAACTTTACCATTTGTGCAAGAGTTTCTGTTTGCAGCTTAACTGTTGTGTTCCCAGTCACCAGGGCAGTAAGGAGGAACTTTTTTTAGCCACAGAGTGGTGTATCTGTGGAATGCTCTGCCACAGACTGCGGTGGAGGCCAAGTCCATGGGTATATTTAAGGGGGAAGTTGATCGTTTGCTGAACAGTCAGGGCATCGAAGGATATGGCGAGAAGGCAGGTATATGGGATTAAGTAGGATCTAAGATCAGTCATGATGGAATGGCAGAGCAAATATGATGGGCTGAATGGCCTAATTCTGCTGCTAAGTCTTATGGTCCTATGGACTTCTTTGTCTAGGAGCTCAGCAGGTCAGGCAGCATCTGTGAAGGGAAATGGATGGTCAGTACTTTAGCTTCTGACCCTTCACCTGGACCTGTAAGTCCATAGAGTCCAGATGAAAGGCCTCGATCCAAAATGTTGACTGCCCATTTCCCTCCATAAATGCTGACTGATCAGCTGAGTTCCTCAAGTATTTTGCATTTCTCCAGGTTCCAACATCTGCAGAGTCTCTTGTGTTTCCATTTCTCTGTCTAAATTATGTTACCAAACTAGGAGTTATTCAAAACTCTCAATCAGGAGCATGAGTAGGCCACTTACTCCTTCAGCCTGCCCTACCATCTAATATTATTTTAATATCAATTCACATCACCCACGCTCCACCCTTGCTTGTCAGTACTAACCACCTCTGCCTTACAACTATTCAAAGCGCCTGCCCTTTAAACGTAGAACATTGAACATTACAGACAGTACAGGCCCTTTGGTCTATGATATTCTGCTAAGCCTTTAACCCACACTAAGATCAATCTAACCTTTCCCTGCTATATAGCCCTCCATTTTTCTTTAACTCATGCCTATCTAAAAGTCTCTTCAATGTTCCTATCATACTTGTCTCTACCAGAACCCCTGGCAGTGAATTCCATGCACCCACTGCTCTCTGTGTAAAACAATACCATTGACATTCCCTCTACACTTTCCTATAAACTATGAGGGGCTATGTCCCCTCATAGCCATTTCCACCCTGGGAAAAATTCTCTGGATATCCACTTTGTCATCTCTTATCATCTTATGCACCTCAATCACGCTCCTACCTTTCCTCATAAGAGAGTTCTCTAGTCCTGGCAAATCACCTATGCACCCTCTCTAAAGCTTCCTATAATGAGGCGACCAGAACTGAACACAATACTCCAAATGTGGTGTAGTTTGAGATTTGTAGAGCTGAACAAGGACTCTGCAGAAGACAGTTCCAAAGACTCATGACCCTCTGAGAGAGAAAGAGAATCTCCATGATTTCAGAGGTGACACTGTTTCCCTGAGCCAGAATTGGGTGACAAGCAGGTTGTGAGAAACTGAGACTGAACTGAGTGATAAACTACCTGGTATCCCTCAAAGGGAAGATAAGTTTCATTGGGAATGAGTCAAAAAGAGAGAGAGAGCGAGAGCGAGAGAGAGAGAGAGAGAGAGCGAGAGACACACATCGTGGCAAGGCAGGAGCTATTTGTAAAGAAACAGTCTCGTTGGGAGTGAGTTTTATTTGAGCCAATAAAAAGAAGGGAGGTGCAAATGGGGCAGCCATTGTTGATGTGGCAATTGTTGGTGTGGGCCAGTGTTAGAATGGGAGGATTTGACTCAACAGTTTTGGTGAGAACAGGTTAGGGCAAGCACAGGCAGAGGTTCCAAGTAAGTTGATAGTTAAGTTTTTTTTCTCTTTATTTGTCTACTAGTAAATAGATAGTACACTGAGAAAGGGTCCAGAGTTAGTGGTATGTTTGAGTGAGGTGTGGGAATTCTGGGAAACCTCTAGTCTCCCTAAGACCATGTTAGGGAACTGGAACTGCAGTTCAAAGACTGCAGGCTCTTGCAGGAGGCAGGTACCTGGGTGGCTTTCAGAACAAGGAAAGAGAATAGACAGCCAGTGCAGGGTAGCCCTGTGGCTGTTTCACTCAATAATAAGTACAGTCGGCCCTCCTTATCCGCAAGGGATTGGTTCCGGGACCTCCCACGGATACCAAAAAACGCAAATGCTCACGTCCCTTATATAAAATGGTGCATATAACCTGTACACATCCTCCTGTAGATTACTTATAATACCTAATACAATGTAAATGCTATGCAAATAGTTATTATACTGTAATGTTTAGAGAATATTGACAAGAAAAAAACTGTACGTTACTCTCGCTCACAACACAAGCAGCGAACGAACGAGATGCGAGGCGAACAATGATCAAACAACGAGTAAAACTTGTAATACCTGTACAGTAGTTGTTACACTGTCTTGTTTAGGGAATAAGGACGCTTTGGAGGAGAGTCAATAATACTAAAGTCAGGAACTGTGGAGGTTGAGGGCTGAGGATCTTCAAGCGTTGAAAATCGAGACTTCAGAATTGCAGATGCTTTAGTTAGAAACATTGTTATAGGAAGCTGTCTCTTCTTTTTCTTTGCATCAGCAAACAAATCTTTCAAGGTAGCCTTTCTCTTCTGTGAGTTTCTTGAGCTCCTCTGGGAACGCTGCTGTGGCCTCGGCATTAGCCGATGCCAATTCTCCTGTGATCTTTACATTCTTGAGGCTGTAGTGCTTTACATAGCCAGCCAGCCATCCCTTACCAGCCTTAAACTCTTTTCTCTTGCTCTCATCAACCCCGTCACAGTAGTGCTCATGGAGACTAAGAGCTTTTTCACGTATAATTTGGCCATCGACAGGGATATGCTTCTATGACATATCCTCTAGCCACACACTTAATGCTTTCTCAGTCTTCGCAAGCACTTTATCACGAACCAGAGAGATCAGTTTTGCCGCTGTATGGGCAGCACTAACACGAATTTCAGCTTCTTTCTGCTTTATTGTGCGAATGCTCGATTCGTTCTTACCAACCTTACAGCCCACTTCAGAAAGCGACATACCACTTTTCAAAAGATCTAATATTTCTACTTTCTTGGCGAGAGATAACACTTTACACTCCCTCTTAGCCTTTGAGGAATTGCGTTGACCACGTATTTGCTTCTTATGAGCCATTTTTTCACAGGAATAAAGTAGCAAACAAACAAGAGGTGAACAATGAGTGCTGGAAGAGCACTTCTGGGTTTATTCGATTCACGGTTGGTTGAATTCATGCATACGGAACTCACGGGTAAGAAGGGCTGACTGTATATTGCTTTGAATACTGTTGGGGGCTGGGGGAAGACCTACCAGGGAAAAACTACAGTCAGCAATTCCCTGGCACTAAGTCTGGCTCTGTGGCTCAGAGGAAAGGGAGAGAGGATGTGTGCAATAGTTAGGGGAGCAGACAGGAGGTTCTGTGGAGGTGAAAAAGGCACCTGGATGGTACATTGGTTCCAGAGTGCCAGGGTCAGGGATGTCTTGGATCAGGTCCACAGCACTGTAAAAGGGGGAGCCAAAAGCCTTGGTACATATTGGCACCAATGACATAGGTACGAAATGGGAGGAAGCTGAAAAGCAGGACATCCAGGGTAGTAATCTCTGGATTGCTACCTGAGCCATGTGCCATGAGGGTACACATAGGATGATTTGGCAGGTGAATGTGTGGCTGAGGAATTGGTGCAGGGGGCAGGGTTTCAGATTTCTGGGGGTGGGATCTCTTCTGTACAAGGAGGACAGGTAACTCCAAAACCCAAGGGAGATCAATATTCTTGCAGCAGGTTTGTTAGAGCTGTTGGGAAGGGCATAAAATAATTTGGCAGGGGCTTGGGAGCCGGAATGATGGGGCTAAGGATGAAGCAGTTGGTATCCAAGTAGATGCAGTGTGTAGCGAGACTGTGAGGAAAGACAGGCAGATGACAGGGCAAAATTGCAGTCAGTGGGTTGAATTTAAGTGTAACAAGGGGTGGCTCTGTTGGTAAAAATCAAACCCTTAGAAAGAGGTGACATAGGATTGGAAGATGTAGAATCCTTGTGAGTAGAGTTAAGAAAATGCAAGGGTAAAAAAGACCCTGGTGGGAGTTGTATACAGGCTAGGATGTGGGATACAAATTACAACAGGAGATAGAAATGGCAAGTAAAAAGGGCAATATTACAATAGTGATAGGGGATTTCAATCTGCAGGTAGACTGGGAAAATCAGGTTGGTGCTGGGTCCCAAGAGAGAATTTGTAGAATTGCTATGAGATGGTTTTAAGAGCAATGTGTGGATGAGCCCATTAGGAGAAAGACAATTTGGATTGGGTGTTGTGCAATGAACCAAATTTGATTAGGGAGCTTAAAGTAAAGGAACCCTTAGACAGTGATCATAATATGATAGAATTCACCTTGCAGTTTGAGAGGAGAAGGTAAAGTCAGATGTATCAGTATTACATATAGTAAAGGGAGTTACAGAGACATGAGAGGTGAGCTGGCCAAAGTTGATTGGAAGGGGACACTAGCGGGGATGACAGCAAAAAAAAAAACAGTGGCTGGAGTTCCTGGGGGAAATTTGGAAGGTGCAGGATAGATGCATTCGAAAAATGAAGTAGTATTCTAAAGGGAGGATGAAGCAACTGTGGCTGACAAGAGAAGTAAAAGGTAGTAAAAAGGAAAAGAGAGCATATAATATAGCAAAAATTTATGGGAAGTTAGATGATTGGGAAGCTTTTAAAAACCAACAGAGCGTAACTAACAAAAGCCATGAGCGAAAAGATTAAACATGAAGGGAAGCTAGGCAATAATATAAGAAAGGATACCAAATGATTTATCAGATGTATAGAGAGCAAAAGAGGGGCAAGAATGGATATTGGACCACTGGAAAATGACGCTGGGGAGGTAGCAATAGGGGACAAAGAAATGGCGGAGGAACTTAAGTATTTTTGTGCCTTCACTATGGGAGACACTTACAGTATGGCAGAAATTCAAGTGTGTCAGAGGGCAGAAGTGAGTGTAGTTGCTATTACTAAGAAGAAGGTACTTGGGAAACTGTAAGGTCTGAAGGTAGATAAATCACCTGGACCAGATAGACTACACCGCAGGATTTTGAAAGAGCAGGTTGTGGAGACAGTGGAGGCATTAGTAATGATCTTTCAAGAACCACTAGAGGACTGAAAATTGCAAATGTCATTTCACTCTTTCGGAAGGAGGGAAGCAGAAAAAAGGAAATTACAGCCAGTTAGCCATTCTTCAGTGGTTGGGAAGACATTGGAGTCCATCATTAAGGATGTAATTTCGGGTACTTCGAGGCATTTGATAAAATAGGTCGTAGTCAGCATGGTTTCTTCAAGGGGAGATCTTACCTGACAAATCTGTTAGAATTCTTTGAGGAATCAGAAGTCAAGATAGACAAAGGAGAGTAAATAGATGTTTTTACTTGGATTTTCAGAAGGCTTTTGACAAGGTGCTGCACATGAGGGTACTTAGCAAGATAACAGGTTACTGGGAGAAGGCAAGAGAATGGGGAATAATAAATCCATCATGATGGAATGGTGGAGCAGACTCCATCAGATGAATGGCCTAATTCTACTCCTGTGTCTTCTGGTCTAATTAGAATGAGATTTGAATTGGGTCACAAATCGAGCCCTATAGATTGCTAAGCCAGTAATCTTAAACATCACACTACAGGACCCAGAAAATCTGCCCAACAACTTAAATTCACTAGAAAGAGGCGACACCAATGAGAGGTATGTATTACTCACAGACTATTGGCAATGATCAGCAGGTCCGCATTGTCAAAAAGGGTGACTCCAGGTACCTCCAACATTATGATGTATATCAGCTCAATGGTCAACATGAGGAAGAGCTTCCCGATACTGCTGATCTGTAGGAATACAGCGCACGCCAGCAAGCTCAACAGTACGCAGTAGGTGAAGTACTGGCCAGGGAAAGAGAGATGAATGGATTAGTCAGAATCAACATCCTTAGGCAAATCAGCCATAGTTTCACCACTGGTGGAGTAGATATCAAAAGTAAATTTATTATCAACATATTATCACCATATTCTACCTTGAGATTCATTGTCTAGCAGGCACTTTCAGGAAAATAAAGAAATGCAATAGAATTTATGAAAACCTATACATAAAGACTGACAGACACACAACCAATGTGCAAAAGAAGACAAATGGTGCAAATAAAAATATATAAATCATTGAGTGTAGAGTCTGTAGGTTGTGGAATCTAAGCCGTGGTGCATGATGCTGTCCACATTGTTTTAGCAGCCTGATGGTTGAAGGGTAATAAGTTCCTGAACCTAGTTGCATGGGTGCTGAGGCACCTGTGCTCAGGGCCAATGGTAGCAAGAAGAGTGCCTGGTCTGGATGGTGAGAGTCCTTAATAATGGATGCTGCTTTCCTGTGACAGCGCACCATGTAAATGTGCTCGCTCGTGGGGAGAGCTTTGCCCGTAATGGACTGGGCTGTATCTACCACTTACTAGAGGCTTTTCCATTCTTGGGCATTGTTGTTTCCATAGCAGGCCGTGATACAACATTACATTTGTTGAATTTTAGATGATATGCAAATCTATGCAAACTTCTGAGAAAATAGAGGCACTGCTGTGCTTTCTTTGGAATGACACTGAAAAGGACAGTTTCAGTATCTGCTCCCTCTACTTGTATGTAATACCACCCATTCACCAGTCACTAACACAAAAGAGCCATCACACAGGTTTACAAACTTAGCAACAGAGGCTCTGGGCATTTTGCAAAACTTCAAAGAAAGGGAGAAATTTTCCTTTATGGCACCTTCCACGATCCCCAGTGAGTGGTACAACCAGACGGTGGTTAAGGAGCAGGAGAGAGAGTGATGGCACGGTACTGTAGTGGTTAACGTAAAGCTATTACAGCTCAAACAATCCAGGTTCAATTCTGCCACTCCCTGTAAGGAGTTTGTACATTCTCCCCGTATATATGCCGGTTTCTATGGGTGCTCCAGTTTCTTCCCACGTTCCAAAGATGTATGGGTCAGTAGATTCAATGGTAAGAGGGGTGTAATTACACCGAGTGAGCTCACTGGTCACGGGGGTGTAATTACACGGCGTGAGATCACTGGTCACGGGGGTGTAATTACACGGCGTGAGCTCACTGGTCACGGGGGTGTAATTACACCGAGTGAGCTCACTGGTCACGGGGGTGTAATTACACGGCGTGAGCTCACTGGTCACGGGGGTGTAATTACACGGCGTGAGCTCACTGGTCACGGGGGTGTAATTACACGGCGTGAGCTCACTGGTCACGGGGGTGTAATTACACGGCGTGAGCTCACTGGTCACGGGGGTGTAATTACACCGAGTGAGCTCACTGGTCACGGGGGTGTAATTACACGGCGTGAGCTCACTGGTCACGGGGGTGTAATTACACCGAGTGAGCTCACTGGTCACGGGGGTGTAATTACACGGCGAGAGCTCACTGGTCACGGGGGTGTAATTACACGGCGTGAGCTCACTGGTCACGGGGGTGTAATTACACCGAGTGAGCTCACTGGTCACGGGGGTGTAATTACACGGCGTGAGCTCACTGGTCACGGGGGTGTAATTACACCGAGTGAGCTCACTGGTCACGGGGGTGTAATTACACGGCGTGAGCTCACTGGTCACGGGGGTGTAATTACACCGAGTGAGCTCACTGGTCACGGGGGTGTAATTACACCGAGTGAGCTCACTGGTCACGGGGGTGTAATTACACGGCGAGAGCTCACTGGTCACGGGGGTGTAATTACACGGCGTGAGCTCACTGGTCACGGGGGTGTAATTACACCGAGTGAGCTCACTGGTCACGGGGGTGTAATTACACGGCGTGAGCTCACTGGTCACGGGGGTGTAATTACACCGAGTGAGCTCACTGGTCACGGGGGTGTAATTACACGGCGTGAGCTCACTGGTCACGGGGGTGTAATTACACGGCGTGAGCTCACTGGTCACGGGGGTGTAATTACACCGAGTGAGCTCACTGGTCACGGGGGTGTAATTACACCGAGTGAGCTCACTGGTCACGGGGGTGTAATTACACGGCGTGAGCTCACTGGTCACGGGGGTGTAATTACACCGAGTGAGCTCACTGGTCACGGGGGTGTAATTACACGGCGTGAGCTCACTGGTCACGGGGGTGTAATTACACCGAGTGAGCTCACTGGTCACGGGGGTGTAATTACACCGAGTGAGCTCACTGGTCACGGGGGTGTAATTACACGGCGTGAGCTCACTGGTCACGGGGGTGTAATTACACCGAGTGAGCTCACTGGTCACGGGGGTGTAATTACACGGCGTGAGCTCACTGGTCACGGGGGTGTAATTACACCGAGTGAGCTCACTGGTCACGGGGGTGTAATTACACCGAGTGAGCTCACTGGTCACGGGGGTGTAATTACACGGCGAGAGCTCACTGGTCACGGGGGTGTAATTACACCGAGTGAGCTCACTGGTCACGGGGGTGTAATTACACCGAGTGAGCTCACTGGTCACGGGGGTGTAATTACACCGAGTGAGCTCACTGGTCACGGGGGTGTAATTACACCGAGTGAGCTCACTGGTCACCGGGGTGTAATTACACCGAGTGAGCTCACTGGTCACGGGGGTGTAATTACACCGAGTGAGCTCACTGGTCACGGGGGTGTAATTACACCGAGTGAGCTCACTGGTCACGGGGGTGTAATTACACGGCGTCAGGTCACTGGTCACGGGGGTGTAATTACACGGCGTGAGCTCACTGGTCACGGGGGTGTAATTACACCGAGTGAGCTCACTGGTCACGGGGGTGTAATTACACGGCGTGAGCTCACTGGTCACGGGGGTGTAATTACACGGCGTGAGCTCACTGGTCACGGGGGTGTAATTACACGGCGTGAGCTCACTGGTCACGGGGGTGTAATTACACCGAGTGAGCTCAATGGTCACGGGGGTGTAATTACACGGCGTGAGCTCACTGGTCACGGGGGTGTAATTACACGGCGTGAGCTCACTGGTCACGGGGGTGTAATTACACGGCGAGAGCTCACTGGTCACGGGGGTGTAATTACACGGCGTGAGCTCACTGGTCACGGGGGTGTAATTACACGGCGTGAGCTCACTGGTCACGGGGGTGTAATTACACCGAGTGAGCTCACTGGTCACGGGGGTGTAATTACACCGAGTGAGCTCACTGGTCACGGGGGTGTAATTACACGGCGTGAGCTCACTGGTCACGGGGGTGTAATTACACCGAGTGAGCTCACTGGTCACGGGGGTGTAATTACACGGCGTGAGCTCACTGGTCACGGGGGTGTAATTACACCGAGTGAGCTCACTGGTCACGGGGGTGTAATTACACCGAGTGAGCTCACTGGTCACGGGGGTGTAATTACACCGAGTGAGCTCACTGGTCACGGGGGTGTAATTACACCGAGTGAGCTCACTGGTCACGGGGGTGTAATTACACCGAGTGAGCTCACTGGTCACGGGGGTGTAATTACACCGAGTGAGCTCACTGGTCACGGGGGTGTAATTACACGGCGTGTGCTCACTGGTCACGGGGGTGTAATTACACGGCGTGAGCTCACTGGTCACGGGGGTGTAATTACACGGCGTGAGCTCACTGGTCACAGGGGTGTAATTACACCGAGTGAGCTCACTGGTCACGGGGGTGTAATTACACGGCGTGAGCTCACTGGTCACGGGGGTGTAATTACACGGCGTGAGCTCACTGGTCACGGGGGTGTAATTACACCGAGTGAGCTCACTGGTCACGGGGGTGTAATTACACCGAGTGAGCTCACTGGTCACAGGGGTGTAATTACACGGAGTGAGCTCACTGGTCACGGGGGTGTAATTACACGGCGTGAGCTCACTGGTCACGGGGGTGTAATTACACGGCGTGAGCTCACTGGTCACGGGGGTGTAATTACACCGAGTGAGCTCACTGGTCACGGGGGTGTAATTACACCGAGTGAGCTCACTGGTCATGGGGGTGTAATTACACCGAGTGAGCTCACTGGTCACAGGGGTGTAATTACACGGAGTGAGCTCACTGGTCACGGGGGTGTAATTACACGGCGTGAGCTCACTGGTCACGGGGGTGTAATTACACGGAGTGAGCTCACTGGGACCAGAAAGATATGTTACTGCAATGTATCTCTACACAAACAAACTGAACCTGATGGGCTCAATGGCCTCTTTCTGTGCTGTAACAAGAAAACTACACTGAGGCAGGAGCAAGACAGACACAGTTTCAATTGTCATGCTGTTTTACAACCTCACTCTTCAGTTTGGTCAATTTAATAAATTTGACCCTGGGAATACACAAGAGGCAAATATTGTTTTTGCATCTACACTTATGACCTCCTAAGTCTTCAATATGCCACCACTTCCATGTACAGTGTGTGAAACTTTGACGAACTTCCATAGTTGCCCAGATCCTTTACTGGTTGCATCACAGCTGGAATGGATACGCCAGAACTAAAAAGCCTACAAACAGTGGTGTACGCAGCCCAGGTCATCACAGTAAAAATCCTCCCCACCACTGATCACATCTACAAGGAGCTGTGCCACTAGAAAGCAGCGTCCGTCATCAAAGACCCCCACCATCCAGGCTAAGTTCTCTTCTTACTGTTGCAATTGGGAAGGAATTTCAGGGGCCTTAAGTCTCACAGCACCGTTCAGGAACCGTTATTATCCTTCAACCATCAAACTCCTGAGCCAGCATGGATAACTTCACTCACCTTGCCAGTAAACTGATCACTGAGCACAGTCTCTGCACTCACTTTCAAGGATCTACAACTCATGTCCTCAGTTTTTGTATGTATGTATGCATTTACAGTGGCATGCAAAAGTTTGGGCACCCTGGTCAAAATTTCTGTTACTGTGAATAGCTAAGCGAGTAAAAGATGACCTGATTTCCTAAAGACATAAAGTTAAAGATGACACATTTCTTTAATATTTTAAGCAAGATTACTTTTTTACTTCCACCTTTTACATTTTCAAAATAACAAAAAATGAAAAGGGCCCAAAGCAAAAGTTTGGGCACCCTGCATGGTCCGTACTTAATAACACCCCCTTTGGCAAGTATCATAGCTTGTGAGCGCTTTCTGTAGCCAGCTAAGAGTCTTTCAATTCTTGTTTGGGGGATTTTCACCCATTCTGTCTTGCAAAAGGCTTCTAGTTCTGTGAGATTCTTGGGCCGTCTTGCATGCACTGCTCTTTTGAGGTCTATCCACATATTTCCGATGATGTTTAGGTCGGGGGACTGTGAGGGCCATGGCAAAACCTTCAGCTTGCGCCTCTTGAGGTAGTCGATTGTGGATTTTGAGGTGTGTTTAGGATCATTATCCTGTTGTACAGTGGTCCCCAAACACCGGGCCACAAAGCATGTGCTACCAGGCCGCGAGGAAACGATATGAGTTAACTGCACCTTTCCTCATTCCCTGTCATGCCCACTGTTGAACTTGAATGCATACAAGGTCATCAGTCGCCTAAACACAATGATACCCTGGCACCAGGGATCACTGGTTGGCCTCGGGTAACTGGCTGCTTTGCGCGGCTGGCGAGAAGTGCCATTGCTACTGGCCTGGAGTGCGAACAGATGGGTGCCGTCTCTAAACTTGTTTAGCACACTGAATGTTCGTGGGGAACCTGGTGCTAAAATATTTGCAGACGACTAATTCGCGCTCAGGGTTTTGTAAGTAGCAGAGCAGCTACCTCACTGCGATCTACTGAAAGTCATCCCTTGAGCCAAACTTTTGTCGGCCGATAGATCCTACCTACCTATGGGGGGTGGGGGCTGGTGCACGCCCTGTCACACTCCTCCTTGCTCAGTCACCCTTTCCGGACTGCGACCGCCGTGACCCCGGCACAGGGACCTCCGGCCTTTACCTTTTCCTCTCACCCCACCCACGACCAGCTGCACCTGGCCAAGGTGTCTGGTGGCGGGTGGGCGGGAAGCTGGAGTTCAGGCCCGGAGGCTGTCTAATGAGGCAATGAAGCTTTCAAAAAGCACCCTGCACTTAAAGACAAACCCGTTGAGTTTTTTGGAGCAGAAAAACATGAGCAAGCGGGACAGAAACAAGTGCTGAGAGCCACGAAAACTAAATTGCGGAATAACTGGACATAAGGAACCCCCTTCGAGTATCGCTGTCCCCCATTGCCCCTCAGTGGGACCGTCTTGTTGCACAGAAACAAGCCCTGGGCTCCCACTGATTCAGCGATATTGGTTTTAATGATTTTATATCCTCATACGAGGAAAATATGCGCTGTGTGTTTAATATCCAAACGTTACTTAAAATGATATGATGCTATTGACTTAAAATTGACTTATCACTATATTCATGTGAGGAAAATATGCGCTGTGTGTTTAATATTAAATTCATTAGATAAGCCCTTTTAGAAACGAAATTGAGTGTACTAGCCACTTCTAAGTGACTTATAGTTGACTTATCACCTATATTCTGGTTGTGATTAACACCGCCCCCCCCCCACCTCCCCCGTTGGCTGGTCCGCAAGAACATTGTCAATATTAAACTGGTCCGCGGTGCTAAAAAGGTTGGTGACCCCTGCTGTTGTAGAAGCCGTCTTTTCATCTTCAGCTTTTTACAGATGTTGTGATGTTTGCTTCCAGAATTTGCTGGTATTTAATTGAATTCATTCTTCCCTCTACCAGTGAAATGTTCCCCGTGCCACTGGCTGCAACACAAGCCCAAAGCATGATCGATCCACCCCCATGCTTAACAGTTGGAGAGGTGTTCTTTTCATGAAATTCTGCACCCTTTTTACTCCAAACATACCTTTTCTCATTGCGGCCAAAAAGTTCTATTTTAACTTCATCAGTCCACAGGACTTGTTTCCAAAATGCATCAGGCTTGTTTAGATGTTCCTTTGCAAACTTCTGATGCTGAATTTTGTGGTGAGGATGCAGGAAAGGTTTTCTTCTGATGACTCTTCTATGGAAGTCATATTTGTGCAGGTGTCACTGCACAGTAGAACAGTGCACCACCACTCCAGAGTCTGCTAAATCTTCCTGAAGGTCTTTTGCAGTCAAACGGAGGTTTTGATTTGCCTTTCTAGCAATCCTACGAGCAGTTCTCTCGGAAAATTTTCTAGGTCTTCCAGACCTCAACTTGACCTCCACCGTTCCTGTTAACTGCCATTTAATTAATTACATTATGAACTGAGGAAATGGCTACCTGAGAACGCTTTGCTATCTTCTTATAGCCTTCTCCTGCTTTGTGGGCATCATTTATTTTAATTTTCAGAGTGCTAGGCAGCTGCTTAGAGGAGCCCATGGCTGCTGATTGTTGGGACAAGGTTTGAGGAGTCAGGGTATTTATTAAGCTTTGAAATTTGCATCACCTGGCCTTTCCTAACGATGACTGTGAACAAGCTAATTAAGGTTTGAGACCTTGGTAAAAGTTATCTGAGAGCTCAAATCTCTTGGGGTGCCCAAACTTTTGCATGGTGCTCCTTTCCTTTTTTCCACTCTAAAATTGTACAAAACAAAAATAATACACTAACCTTGCTAAAATGTTGAAAAGAATAACTTTATGACTTTTGGAGATCAGTTTATCTTCTGCTCACTTAACTATTCACATAAACAGAAATTTTGACCAGGGGTGCCCATACTTTTGCATGCCACTGTATCTATTTATTTAATTGGCACATTGGTTGTTTGTCAGTTTTTGTGTGTAGTTTTTCAATTGCATTTTTTGTTCTACTGTGAATGTCTGCAAGTAAATAAATCTCAGGGTGACATATATGTATTTTAATAATTATTTTACTTTGAACTGAATCCCAAGAACAGTCTTTCTGCACATGGACTGTCTGCTGCCAAGAAATTTCTTCTCAACTCACTCCAAGGTGAATGCTTTCTAAAGAGACTATGAAACCTGATTTCAGACATCAGCCAGGAAACTTTTGACAGTAGCAACAAAGTGAGCTTAATTTTCTTTCAAAGGATTATTCCCATTCCATAATCCTGGCAATCAATTGGGTGCATCTAGCATCCTGTTGGATGCTGTCTGTGTGTTGTTCGGCTGAACACTGTCGGCATGCTGTGTTGGTATTGATTGGTGTGGTGATACTTGCAGGCCGCCCCAAGCACAACCTCAGAGTGTGTTTGTTGTTAATGCAAATGATGCATTTCACTCTATGTTTTGATGTACTGTATATGTGATTAATAAATAAACTGATGCAATCTAATCCATTTCCTACTACTGTAGAGTAACACAGCGCTAAAACAGGCCCTTTGGCCCAACTCTTCCATACTGACTGCTGTGCCTGGCAATCAAGTCCCATTTGTCCACACTTGAGTCATATCCTCCTACCCACATATTTATGCAAAGTCTTTTAATGTTGTTATTGTACCTGCCTCAACCACTACCTCCCCTCCACTGAGGATATCTTCAAAAGTTGATGTCTCAAGAAGGCAGTGTCCATCAAGAAGGACCCTCACCATACGGGAAGAAAAAGCAGTAAGTTTTTTCAGTGGAAGTTGCTGATTGGACAACTGCGCAGGCGCAGCAGAAGTGTTCATGCGCAAGTCCAGCGAAGAGCTTTAAAAAGCATTAAGTTTTTTCAGCAACAGTTGCTGATAGGAGTACTGTGCTGACGCAGGAGAACCGTCCCTGTGCAAGTCCAGCAAAGAGCTTTAAAAACCCTGTCTCCATAAAAGAGGGGTAATATATAGTGGAGTGATCATCATGGGAGAGGTCATCGTTGGAGTGGTCTGAGTCAGAGTGAAAAGGCTTTGACTCAACAGGGCTTCGGCAAGAACAGGCGGAGGCAAGGTAGTAGGTAAGTTCATCCCTTATTTCTTCTTTCTTATTTAACTCTTGACAGTGCATGTTCATTCCATCTATGCCCCTTGTGATTTTATACACCTCTATAAGATCACCCCTCATTCTCCTCTGCTCCAACGAAAACTGTCCCAACCTGCTCTACCTCTCTCCATGACTCAGTCCCCCAAGTCCCGTCAACATCCTTGTAAATCTCCTCTGTACTCTTTCCAGATTAGAGCCGCACAGTCACGGGTTAGAGTCAAAAGTAGGAGGGGCATTGATAGAATAAGAAAGGACATATTCAGTGACAATGGAGTTAGTCACCAAAGGATGGAGGGTGGGATTTCAAAGAGAGAACAGCAAAATGCAGATTTGAATGGTCTCCCCTGAATCCTGAAGTTCCATAGATATAGGGATCTGTCAGCGTTACCTCAGGAAAGTTACAGCTGGGTTGTTTGCCACCGCATTCGACTGTTTCCAAGTCCAGACTGTAGTTTGAGAATGAATTGACAATGTGACAGGCATTGACGTTACTAAGGGTAGTGTTGAACTCTTTGGCGACACAGCTCTGTAGATCCTGGGTGTTGCAGACAAACTGGAAGAAAAATAACCAGGTATTAAAAAGGTCTCCACATACATAAGGCTAGAACGCTCTGAGATATGTTTCCTCCCTCCTCACCTTTTTTCTCTCAGCTGATGGGGTACAGCAACTTCAGTTAAGACCATAAGACACAGGAGCAGAATTAGGCCATTCAGTCCATCAAGTCTGCTGTACTATTCTATCATGGCTGATTTATTATCTCGTTCAACAACTTCCTCCTGTCTTCTCCCCATAACCTTTGACACCCTTACTAATCAAGAATCTATTAATCTCTGCTTTAAATAGCTGAGCGATGATGGTGCTAAACGGCGACTCCTTTGCTTGCATCTTCAGAAACAGCTTTATTTCTATCTTTAATATCTAATTTTTTTCCTTTTCAAGACCCTGACCTGGACTCTGACTTCGGTTCTTTCCGGGAATGGGACCCACTTTCAGCCTCACAACCGGCTGTTTTTCGATATGCCAAGGACATGACCTAGAAGACTAGTGTGTCTTCAGGGTGCCGGATTTTTCGTGGCTTTGGAGGCAGGAGGATTCAAGGCTGATGCCACTGACTGATACATTGCAGGAGAACAAGGAAGATCAGAGTTTGCTGCCAGCTATGTGCCCGGAGGCACAGAGCTCAGAAAAAGCAATGCAACAGACTACTAACACCATAAATCAGCCAGTTGCTTTGTTATGTCTCCCCTCTTGCTGTGAAATGGAGACACCTCTTCTTGCCTTATTAGGGAGGGAGAGCCTGTGGTATGTCAATTACCGGGTGAACGAGTAGTCTTTGGGGTACTGCAAGTCTGTGTCTTTATCGATGCTTTGTTGCTGCTTCTGCGTGGGTGGGGGCAGCTGGGGGGGACTTTGGGGTTCTCACGTTTAACTGCTGTACATTCTTTGGGGCACTTCTCTGTTTTCGTGGATGTTTGTGAAGAAAAAGCATTTCAGGATGTATATTGTATACATTTCCCTGACATTAAATGTACCTATTGAAACCTATTAAATATACCCAATGACTTGGCCTCCACAGCCGTCTGTGGCAATTAATTCTACAGATTCACCACCTTTGGGCTAAAGAAATTCTTCCTCATCTCTGTTCTAAAGGGACATCCCTCAATTCTGAGGCTGTACCCTCTGGTCCTACCTAAACTCCCCCACCATAGGAGATATCCTCTCCACATCCACTCTAAGCTAGGCCTTACAATAGGTTTCAAAAGATCCCTTCCCCCAATTCTTCTAAACTCCAGCAAGTGCAGGCCCAGAGCCATCAAATGCTCCTCATGTATTAAGTCTTTCATTCTTGTGAACCTTTTCCAGACCCTCTCCAATGCCAGCACATCTTTTCTTAGATAAAGGGTCCAAAAATGCTCACAATCCTCAAGTACAGTGTGACTATCACCTTATAAAGGCTCAGCATTAGATCCTTGCTTTTATATTCTAATCCTCTCAAAATGAATGCTTACCGTACCACCAAATCAACCTGGAGGTTAACCTTTAGGGAATCCTGCACTAGGACTCCCAAGTTCCTTTGCACCTTGGTTTCTGAATTTTATCACAATTGTGGGATCTTTCTGTGCTCAGATTGGTTGCTGTCGTTCCTACAGGACAACGGTTACTAATTGGCTAAGAGGGGCTGCAGAGAAAGTCAATGCAAGTTCTCCTGCCGTCATATTTATTGTTAACATTTCATTCCATATTCCTACTTTAAATTTCTTCATTCTTTATAACTGTTGAATGTTGCTGCTTTTGTTGCCTGACATGCAAACAAACCACCCATAAATTTCTGATACACTCAGTGACCACTTAATAACTCTGACTATTGGTGCCAGATGGGATGGTTTGAGTATCTCTGAAACTGTTGATCTGGGATTTTCATGCACAATGGTCTCTAGAGTTTGCAGAGAATGGTGCGAGAAACAAAAAGCATTCAGTAAGCAACAGTTCTGTGGGTGAAAACGCCATGTTAATGCGAGAGGTCAGAGGAGAATGGTTTAAGCAGTCAGGAAGGCGGCAGTAACCCTGCAGTACCACAGTGGCGTGCAGAAGAGCATCTCAGAATGCACAACACATTGAACCCTGAAGTGGATGGATTACAGCAGCAGAAAACCACACTGGGTTCCACTCCTGTACCTAACAGAGTGGCCACTGAGTGTATATGTAAATTTCAGTTCAATTATCCTTGATGATGAGAGGCATTGATCATGTGGATAGTCAGAGGCCTTTTCCCAGGGCTGAAATGGTTGCCACAAGAGGACACAGGTTTAAGGTGCTGGGGAGTACATACAGATGAGATGTCAGGGGTAAGTTTTTTATTACTCAGAGAGTGGTGAGTATGTGGAATGTACTGCCGGCAACGGTGGTGGAGGCGGAATCGTCAGGGTCTTTTAAGAGACTTTTGGATAGGTACATGGAGCTTAGAAAAATAGAGGGCTATGGGTAAGCCTAGTAATTTCTAAGGTAGGGACATGTTTGGCACAACTTTGTGGGCTGAAGCCTGTATTGTGCTGTAGGTGTTCTATGGTTTTCTATAAAACATGCCACAAATAGATGAAGCAGTCTAGTAGCCTCAATGCTATCCCAAGCAAACATGTGGGTGAATTCTAGTGTGCAGACAAGTAGTACAATATCATGGGAGTGGATGGGAATTGGAAACAACTAAAAAAGGATCCGTGTACCAGGTGGAAATGGGTTGTTGATGGTTGTGTAAACTTGTTTCTATTCTGTGAATCTACCCTGGATCTGGCAAAGGAATCTTACCCACTGAATACATTCAGAATCTGTCTATAGCAAACACACAGAGATTTTCTAACACCCCTGTTATAAGACTTTTGAATGGTTCTTTAGTACGAAATTACTCTTGACCTCACAGTTTGTCTCATTATCACTTTGAATCTTTTTTTCCCTGCACTGTATCCATAACACTTTATTCTGTATTCTGATTGCTTTTCACCTGTACTATACCTCAAAGAACTATTGTAATGAAATGATCTGTAGTGATGGCATGCTAAACAAAGATATTGCCACAGACAGCTATGGCAGCCAAGTCATTGGATAAGTTTAAAGTTGAGGTTCACAGGTTCTTGGATAAGAGTGTCAGAGCTTACAGGGAGAAGGCAGGAGAATGGGGCTGCGAGGGTTTGAATGGTGGAGCAAACTTAATGAGTCAAATGGCTTTATTCTGCTCCTATGTTTTATGGCCTTACTCACTGAACCTTGGCATAGGTGACAATAATAAACCAATATACCAGATTATTACCACCTCTACCTACCATGTTGACAAAGGCAGACAGGAAGACCAGTGAGATGGTGAAGACCCCAACAATGGTGCTGTTCATCTTTGACTGGACGATCTTCTTTGACAGGAGCTGCAGTGGGACCGGGAAGATCTGGGGTGAGAGAAAGATGGGGCTCTTAGTCAATTGAGACAGCAACAAAAGATATCTATGCACAACATCGATTAACAAGGTTAAATATTTGTTTCTCTTCACCAGCAAAATTAGTCCCAGGCCAACACGATCACAAGATCTAAGTTAACAGAGATACGCTGGTTTATTGATCTTTAGTGACCTGTTTGCTGGGATATGACAAAAAGAGGAGCAGGATTAGGCCAATGCTGGTGTATCCAGTCTCACGCTCTACAACACATTGTTCACCACTCTTGTTTCTCTTAAATCTCCTGAAGTTCAAATATCTGTCAGCCACATTCAGTGACTCCACCTCCACAATTCTGTACTGTAACATTTTGTAGAGTCACTCACTGAAATATTTTTTTCCATTCTCCTTTCCAAAATGTATAACCTGACACTTTCCTATGTTACACTCCATCTGCCAACGTCTTGCAAACTCTCCCTTTAAGCTAGTCTCTGCAAGTTGGCTGGGGAAGTCATGGCCCAGTATCTGTGAACCCACGGGTCTGCTGGAGGCTGGAAGCTGAAGAAGGTGACATGTGAGGATGTGTGTAGATGGGTGGATAGGAGGGAGGGAGGGATGAGGTTTGTTGTTGTTTGCTATGCTGTGTTGTTCTGTTGAGCATTGAGAGCATGCTATGTCGGTGCTGGAATGTGTGGTGACAGTTACGGACTGCCCCCAGTACATCCTTGGTTTTGTGTTGGTTGTTAAAGCAAACAACACATTTCACTGTAGGTTTTGATGTATATGTGATAAATAAATGATTTGAACTCACACCCGAGGTTCCTTTAACTCCTCCAGGTTATAGACCATCTAGATATCCCTTAAAGTTGATGGGCAACATTGTGGGCCAAAGGGCCTGTACTGTGCTAGCAACACACACAAAATGCTGGTGGAACGCAGCAGGCCAGGCAGCATCTGTAGAAAGATGCACTGTTGATGTTTCGGGCCGAGACCCTTCGTCTTGGCCCGAAACATCAACAGTGCTTCTCCCTATAGATGCTGCCTGGCCTGCTACGTTCCACCAGCATTTTGTGTGTGTTGCTTAAATTTCCAGCATCTGCAGATTTCCTCGTGTGTACTGTGCTATATTTTATGAACACTGGAACATGATTACTAAACTCTGTTACTTCTCCAGCAGAGTTAAAGAGTTAATCCAAATGAACAGGGGGAGAGGTTTTCATATTCCATCCCTGCATTTCCATGAAATGAAATAAAAACAAAACCATCAGTGACAGGCCTAATTTCTTCTGTTCCTCCTGATGTCGATGAGACGAGGGACTGCAGTGAACGCAGTATGACTCCGAGAGTACATTAGTAAGTTGTGGATCTGACTGTGCACAGTGACAGGGAAAGCTGCCGTGAAGCTAATCAGCAGGTGGGGAATTGTCCGCAATGACCCAGTGACCCGCAATGACTGCAGGAATGAAGCTTTTCTCAAAGGAAGAAGCAAATTGTCAGCTCTTAAACCCCAAAGCAGAGAGTCAAATATTTAATAGAGAAAAAAATACACAGCGGTGTTTTGAGCCTTTCCTGAATATGTTAATTCATCACTAGTTGTTTATAAATTGATTTGAATATTCTATGCTAATCAAAACATCGTAGCTCAGTGCGAACCAGGGATAAAAATTTTATAAAACTGCAAATTCTGGAAATCAAGAAAACTGAAGAATGTGGAAATATTTAGCAAGATCTTTGCGCACCTGTAGAAAGAGGAGCAGAGCTAACCCAACCATATCGGATCGACTGCAGCGACGTGGCAAGTATGCATGTAGCTACTTGATCGAACAGTGAATCAAGTGGCCTCCTACGCGCAGAGTACTCCATTTTGGGTGTGGCCTTTTGAGTATGCAGGGTTTCTTCTTGGTGGGCCCGGTTTGGAGCCCCTACACTGTAAGTTGCCCAGTGTGTGTCATTATGAAATGACTCAGTAAAAACACTTAATCATACTACTCCTTTTCCGCACTTAACTCTGTGCACACCTAACATTAACAATTAGGTTGTATACAGATACGTGACATTAACGATTGAGTTCCGAACACATACGTGATATTAACGACTGGGTTGTGTACACATACATGATATTAACGAATAGGTTACGTATACATACATGGCGTTAATGATTGGGTTACATACATATACGTGACGTTAACGATTGGGTTGTGTACACATATGTGATGTTAACAATTGGGTTGTTAACCAAGACCAAGGAGATGGTGGTGGACTTTAGGAGATCTAGGCCTCATTTGGAGCCAGTGATCATTAATGGAGAATGTGTGGAGCAGGTTAAGACCTACAAGTATCTGGGAGTACAGTTAGACGAGAAGCTAGACTGGACTGCCAACACAGATGCCTTGTGCAGGAAGGCACAGAGTCGACTGTACTTCCTTAGAAGGTTGGCGTCATTCAATGTCTGTAGTGAGATGCTGAAGATGTTCTATAGGTCAGTTGTGGAGAGCGCCCTCTTCTTTGTGGTGGCGTGTTGGGGAGGAAGCATTAAGAAGAGGGACGCCTCACGTCTTAATAAGCTGGTAAGGAAGGCGGGCTCTGTCGTGGGCAAAGTACTGGAGAGTTTAACATCGGTAGCTAAGCGAAGGGCGCTGAGTAGGCTACGGTCAATTATGGATAACTCTGAACATCCTCTACATAGCACCATCCAGAGACAGAGAAGCAGTTTCAGCGACAGGTTACTATCGATGCAATGCTCCTCAGACAGGATGAAGAGGTCAATACTCCCCAATGCCATTAGGCTTTACAATTCTACCGCCAGGACTTAAGAACTTTTTAAAAGCTATTATTAATGCTTTTTGAGATAGTGATTTAGATGTATATCATATTTTTTACTGAGTTAAGTATTGTATGTAATTAGTTTTGCTACAACAAGTGTATGGGACATTGGAAAAAAAAAGTTGAATTTCCCCATGGGGATGAATAAAGTATCTATCTATCTATCTGTGTACACACACGTGACGTTAACAATGGGTTGTATAACCTTTGTTGTCTTTTTGGCCAGAATGTCATCAAAGCATGAAGACTGAACAAGGCTAAAGAGGAAATCTCTTCAGAAAGCAGAAGCGAACTTCTTCATGTTTGGCATTAGTGGAAAACAAGTAGCAGTAAATTTGACAGCAAATGAAAATAAAAGAAAACTGCATATGCATGAAATTTGAAATACAAAGATAAAATGCAGGAAAAAAACTGAGGTTGGTGGGTATTCACATGAGCTTCCAGAGCTACCTAATAAAGGGTCTTGACCCAAAATGTCGAATGTTTATTCCCCTATGTAGGTGCTGCCTGACCTGCTGAGAATTTTCAAACATTTTGTTAATATTGCCAGAGGAAGTTGCAGATACCATAACAACATTGAGGACATCCTCAAGGTGTGACTCTTTAAGAAGGTAGCGTCCATCATTAAGGACCCTCACCATCCAGGACTTGCCCTCTTCACATTTCTACCATACGGAGGAGGTACAGGAGCCTGAAAACCCATGCTCAACGATTCAGGAACAGCTTCTTCCTGTCTGTCATCAGCTTTCTGAATGGTCCATGACACATGAAGAATACCACATTTTTTGCACTATTCATTTGTTCTGCAATTTTTAGTAATTTTGCACTGTGCTTCTACTTCAAAACCACAAATTTCACATCATATACGATAGCAATAATGTACCTGATTCTGGCTCTGGAAAGTCATTTGGACAAGTTCAAAGACAAATAAGGTTTAGAGGGGGATGGACCAGATAGATAGGTCCTGATGAAGGGTCTTGGCCTGAAACTTCAACTGCATATTGCCCTCCATAGTTGCTGCCTGACTTGCTGAGTTCCTCCAGTGTTTTGTGTGTGGCTTGGATAAGCATCTTTGCAGAGATAGGCTGAAGGACCACTTCTATGCTATATGATTCCATGACTCTAAATCAGTGTATTAAGACCATAAGACATAGGAGCAGAATTAGGCCATTTGGTCCATCGAGTCTTGTCCACTATTCTATCATGACAACCGCATTCTCCCGCCTTCTCTCAGTAACCTTTGAGCCCTTACTAATCAAGAACCTATCAAACTAAGTCTTAAATATACCCAACGACTTGGCCCCCACAGCTATCTGTGGCAATGAATTCCACAGATTCACCACCCTCTGGCTAAAGAAATCCTCCTCAGTTCTGTTCTAAAGGGATACCCCTCTATTCTGAGGATGTGCGCTCTGGTCATAGACTCCTCTACTGTAGGAAACATCCTCTTCATGTCCACTCTATCTAGGTCTTTCAATATTTGTTTGGTTTCAATGAGTTCCCCCCTCATTCCTTAAACTCCAGCGAATACAAGCCCAGTGCCATCAAATGCTCCTCATATATTAACCCTTTCATTCCCAAGATATTCCCTCGGTGACATTGCTCCAAAGGTACTAATTAATTGTAAATTAAGTATCTTTAAGTGCCTTTGGGCGCCACAGCAGTGCAGCGGTTAGCTCAGGATGTTCCAGAGTTCAGAGTTCAACTCCAGCGCCATTCTATGAGGATGTCTGTATGTCCTCCTTGTGGAACGTGTGGGTTTTCTCCTGCTCCTCTGGTTTCCTCCCACAGTCCAAAAACCTACCGGGTAGGTTAATTGGTCAGTGTAAATTGTCCCGAGATTAGGTTAGGGTTAATCGGGTTTGTTGGGGGTTGCCGGGGAGGTGTGGCTGGAATGGCCTATTCCGCATTGTATTGCTAAATAGTTAAATAAACCCCAGTCACCAATCTATGTTCTTGTTTTACATTGTAATTGAACAGAGAACGAGGAATTTTGGGAGAAATGAAATGACTCTGGAGAATGCACGTTTTATGTAACTGGAAACATTTTCCCTTTTCTGACAAACACACCGATTGTTCATTGCTTCTCTTTCAGTACCAGGTACCAATGACTCATACTGCAGTCCATGTTTATGTAACCTGTATTACTAATTCAAAATCAGCGATTCTTATCACGGGAGGAGTTTTTCTAAATAAGTAACCAAATATGACCAGAATGCACATATACTTCATCTGTGCTACTTAACTCATAATATCAGTTCCTTGACTTGCAGTAAGAAGGGTAGCATTCTATTGGGTTCAACTAAATTGTTACTTCAGGTAATGGCATTAGCTGGTTGCTTTGATTGGTCACATCTAGCAACTGGTTGTAAGAGCAATCTGCGCAGATTCAGCATGTCATCTAAAACTATGCTGCACAATGGAGAGTATCTTGACTGGATGCATCACAGCTTGGGATGGAAACACCAATGCCCTGGAATGAAGAAGTCTACAGGAAGTAGTGGATACTACCCAGTCCGTCACAGGCAAAGACCTCCCCACCACTGAGCACCACAAGGAAGTAGAATCCATCATCAAGGACCCCCAACACTGAGGCCATGATCCCTTCTCACTGCTGCCACTGGGAAGAAGCCTTAGGTTCTACATCACCAGGTTCAGGAACTTATTATTATAATAATAATAATAGGAACTTATTATTCAGAAATTATCAGGCTCCTGAACTAATGTGGGTAATTTCACTCACTTCAACACTGAACAGATTCCACAACCTATGGACACACTTTCAAGGACTCTACAACTCGTGTTCTCAATATTATTTTTTTTGTATTTTCAGTTTATCTTCTTTTGCAGACTGGTTGTGTAGTTTTTCATTGATTCTATTGTATTTCTTTGTATCGATTGTGAATGCCCACAAGAAAATGAATCTCAGGGAGATTCTATGGTGTCATACAAGTACTTTGATAATAAATTTACTTTGAACTACAAAATTAGAAACAAACTTGAAAATGCCACTGGAATAGTCTGGTGAACATGATATGTGATAGATATGAGCTTGGCACTAGATGGTTAAAGGACATGAGATGAGGTCATTTCCTTTAATGAAAGGACACATTGCACATGGACATGACACCACATTATGGAGATCTGAGGTTGTATTTGGGTTAGGATATATGTACCTGCATTATTGCACATAATCTCAACATTATATTCTGCATAAAAACACAAAATGCTGGCAGAACTCAGCAGGCCAGACAGCATCTATGGGAGGAGGTAGTGGGACGTGGAAGGTTTCGGGCCGAAACGTCGTTACTACCTCCTCCCATAGATGCTGTCTTGCCTGCTGAGTTCTGCCAGCATTTTGTGTTTTTATTTATTTCCAGCATCTGCAGATTCACTCATGTTGCCATTATATTCTGCATGCTTAAGTTTTTCACTTTAGCTTGGTTTGTGTGGCCCTCCGTTGGTTGAGGTCACTGTGGATGTTGCGTCCTATCTATGTCGTTGATGCAGCACCATTGTGGCTGACAAGACCAAGGTGAGGGTAGCAGCCTCTGTTACAAAGGCCACATCTATACCACAAATGGTCTCAGTTCTGCTGGAGATGCAGTGTACCTTTCTATGGGTCTGTTTGTCTTCTGCTGTTTCAGGAATTTTTCCTCACCCGACTTAACATGTTTCAGGGTGCTTCTCCACCTGGTGCCATCAGCTGCAAGCTCCCCCCAGGACTCGCTGCTTCCATGTTCCGTTCGCGGACATCCTCGTAGCACGGTTGAGGGCAGGCGGCGGTCCTCTTTCCTGAAGCCAGCTCGGCGTAGAGGATGTCTTTTGGGATGCAGCAGACATGGCCCTGCCAGCCAGCCCACACTGCCTGAACAGGGTGTACACAGTAGGGAGGTTTGTGCACTTTGTTTTTAGCTCTTAGGCAATCAAGATTAAAAAGCCTGCCATCTGGTCTGGTGTGGAGATGGATCCCCTCTGTTACAGTACCTCAGAAAGACAAAGAAGATCCCAAAGAGTGTTAGCACGAGAACACCTTGCTTAACACCGCTGCTTATGTCAAAGGGCCCCAAACAGCTGCTGTTGTACTGTACATGGTGTTGTAGAAGGATCTGATTGTGTTTATTATTAGGATTAGTCTTGGCGGACATGAAAGAGCCTGTCTCTGTTGACTAAGTCAAATGGCTTGGTGAGACCAATAAAGGCAATATAGAGGAGTTTCTTTTATTCTCTGCACTTCTCCTGGAGTTGATGGAGAGAGAAAA
This sequence comes from Hemitrygon akajei, assembly GCF_048418815.1. Classification (NCBI taxonomy): domain Eukaryota; kingdom Metazoa; phylum Chordata; class Chondrichthyes; order Myliobatiformes; family Dasyatidae; genus Hemitrygon; species Hemitrygon akajei. The sequence goes on along the minus strand of NC_133128.1, from coordinate 98,321,998 downwards.
TCATGTCTGCAATCACTCTGTGACTCCAGGTAGACACGCGGTGAACCAGGGAGACCTGGGTAAAGACTTTGCTAACAATATTCAAGAGGGCAAAGTTCCTGTAGTTGTTACAGTCACTTTTCTTGCCTTTGTTTTTGTAGAGGGCATTGATCTTGGTGTCTCTCTTATGCTGTGGTATAGCTCCTTCCAGCCAGCACTGACAGAGAACTTTATGTACTTGGTGCATGCAGTGCTTGATCAGGTCTGGGGGGACTCCCATCATTGCCTGGTGTCTTCCCTGAGGCCAAGTTGCCGATGATCTTGCCGAGCTCCTCTCGGATCGGCTCTGTATCTGGTTCCTCTATTGTCAGCAGGGACTCAATGGCATCCAGGACTGAGGTGGAGTAGAGGTCAGAATAACACTCTAACCATCCCTCCATCTGTTTGGGCTGTCAGTGATTACTTCCACATTTGAGGGAAGCCATCCTGCTCTGAAAGGAGATGAGGACTTTCTTGATGCCATCATACAAACCCCTGATCTTGTCGGTCAGTGCCGTGGTCTGAGCTGCATCCAGTACACGGTGGCACAGTGCCTGGCAGACTGCTGAACTTTACTTCTAGAAGCTTCTACTTCTACCCTCTGTAGGTTCCTTTCAGTTGGCGAATGTTTATATTCAGCTAGGTCAGCACATTTGGCTTCAGTGATGGTGGTCATCGCATTGGGTTTGCCTTTGAACTAATCATTTGCTTTCGAAGACTTCTTCCCTGAAGTTAGGCTGTGCTGGAGCTGGTATTCCGCAGAAGTTGCCATTGCTCTGTGACAAAGTTTCCAGGCTGCTGGGGATTCAGTTCTTTCTCGAAGGACTTAGCTAACTGTTCCAGCAGGTCTAGGTGAGACATCTTGCTGACATCAATTCCCTTTGTGTTTAATGTCTTTGATTGCAGTCTGATCGTGGAACACAGCAGTGAGTGGTCTGTGTCACAGTAGGAATGTGTGAGAAGCACAGTTCTGGGGAAGGAATGCCTGACCAGGATCAAGTCCAGCTGGTGCCAGTGTCTGGAGCAAGGGTGTCTCCAGGAAACCTTGTGTTGAACCTTGGTCTGGAAGTATCAGTTGGTGATCCATAGATTATAGATCAGTGCAGAATTCGAGCAATCGCTGTCCGCTCTTGTTCATCTTACCCACACCAAAGTGACCTAGGTAGGAAGGCCAGGAGTCATGATCTGCACCCACTGTGACGTTAGAGTCAACCAGGAGAACAAGATGTTCCTTGTTAGGGGTACTCCTGATGGTGATTGTAAGGTTTTCATAAAACTCATCCTTTGCCTCAGGTGTGGAGGGGGAGGGCATACACTCTGACAAGAGGAACTGGACCTTTTGTGGTGTTGAGGTACTAAGTAAGAATTCATACAGATCCATTTCTGCCAGGTTCCACCATCTTCAACAATGTGTTCCTCACTGCAAAGCTTACTCCATACTCTCTGGGCTCATCAGGGCAATTCCCTTGCCAGAAAAAGGTGTAGTCTTTCTCGTTTAGTAGTACATGCATCTCCTGGAGGGTGGATATGTCCACACAAAGTCTTTTGAGCTCCTTGTCTACTACAGCTGTCTTCCTGACATCACCGATGTCTTGGAGGTTATCAGAGAGACCAGTCATCATTGTCCAAACATTCCAACATCCCAGTTTTAAAGCTGGTCTTTCTCCTTGTGTTGTCTTGCCTGGTGCAATGTTTTCAGTCTGCAGTTCAGGGAATACCTAGCCCCATACAGCCAATGAGGAAAGCAGACTGTAACAAGACAATACCTTTTTGACTGGGGATTGCCTAACTTAACGCAGGCAGTAGCTGTCTAGTGAGATCCAAGAATCTCTCCCACTATCAGAAGCAACCCCTGGCATCATGCTCCATGTCAACGGAGTGTAGTATCTTACAACCAGTAAGTGCTGCTTCCTGTGTTGTGTCAATGCCATGAGGCGAAGCAGGAGTGTCCTCTCCTGAACAGTGTTGACCCTGCAAGGTGAAGTCAAGCCAGTACACGAGCCAGGGCAATAGAATACGGAGAGCAAACTGTTGCCCATGCGGCAGACTCCCCTTTCCATGCTGCCGCTGGTTCCAAAGGAACGTACAGTTTGACACCAACAGCACTGCAGGAGTCGCCTGTCAGCGCTGAACTCAACGTGGGACTCCAGCTCCGGATTTTTTCTTGGGACTTACTCCCAAAGCCTTCCCCGTGAGTGGGTGTAGTTGCAAGGCATGGAGGTTTGAGACCAGAGTTTTCCTTCTAGATGAGCTGCCAACCACAGCTGATGAGCCCCATCTGCCCAAAGTGACCAGTTTTAAGGCACCAGTAACCCGCCTTTGCCTCTTCTGCTGTCAGTAGAAATGGTTCCGCTGGGTTTAGTAGCTGAGCCACACGTGAAGACCAGCAGCTGGACTTGGTTCTTTGAGACAAGTGCTATTGGGAGCATACTGGTATATGTGACAATAATAAAACATATACTTGTTTATTTAGAGATTCTGTGCGACACAGGCTCTTCTGCGCTACCCAGTAACCAACACTATGCTCTCATGCTGCCCTCCTGAGGGATTACAGGAGTACCCTCAGGTAAATGACAAGTTTCATTTACTGCAGCGACATTACCATTCCCCTTTCCAGTACTGTGCAAAAGTGTTGCCCATGGTTTTTGTGCTCTGTGGTGGAACATTGTAAGTTTAATTAGAGATACAGTGTAGAACAGGCCCTTGTGCCAACGAGTCACACTGCTCAGCAACCCCCCTATTTAACACAAGCTCAATCACAGGGCAGTCTACAATGACCAATTAACCCACTAGCCGGTATGTCTTTAGACAGTGGGAGGAAACTGGAGCCCATGTAAAACTCCTTACAGACAGCGCTGATGTGAACTCCAAACTCTGAGCTGTAATAGTGTCATGCTGCTATGCTATCATGACTTCCCTTTCCAAGCAATTAACACACACAAGGAAATATTAATGCATAAAGGTACAACCACGTTAGTGGGGCTACATTATACACCATCCAACAGTCTGTGGGATTTGGAGGAACAAATTTGTAGAGAGGTCACAGGCTATTGCAAGAAACATAAGATTGTTATAGATAGATAGACACTTTATTGATCTCAAAGGAAATTACAGTATCACAGATATACAAATATTAGAAGAGTACAAAAGAATGAAAAATAAGTTACCTCAAACAGTTTAAATGGAGAGAGTCATCACTTCTCCAGCTATAGGTTGACTCATTATAGAGCCTAATGGCCAAGAGTAAGAATGACCTCATATAGTGCTCTTTGGAGCAGCACCGTTGTCTTAGACTGTAACTAAAAGTGTTCCTCTGTTCAGCCAAGGTGGCATGCAGAGAGTGAGAAACATTGTCCAGAATTGACAGGATTTTCCGTAGGGTCCTTTGTTCTACCACAGCCTCCAGTGTGTCCAGTTTGACTCTTATAACAGAGCCAACCTTTCTCATCAGTTTATTGAACCTGTTGGCATCACCCGTGTTGATGCCATTGCCCCAGCACACCACCACATAGAAGATTGTTCTGGTGACAACAGACTGGTAGAACATGTGAAGGAGAGGCCTGCATATTCCAAAGGACCTCAGTCTCCTCAGGAAGTAGAGGCAACTCTGGCCCTTCTTGAACACAGCCTCTATGTTGGTGCTCCACTCAAGTCTGTCATCCAGGTACACCCCAGGTACTTGTAGGTCCTCACTACATCCACATTCTCACCATCAGTAGTAACAGGGAGCAGTGTTGCAGGCTTAGTCTTCCTAAAGTCCATCACCATCTCCTTTGTCTTACTGATGCTGAGCGTCAGATGATTCAGCTCATACTATTCAACAAAGTCCCCCACTAGGGCCCTGTATACATCCTCCCATCCTCCCTTTATACACCAACTATTGCTGAGGCACAGGATCAGTGCTGGATCCATTGTTGTTCGTCAGCTATATCAATGATCTGGATGATGTGGTAAACTGGATCAGCAAATTTACAGATGACACCAAGTTTGGGGGTGTAGTAGACAGTGAGGAAGACTATCAGAGTTTGCAGTGGGATCTGCACCAGCTGGAAAAATGGGTTGAAAAAATGGCAGATGGCGTTTAGTACAGACAAGTGCAGGTGTTGCTCTTTGGTAGGACCAACCTGGATAAGTCTTACACAGTGAACGGTAGGGCACTGAAGAGTGGGGTAGAAGAAAGGGATCTGGGAATATAGGTGAGGTCTAATTTGGAGTATTGTGTGCAGTTTTGGTCACCTACCTAAAGGAAAGATGCAAATAAGGTTGAAAGAGTGCAGAGAAAATTTACAAGGATGTTGTCAGGCTGGAGGACCTGAGTTATAAGGAAATATTAAATAGGTTAGGACTTTATGCTTGGAATGTAGAAGATTGAGAGGAGATTTGATAGAGGTATACAAAATTATGAGGGGTAGAGATAGGATAAATGCAAGCAGGGTTTTTCCACTGACAATAGGTGGGACTACAACTACAGGTTATGGGTTAAGAGTGAAAGGTGAAAATTTTAAAGGGAACTTGAGGGGAAACTTCTTCACCCAGAGGGTCATGAGAGTGTGGAGTAAACTGCCAGCATGTGGTGCATGCGAGCTCGATTTCAACATTTAACAGAAGGTACATGGATGACGGGTATGGAGGGCTATGGTCTGGGTGCAGGTCAATGGGATGAGGGTGCTTAAATAGTTCTGCATTGACTAGATGGGCTGAAGGCCCTTGTTCTGTGCTGTACTTCTCTATGACTCCATGACAAAATGCTGGAGGAACCAGTAAGTCAGACAGATCCAAGAAGGGGAATAAGCAGTCAACTTTTTGTGCTGGGACCCTTCATAAGGACTGAAAATGAAGGGGTAAGAAGCCAGAATAAGAAGGTGGAGGGAGGGGAAGGAGTACAAGCTGACAGGTGATAGGTGAGGCAAGGTGAGTGGGAAGGTGGGTTTGGGGGTAGTGGAGGAGCTGGAAAGGATGGACCATCACCTGGTAGTTTTGTTTGATTTAATTTCACTGAAATAAACATGCAAATGTAGAAACAGAAGAGGTTTATTCACCTCTGCAAACTTCTCTCGCCATTCAGTTACCGGTAGGTTAACTCTTTCACTCTTCCAGATTATTCTGTTATTTCTCCAGAAGAGTTAACCTAACTTTGAACCAGATTTACAGAGCGCTTCGAGAGGAGCATAAAACGCTGGCAAGGACTGATTGGGCTGAATGGCCTGTTTCTCAATGTAATCTCATGCAGGTCACCAGCTGTGAAGTTCTGGTTGATAATGGCCCTGTGAAATGCCTTGGGATGTTTTGGGATATAGAACAACACAACACAAACACAGGCCCTTCAGCCCACAATTCAGCAGGTCACAGGTAGTATCCATGGAGTTGATGTTTAGGGCCGAGACTTTGTTTAGACTGGAAAATAAGGGGGGAAACTAGAGCCCACACTGCAACTGTAACCATATCTGCCTTTACCTCTTCCTCTGGCAGATCATTCCACATTTCCATCACATGTTCTGTGAAAAACTTGCCCCTTCAGGTCGCCTTTAAATTTCTCCCCCGCCACTTTAAAACTATATCGTCTTAGTTTTAGACTGGTCTACCCCGGGAGAAAGACTCATCTATTCACGTCATCTGTACTTCTCGTGATCTTACAAGGCTCTAAATCACCCCTCACCCTCCGCCAGGGAAATCAGTCCCAGCCTACGCATCTCTGCTTACAACTCCAGGCCTCCAATCCTGGTTAAATCCTTCTGAATTTTACCTGCACCCTTTCCAGATGACGACAGCAGATGCTCAACGACACAGCAGTGTACTGCAGTTACTAGTTTTCAGGAAAGGAAGGAATTTGCTATTTGTACTTGGTCTGTGCACTCAATCTGAACTTTCTAGCCAGAAACCAATCCTAATTTTAACTGATTAATTGAAAGGACATAATATCAGTCAAACTCCTTAAATAACAAACCCAATGCCTGCCATTTGCCCTATCTGATGCAAAATCACTCACCCAAAACATTAGCTTCCCTTCTCAGCCAAGTCACCTGACCCACTGAGCTGTTCCAGTCTTTCCTGTTTCTATGTTAGATTCCCTGCATCAGTAACGCTTTGTGTTCATAATCTGAAAACGTCCTCATATAATAAGCAGTGTTCAACTCGGGAAAATGGAGAACTACAGAAATGAGAATAAAGGTCTCGACCTTGGAAATCCTGAGGGCAAAACAATGTAGCTCGATACCTGAAAAGGACCTTGGGGACCTGACTGACAGTGATTTCTACTTGTGTACGTGGTTGACATGGTGGCCAAACTAATAGTGCAGCTGCCCCTCCCCCAGCGCCAGGAACCTGGGATTAATCTTGACTTTGCCGCCCGAACCATTGAATGTTTATTCCTCTCCACGAGTGCTGCCTGACCCGCTGAGTTCTTCCTGCATTTTGTGTGTGATGCTCTGAATTTTCAGAATACACAGAATTTCTTGTGTTTACATTCTCCCTGTGATTGACTGGGTTTCTCCAGGTGCTCCAGTTTCCTCTCACATAGAACAGTACAGTGCAGGCACAGGTCTCTTGGTCTTCGATATTATGCTCAACTAATTATACTAGTAATTAAATTCCTAACTAATCATGTCTGCCTACTCTTGGTCCATGCTGATTCTCTGCAAATTCATGTGTATATCTAGCAGCCTCTTCAACGTCTCTACTGTAAGTATAAAAACATAAAGACCATGAGACATAGGAGCAGAATTAGGCCATTCAACTTATTCAGACTGCTGCACTATTCAATCACAGCTGATTGTACATACGATTTATTACAAATTACTAAAAATTGCACATTGCACATTCAGATGTAATGTAAAGATTTTTACTACTCATGTATATGAAGGATGCAAGCAATATAGTCAATTCAATTCAATTATCCCTCTCAAGCCCATTCTCCTGCTTTCTCCCTGGAACCTTTGATGCCCTAATTTATCAAGAACCTCCACTGTAAATATAGCCAAAGACTAGGCCTCCACAGCTGTCTGTGACAATGAATTCCACAGATTCACCACCCTCTGGTGAAGGAAATTCTTGCTCAACTCTTGTTCTAAAAGGACCAGGTTGTTCACTCTGGTCCGAGACTCCCCCACTATCGAAAACCTCCTCTCCAATAGTCTGGCGGAGTGCTGGCTGTTAAGGAGTGTCTCAAAAGAAGATGGAGAGTAAGATTTAGGGATGGAATTCAGAAGCAATTAAGATTCAGGCACATTGAAGAGGTAGGAATTGCAGGGATCTCAGGGTTGTAGAGCTGGAAGGTGGCAGACAGAGGCAGGGATGAACTTAGGGAAGGGTTTAAGAACTTCTATACTACAGTAATCGAAGTGAGGGGTGAACAAGATCCCCGCCCCCTGATAAGGCGATTAAATAGTTCTCTAGTGCGATAAGGAAAACTTCTACCTCACTGTTATCAGTCTTGAACGGAGTTCTTGTACGATAAGATGGACTCTTAACCTCACAATCTTCCTTGTTACGATCGTGCATTTTATCATTTACCTGCACTGCACTTTTTGATAGTTTTTACCCTTTATTCTGCATGATTATTCCAGCCCAATGCACTGTGTAACGATCTGACCCATATGAACAGTTTGCAAGACAAGCTTTTCACTGTATCCTGGTACGTGACAATAATAAACCAATACAATCACCAATCTATGTCTCTTTTCGGGATTTTCGAAAAGAGTTGGCGATATTAACGAATACCAATGTGTGGATCAGTAGGTTAATCAGCTGCTGTAAATTACGCTTGGTGCATAGATGAATGGTAGAATCTGGGGACAGCTGATCAGAGTATGGGAAGATTTGAATCATGGGATTAGTGTGAGTGGTGTGTGATGGTCAGTACAGGTTCCTCTGTGGGCCAAAGGGCCAGTTTCCATTGTGTGTGCCTCTGTAACTCAACCCAGAGTACATCTAGTTACTCACCTTAACGCAGCTGTAGATGGTGGAGACGAAAAGCACACTGGCCAGAATGATCAAACACATCAGGTAGAAGCTTAGCATCAGCACAGAGCTGCTCAGAGACAGGGAAAGAACAAAAATTAGACTCCGTATACCAACACTACTAACTGTGCTCTCCGCACAGTGAAAAATCATAAGACTTTTGGCTTCATTCTACAATCACTAATCGTCTGGCAAAACTCACCAACTGTGGAGAAGTTGGAAGCGCACAGACATCGAACACCAGGAGATGACACCTCAAGAGTTTGAAATACTTGGCTGGAGTAATGATGGTGTAACCAGATGGTTTACTGACATCCTGTCAGCCTCCCAGCCATCGCTGATTAGCTGTTACCAATATATTCCGTTCTTTAAGGGTGTTTACTTAACATGTTAAAAATCAGCACCATAAGGGAATGCGATTCAAATATCAAATGCGTTTAACAGGAGGAAGAGAATTTCATTATTTCTACCAGCTGTTCATTACATGGAGGAATCCAATTTCACCCCCTTCATTTCCCCACCTCTCCCAAGCCTTCAAATCTCCTTTGCTATTTCCAGTTTCATCGTTTGCCCATTTTTGTTCCCTTCCCCCATATTGGCTCCACCCGCGCGCCCAGTGAACACACACAGATCACTGACAGGTCCCCCAATTCCACCCACCCATTATGAATGTAATTCACTGACAGATTCCTCCCCTCCCGGGTTCCACCTACCCATTATGTATGTAATTCACTGACAGATACCCCCCCTCCCCGGTTCCACACACCCATTATGAATGTAATTCACTGATAGATTCCCCCCTCCCCGGTTCCACCCACCCATTATGTATGTAATTGACTGATAGATTCCTCCCCTCCCGGGTTCCACCTACCCATTATGTATGTAATTCACTGATAGATTCCCCCCTCCCCGGTTCCACCCACCCATTATGTATGTAATTGACTGATAGATTCCTCCCCTCCCGGGTTCCACCTACCCATTATGTATGTAATTCACTGACAGATTCCTCCCCTCCCGGGTTCCACCCACCCATTATGTATGTAATTCACTGACAGATTCCCTCCTCCCCGGTTCCAAACACCCATTATGTATGTAATTCACTGACAGATTCCCTCCTCCCCGGTTCCACCCACCCATTATGTATGTAATTCACTGATAGATTCCTCCCCTCCCAGGTTCCACCCACCCATTATGTAGGTAATTCACTGACAGATTCCCCCCCCCTCCCCAGTTCCACACACCCATTATGTATGTAATTCACTGACAGATTCCCTCCTCCCCGGTTCCAAACACCCATTATGTATGTAATTCACTGATAGATTCCTCCCCTCCCAGGTTCCACCCACCCATTATGTATGTAATTCACTGATAGATTCCTCCCCTCCCAGGTTCCACCCACCCATTATGTAGGTAATTCACTGACAGATTCCCCCCCCCTCCCCAGTTCCACACACCCATTATGTATGTAATTCACTGACAGATTCCCTCCTCCCCGGTTCCAAACACCCATTATGTACGTAATTCACTGATAGATTCCTCCCCTCCCAGGTTCCACCCACCCATTATGTATGTAATTCACTGATAGATTCCTCCCCTCCCAGGTTCCACACACCCATTATGTATGTAATTCACTGACAGATTCCCCCCCTCCCCGGTTCCACACACCCATTATGTATGTAATTCACTGACAGATTCCCTCCTCCCCGGTTCCAAACACCCATTATGTATGTAATTCACTGACAGATACTCCCCCTCCCAGTTCCACCCACCCATTATGTATGTAATTCACTGACAGATTCCCTCCCAGTTCCACCCACCCATTATGTATGTAATTCACTGACAGATTCCCTCCCAGTTCCACCCACCCATTATGTATGTAATTCACTGATAGATTCCCCCGCTCCCCAGTTCCACACACCCATTATGTATGTAATTCACTGACAGATTCCCCCCCTCCCCGGTTCCACACACCCATTATGTATGTAATTCACTGACAGATTCCCCCCCTCCCCGGTTCCACCCACCCATTATGTATGTAATTCACTGACAGATTCCCCCCCCTCCCCGGTTCCACCCACCCATTATGTATGTAATTCACTGACAGATTCCCCCCCCTCCCCGGTTCCACACACCCATTATGTATGTAATTCACTGACAGATTCCTGCCCTCCCGGGTTCCACCCACCCATTATGTATGTAATTCACTGACAGATTCCCCCCCTCCCAGGTTCCACCCACCCATTATGTATGTAATTCACTGACAGATTCCTGCCCTCCCGGGTTCCACCTACCCATTATGTATGTAATTCACTGACAGATTCCCTCCTCCCCAGTTCCAAACACCCATTATGTATGTAATTCACTGATAGATTCCTCCCCTCCCAGGTTCCACCCACCCATTATGTATGTAATTCACTGACAGATTCCTGCCCTCCCGGGTTCCACCTACCCATTATGTATGTAATTCACTGACAGATTCCCTCCTCCCCAGTTCCAAACACCCATTATGTATGTAATTCACTGATAGATTCCTCCCCTCCCAGGTTCCACCCACCCATTATGTATGTAATTCACTGACAGATTCCTGCCCTCCCGGGTTCCACCTACCCATTATGTATGTAATTCACTGACAGATTCCCCCCCCTCCCCGGTTCCACACACCCATTATGTATGTAATTCACTGACAGATTCCTGCCCTCCCGGGTTCCACCCACCCATTATGTATGTAATTCACTGATAGATTCCCCCCCTCCCAGGTTCCACCCACCCATTATGTATGTAATTCACTGACAGATTCCTGCCCTCCCGGGTTCCACCTACCCATTATGTATGTAATTCACTGACAGATTCCCTCCTCCCCAGTTCCAAACACCCATTATGTATGTAATTCACTGATAGATTCCTCCCCTCCCAGGTTCCACCCACCCATTATGTATGTAATTCACTGACAGATTCCTGCCCTCCCGGGTTCCACCTACCCATTATGTATGTAATTCACTGACAGATTCCCTCCTCCCCAGTTCCAAACACCCATTATGTATGTAATTCACTGATAGATTCCTCCCCTCCCAGGTTCCACCCACCCATTATGTATGTAATTCACTGACAGATTCCTGCCCTCCCGGGTTCCACCTACCCATTATGTATGTAATTCACTGACAGATTCCCCCCCCCCTCCCCAGTTCCACACACCCATGATGTAGGTAATTCATTGACAGATTCCCCCCTCCCCGGTTCCACCCACCCATTATGTATGTAATTCTCTGACAGATTCCCTCCTCCCCAGTTCCAAACACCCATTATGAATGTAATTCCCTGACAGATTCCCTCCTCCCCAGTTCCAAACACCCATTATGAATGTAATTCACTGACAGATTCCCCCCCTTCCCAGTTCCACACACCCATTATGTAGGTAATTCACTGACAGATTCCCTCCTCCCCGGTTCCACACACCCATTATGTATGTAATTCACTGACAGATTCCTGCCCTCCCGGGTTCCACCCACCCATTATGTATGTAATTCACTGACAGATTCTCCCCTCCCCGGTTCCACACACCCATTATGTATGTAATTCACTGACAGATTCCTGCCCTCCCGGGTTCCACCTACCCATTATGTATGTAATTCACTGACAGATTCCTGCCCTCCCGGGTTCCACCCACCCATTATGTATGTAATTCACTGACAGATTCCCCCCTTCCACGTTCCACACACCCATTATGTAGGTAATTCACTGACAGATTCCCTCCTCCCCGGTTCCACCCACCCATTATGTATGTAATTCACTGACAGATTCCTGCCCTCCCGGGTTCCACCCACCCATTATGAATGTAATTCACTGACAGATTCCTGCCCTCCCGGGTTCCACCTACCCATTATGTATGTAATTCACTGACAGATTCCCCCCCTCCCCAGTTCCACACACCCATTATGTATGTAATTCACTGACAGATTCCCCCCCCTCCCCGGTTCCACACACCCATTATGTATGTAATTCACTGATAGATTCCCCCCTCCCCGGTTCCAAACACCCATTATGTATGTAATTCACTGATAGATTCCCCCCCCCTCCCCGGTTCCACCCACCCATTATGTATGTAATTCACTGACAGATTCCTCCCCTCCCCGGTTCCACCCACCCATTATGTATGTAATTCGCTGACAGATTCCCCCCCCCCGCCCGGTTCCACACACCCATTATGTATGTAATTCACTGACAGATTCCCCCCTCCCCGGTTCCACCCACCCATTATGTATGTAATTCCCTGACAGATTCCCCCCTTCCACATTCCACCCACCCATTATGTATGTAATTCACTGACAGATTCCCCCCTTCCACATTCCACCCACCCATTGTGTATGTAATTCACTGACAGATTCCCCCCCCCCCCCCCGGTTCCATACACCCATTATGTAGGTAATTCCCTGACAGATTTCCCTCTCCTATTTGTATCTGACTCTGCTTGCCTTACACCTCTCCCTTCATCATTCCCATTCTCACTTCCTTCACTAATCGGTATCCAGCACTTGTGGCCTTTGTGTTCCTGATCATCTCCCTCCAGCAGCTGCCTCCTATCTTCACACTCCCCTCCCTTAATCTTGCTCCATCTGCTGCTTTTTCTATTGATCCTCTTTCCTCACTCTTTGTTGGTTTCCATCTATCATTCACCTGCCACCATCTCCAATTCACAGAGAATTTATAGAGGGAATGGTAGGGGACTGAGGAGTGTGGTAGAACAAAGGGATCTGGGAATACAGGTACATCATTCATTGAAAATGCTGTTACAGATACAAAATGTTGCAAAGGTGGCTTTGGCACATTTGCTTTCATAAATCAAAGCCTGAGTACAGGAGTTGGGATGTTATGTTGAAGTTGTATTAGATGTTGGTTTGGCCATAAGATATAGGAGCAGAATTAGGACAATTGCCCAGTGAGTCTGCTCCACCTTTTCATGGCTGGTCCATTTCCCTCTAGACTCCAACTTGGAGTATTGTGTGTAGTTCTGGCCACCTACATACAGGAAAGGAATCAATAAGATTGAAAGAGTAAAGAGAAAATTTACAATGATATTGCCAGAACTTGAGGACATGAGTGATAGGGAAAGGTTAAATAGTCAGACTTTATTCCCTGGAGTGGAGGAGAATACGGGGAGATTTGATAGAGGTATGCAAACTTAAGAGGTGTATAGATAGGGCAAATGCAATCAGGTTTTCTCCACTGAGGTTGGATAAGACTACAACTACTGCTCATAGGTTAAGGGTGAAAGGTGAAATGTTTAAGGGGAACCTGAGGGGGAACATCTTCACTCAGAGGATGGTGAGTGTGGAATGAGATGCCAGAGGAAGTAGTGGATGTGGTTTTGATTTCAACATTGAAGGGAGGCTTTGACAGGCACATGGATGTGAGGGATATTGTCGATGGGACTAGGAGGAACAATAGTTTGGCATTGAACACATAGGCTGGAGGGTCTGCACATGTGCTGTATGACTCTATACTCCACCCTTCATCCCCTCCTCTATGTTGCTCAGTATGCCAGTCACCTTACACCCCTCTTCTGCCCACCAATCACCTCAGAATCCTTTCTCACTCCGCTTCTCCTCTTTAGAACGGCCATCTCCCCCATCCACTCGGTCCTGTGGCAGGGTTTCGGCACAAAACATTAACAATTCCTTTACTCCCACAGATGCTGCTCTACCCTCTGAGTTCCTCCAACAATGTCTTAACTTCCATCTGGTCCTGGGTGACAGGAAGTCCTGGCTGCCAGAAGGCCGGTGTTTTTCCAGAGATTCTGCAGATGCTGGAAATCCAGAGCAATACACACACAAAATGCTGGAGGAACTCAGCAGGTCAAGCAGTATCTGTGAAGGGGAATAGTGAATAGTCAACGTTTCAGGCCAAAACATTTCATCAGGATTAGAAGAAAGGTGGAAGAGGCCAAAACTTTCTGGCTTCTCCTTTCCAGTCCTGATGAACGGTCTCAGGTCCAAACATGGATTGTGGAATTTCCAGATCCTTGTCCACAAAAGGCCATGTTGTCAAAGGACAGACAAACCAACCCTCTCTCCCTTGACATTCCCACCCCCGCCTCACCCCAATCAATTCCTCCCAGTGAGGAGACAGGAGGTTACTGTGCAAACTCTCAAATTAAGGACAACTAGCACAGCGACTTACTGTGGAATGATGATGATCTGAATAGAACAGATGAAGAGGAAGACCAAGCAAGCACAGGCCACGTAGGCACCAAATCGGTCATCCACCTCCTTGGAATACTGCAAGGAAAAGAGGGAGGGTGTTCAGAGATTCACAGTGTTCAAAGTTCAATCTACATTTATAATCAAAGCATATACATCACAAATACTACCCTGAGATTCATTTTCTTGCAGGCATTCACAGTAGATCAAATAAATACTATAGAATGAATGAAAAGCTGCACACAGACTGACAATCAGTGCGCAAAAGAAGACAGACCGCAAATACAAGAAAATAACAATAACACATAAAAAAATAAAACATAAGTTTTTGTCATTGAGTGTGTAGATTGTGGAATCATTTCATTTTGAGGCAAATGAAACTATCCACACTGGTTCAGAAGCCTGATGGTTGAACCTGGATGGTTGTTCCTGAACCTGGTAGTGTGAGACCTAAGAGTCCAGTACCTCCTGCTTGATAGTAGTAGCAAGAAGAGACTTGGCCTGGATGATGGGGGTCTTTGACAAAGGATGCTTAGTTCCTCTACCTTCATCACCCTCCCCCTCCTGATCCCATCCAGCTGCTACATACATAGTTCACCTACAGGTTCCCTTTCAAATCTACATCAGATCCAAGTGTTCCCCCTCAAATCTACATCGGATTCAGATGTTTTTCCTCAAATCTACATGATTCAGATGTTCCCCCTCAAATCTACATCAGATTCAGATGTTCCCCCTCAAATCTTCAGTATCAATCTCCAGACTAGGGGACCCTAAGCTCCAGGGCTCAAAGTTCAGGTTCGCTGACTCACCAGCTCTCATGCCTGTTGCTCGCATGGTCATCTGATCCCAGGACCAACTAACCAACATCCTTGGACATCCTTCATGCCATGTCCACATCACTAGCCTTCAACTATGGAGCAGAGGCCTAGACTCCGTCTGCCATTCACCTTTCCTTTAAAGGTTCCCACTCTCACCTCCTATACTTACCAGAATCCAGCACGTGTGTCCTTTGTGTTTCCTGCCTATCTCTCTCCTGCAGTTGTCTTCTACCTTCACACTCCCCTCCCTCAAGACCAACCCTCAGCATCTCATCGGAGTTGTATCTTTGGAGAAACATTTGCACCTCGACCCATTCCCCTCCCATTCATCTTCAAATGCCATTTATAAATTCATCGGTGACACTGCTGTTGGCAGAATCTTTAATGGCAACAAGGAGGGATACAGGATTGGGGAAGATTGGCTGGTTGAGTGGTGTCAGAACAACTTTGCACTCAAAGTCAGCAAGACCAAGGAGCTGATTGTGGACTTCAGGAAGGGGAAGTTAGGAGAACACACACCCATCCTCATCAAGGGGTCAGCAGTGAGCAGCTTCAAGTTCCCAACTGTCAGCATCTCAGAGATCCTTCCTGGCTCCCACACTCTGATGCACGCCAGTGGCACTACTTCATTTGGATTTTGAGGAGATTTGACTCATAAAATGTCCTACAGATGTACAGGGGAGAGAATTTTGATTGGTTGCATCACAAATCTACAAGGTTGGTATGAAGGCTTCAATCCACAGGATTGAAAGAAGATGCAGAGGGTTGTAGACTCGGCCATCATGGACACAAACCTTCCCACTACTGCGTACATCTTCTCGAGGTGGCACCCATCATGAAGGGCCCTCACCTCTGGGACATTCCCTTTTCACATTACTTCCATCAGGCACAGGTACAGGAACCTGAAGACCCACATTCAACTTCTTCAAGCGACAACTTCTTCCTCTCCACTATTAGATTTCTGAATGGTGCATGAACCCATGAACGCTATTTTACACATTACTTTTGTAACTTATGATAACTTAATGTTTTTGCACTGTAATACTGTTGCAAGATTTCTTGTTAGTGATAATACACCCAAGTCTAATTCATAGTTTCACATTCACAACCACCTTCTTAGAATTATTTTTAGCACAACTTGCAAGAAGTGTTTTACCTCTTCCACCTATCACCATCCACACCCCACCCAACCACCTTCCCCTTAACCTGGATTAACCCATCACCTCCCAGCATGTACTCCTCCCCTTCAACCCATCACCTCCCAGCATGTACTCCTCACCTTTAACCCATCACCTCCCGGCATGTACTCACCTTTAACCTATCACCTCCCAGCATGTACTCACCTTTAACCCATCACCTCCCAGCATGTACTCCTCCCCTTCAACCCATCACCTCCTAGCATGTACTCCTCACCTTTAACCCATCACCTACCAGCATGTACTCACCTTTAACCCATCACCTCCCAGCATGTACTCCTCCCCTTCAATCCATCACCTCCCAGCATGTACTCCTCACCTTTAACCCATCACCTCCCAGCATGTACTCCTCCCTTTAACCCATCACCTCCCAGCATGTACCCCTACCCCTCCGCCCATCTTCTCATTCTGTCTCTGACACTACCTTTCCAGTCCAGATGACGGGTATTGGCCAAAATGTTGGCTCTGTTTTCCCTTCCATAGATGCAGCCTGACCTGCTGAGTTCATCCAACATTTTGTGTGAGTTTCTGCTCCTTATATGAGTGGTGCTGTCTCTAGAACTATATGCATTAGGGTTATGGCCAGGAGACCAAGCCCTCAGAGATTAGGGCCAGCTTTGCAAATGATACAAATACAGGGGAGGAGCAGGTAGTGTTGACGAAGCAGAGGGTGTGCAGAAACACTTGGTCATATTAGGAGATTGGGTAAAAAAGTGGTAGATGGAATACAGTGTAGGGAATAAAGGTGTCCACTATTTTCTAAATGGAAAGCATATTCAGAAATTGGATGTGCAAAGGTACTTAGGAGTGAAGTCCCTGTTCAGGACTTCGTAAAGATTAACTTGCATGCTGAGTTGATAGTAAGGAAAGCAAATGCAATGTTAGCATTCATTTTGAGAGGACTAGAACGTAAGAATATGGTTATAGTGCTGAGGCTTTATAAGATATTAGCTAGACCACATTTGGGCCCCACATCTAAAAACAATGTGCTGGTATTGGAGAGGGTCCAGAGGAGGTTCACAAGAGTGGTTCTGAAAATGAAGAGGTTAACATATGAGGAGCATTTGATGACTGGGCCTGTACTTGCTGGAGATTAGAATCTTATTAAAACATACAAAAATTATTGAAAAACCTAGATAGGGTGGACATGCAAAGGATGTTTTTAACAGTGGCAGAGTCGAGGACCAGAAGGCACAGCTCAGAATAGAAAGTTGTCCTTTTAGAACAGAATTGAGGAGGAATTTCTTTAGCCAGAGGCTGGTGAATCTGTGGTTTTCATTACCACGGACAGCTGTGGAGGCCGAGGCATTGAGTACATTGAAAGTGGAGGTTGATAGGTAATTTCTAAAGTAGGGACATTGTGTTGCCTTTAAGGCATTTGTTTAGTTTATTATATTTTCGCTTTAGTAATTCGTTTGTTATCGTTTTCTAGTTAAAGTTAAAGTTGTTTAAAGTAAATTCGTTGTCTGTGATATATCGCGGCATGCGATGACGTCACACCCGGTTTCACCGCGTCTTGTGGGAAAATACCGGTTTGGAGAAACAGGAAGGAGGGGCTTATGTGTGCAGAATCAGCGCGAGAAAAGTTTTCTTTCCACGCACTAGAAACATTAGTGAAGCAACGCCGTAAGTTCATGAGATAATCGATATGTTGAATTAAAAATGTTAATGCTGATTCTGTTAAAAGTAATGACGGTTGATGAAGTTTATGTTTTTTTGTTATTTAAAGAGTTGCGGATAGTTTGTGTTGAAGTGTGTTTAAAGCCAGTCAATGGCGTAGGTAGATTCTGACTGTATGTTGCACTTTAATGTAATATAGTTGTTGTAGTTTTACTTTTGCAAGTATTTATGATGTAAATGTGATGTCAAGAAGGAAACAAATACTGTATATATTTTGTATTGTTTTATCAACAGTTTTCACCATACGTTAATGTGGAAGAGTGAACAGTAAACGGTTAATCTTACTGGGACCCGCCTCATTGATTGGTTTATGCTTGGTGTTTAGTTCAGAGTTCACCTGTGCGAGAACACTACAGACATGTTTGGCACAGCTTTGTGGGCCGAAGAGCCTGTATTGTACTGCATGTTTTCTATGTTTCTATGATAGTTTCTTGATTTAGTGAAAGCATCAAAAGTTACAGGGAGAGGCAGGAGAATGGGGTTGAGAGGGATAATAGATCAGCCATGATGGAATGGCAGGGCAGACTCAATGGGCCGAATGGCCTCATTTTTCTCCCATGTCTTATGGAGATATAACTGTACCACAGAATGAGGAAGAATTGCACTACCGTTTATGTATCTGTGCTGCTCTTGCCCCTTGGTCGGACTGGGATAGCCGGACAACATCAACACTCACCTTCTTTTCTAACTCCGGCTTCCTGAAGGTTAGGAGGAACTTCCGCACGTGCTCGGAACGCAGCCGATCTATGCTTCTGGCATCGATTGCTCGTCCCAGAAACTCATCCACTTCCTCCTCCGGGTTCATGTTTTCTTGAATGCTTCTGCTATAAAGGAGAGGAAAATCCAAATATAATTCAGCAGTAAAGTAATGGATAGTTCAAAGATCAGGCAGGGAGACAGGGCTGTTCAGGAAGCTCAAAGTTCAAAGCAAATTTATTATCAAAGTAACTGTATGTCACCATGTGCTACCTTGGGATTCATTCTCTTCCAGATATTGACAAACAAAAAGAAACACAATAGAATTTTACAAAAACTATACATAAATAGAAACTGATAATGCAAAAAACAAAAGTCTGACACACGAGTTGTAAAGGGTCCTTGAAAATGAGTCTGTAGCTTCAAACCAGCTCAGAGTAGTAGTGAATGATTTTGGAGCCCGATGGTTCTACAATGAATTGACAAAAAAAATCATAGAGCATAGATATTCGAAAAGTGCAGCACAGCCCAGGCCCTTTGCTGTCCTTTTGACCTAGTTCAAGATCAATCTAACCCTTCACTCTCACATAGCCCTCCATTTTTCCATCACACATTTGCCTGGTGGGCAAAAAGTTCAAAGTAAGTTTGTTATCAAAGTACGTACTGTTAATGATATAAAGAATTTATGTAAATTAAATTATTTGCCATTATTGAAAAAAATTCAAGAAGATCTTGATAAATGGATGATGTTACCAATAACATTAGTAGGTAGAGTTAATGCTGTAAAAATGAATATATTTCCTAGATTACAATATTTATTCCAAACATTACCAATACAACTGCCGCAGAAGTTTTTTCAAGAGTTGAATAAATGTGTGAGGAAGTTTCTTTGGAAAGGTAAGATGGCAAGAATATCATTGGAAAAATTGACATGTAAATTTGACCCAGGAGGGTTACAACTCCCAAATTTTAAGAATTATTATAAAGCAAATCAACTTAGATTTATTGCATCTTTTTTTGATGAAGAAAAACCGGCATGGATTAGAATAGAGTTAGATAAGATAGGAGAAAATATACCAGAAGATTTTATATATAAATGGGAATCCAAATGGATATGGGAAAAGAAAGAATCTCTTATATTAAAACATTTAATTGATTTATGGAATAAGATAAATGTTGATGATGAGATAAAGAAATCTTTATTAGCAAAGAGAACCCTAATTCAAAATAGACTCATTCCTTTTACAATGGATAACCAACTTTTATATAACTGGTTTCAAAAAGGGATTAGATATATAGGTGACTGTTTTGAAGGAGGTATATTGATGTCGTTTGATCAACTAAAGAATAAATATAAAATATCAAACAACACTCTTTTCTGTTATTTTGAATTAAGGGCTTATTTAAGAAATAAATTGGGTCAAACAATGTTAATGCCGAAGCCTAATGAAATAGAAATTTTAATTCAAAAAGGAAAAATTTAAAAATTTACTTCTTATATATATAATTTGATTCAAAAACAGACAATTAAACAAGGAATTCATAAGTCAAGACAAAAATGGGAAACTGATTTGAATATTAAAATTGAAGAAACAAGTTGGTCAAGATTATGCCTTGACAGTATGACAAATACAATAAATGTCTGACAATACAATTTTTTACATCAATTATATATTACACCACAAAAAATAAATAGATTAAACCCAAATTTATCTGACCAATGTTTTCGATGTAATCAAGAAATTGGTACTTTTTTACACTCTACTTGGTCTTGTTTTAAAATTCAACCTTTTTGGATAAATTTAAGACTTTTACTGGAACAAATTATTGGAATACAACTTCCACATAACCCAAATTATTTTTATTAGGCGATATTGAAGGATTAATACCGAAACCTAAATTGAATAAATATCAGAAAAAATTTATAAAAATTGCATTGGCAGTAGCCAAAAAAGCTATTGCAGTTACTTGGAAATCAGATTCATACTTAACTATGGACCGTTGGAATAATGAAATATTTAGCTGCATTCCACTTGAAAAAATTACTTATAATTTAAGAGATGAAAATGATATATTCTTGAAAATTTGGCACCCTTATTTACAAAAGATAGGATTAAATATATAGGTCTTTTGAAGATAAAATTATTAGCTATTTGGGAAAAAAAAAGATATATACTAAAGCTATTTTGAACTCCATGGAGCATGTGGGGATCTTCCGATATCCAGGCAATCTTTCTTTCTTTCTCTTTTTTTTCTTTTTTTTTTAGATAGGGATGTTAAGGGGGGGAAGGGTTAAAGGGAGGGGGGAGGGCTGATATTATTTTTCATTACTCTATTATTCTATTCATTCTATGTAATTCTCTTAAAAAAATAATTTAAAATATATATTTTTAAAAAGTACATACTGTTACTGTATACTGCCCTGAGATTTAAATTCTAGCAGGCATTCACAACAGAACACAGAAGTACAATAGAATCAATGAAAAACCACACAGAGATAAGCAGCTAAAGTACAAAAATAATAAGCAAACAAACAGACAAATAATATTGAGTGTGGAGTCCTTGAAAATGAGTCCATATGTTGTGGTATCAGTTCAGTGTTGGGGTGAATGAAGCTATCTCGTACATCAAAACAGTAAGGCCTTATTTGAGTTGGTGTATCTTCTTGTGAGTTATCATTTTTGAAAGAAAGGCCAGAAGAAATATTCCAAAAATAATATAACTGGTTCTTTAATCCTTTTCAGAGTCACAGTCTGCAGGAGAAGCTTTTCAACAACGTACAGGTAGTCCCCGAGTTACGAATGTCCGACTTACGGACAACTCGTATTTAAGAACTGAGGAAGGAGAACGCCGTCCGCCATTTTAAGTCGGATCGCGACGCCATCCGCCATTTTAAGTCGTTGCTGTTGACACTGTGTTGAGTGTGTAACTTCGTATTTGGCTTAAATTTTTCTTAGCAAGATTCACCCTGATCCTGCCCTCCCCCCACTGTTCCGGTCGGCTGGTGGTGCAGTGAGATCAGCGCTGGGCTTGAGAATGGAGTTTCCTGAGTTCGATCCAGTGACAGACCGTTCCCGTGCCAGGTTGATGTCGATCCAGTGACTCCCGTACTATCCATGCCGGGTTGATGTTGAGCTCGCAACTCGACCTCGTAAAAAAAACACTGCCACCTCCAGTTTAAATTCCCACGCGGAATATTGTGGATGATCAAATACCCAAACCCAGCACAGCCCCCACTTGTCCCATTTAACCTGTCTCAGTGCGGTGGACTTTAGGGCTCGGGACCCAGGGCTTTCGGACCCGGGGAATTCAGTGCGGTTGCCCTTAGGACCCAGCGGAGCTCGGGACCCGCCGCCCACAGTGTTTCTGTTCCGTTGACAGGAAGCGATCACGATTGAAAATAAAGTGGAAATAATAAAGCGTTTGGAAAGAGGTGAAACGCCATCGGTCATTGGAAAAGTGTTAGGCTACAGTCGGTCAATGATCGGAACAATTTTAAAGGATAAAGTGAGAATAATGGAGCACGTGAAAGGCCCTGCCCCAATGAAAGCTACAATTATTACTAAGCAATGCAGTGGTTTAATTATTGGAATACATACGTTTCTTATGTGTTTTATATTGGCATAGAAAAGTAAAATATATACTATATACTAAGACAAACGTTTCACTAACTGATGCTAAATAATACTGGATGTACTTGTTCTGACTTACGTACAAATCCGACTTAAAGACGGACTCAGGAACGGAACTCGTTTGTAACCTGGGGACTGCCTGTATATGTGACACTTATAAACCAATACCAGTAACAACACTAATACCAATCCCTCTTACCACTGGCAAAGTGATGGGTGTTCTTTCTTAATTTTGTACTTCCCATGTTTCTGGTAGCTGCACTACAGGCAGGATGTAGAGATTTTGGAGAGGGTACAGAAGAGATTCATTAGGAGTGTTTCAGCCATAAGGAGAGATTAAACAAACTTCTGTTTTTTTCCCTGAGACTGAGGGGAGACCTGATAAAAGTTATAAAAAAGATCTGCATGGTAGTGTAGTGGCCAGTTAACACTATGATAGCACCAGCAGCACAGGTTCAATTCCGTCACTGTTTGTCAAATGTCTGTGTTCTCCCCATGCTTTGTGGGTTTTCTCTGGGTGCTATGAAAGCCTCCCACATTCAAAATCATCTTAGGCTAATTGGTCACATGAGTGTAACTGGGTGGAGTGGGCTCGTTGGGCCTGTTACTGTGTTCTATCTCCAAACTTAAAAAAAAAGAAAATTTTGAACCATAGACCAATAAGTCTGTGGTTCCCTACCCTAGAGGCTTAGATGATAATTTACCCAATGGAGATGTCCAAGTACTAGAGGGCATAACTTTAAGGTGAGAGGGGGAAAGTTTAAAAGAGATTTGCAAGACAAGTATTTTCACACAGAGTGGTAGGTGTGTGGAACAAGCTGTCAGGTATGGTAGAAAAAGTAGATGCAATAGCGTTATTTAAAAAGCCTTTAGACAGATATGTGAACTGGCAGAGGATAAATGGATACAGGTTATGTGCAAACTGATGCGATTAGCTTAATTTGGCATTGTGGTCGGCTGTTTCTGTTTCCGATTTCACAATCTGAGCATGGTTGTGGTAGACAGCAGAGGGCACTCTTGGCCCTCTATAGCCGACAAGGAGTTGAAGTACAATATGGGTCACAAATTCCTTTCAACTCAGAATCACCGACATAGGCTGTGAAATCTGCTGTTTAGTGGCAGCAGTACACGCAATAGATAAAATATACCATAAATTACAATGAGAAATATAAAAAAGTAGTACAAAAAGAGACCAGAAAAGTGAGCAAGACACACAAAATGCTGGAGGAACTCAGCAGGCCAGGCAGCATCTAGGAAGAGCACAGGCGACGTTTCGGACTGAAATCCTTCGCAAAGCAGGATCTTTTTAAAAGGTGGAAGTGACTGTGATGGGGACACCAAGTACCTCCTCATGGTGGAAAGCGTGCACGTAGAACGCGGTGGGAGAAGCAGTTAATTGAATGTGAGTAGCTGGCGTCCTCAGAGGGTCCAAATCGAGAAGCTTGAAAACAAATCTGGAAACTGTGTGGTACAAGCTGGCGACAAAGACATGTTCCCAGAAAGGATACATGGCTGTAGAAGTGAGTTTGTGTTCAGGGGTTCATGGACTGCTCAGAACTACGATGGCAAAAGGAAATGTTCCTAAGACACGGAGTGTGTGCCTTAAGGTTTGCGTACCCTCCTCCCAATGGTAGCAATGAGAAGGAGGCATGTGCTGGGCAGTCAGCGTTCTTAATGCTGTATACCAGGCTTCTCGAAGCATTGCCTTTATGAAGATGTCCACGATGTAATTGTTATATGGTTAAAGAGTTTGACCTTCCTAGCTGACATTATTACCAGTTTAACTCTTTTATTCTATCCACAATATCATAAGACATGGGTCTGGAATTAGGCTATTTGGCTCATCAGTCATTTGATCATGGCTGATTTATTATCCCTCTCAACCTCATTCTCCTGTGCTTTCCAGCAGAACCTTTGATATCCTTAACTAATCAAGAACTTATCAACATCTGCACTCAATGACTTGGCTTCCGCAGCTGCCTGTGGCAACGAATTCCCCAGATTCATCACCCTCTGGCTAAAGAAATACTTCCTCATCTCTGTTCTAAAGGGACATCCCTCTATTCTGAGGCTGTTCCCTCTAGCCCTATACTCACCCACTATAGGAAACATCCTCTAGATGTCCACTCTATCTAGGCCTTTCAATATTTGATAGGTTTCAAAGAGACCCCCTCCCCCATTCCTCTGGACCATCTCCAATGTCAGTTCATCCTTTCTAAAATACAGCGCCCAAGCCAAGAGGGTTAATGCTGAATATGAATTAAGAGGGTGGATCACCCATTGTTTTACTGAATGGTAGAACAGGTTTGGAGGGCTGAATAATTTACTACAGCCCCTATTTTTCTACACTATGGGCTACCAGGGCAAGTGGTGGAAGAGACGAGAAAGAGGCATTATAGAGCCAGTTGGACATGTGAATATGGAGAGATACAGATTATGGGGCACAACTCAGCACATCACTGGCACCAGTCTCCCCTCTACAAACTCTGTCTACTCTTCTCGCTGCATCAGTAAAGCAGCCAGCATAATCAGGGGCCCCATCTCAGGCACTCCCTCCTCTTCCACCTTCCACCAGGCAGGAAATACAAAAGCCCGAAAGTACGTCCCGCGAGGCTCCAGAACACCTATCCCACCGTTACAGGAAAATTAAATGGCTCCCTAGTACTATAAATTGGACTTTTGATCTCACCATCTACCTCATTATGATCTTGCCGCTCATTGCTACCTGTACTGCACTTTCCCTGAGGTTGTTAACATTACTCTTTGACCTGTATGAACAGTACGCGAGACAAGCGTTCCACTGTACCTTGTGCACAGGCAGAAGAGATGGAGTTTTATTCAGCATTGTGCTCATCACATTGTTGGTGAAGGGCCTGTTCCTGTGTCGTACTGTTCTTGGCGATGCACGCTATTTTAGCGGCAGATGCATGGCGGTACGATATTAACACATGTTGCAATGTTTCAATGTACATGTGACAAATAAAGCTAATCTTTATTCTGTGTTCAACGTTCAGAACAATACAAATCGGTGCTGTGGTGCCTGTTCCAGTCTTCATATCCTGATCTGGTATGTTTATCAATATGATACGAGACACTGTGAAAAGCCTTTTGTTTGTCCACCACCCAGAAACCTTTCACTGTGCCTTGATACGTGTGACAATAAAAAACCAACACATCAGATTCGGGCACGTGAATCGAGGCGAGCATCCCAGAAGAGAAGAGATTCTGCAGATGCTGGAAATCCAAAGCAACACACACATAATCCTGCAGGTCAAGCAACATCTATAGATGGGAATAAACATTTGAAGTTTCATGCCAACAACCTTCATCAGGACTGGAAAGGATGTGGGGGGGAGGTAGAAGCCAGAATAAGAAGCTGGCAAAGGGTGTACAACTGACAGGTGAGATCAGGTAAGGGAAAAGCTGGATGGGTGGGTGGGAGAAGTGAGAAGCTGGCAGGTGATAGGTGGAAAAGGTAAAGGGCTTAAGAAGGAAGAATCTGATAGGAGAGTGTACCATGGGAGAAAGAGAAGAGGGGGGCACCAGAGGAATGTAATGGGCAAGAGGGGAGAAGAGAGGAGCCAGAATGAAAAATGTAAAAAGAGAGAAGGAGGAGGGAGGAGAAATGACCAGAAGTTAGAGCTATCGATGTCCATGTCATCAGGTTTGAGGCTACTCAGACGGAATATGGGGTGTTGCTCCTCCAATCTGAGAGGTTTATTTTGTCAGACTAAAACATGAAAACATCCCCTTGGTGTTTCCAAGGCCTTGTTCAACTACAGCAGTGGCATCACCTCAAGTGCATTGGCCTGCAAAAACTTTTTGCAGGCAGGTACTGAAAGTGTGCCAGAATTAATGCCACTCGCATTACACTGGGTGTAACGTACATCTGGTATCTAAAGAAGTGGCCAATGAGAATGTGTTCGTGGCCCGCTGCTATCGCTATCAACTTTAAGATTCGACATGTTGTGCATTCAGAGATGCTCTTCTACACAGCACTGTTGTAACATGTGGTTACCTTCCTGTCAGCTGGAACCACTCTGGCCATTCTGCTCTGACCG
Organism: Hemitrygon akajei; assembly: GCF_048418815.1. Taxonomy (NCBI): domain Eukaryota; kingdom Metazoa; phylum Chordata; class Chondrichthyes; order Myliobatiformes; family Dasyatidae; genus Hemitrygon; species Hemitrygon akajei. The sequence continues at coordinate 98,295,747 of NC_133128.1, read as the reverse complement.
CTCTCATAAACAGGGTGTTTTCAAAGCACCCTGTCTGGCACCAACAATCATTTCATAGTCAAAGTCACTCAGATCTCATTTCTTCCCCATTCTGGATGTTTGGTCTAAACAACAACTGAACCTCTTGACCATGTCTGCATGCTTTTATGCATTGAGTTGCTGCCACATGATTGGCTGATTAGATATTTGCATTAACGTGCAAGTGTACAGGTATACCTAATAAAGTGGCCACTGAGTGTATGTCCTTGATGGTGGAGACAAACCCTGGTGATTTGTGACAGTTTCAGCGTTTTCTAGAGAGCTCTTGCATGCAGTAAAATGATTTTAAGGTTGCTGTGTAATAAAGTGGGCACTGCGTGTAGATTTGTGCCACTGCTACAGAGTTTTGGAGAGTAAATAAAGATGAAAGTATCAGATAAGAGCCAGGCTGCTGCCAAGCTAGAGCACAGAGCTGGGAACATTTTCTACTCTGTGCTAACTTAACCGTGAGAAACAGCCATCGCTGTTCTGTCTCAGCATCTTACAGCTCCGGAACGGCAAATTCTGCCCTCCTTTCTATGACATCTGTAAGCTTTTCTGACCGATCTCAGATAGATCTCTTGGAGAAAAAAACAGCAGAGTCAAAAAGAACACACACACAAAATGCTGGAGGAACTCAGCGTCTGTGGGAAAAGTCAGTTGACATTTTGGGTCAAGACGATCCTGCTCGAAATTCTGAGAATCTCCCTCTGGAAAGGGAGGAAGGGGGAAGAAGGCTGAAGAAGTAGGTGGAAGTGAGGAAGGTGAAACAAGAAGAGCTGCCAGGCAGGGCTTCTTGTAGCCAGAACATATTTCAGAGTGGGAAGACCAAGAGAAGCGCTTGGTGTGAGAATAATCCCACAGGCACTACATATTTTTATTGTACTGTGCACAGTTCAACTGTGCAGCATTACTACTTGAATTGTCAAATCAAATTCTAAAGCAGACCATTGCCTGAATGTATGTTGTAATGTAATAGTTTGTCATTTTTCATTTCTGTTCTGCATCAGCTGATAACTGACTTTGCTTTGTTCTTACATACGCTTGCAATTCTCTGAAATAGATTGTGCCTTCACCTCTGAACCACATCAGAAAAGAATGTTATTAAGTTAAATTGCCCTGGTACCAGACTATATCAATGATTTCTACTACTTCCTTCCAACATGCAACACAATTTTGGCCCATTGATCTCCAGTAGATGGGGTGAATCTCTAGTAGATAGAGTGAATCTCCATTGAATTTCCAGTAGATGGGGTGAATCTCCATTGAATTTCCAGTAGATGGGGTGAATCTCCAGTAAATGGGGTGAATCTTCATTGAATTTCCAGTAGATGGGGTGAATCTCCATTGAATTTCCAGTAGATGGGGTGCATCTCCATTGAATTTCCAGTAGATGGGGTGAATCTCCATTGAATTTCCAGTAGATGGGGTGCATCTCCATTGAATTTCCAGTAGATGGGGTGAATCTCCATTGAATTTCCAGTAGATGGGGTGCATCTCCAGTAAATGGGGTGAATCTCCATTGAATTTCCAGTAGATGGGGTGAATCTCCAGTAAATGGGGTGAATCTCCATTGAATCTCCAGTAAATGGGGTGAATCTCCATTGAATTTCCAGTAGATGGGGTGATTAAGCAGAGTCTTCTTTATTCAGGGGAATGAGCTCAAGAGCCATGGGGTAACATTGCAGCTCTATAAAACCCTGGTTAGATAATACTTGGAATATTGTGTTCATTTCTGCTGGCCTCATCACTAGGAAGATTGTGGAAGCTTTAGAGAGGGTGCAGAGGAGATTTACACTGTCTGGATAAGAGAGAATGTCGTACTAGGATAGTGTGAGTGAGCTAGAGCTAGAGCTCACTAGCAAAGCAAGGTGTGAGGTGACTTGATAAGAGGTGTACAGATTGGTTAGAAACATAGATAGAGTGGACTGGCAGATGCATTAGGGGTTTAAGAGACTTAGATAGGCACAGAGATGACAGAAAAATGGAAGGCTATGAGGGAGGGGAGCATTAGATTGTTCAAAGGTCAGCACAACATTGTGGGTCGAAGGATGTACTTTGTTCTAAGAATCTATGCTGGCTTGTCAGAACAGTACCATGCTGCAACTAAACTCCCCTGCAACCTGCTCTCCGGCCGTTAATGTCAACTCTACCCCCACCCCCAGAATCTACCACTCTCCTACAGACTAAGGACAATTTACAGCAGTCAATTAATCTACTGACCTACACATTTTCGGGATGTGGGAAGGAAGTAGAAAACCTGGAGGAAACACATGCAAATGAATACCTGCAAACTGCACAAAGACAGCACTGAGGCTTGGGGTTGAACCCAGGTTTTTTGACACTGTGAGGGAACAGCTCTACTAGCTGCACCACCCTTCTGTCAATCATTATTGGGATATTAGATCACTGATCTAATATCTCCCTTCCCTCATTGTCCTTGAGAAGGCAGTGAAAAGCCAACTTCTTAAATCGCTCCATTCCTCCCAGTGAATCCACCCATCCCACTATCTCTTTGACCCTGTACTATCAGGAAGGAGGTACAGGAGCATCAAGACTATGCTATGAGACTATTTTATTAACATGTATTGTAATATTCTGGTTTATGTGATACATGTTTTGTGGGTGCACTGTGGTCGTACAACGTTTGGTTGTACTGTAGAGTCAGATGACAATAAACTTGAACTTCAAAAGAACACATAAAATATTGGAGGAACTCAGCAGATCAGGCAACATCTGGAAGGAAATGACCTCCCTCAGCAGGACTGGAAGGGTAGGGGTGAAGCCAAACTAAGAAGGTCGTGAGAGGGGGCGAGTCCAGGCCAGCATGTGAAAGCGGGTAGGAGAAAGTGGATGATGGGAGGTGGTAGGTGGCAGAGGTAAAGGGCTAAAGGAGGAATCTGATAGGAGAGGATCGTGGAAAAGAGGGAAGGAGATGGAGAATCAGAGGAGTTGATGGATAGGTTTATGTAAGTGAGGGAAGGAGAAAGGCTGAGAAGGCCATCAGAAGGGGGAAGAGAAAGAAAATAGTGGGTGGGAGAATAGAGGGGAATAGCTACCAAAACTTAGAGAAATCTTCTAAATTCTTCAAAATCAGTGTCCATGCCATCAGGCTGGAGACAAACCTAGACATTTGAGGTGTTGCTCCTCCAACCTGTGGCTGCCCTCTTGATGGAGGCTGTGGACAGACCTATCCATTCCTTCAGCATTTTGTGTGTGTTGCTCAGGATTTCCAGCATCTGCAGAAACTCTTGTACTTCCTGGGCATGGAGTTCCAGGATTTTGATGAAAAAAGGATAATGCACTACCAAGTCAGGATTGGAAAGTAGTTTTGCATTCCCATATGACTGCTGCCCTCTCTTGATTGGTTGTAGGGAGCACTCTTTGGAAACACTCGGAGGAAATCCATGTGGTCACAGGGAGAATGTACTCTGACACAGTGGTGGGATTAAAACTGGCTCTGCAGAGTGTTGCACTAACTGTTATGTTACCCCCTGTGGATGTCAGGTCACTGGCTATACTTAAAGGAGATTGATAGGTACTTGATCAGTAAGGGTGTCAAGGATTACTGGTAGAAGACAGGAGAATGGAGGTGAGAAAGAAAATCAATCAGCCATGATGAAATGGCAGAGCAGACTGAAAGGCACAATTCTACTCTCATGTCTTATTATCTCTCATATGCAATTAATATGACTCACTCCTAGCCCCTGCACCCCACCAGAAACAAGTCATCATCGTAGCTTGTCACACCAGACAGCCAGCCACTCTAGTGTTGTTTGGTTGATGTTGAGCAGGTCAGTGTCAGCTAAATCCGGTGAGAGTGGGCAGTTCAATGTTCTGCACCCTATCACCACACTCACAGGAGTCGCTGGATTTAATCCCCACTTCACCATATTGTCCTCCGCCCTACAAACTCCTGCTCTGCTCTGTGGGGATTGCACCACGTCTGTCTGTCAAGCAGTGCCCCGTCTGGCAACGATTCTGTGGGTTTTGCACTGTATTGTTTGGTGGGGTCCTGGGTCCTGTTTGTTGCCAGTTGTCAATCCTGTATGTTTGGGGGGATGTTCAGTGCGGTAGTTCCTCCACTGTAGCAAAGCTTTTCCTTGATTTTAGGCGGTTGGAAACTGGCATAGTGGGTGCCGTGGATCCCAGTTCTGTTTACCTTTTTCAATTTTTGTCGTAGTGTGTCTTCGGATCTCTGAGGGAGCAATGCCTGCAAATCTGTAAATGATGTTACTGGGTGTGGGGTGCAGTGTGCCTGTGATTATTCAGCAGGCTTCGTTAAGCAATGGGTCTATTTTCTTCGCATGGCCTGATCTGCCCCACACGGGTGCACAGTATTCCGCAGGTGCATAGCAGAGTGCTAGGGCAGTTGATCTAAGTGTGTGAGTATTAGCTCCCCGTTTCGTGTCCGCTAATTTGTTCAAGAGAGAATTGCGAGAGCCAACTTTCCCTTGGAGTTTTTGGATGTGTGTGACAAATGAGATCGTTCTATCCAATCTCAAGTCCAGGTAAGTTGAAGTTGGACGGTATTCGAGCTCCTTCCCACACCAGAAGATCTTGAGTTTCCGAGCTGCTTCTCGATTCATCAGGTGGAATGCACACACTTGAGTTTTTGATGGATTTGGGTTCAGAGACCATTTTTCATAATACTGCTTCATTGCTTCGAGGACTGCTGTAACTCGTACTTCAACTTCTTGGAAGGAGTTAGCTTGTGTTGCTATGCATAGGTCATCTGCATAGATAAACCTGTGTGTGTTAGGAAAGGTTGGTTGGTTGTTTGTGTAAACATTAAATAGTAGAGGTGCCAGGACTGATCCCTGGGGTAGTCCGTTCTTTTGTGGACACCACCTACTCTTAATTCCATTCATTTCTACATAAAATCTGTGATTTTCTAGAAGGCTTCTTATTACTTTGACTGTGGTTTCATTCTTTAACATTTTAGATAATTTCAGTAGAAGGCCTCTGTGATTCAGTGTTGCATGCTGCTGTTAAGTCGACGAATACTGCCCCTGTAATTAGTCGCATTTCAAAGCCAACCTCAATATACTGGGTTCAGTTCAGGACTTGACCGCAGCAAGAGTGGCCTGGCCTGAACCCGGCTGGGTCTAGTGTTAGAAGTGGTGTTATAAACTCTCGTAGAGTTTATAGAGGGTGCAGAGCAAGGAACAAGGTCAGAAACAAGTAGCACATCTGAGACACGGGAGGGAACTGGAGTGCCCAGGAGAAATGCACACAGTCGCGGAAGAAACATGCAAGCTCTATGTGGACAGTATTGGAGGTCAGGATAGAATGTGGACTTGAGTCAGCAGCACTACCCACTGCCTCCCCACCCCCCCAGCAACCTTCTCATCTTTTATTCTCTCAGCCCCTCCTGCCTTCCACACTCACTATTTCCATGTCTTTAACATTTCCTCCACAGTGTCCTCCCTGTCCCTGGTGTATCTTTGTCCCAGATAATCACCAGTTCTCCTCATCTCAAAGCAAAATATCAATATCTCCAATGTTCATTCTAAAAACATTTAGGCCTCTTTTTGACTGGTCAGGAGTAAAGTGAACAGCCCAATCATGAGACAAGAAGCAGGCACTAGGACCTCATGGAACCACTGACCCTGCATGGTAGTATAGCAGTTAGTGCAATACCATCAACCCCAGTTCTATTTTTGCTACTACCTTCTCCCCATGACCACTGGGGTTTCCTCCAGATGCTCCAGTTTCCTCTCACAGTCCAAAGACAAACACGTAGGTTAACTGGTTCCATGGGTATAATAGAGCTAGGTGGGCCAGAAGGACTTGTTCTCTGAATAAATTCAATATAAATAAATATATCCTGCCAGTTCATGTACCTGACCAAATGCATCTTAAACATTGCTATGGAATCTAGCTTAGGTGCCAAGCTCTGCCAATCCATAACTTCTGTTTGGACAGACAAGCACAGAGTCTCCAACAGGTTAACTTGCTTTCTGGTGATAATGTAAAAATGTTCTTGAGAAAAAATAACATATCCACTTACTTGTCCTTGGCCATGTAGTCCACGATGCCCTGTGAATGAGAGAGAGAGAAAAAGAGTGAAACACCTTGTTAATGTTGACTGAAAAACCACAGATGCGAGTGAATTAAAGCAAAACATTTACAGATGCTGGAAATCTGAAATAAATACAGAAAAATCTGGAAACTCCCTCTGGAATGTAAGGGAATAAGGGGAGATTTAATGAATATATACAAACTCACGAGGGGTAAAGATAGGGTAAGTGCAAGCAGGCTTTCTCCAGGGCTTAGGGTGAGACTAGAACTAGAAGTCATAAGTTAAGGGTGAAAGGTGAAATACTTGTGGGGAAACTTAGAGGATGGTATAAGTGTGGAACGAGCTGCCAACGGATGTGTTGGATGCAGGGAATATTGCAATATTTAAGAGGTTTGGCTAAGTAGATGGATGGGAGGGGTATGAAGGGCTAAGGTCCAGGTGTGGGTTGAAGGGACCAGGCAGAATAACAGGTTATCATGGACTGAAGGCCTTGTTTCTTTGCTGTAGCGCTCAATGATGTTATGACTCTGATGGAAGATCATTGCTCTGAAACAGCTAACTCCGATTCTTTTCCCACAGATACTGCCTGTCCGGCTGAGTGTTTCTGGTAGGTTCTGTTTTTGTTACAGCAAAAGCTGACACCAATTAAAAGATTAATCAGAAACCCTGAGGAGGATAAATCCCATTTTTGGAGCATGGGGCAGGGCGGTTGGGATGAAGAATCTTGAAGTGTAGCTGGGATGATGCTCCTCGATCCAGTGGGGCTGTAGAGCAGTGTACCCACGTTGTGTGACTCTAACCCCCTATTCTGCACGTAATATCGAGGCCTCAGGGTCGAATCGGAGGTCCAGAAGTTGAGACCTGTGAGCCAGAGCCAGGCCTGTGAATCGCTGCAAGACCGCTAGGGAAGCAGAAGCCTAATATCTACAGGCCCAAGTCCAAGCCCGAGTCTGTTGGACACTGGGGATGAAGAGGTGGCCTGTTCTGGGGTTAAAGGATTGTGTAGGGAGGGAAGAATAGGGTTTGCTTTGCTGTTGTTTTGTCACTTGTTGTGTCTGTGTTATTCTGACAGGATTGTGGACATGCATGTTGATGCCAGAAGGTATGACAACACTTGCAGACTGTTCCCAGCATATCGTTGGACTGTGCTGGCTGCTGACGCTAACAATGCATTTCACTGTATGTTTCAATGTACAGGACAGATAAAGCTCAACTTTAACATCTTTTAACTTCAAAAGTTAGACAAATACTATATATAAAAAATAAGAAAAGGAACATTTTAAATTACAGTACACTACCTGAAAGTGTGATGAAAGCAAAGACATGGGAAACTGGAAATATATTTTTACAAGAGGTAATAAACATTGGCAGAGTTACAGGAGGCAAGTGTGAGCTCACTGGACTGGCCTATCAGAGCAACAGCACAGGCACAATAAGCTCAATGGCTTCATTTGATGCAGTAACTTTGCTCCACAAATAACATATGATGTCGCTGCCTCTTCCTGTGCCGATCAACAACTTACTGAGCACCAGGTCATTATGGCTTTATTGGATTATAATGAAGGCTTTATTGGATTAGCAAGAGAGTTCTGTCCGTTAATAATGTTCTTTGTAAGTTCTCACTGTCTATGAGAAGTCAGCAATTTGTCTTAACAGAAAATGCTTATCCCATTTATTGCCCACAACATTGCTCAGTAAAGTCTTGCTAGCACAGTATTTTAGTAGCAATTTAACTACTTGTTGGATTCTACTTTCTACTTGTTGGAAACAAGCAAAAATACTGTTGATAAGCTCTCTCTGTGAAACTATTTTTCTAATGCTGAATATGTCTGTGGCTCGAGAGATTAATAAGAAAACCAAACATGGTTTACTTTCATTCTTCTTTCATTCTGTTCCAAAATTTGTCCAAAACTCTGCTTCCTCCTTGTCATAATTCATAACACTTCCCTTCACACATCGCCCCGAGGAGGGCGACAGAGAAAAAGAGAAAGAAAGAAAGAAAGAAATGGTTTACGCTGTTGCTAGCTCAACTGAATCAGAATCAAGTTTATTATTACTGACGTACAGTACTGTGCAAAAGTTTTGGGCTGGAGTGCCCAAGACTTTTGCACCGTACTGTATGACGTGAAATTTGTTGTTTTGCAGCAGCAGTACTGTGCAATACATAAAATATAACTTACTATAAAAATATATATATTAAAAAATTAAATAAGCAGAGCAAAAAGAGAGCAAATATAGTGAGGTAGTGCTCATGGATTCATTGTCTTTTCAGAAATCTGATGGCAGAGGGGAAAAAACTGTTCTTAAAACAGTAATGAGTTGGGATGTTTTGTTGAAGTTGTATAAGACATTGGTGAGGCTAATTTGGAGTACTGTGTGCAATACCTAACTGCAGGAAAGATATAAATAATGTTGAAAGAGTACAGAGAAAACTTACAAGGATGTTGCTGAGACTCAAGGAAAGATTGAAATGGTTAGTACTGTATTCCCTAGAATGTAGAAAATTGAGAGGAGACTTGATACAAAATTGTGAGGGTAGAGTTAGGATAAATGCAAGCAGGCTTTCCTCACTGCTTTAGATGAGACTACAACTAGAGGTCATGGGTTAAGGGTGAAAGGTGAAAATTTTAAGGGGAATGTGAAGGGAAGCTTCTTCACTCAGAGGTTGTGAGAGTGTGGAATGAGCAGCCAGCACAAGTGGTGGACATGATTTCAATTTCAACGTTTCAGGTTAGTATGTATAGGTACATGGATTTGAGTTGTATGGAGAGCTATGGTTCGAGCGCAGGTTGATGGGACTACTCAGTTTAAATGGTTCAACATGTACTAGATGGACTGAAGGGCCTGTTTCTGTGTGACTCCGGCTGTATAACTTCGAGATGAGAGCAAGCATTTGATCTGTTTTGATAATCCTGGTTAAGGGATAAATGTTGATCAGGATTGCAGAAGATAAACTCCTTTGATCTTGTTCCACATAGTATCACAGGATCTGTTACACCTACCTGAGAGGACAAATATCATCTACAAAAAAGCAGCAGCTCCATTTGTCCAATTCTCCACCTCTACTGTGCTTTAGCTTGACATTATCTCGCATGTCATTTCTTGAGATAAAGCCCTACAAAAAATGTTTCATCCATCTCCTATGTCAATTAAATTAATCTGCTTGACCGGTTAGCATTCTGGCTAATATCTTCAGATATTAAGGTAATCAGGGGTCATGAGATTAGTGCAGGAAAGTGGTGCTGAGATAAATGATGGTATTATGTAACAGCTGAGCAGACACGAGAAGCTGAGTGATCCACCACTGTTTTGATTTTTCACGTTCTTACTTTCTTATGACCCTTCTGCTCTGTTCTGTTGTGGTCTCCTCAGATTGCCAGTTGTAAAAACACAAGAATGAAAGAAAAGAAAATGCTCAATTACATACATACCGTAGATCTTATACAGAACAGTAATATTCAGGAACAGGCCATCGACCCACCCTAACTGCACCAACCATGATGCTAATCTAAACTAGTCTTGTCTGCCTCTATGTGGTATATGTCATAAAGGTTGGCTGCAGAGGATTTGTGGCTAATTCCATGATCAGATGGCTGAAGGGATTGGGAGTCCAAGGCCAGAGCCAGTGGCAAGCTATAAAAGAACTCTCAGAGGTAGCCGAGCGAAGCAGCCACTGGTTATGGATGAAGAGAAGTGACTGCAACTGAGCCCTAAAATGCCCCACGGCTGGCCAGATGTGAAGGGGGTGCATTTGGGCTGCCGGGCCGCACTGTTGAGTCCTCTGGAGATGTAGTAGGCTTCAACTGATGAAACAACTAATAAGGGGGGTGCCCACCTGATGACCTCTGGGAAGCATCTGCCACCCACCAAGATCTGTATGCCATGACCCAAGTTAGGATCTGCTTATCAAAGGGATTGAAACATCTAGTCCCAAGAGCTTCAACTCTGTTTCCTGTCTGCTCATGCGTCTGTCTAAATGCCTCTTAAATATTGCTATCTTATCAGTTTTGGCCACTTCCCTTGCAGAACGTTCCAGGCACTACTACAGTCAAAACACATATCTTGCAAGTTTTCTTTAAACTTCCCCCTCTCACTCACAGCAACACGCACTAATATTTGTCAATTTCACCACTGGGAACAAGACTCTGACTAGCTACACTTTTAAATGTTTATATGTATTTCATCAGGTCATGTCTCTGCTTCTGATGCTCCAAAGAAAGCAATTCAAGTTCCTTCAGCCTCACATTGTATCTAACACTTTCTAATCCAGGCAACATCCTGGTGAACCTCTTCTGACCTTCTCCAAGGCCTCCACATCCTTCCTGCAGTGCAGAGACTAGAATTGCACACAATGTTCCAAATATAGCCTACAGTGTCTATAAAAAGCATTCAAAAACTGGGAAGTTATCATGTTTTATTGTTTTCAAACACTGGATCACTTTGCAGGGATCTGTTTTCACTCTGACACGAAAGTCTTTTTCTATTGATCAGTGTCACAAAAACTAAATTAAATCCACTGTGATTCAATGTTGTAAAACAATGAAACAGGATAACTTCCCTGAGGTGAATACTTTTTATAGGCACTGTATAAATAAACAAAATCAGTGCAGACACCTAGTGCAGATAATGAACTGCCTTCATACAATGCTTTTGATGATTGCATCCTCCAAATCATTTTCATTGTAACATTTAAGAAGATTGTTGATACCTTCAAATTCTTTGTAATTCCTAACTCGATGAAGTAATGCAATTGTTTCATTTTCACTCTCAGCCATTTCTGGCATCTCCAAGCCTCAATGCTTGAAACCACAGTGAGCAAAACAGTACTGAATTGTCTTACTGCTTATTTCTCGCCAACTACCTAGACCGTAGCCCTCCATACCCTTCCTACCCATGTACTTATCCAAGCTTCTCTTAAATATTGAAATCAAACTCATCCATCGCTTCCGCTGGCAGCTCATTCCACACTCTCACCACCCTCTGAGTGAAGAAGCTCCCCCTCAAGTTCCCCTTAAACATTTCACTTTCAACCCATAATCTCTAGTTCTAGCCTCACTCAACCTCAATGGAAAAAGACTACTTGCATTTAACCTTTCTGTACCCCTCAGTTTTACATACTTCTAACAAATCTTCTCTCATTCTCCTGCACATTGATGGGAAAGACTTAAGGGAACTTAAGGATTTTGCAAAATTTTCCCAGGATTTATAATGGACCTACCAGACTGTATTAAGATAGAATCCAACTCTGGGAATGTATTTCCACAACTAATCTGGAGTTCTGTGATTGAACATCAATAAAATTAATGGCGTCAGAAGTCAAGCACATTTACTGTGGCAAAGGGTGTTTTTTACCCAGTATGTATTTATGGAACTGTAGTGGCGCGCAAAGCACTATGAAAGGAACACACGGAGGCAGAGAGAGCTGAACTCGGAATGGCTTTACTGATTCAAACTCGCGCACTTAAATCTCCCCTCCCATAGGTCCCTGCGACCAAAAGGGCGGACGTGACATCAGACTGTCCCCGGAAGGACAATCACGAGCGTCTGCCTGCGGCTCCCGATGACAGTTCGAGCCCCGTGTGTGTGGACCGCCACACCACCCCTCCCCCCCGGAAACGTCCATTGAGGGAGTGGAGCCCCCAGTCTGTGTGGCTTGCCTGGGTGGCCGGCCTGGCCAGTGCGGTGCGGGTACTCTCACTGGTTGCTCAATGTCCAAGTGGGCCAGTTTGAGGCGGTCCACTTTAAAAGTCTCTTCCCGGCCACCCACCTCCACGATACACGTGGATCCATTGTGCCGGATCACCTTGAAGGGTCCCTCGTACGGCCGCTGTAGAGGTGACTTGTGCATGCCCCTGTGAATAAAAACATATTCACAGTCTCGGAGGTCTTTAGGAGTGAAGGATGACGTGGGACCATGCCTGGAGATCGGGACCAGTGCTAGGGTCCCTACCTTGTCCCGCAGCCTCGTTAGCACCTCTGCTGGAATTCCGTCCGAACCTCGGGCCTCTGGTACGAACTCGCCCGGGACCGCCAGGGGGTGCCGTAGACCAATTCCACCGAGGAGGTGCCCAGGTCCTGCTTGGGGGCTGTGCAGATGCCAGTACGACCCAGGGAAGCTCATCTGTCCAGTTGGGACCCCTGAGGTGCGCCATCAGGGCCGACTTGAGATGCTGGTGGAATCGCTCTACCAAACCATTGGACTGGGGATGGTACGCTGTGGGGTGATGCAGCTGGGTGCCCAGGAGCTGCGCCAGAGTTGTCCACAAACCAGACGTGAACTGCGCCCCTCTGTCAGAGGTGATGTCTGTTGGGAGGCCGAACCTGGTGATCCAGTTTGCAATGAGCGTCCTGACGCAGGACTCAGTGGACGTGTCTGCGAGCGGTATGGCTTCCGGCCATCTGGTGAACCTGTCTACCACGGTAAAGATATACCCGGTGCCCCAGGAGACTGGCAGGGGGCCGACAATGTCCACGTGGATGTGTTGGAACCTCCCTTGCGTCGACTGGAACTGCTGGAGGGGAGCCTTCACGTGCCGCTGGACTTTGGCGGTCTGGCAGTGTACGCAGGACCTGGCCCAGTGTCCGACCTGTTTGCGCAAACCATGGCAGACGAATCTGTCCACTGCCAGCTTGATGGATGCCCGGATGGACGGGTGGGCCAGGTCGTGTCGAACACCCGGATGGACGGGTGAGCCAGGTCGTGCAGTGTGTCGAACACCCGGATGGACGGGTGGGCCAGGTCGTACAGCGTGTCGAACACCTGGATGGATGGGTGGGCCGGGTCGTGCAGTGTGTCGAACACCCGGATGGACGGGTGGGCCGGGTCGTGTCGAACACCCGGATGGACGGGTGGGCCAGGTCGTGCAGTGTGTCGAACACCCGGATGGACGGTTGGGCCGGGTCGTGCAGCGTGTCGAACACCCGGATGGACGGTTGGGCCGGGTCGTGCAGCGTGTCGAACACCCGGATGGACGGGTGGGCCGGGTCTTGCAGCGTGTCGAACACCCGGATGGACGGGTGGGACAGGTCGTGCAGCGTGTCGAACACCCGGATGGACGGGTGGGACAGGTCGTACAGCGTGTCGAACACCCGGATGGACGGGTGGGACAGGTCGTGCAGCGTGTCGAACACCCGGATGGACGGGTGGGCCGGGTCGTACAGCGTGTCGAACACCCGGATGGACGGTTGGGCCGGGTCGTGCAGCGTGTCGAACACCCGGATGGACGGGTGGGCCGGGTCGTGCAGCGTGTCGAACACCCGGATGGACGGGTGGGCCGGGTCTTGCAGCGTGTCGAACACCCGGATGGACGGGTGGGACAGGTCGTGCAGCATGTCGAACACCCGGCGCCACAATGCCGCTGGTACCACGGGTCGGGGTTTGCCGGTAGACACGCCACACAGGAGTCGATCCGATGGAGACGTCCTCCAACTGGAGCCCCGAAACAGCGGTGCGGTAAGCCAGGATTTCGGTGTCCGACCGTTGTGTTTCCACCAGTGCTGCGTAGTCTACTCCTGTGGACGATATGCCTGAGTGGAGGCAGGGGCGAGACAGTGTGTCGGCAACGATGTTGTTCTTCCCTGTGATGTGGCGGACGTCCGTGGTGAATTCTGAAATAAAGGACAGGTGCCTCTGCTGCCGAGCCGACCATGGGTCCGATACCTTGGCCAGTGCGAAGGTGAGGGGCTTGTGGTCCCTATACACGGTGAACTCCCTTCCCTCGAGGAAGTACCAGAAATGCCGGACAGCCAGGTAAAGCGCTAGCAACTCTGTCGAAGGTGCTGTACTTCACCACTGGTGGCCATAAGTGCCAGCTAAAGAAAGCGAGTGGCCCTCGACGAGCTGCTCCAGGACTCCGCCAATTGCCACATCAGAAGCGTCGACTGTGAGTGCCCTGGGTACATCGACTCTTGGGTGCACTAGGAGGGCCGCTTTCGCCAGCACGTCCTTGGTCTGCTCGAACGCCTCCATGGATTCCGCGTCCCATGCCACTCCTTTGGCCTTGCCAGCCATCAGATGGAACATGGGTCTCATGATGCGGGCTGCCGTCGGCACGAACCAATGATAAAAGTTGACCATCCCTACAAACTCCTGCAGGCCCTTGACCGCGCTGGGCTTGGGGAACTGGCGGACGGCCTGGACCTTGTCCAGTAGGGGAAATGCGCCACGTCGGTTGACTCTGGCCCAAGAAGTTGATCTCTGTCAGCCCGAACTGGCACTTCGCCGGATTGATTACCAGTCCGTGGTTGCTCAGGCGTTGGCAGAGCTGGCGCAAATGTGCAACATGCTCTTGGTGCGAACTGCTGGCCACCAGGATATCGTCCAAGTAAATGAAAATGAAATCCAGGCCACGTCCCACTGAGTCCACGAGCCTTTGGAAAGTTTGGGCTGCATTCTTGAGACCGAAAGGCATCCTCAGAAATTCGAACAAGCCGCACGGGGTGATGAGGGCTGTCTTGGGCACGTCGTCGGGGTGCACTGGGATCTGATGGTATCCCCTGACCAGGTCGATTTTGGAGAAAATGGTCGCTCCGTGCAGGTTCGCCGAGAAGCCCTTGATGTGGGGTACCAGGCATCTGTCGGCAGTTGTGGTGTCGTTGGTTCCAGATGCCATCTGGAACGTCGGGGTCACCAACGTAGTGGCGCACAAAGCGCTACGAAAGGAACACACAGAGGCAGAGAGAGCTGAACTCGGAATGGCTTTACTGACTCAAACTCGCGCGCTTAAACCCCCTTCCCATGGGTCCTTGCGACCAGCGGGGCAGATGTGACATCAGACCATCCCCGGAAGGTCCGCCCCGAGCGGGCCGCGCGTCTGCCTGCAGTTCCCGATGGCGGTTCGAGCCCCGTGTGAGCACTCTAAATGATTTTCCATACTCCCTCTCACGTCAGTCTTCAGCAAATATGATCAAGGTGAGATCTCTGCTCACTTAGTGCTAGCGTCTGAGCCAGCTGGAGATGTGAGTTCACTTTTAGCTAGATTAGCTGGAGAAATGAAGATCATTCTCGGGGCAGAGGAGACTTAGCCGGGATTGTTTAAAATCAGGAAGCATCGAGTAGAGTGTTTCAGCGTAGACATGACAAAAAAAATCCTAACCTTATCTTAAACAAGGAAAATCAGTAAAAGATATAGATTAGATAATTAAGCAATTGGATAAATATAGGAAAGCAAAAGAATTACAGGATGGTGGGGAAAGCTGACCAGCAGGAAGTACACAAGCTGGTGTCCTGGTGCATATAGACTT
Source organism: Hemitrygon akajei (assembly GCF_048418815.1). Taxonomy (NCBI): domain Eukaryota; kingdom Metazoa; phylum Chordata; class Chondrichthyes; order Myliobatiformes; family Dasyatidae; genus Hemitrygon; species Hemitrygon akajei. The sequence continues at coordinate 98,280,461 of NC_133128.1, read as the reverse complement.
CAGGAGAAATGGGTCTCCTCTCCACCCTCTCAACATCGGTTAGTACCGATTCAGCACTCAGGTTCCTGGGCATTATTACTTCACAGCACCTCCCATCTCCTTCATTGACAACAAGGCTCAGCAGAGGCTGTACTTCTCGTAACAGTTGGTAAAACTCCATCTTCACCAGAACATACTGGTACAATTCTACACTGGCATCAAAGAGAGCATCTTCACATCAGTCATTACTGTCTGGTTTGGTAAAACTCCATCTTCACCAGAACATACTGGTGCAATTCTACACTGGCATCGAAGAGAGCATCTTCACATCAAACATCACTGTCTGGTTTGGTGTATCAAACTCACACGATATACAAAAACTACATCAACTGTCAGGTCACCAGAAAAAGTAATTGGCTGCAGTCTACTATCACCACAGGACTTGAACGTGTCCAAACAAAGAAGCAGGCAGGAAAAATCATTGTGGACAATACCCACCCCAAAAACTGCCTTTTTCAAAAGTTCTTAATAACTTCTTCTCCCAGGTAGTTAATCCAATCAACCATTCTAGTTAGTTCCCCACCCCTCTATCTATGCACTGCACTGAAGACACTTTAAACTACATCTTATAAAGCTACTTCCATTGTAAATCCACGCTGGTACTTACGTACATTTTATTCCATATTTATATTTCCAACATTAATGTTATATAATCGTTAGTCTTTACAATTGTTCAATGCTTTTTTTTTGTTACAGGTCACACCCTGACCAACACAGCACAGCAAATCCCTGAAACATGTAAGTGTATATGGTGAACAAAGATGATGCTTCATCGTTAGTAAGAACATCGGAAGATAAGAGCAACGAAAAATCTGCTGGGGAAACTCATTGAGTGTAGCAGCATCTGTGGGGGAAAATTGAAATTTTGTGTTAAACTCTGTATCAGGGCTGCATCTTGCTAATTGGCAAACCATCCATCTTTCAAACCGACCTGGTGAATATTTGTTACAGGCCAACCATGACAAATACCTTTCTTGGTCAAGATCAAAGCTTTTCCCTAGAGTCCAGATGCTGGAGTTGGAAGTTTGAGAGAGTACAGAGAAGATTCACAAGGATGCGACTGGACTGTGGAGCTTGAGTAAGAAGAATAGGCTGGTGTGTAGGAGCACACACAAAATGCTGGAGGAACTCAGCAGACCAAGCAGCAGCTATGGAAAAAAGTATAGATGATGTTTTGGGATGAGACTTTCAGAAGGACCCAGCCCAAAATGTCAGCTATATTTTTTTCCATAGATGCTGCCTGGCCTGCTGAGCTTCTCCAGCATTTTGTGTGTGTTGCTTGGATTTCCAGCGTCTGCAGATTTTCTCACGTAGTATGTAGAAGGATAAGTTTTATAATATCATGAATGGTATAGAAAAGGTCTTTTTCTCAGGATAGGGAGTCTAAAACCAGAGGTTGAAGGTGACAGGGAAATATTTTAGAAGAGGCCAAAGGGGAACATTCTCACACAGAGTATAGCAGGAATATAGAATGCTCAGAGAATGCCTATAGATGCGGGTACAATTACAAGGTTTCAAAGGCATTTAAACAGGTATTGTACATGGATAGAAAAGGTTTAGAGGGAAATGGACCATACTACAGGCAAACAGAACTACCTCAGGTCAACAACATGATCATAGACTCATGGAGCAAAAATGCTGGCAGGAATAATAAAGGGAACAGCAGACACTTCAACTTGTTCCAGTCTCACCACCCTCTGAGTGAAGAGGTTTCCCCTCATATTCTTCTTCAACTTTTCACCTTTCACCCTTAGCCTATGACCATTAGTTGTAGTCCCACCCAACCTCAGTGGAAAAGCCTGCTTTCATTTCCCCTGTTTATACCCCCCATGATTATGTATACCTTTATCAAATCTCTCATTACGACATTCCAAGGAATAAAGTCCTAATCTATTCAGTTTTCTCCTTATAACTCATCCTTGTAAATTTTCTCTGTACTCTTTCAACCTTATTTACATCTTTCCTGTAGGTAGGTGACCAAAACTGCACACAATACTCTAAATTAAGACTCACAGATGTCTTGTACAACTTCAACAAAACATCCCAACTCATTACTGTTTTAAGAACAGCTTCTTCCCCTCTGCCATCAGATTTCAGAAAAGACAATGAATCCATGAGCACTACCTCACTATATTTGCTCTCTTTTTGCTCTGCTTATTTAATTTTTTTAATATATATTTCTTATCATAAATTATAATATACTTTATGTATTGCACAGTACTGCTGCTGCAAAACAACTTTCACATCATATAGTACTGTGCCAAAGTCTTAGGTATGTGTGTGTGTGTATATATATATACATATATACACATCTTTCATGTTTTGCTATTGCACAGTGCTGTACTTGTCAACGTCAAATGGAGAGTGAGTTTGAAGGCCAATGTACCAAAAGCTTTCTTTATGACCCTATCTATCAGTGACACCACTTTCAATGAATTGCGGACCTGTATTCCCACATCCATTTGTTCTACAGCACTCCTCAGTGCCCTACTGTTTACTACGAAAGACCTACACTGGCTGGTCCTACCGAAGTGAAACACCTCACATTTGCCTGCATTACATTCCATCTGCCATTTTTCAGCCCATTTTTCCAGCTGGTCCAGAACCAGATACAAATTCCGATAAAAAAACACGAAATTACCTCCTCCCATAGATGCTGTCTGGCCTGCTGAGTTCTGCCAGCATTTCGTGTTTTTATATTTATTTCCAGCATCTGCAGATTCACTCGTGTTACAAATTCCGACAGTCTTCCTCACTGTCACTGCACCCCCAATCTTGGAGTCATCTCCAAATTTGCTGATCCATTCAAACACAATATCATCCAGATCATTGTTTTAGATGACAAACAACAACAGGCCTAGCACCGATCCCTTTGGCACACTACTAGTCACAGGCCCCCACGTACAGAGGCAACCCTCTACTACCAGTTTCTGGCCTCTCCCACAAAGCCAGTCTAATCCAATTTACTACCTCCTCTTGAATGCAGAGCGACTGAACCGGCTTGACCAACCTCCATGTCGGACCTTGTCAAATACCTCGCTAAAGTCTATTGAGACATCTACTGCCTTACCTTCATCAACTTTCCTGGTAACTTCCTCAAGAAACTCAATAAAATTGGCTGGACGTGACTTACCATGCAATAAGAAGCCATGCTGACTATCCTTAATCAGTCCACGTTTATCCAAATACTTATATACCTGGTCCCTTAGAATACCTTCCAATAACTTTCCCACCACTGATGTCAGGCTCATCGGCCGATAGCTTCCTGGTTTATTTTTACAGCCCTTATTAATACAACTGAACTACCTTCCGCCCTCCAGTACCTCACCTGGCACTGAGAATGATTTAAATATCTCTGTTAGGGCCCCTGCAATTTCTGCACTTGCCTCACACAGGGTCTGAGGGAAACAGCTTGTCAGGCCTTAGGGATTTATCCACCCTGATTTGCCTCAAGGCAGTACACACCTGCTCCTCTGAAATCTGTACAGGGTCCATGAAGTTGATGATGCTTTACCTGACATCCATAGACTCTGTGTCCATCTCCTGAGTAAATACCGATGCAAAAAAATCCACTTAAGATCTCCCCCATCTCTTTTGGCTCCACACATGGATTACCACTCAGATCTTCCAGAGGAACAATTATGTTCCTTACAATCCTATTGCTCTTAACACAGCTATAGAATCCTTTAGGATTCTCCTTCATTTTGTCTGCTAGGGCAACCTCGTGCCTTCTTTCAGCCCTACTGATTTCTTTGTAAGTGGTATCTTGCATTTCTTATACTCTATAAGCACCTCATTTGTTCCTACCTGACTATACCTGCCACACACCTCCTTCTTTTCTTAACCAGGGCCTCAATATCTCTGGAAAACCTTGGTCCCCTAAACCTGTTATCTTTACCTTTTATTTTGGCAGGCACATACAAGCTTTGTACTCTCAGAATTTCTCTTTTGAAGGCCTCGCACTTACTAAGTATACCTTTGACAGAAAACATCCTGTCCCAATCCACACTTGCCTAATCCTTTCTGATGCCATCAAAATTGGCCTTTCTCCAGTTTAGAATCTCAACCCGTGGACCACACCTATCTTTTTCCATATTTACTTTGAAACTGATGGCATTATGAACACTAGATGTAACGTGTTCCCCTGCACACACCCCTGTCACCTGCCCTGCCTCATTCCCTAATAGCAGATCAATTATCGCAAACTCTCTCGTTGGGACTTCCATGTACTGATTATGGAAACTTCCCTGAGCACATTTGACAAATTCTATCCCAACTGGTCCTTTTACAGTATGGTACTCCCAGTCAATATGTGGAAAGTTAAAATCACCTACTATTACAATCATATGTTTCTTGCAACAGTCTACTAATCTCCAAATTTGTTCCTCTAAATCCCCGGAAAATCTGGTGGTCTTTAATATAGCCCTATTAATGTGGTCATACCTTTCTTATTTCTTAGATCCTCCCATAACACCTCACTAGACAAGTTCTCCAGTCTGTCCTGACTGAGCACTGCTGTGACATTTTCCCTGACTAGTAATGCCACCCGTCCTCCTTTAATCCCTCCTGCTCTGTTGTGTCTAAAACGATGGAGCCCTGGAATATTGAGCTGCCAGTCCTGCCCCTCCTGTAACCAAGATTCACTAATGGCTACAATATCATAATTCCATGTTGATCCACGCCCTGAACACATCTGCCTTTCCTCCGGTACTTCTTGCATTGAAATAAATATAGCTCAGGACATTAGTCACATCATGCTTAACAACATTTGTCTGCACAATGTCTCCACTAACTGTTCTGGCGTGCTGGTTTGCAACCCCCTGCAACTCTAATTTAACACCTCCCCCACCCCTGTGCAGCACTAGCAAACTTTCTTGCTAGGATATTAGCCCCCGGGGCAAACCATCTCTTCTGTATGAGGGGAGGAAGAGGGAGAGTGAGAAGGTGAGGGAGAGAGAGTGAGAGGTGAGGGAAAGAGGGAGGGAGGGAGAGAGGGAGAGGGAGATAGAATGAATGAACCATGAATATATAGTGGGATAACAAAACAAAGATTTCATATGACTCCCATTTGCCTGATCTTCCAAAGATTTCTATGTTTCTTAGGCAAAGGGCCTCCTCAATACCCCTGAACTAATTGGGTCTCAGAAGGAAAGTTAACATTAATGAAATGAGAGGCATTCTCATACAAAATTGTTGAGATGCTTGACAAGTTAGATGCAAAGTTGATCTTTCCTTGGGTGAGATGTATGGAAGCATGATTCACTGTCTGAAATTAAGGTAATCATCCATGCAGAAGAGAGATGAGGAGAAATACCTTCACACATTCGGCACTTAATCTTTAGAATTTTCTAATCATCAGACCATAAGAGATAGGAGCAGAATTGGGCCATTCAGCCCATTGAATCTGCTCCACCATTCAATTATGGCAGATTTATTATCACTCTCAAACACATTCTCCTGCCTTCTCCCTGTAACCTTTGACACCATCAACCTCCACTTTAAATATACCAAATGACTTGGCCTCCACAACCATCTGTGGCAATATATTCTACACATTGAAATTTCAAAGTTCAAAGTAAATTTATTATCAAAGTACACATATGTCATTATGTATAAAATCCTAATATTCATTTTCTTGTGGGCATTCACTGTAAATACAAGAAACACAATAGAATCAATGAAAGACCTTAAAAATGGGACAGACACACCACTAATGTGTAAAATACACAAAGAGAAAAAAAGAAATAACAACAAATAAATAAGTAATAATTATTGAGAACATGAGATGAAGGGTCATTGAAAGTGGAAGAGTCATTGTTGTGGGAATAGTTTACTGATGGGGCGAGTGAAGTTATCTCCTCTGGTTCAAGAGCCTGATGGTTGAGAGGTAATAACTGTTCCAGGTCGCTGTGATATGGGTCAGGAGGCTCTCCTTTGACCACCCTCTGGCTAAAGAAATTCTTTCTCATCTCTGTTTTAAAGGAGCATTCTTCTTTTCTGAGCCCGTGCCTTGCGGTCCTAGATTCTCTCACTGATGGAAACATCCTCTCAGTGTCCAGGAATAAGCGGGTTACCGCATGAGGAACATCTGGCAGCTCTTGGGCCGAACTCCCTGGTGTTCAGGAGAATGAGGGGGGAATCTCATTGAAACATTTGAAATGTTAAAAGGCCTGAACAGATTAGATATGGCAAAGTTATTTCCCATGGTAGGGAATTCTAGGACAAGAGGGCACGACTTCAGGATTGAAGGACATCCTTTTAGAACGGAGATGCAGAGAAATTACTTTAGTCAGAGGGTGGTAAATCTGTGGAATTTGTTGTCATGAACAGCTGTGGAGGCCAAGTCTCTGGGTGTATTTAAGGCAGACATAGATAGGTTCTTGATTACCCAGGGCATCTAAAGGTATGGGGTGAAAGCAGGGGAATGGGGATGACTGGATGAAGTGGATCAGTCCATGACTGAATGGCAGAGCAGACTTGATGGGCCGAATGGCCTACTTCTGCTCCTATATCTGTCATACGGTAGGCGTTGGGAGTGGACTGAAAAGCAAGACACAGACACTGAACTACCAGGAACAGGACTTGGCATGAGAAGGAAGCAAGGGAAGTGGGGAAGAAAGGACGCTGGACATGACAAAGACCCTGGACGAGACAAGGATTCTGGGCCTGGGCTAGGACTTGATGAGGATAGCGGAACCAGGACATGGAACTGGGAACTAGGAGCCTGGGCTTGGACTCCGAGCCAGAGACTGGACAAGGAACCTGGGTCTCGACTCGGGCTCGGACTCCAGAACCAGGCGAGGACAAGACATGGCTACCGGATGAGGAGAGGCACAGGACTGGACGTGAGGCTCCTGGACAGGACAAGGGAACCCCAGCACAGGATGAGGGAATCCCAGCAAGGTACTCCTGGGCTGGGCGAGGCACATCGACAAGACGAGAACACAGAGCCTGGGTCGAGGGAGAACAGGAACGCAGAACACAGAGTCAAGGGAGAGACAGGAACATGGTACACCGAGCCGGGACCCCTTCTTGGGTACAGGACGTAGGGCCGGGACTAACTACACAGAATGCTGAACATGACGAGACAGTTCCCAACGCTAGGTAGCGGCAGAACGGCCGGACCCACCTAGCGAAGGCGTGAACTCAGACAGACAGTTCCAAATGGCGAGGCTCCAGACAGAGGCAAGGCAAGGCGAGGCTCCAGGCAGAGGCAAGGCAAGGCGAGGCAAGGCTCCAGGCGAGGCAAGGCGGGGCGAGGCTCCAGGCAGAGGCAAGGCAAGGCAAGGCCCCAGACACAGGTTGCGGGGCAGGGCTTCGGAGGGAAGGAAGGAACAGTCCAGCCTCAGGGTAATGGCAATGATGGCCTAACTTACCCCACAGAGGCGAGGACAGGATACTGACGGGACAAACCCACACAGAGGCAAGGACAGGATACTGACGAGACGAACCCCAGAGACAAGGAGAGGATACTGACAAGATGAACCAGCCTCCAGCCTTGAACCCAGGGCCACTTATATTCTCGGCCCCAAGACGAGAATCAGGTGACTACGATTAAGCCCAAATGAGACAAGGGAACGCCGGAAGACCCGGAGTCTGGAGTCCATGGACTGGACCATGAGCTGGAACGCAGACTTCACAGACCGGACCATGACAATATCTTATGGTCCACTCTATCTACCTGGGCTCTCGAAGCTCAGTCACGAATAAAGGGACTCGTTGATTTTCATGCTTTAAGGAAACCAGAGGCTATGGGATTATAGCAGAAGAGTTGCACTGTAAAAGGTCAGCCAGTTATCACGCAAACCAGTTTCTACTCCATTAACTGTCTACATTTCCCACTGACTTGAAAAAGCAGACAATATAATCAAAGGTCCCTCTCAATCTGATCATTCTTTCTTCTTCACTCTCCTATCTGGCAGAAGGTACAAAGGCCTGAGTACATGAGCCACCAGCTTCCATCTCACTGTTATCAGACTCTCGAACTGACATCTCACACGCTCAAACCTGAACTCGGTATCTGTGAGGCTAAAAGTCCGGGGCCAAGGAATGGAGGCTTGAAGATGGTCTGTCCTAGGATTGGAGGCCTATCTGTGTGTGTGAGAGGGGGTGGGAATGGAGATTGTTTTGCTGTTGTTGTATGTGTTCCGCTGAATATTGTGGTCATGCTATGTTGGAATGTGCAGCAATATTTGTGGGATGTCCCAGCATATCCTTGGCTGTTAACGTAAATGACGCACTTCACTAATGTTTTAATGTTCATATCATCAATAAATGAATCAGAACCTGAACCCTTGATCTCCCGATCTAATCTTGTCGTGACCCTTGCACTTTATTTGTCTAAAAACACTCTAACATTATATTCTACATTGTTTTCCTTTTACTACCTCAGTCTAATTGTGTATAGAATTATCTGTCTATCTATCTGGAAGGCAAGCACACAAAAGATTCTCACAGTATCTTGATACATGTGACAAGAATAACACAATACCAATACCAATGTATTAAGTGGCACAGGAGGTATAGAGGGTGAATGGCCTGCTCCTGCTCCTATTCCTTATGTAAGCGAGGGTCAACCAAGGTAAATACAATCCCTGAAGCCGAAAGCTGCGTTGACGGCAGAAATGTGGTGACACTTGTGGGCTGTTCTCAGCACAAACCCTGCTGATTTGATTTGATGCAAACAATTAATTTCACTGTATGTTTTGAAGTTTTAATGTACTGAACATGTGAAAAATAAAGAGGACATTCTTGATATTACTAATACTGATCCTCCTTATTCACATGTAGTTAAGTTTTGCTGCTCCCATGTGTGACTTTAATTTGTGTATTCCAGTTAACAATTTTGGTACTGGATACTAATCTAGTATATTGCAATCTCACCAACACAAATGACAGGATTTTCTGGTAGTCACCCATTTGAGTTTCTGTTTCCATTCCCATTCTAACGCTTCTGTCCATGGCCACGATGACAACAGTCAGGTTGGAGGAACAACACCTTATATTTCATGTAGGTAGCTTCCAACCTGATGGCATGAAATTGATTTCTCTAACTTGGGGTAGTTCCTACACCAACCCATCATGCCCTGATCTTTCTTTCTTCCATTTCTCATTCTACTTCTCCTCTCCTCACCTGCCCATCTTATCCCTCTGGTTCCCCTCCTTCTTCCCTTCCTTCCATGGTCCACCGGCCTCTCCTGTAATATTCCTTCTTTTCAGCCATTTACATCTTCTACCAATCACCTTCCAGCTTCTTATTTCATTCTCCCTCTGCTGCTACCAACATAGCCACCTTTCCCCTTAGCTGTTCTCACCTATCACTTTCCAGTTTGTATTTTCCCACTCCCACCACCTGCTTATTCTAGCTTCTGCCCACTTCCTTTCCAGTCCTGATGAAGGGTCTGGCCTGAAACTACATCTGTTCACTCCCTTGCAAGTATGCTGCCTGACGTGTTAAGTTCCTCCAGCAATCTGTGTGTGTTGCTCAAGATTTCCAGCTGCTGCTGAATCTCTTGTTTTTATAAAACATAGAACAACACAGCACAGTACAACCCTTCAGCCCGCGAAGCCATACTGACTTTTTAACTTATTCTCAGAACAATCAAATCCTTCCCTCCCAGATAACTTCTCTTTATCCATGTGCCTATCTAAGAGTCTTTTAAATGTCCCTAATGTATCTAGCTCTGCCACATTCCACACACCCACCACTCATTGTATAAAAAGCATATTTTTGACATCCCTCCTATACTTTCTGCCAATCACCTTAAAATGATGCCCCCAGTATTAGCCATTTCCATCCTGAGATGAAGCCTCTGGATGTCCACATAATCTATACCACTCATCATCTTATGAAACTCACCACAATTCACCTCTCACCCTCCTTCGTTCCGAAGAGGGTTTTGGACATTCTGCCCCTGGCTGCTGGGAGCATTAAATGGAGGCCAAGAGGTCACCTGGAACGTTAGTGAAGGCAATGCAGTGTGATTATCAATGTGGAGAGCTGTGGATTACCGGTACAAGGACCAGAGTGTAGAATGAAGAGGAGTACAGGTAAGAAAGGCTCAGGTGAGGGATTCAGCCACCGCAGGGCTGGGGTTCGGCAACACTATGGAGCTTGAAATTCTTTGGGAATGGAACTGAAAACCAAATCTCTGAGTACATCACAAAAGCCTGAAAGTTTCGATCTGACTGCTGTCATACTCTTGAACATTCTTCTTGTATGCTAAGATGATTGTTTTGGCTTCATGATCTATCTGCACTGCACTCTTTTGGTAGCTGTTACACTACATTTTTTCCAGAGGCCCAATGGAATCAACAGGGGAGGCTCCTAACAGGTAGAGGCAAGGGATTTAAAAAGTACCTTCCATGGGCTTTCGGCTTTTTCTGATGGACCAATCTAATTGACAGAGGAGGCTCCATACAAGTAGAAGTAAGGGATTCAAAAAATAGTGATCATGGGCTTTTGGGTTTTTCCACAGAGATCTGTTCTGGGACCTCTTCTCTTAGTAATTTTTATAAATGGCCTGGATGAAGAGGTAGAAGGGTGGGTTGGTAAGTTTGCTGATGATACAAAAATTGGGGGGTGCTGTGGATAGTCTGGAGGATTGTCAGAGGTTACAGTGGGACATTGATAGGATGTGGAACTGGGCTGAGAAGTGGCAGATGCAGTTCAACCTGGATAAGTGTGAAGTGGTTCATTTTAATCAGTCAGGTCTAAAGATAGAATATATTAATGGTAAGATTCTTGGCAGTGTGAAGGATCAGAGAGATCTTGGGGTCCATGTTACTAGGACACTGAAAGCTGCTGCACAAGTTGACAGCGTTGTTCAGAAGGTGTATGGTGTGTTGGCCTTCATCAACCATGGAATTGAGTTCAAAAGCCATGAGGTAATGTTACAGCTATACAAGACCTTAGTTAGACCCCACAGAGTACTGTGTCCATTTCTTGGTCACCTCACTACAGAAAGGATGTGAATACTATAGAAAGAGTGCAGAAGAGATTTACCAGGATGTTGCCAGGATTGGCGAGCGTACCTTGTGAGAATAGGTGGACTGAACTTGGTCTTTTCTCCTTGGAGTGATGGAGGATGAGAGGTGACCTGATAGAGGTGTACAAGATGATGAGAGGCATTGATTGTGTGGATAGCCAGAGGCTTTTTCCCAGGGCTGAAATGGTTAACACGAGGGGGCATAGTTTTAAGGTGCTTAGAAGTAGGTACAGAGGTAAGGGGTAAGTTTTTCACACAGAGAGTGGTGGGTGCATGGAATGTACTGCCAGCGATGGTGGTGGAGGCAGATAGAATAGGGTCTTTTAAGACCCTTTTAGATAGGAACATGAAACTTAGAAAAATAGAGGGCTATGCGGTAGGGTAATTCTAGGCAGTTTCTAGAGCAGGTTACATGGTTGGCACAACATTGTGGGCTGCAGGGTTTGTAATGTGCTGTAGATCTCTATAATCTATGTTCTATAATCGTATCATGAATCATTAGCAAGGACAAATAAAGATAAGGTAGGAACCAGCAGAGCGGCCATTGTTGGAGTGAACCAGTGTCAGAATATGGAGGCTTTGGCTCAACACGCTTCAGCAAGAACACACTTGGGCGAGTTAAGTTTCTGGTAGGTTTCTTTTTCATTCTTTGTCTGCTAGAGCAAAGTTAGTGTAGTGAGAATGGCTCCAGGGGCTGTATGTTCTTTGTGTGAGATGTAGGAATTCTGGGAGACCTCCTGGATAGCCACATCTGCACCAGGTGCACCAAGCTGCAGCTCCTCAGAGAACATGTTAAGTAACTGGAGCTGCAGAGCAATAACCCTCAGCTCATACAGGAAAATGAGGAGGTGATAGATCGGAATAGATAGGAGCTACAGATGGTATTCAGCTGTATACCCTCAGTTTCAGGGGGATTCCATAGTTAGAGGAGTAGATACAAGGTTCTGTGGACGTGAAAGAGATACCTGGATTGTATGTTGCCTCACAGGTGCCAGGGTCAAGGATGTCTCAGATTGGGTCCGCGGCATTCTAAAGGGAAGGGTAGCCAGAAGTCTTGTATATATCGGCACCATTACATAGGTAGGAAAAGGGAGGAGATCCTGAAGAGAGAATTTAGGGAGTTGGGTAGAAAGCTGGAAAGCAACACCTCCAAGGTGGTAATCTGGATTGCTGCCTGTGCCACGCTTCAGCAAGGGTAACAATAGGATGATTTGGAAGATGAATGAGTGGCTGTGGAACTGGTGTAGAGAGCAGGGGTTCGGATTTTTGGATCATTGAGATCTTTCTGGGGAAATTATGACCTGTTCAAAAGGGATGGATTACACCTGAACCCAAGGGGGACAGATATCCTGTGGGTAGATTTGAGGGATTTGTGGATATCCTTTGAGGGAGGATTTAAGCTAATTTGGCAGAAGGGTGGGAACGGACTGATATGGCTGTGGATGGGACAGTTGGTATATAAGTAGGTGCAATGTATAGTGAGAGGTCGGGAAGGACAGACACACAAGATTGTAGTCAGTGGGATGAGTTGCCGTGTAGCATGAGGACAAAATCACAATGGGTGACAAATACATGACCCAAAGGAGTTATATTTGAAAGCATACAGTATATGGAATAAGGTAGATGATCTTGTAGCACCATTAGAGATGGCAGGCATGACATTGTGGGCAGCTCAGAGTCGTGGCTGAAAGAAGATTATAACTGGGAGCTTTACACACTGTATCAAGGAAAGTCGGATAGGCAGAGCAGGTGGTATGGCTCTGAGGTTAAAAAGTGAAATGCAATCCTTAGAAAGAAGTGAAATCGGATCAGATGATGTTGAATCCTTCTGAATAAGGTTAAGATACTACAAGGTAAAAAGACCCTGATTGGAATTATATACAGGTCTCCGAGCTGTAGGCAGAATGTGGGTTACAAGTTACAACGGGAGACAGAAAAGGCATGTAAAATAAAGGCAATATTATGATAGTTATGGGATATTTCAATATGCAGATAGGTTGGTGATGGATCCCAATACAGACAATTTGTAGAACGCCCATGGAATGGCATTTTAGAGCAGCTTGTGATTGAGACCACTAGGGGATCAACTATTCTGGATTGACAGTTGTGGAATGAATCAAATCTGATTAAGGAGCTTAAGGAAAAGGCTATTCTGGATTGGGTGTTGTGTAATGAACTGAATTTGAATATGGAACCTAAGGTAGAGGAACCCTTAGGAGACAGTGATCATAATATGTTAGAATTCATTCTGGAGTCTGAGAGGGAGAAGTTAAGGTCAGATGTATCAGTATTACAGTGGACTAAAGGGAATTACAGAGGCATGAGAGAGAGGAGCCAGCCAAAGTTGATTGGAAGGAGACACTAGCAGGGATGATAGCAGAACAACAATGGCTGGAGATTCTGAGAGCAATTCAGAAAGTGCAGGATAGATACATCCCAAAGAAAAAGTATTCTAAAGACAAAATGACACACATGTGGCTTACAAGGGAAACCAAAGACAGCATAAATGGCAAAGAGAGGAAAAATTACTGGGAAATTAGAGGATTGGGAAACTTTTAAAAAATACGGAAGGCAATAAAAAGGCCATAAGAAGGGAAAAAAAGAAATATACAGGTAAGCTAGCTGATAACATCAAAGTTATTGCAGATATATTGTATAAAGAGTAAATGAGAGGCAAGAGTAGATATCGGATTGCTGAAAAATTGTGCTGGAGAAGTAGTATGGGGAGCAAGGAAATGACAGGCGAAATAAATGTATTTTGTATTATTCTTTACTGTGGAAGACACTAGAAGCATGTTGGAGGTTCTAGTGTGTCGGGGGAAGAAATGAGTGCAGTGCCATTACCAAGGAGAAGGTCTGAAGGTAGAAAGGTCACCTGGACCAGATGGACTACACCCCAGGGTTCTGAAAGAGGAGGCTTAAGAGATTGTGGAGGCATTAATAATGATCTTTCACTAAGATTATGACATGGTTCCAGAGGACTGGAAAATTGTAATGTCACTCTACTCTTCAAGAAGGGAGGGAGGCAAAAGAAAGGAAATTATAGTCCAGTTAGACTGAGGATGGGAAGATGTTGATGTCTATTGTTAAGGATGAGGTCTCAGGATAATGGAGGCATATGATAAAAATGGCCAAATTCAGTATGGTTTCATTAAATTTTGCCTGTTGGAATTATTTGAGGAAATAACAAGCAGGATAGACAAGGGAGAGTCAATGGACACTGTGTACTTGGATTTTCAGAAAGCTTTGACAAGGTGCTGCACATGAGGCTGCTTAACAAGGTAAGTATTACTGGAAAGATACTAACATGGTTAGAACATGATTGGCTGATTGGCAGGAGGCAAAGAGTGGGAATAAAGGGAGCCTTTCCTGGTTGGCTGCCGGTGACTAGTGGTGTTCCACAGGGGTCTGTGTCAGGACTGATTCTTTTTACTTTCTATGTCAACGACAAATGACGGATTGATGGATTTGTGGCCAAGTCTGTAAGAAGATTTGAAGATAGGCGGAGGGACAGGAAGTGTTGAGGAAGCAGGGAGGCTGGAGAAGCACTTAGACAGATCAGGAGAATGGGCAAAGTAATGGCAGATGGAACACAATGTATGTCATGCATTTTGGTGGATGGAATAAAAGAGTAGACTATTTTCTAAACAGAGAGAAGATTCAAAAATCCAAGGTGCAAAGGGACCGCGAGTCCTTGCGTAGAAAACCCTGAAGGTAACGTGCAGGTTGAGTCAGTGGTGAGGAATGCAAATGCAACGTCAGCATTCATTTCAAGAGGGCTCAAACATAAAAGCAAGGACATCTTGCTGAGGCTTTATAAGGGACTGCTGAGTCCTCGCCTTGAGTACTGTGTGCAGCCTTGGGCCCCTTACCTAAGAAAGGATGTGCTGGCATTGGAGAAGGTTCAGAGGAGGTTTGCGGAAATGATCCCTGAAATGAAAGAGTTATCGTATGAGGAGCATTTGATAGTGCTGGGCCTGGATTCACTGGAGTTTAGAAGAACGGGGAGTGGGATCCCATTGAAAACTATTGAATGCCGAATTGCCTAGATAGAGTGGATGGGGAGAGGATGTTTGCTATAGTGGGGGGGGGGGGTCTAGGATGAGAAGGCGTAGCTCAGATTAGAGGGACATCATTTAGGATGGAGATAAGGAAGAATTTCTTTTTCCAGCGGGTGGTGAATCTGTGGAATCATTGCCACAAACGGCTGTGCAGGCCAGGTCTTTGGGTATATCTATGGCTGAGGCTAACAGGTTCTTGATTATCCAGGATGGAAAAGGTTAAGGGAGAATGCAGGAGAATGGGGCTGAGAGAGAAAATGGAGCATCCATGATGAAATGGCAGAGTAGACTCGATGGGCCAAATGGTCTAATTCTGCCCCTATGTCTTTTGCTCTTACGGTGTTATTCTGCATTGTTGTTGATTTACGATACTGTCGCTCAGTGTACTGAGTGATGAATTGCTTTGTATGCAAGACAAGCTTTTCACTATATCTTGGTACATGTGACAATAATAAACCAAAATGCCAATAAACCGATACCAATTCACCCCTGTAACCAGTCCTCAGACGTTAACCCTTCCATCCCTGCTGCCAACTAGGAATAAACACAAGAGTTTCTGTAGATACCGGAAATACAAAGTAAGACATGCAAAATGCTGGAGGAACTCAACAGGTCAGGCAGCGTCTCTAGAGAGGAATAAATCAGTCGGCCAAGATCCTGCATCAGGAAAGCAAGGGAGAAGAAGCTAGAATAAGATGGGGGGTGGAGGGGTTGGGGGCGGGGAGAGGGGAAGGAATACAAGCTGGAAGGTGGAAGGTCGAGCCAGGTGAGAGGAAAGGAAGGTGGGTGGGGGAAGGGAGATGAAGTGAGAAGCTGGGAGGTCATAGGTGGGAAGGTTAAAGAGCTGAAGAAGAAACCTGACAGGAAAGGACAGTGGGCTCTGGGGGAAAGGGAAGGAGGAGCTCCAGAGGGGGTTGAGGGGCAAGCGAGAAGAAGTGAAGAGGTGAGAGGGTAACCTTATTTCCCCTCTTAGTTTGTACTCCTGTCCCTTCTCCCCACTTTCATATTCTGGCTTCTGCCCCCTCCCCTTCCAGTCATGTTGAAGGATCTCAGCTCAAACCATTTGACTCTTTATTCTTCTCCACAGATGCTACCTTACCCGCAGAGTTCGTCCAGCATGTTGCGTGCGAGACCAACCAGGTGATTCCACATTGAGGCCAACACATCTTCCCTGAGGACCCAGTGCCCAGAGCTAAAGCAGCAAGAGGAGAACTGACACTGGAGACTGAACAAAAGTGAACAGCACAGTCATGGTTTACTGCTTCACACAGATTAAGCTGTTGTCATGCCAACCATTGGCACTCAACACTGTCAAGCACAGCGGGAGCCCTCTGCAGTTTCAAATGAACAGCATTATGTATTTTCTGACTGTTTCAGGAGATTTACTAAAAATAGACAAATGAATCTCTTCAAAATCTTTTGGTTCCTTTTATTTTTCATGAGTCTAGGTGATCAGAATTTAACAATATCCACAACAGTCCAGAGAAATGACCCGGCACAGAGTTTTACAGCAATGAAACAGGTCATTAACCTTATCTGCTGCGTGCTCAGTTGAACCCCTTCTTCCCCTCTCTCTCCTTCCTCCTAACTCAATCGGTTTATCTTTCTAGTCCATTCTTCCCGTTATGTTTACCTGGTTTCTCTTCAAGCGGGACTATCAGTTAACAAAATGTTGAAAGTTAGATTTGCCTCAGTAACTTTTAGCACCGTCACTGCTGAAAGATGGGGAAATACTGCTCCTATCAGATTCCTTCTTCTTCAGCCCTTTATCTTTTCCACCTATCACATCCAGGTTTCTTCTCATCCCTCACCCACCCACCTTCTCCCACACCTGCCAGCCTGTACTCCTCCCCTTCCCACCACCTTCTCATTCTGGCTTCTGTCCCCTTCATTTCCAGTCCTGATATAGGGTCTCGCCCCAAAACGATGACTGTTTATTCCCCTCTATTGATACTACCTGGCTTGCTGAGTTCCTGTTTGTGTTGCTACAGGGAATAAAAGTTTCTAAGACTACCTGAATTGATTTTCACACATATCCCCACAAGGATGTGACTCTCACATTTCCTCCCTCATGCCTATATTGGTATATTGGTTTATTATTGTCACGTGTGCCAAGGTATAGTGAAAAACTTGCCTTATAGACTATTCATACGGATCAGTTCTGGTATGGGCTTTCAGGCTGTTTCACCTTTTGCCCAAAGGGAGAACGCCTGGAGTTTGGTGATGTTGTCTGTATTACTGTGGCAGTATCAAAGTGCAATTCTAGGGGCAAGACACTGGTGGTGAAGCTAACATGGCTCCTGCCTTACAGCTCCACACACATGGTTCCATTACTGGATTGCTAGAAAGAGTGAAGAAAAAATTTGAGAGGATGTTGCCGGGACTTGAGACTGAGTTATAGACAGAGGTTGAGCAGGCAATAAACACAGGAGATTCTGCAGATGCTGGAAATCCAGAGCAACACTCAAAATTGCGGAGGAACTCAGTAGGTCAGGGAGTATTTATGAAGGGGAATGAACAGTCAATGTTTCTGCACAAAATGTTGTGTGTGTTTCTCTAGCTGAACAGGCTTCAACTTTTTTTTAGCTAAGGTGAATTTGTAGTCTTTTTGCCGTATCAAAGGAGGTGATGGATCAGCAGACAGGAGGGAGAATGAAAACTTGGCTGAGCAGTGTAATAACAATAGACCCTCTCTCAATGTCAGGAATACCAAGGAACTGATTGCAGACATCCATCGGAGGATCACAGGTAGAGAGGGTCAGTAACTTTAAATTCCTGGATGTCACTATCTCAGAGGATCTGTCCTGGACCATCATATAAACATAATTGTGAAGAAAACACGACAGTGCCTCTACTTCCTCATGAGTCTGCAGAGCTTTGGCAAGTCATCAAAAGCCTTGGAAAACTTCTGTAGATGTGTGGTGGAAAGTGTGCTGACTGGCTGCATTACAGCCTGGTATGGGAACATCAATGCTCTTGAGTGGAAAACCCCACAAAAGGTAGTGGATTTGACACACTACATCATTAATTAAACACTCCCAACCATTGAGCACATCTGCATGAGATGTTGCTGCAGAGACGCAGCATCCACCATCAAAGATCCTCACCACCTGGCCCATGCTCTTTACTCACTGCTGCCTGAGGTAGAGGGTAGAAGAACCTCAGGACTCGCACCACCAGGTTCTCCTGAACAAAACGGGATTGCTACATTTATTTAAGGACTCCGTTATATTGTTATTTCATGCTCGTTATTTATTGCTATTTATTTATATCTGCATTTGCACAGTTTGTTTACAGTTAACAGTTCTTGATGTTCACAGTTACTGTTCTATAGATTTGCAGAGAATGCCCGCAGGAAAAAGAATCTCAGGGATGTATGTGGTGACATGTATGTACTCTGATAGTAAATTTTACTTTGAACCGTGAACTTTTCCAAGGGTTGAGGAATCAAGAACTAAAAGGAATAGGTATATGGTGAGAGGAACCTGGGGGAGAGGGCACAGAGTGGTCAGTGTATGGAATGAGCACGTGGCTGAGGCAGGAACCTAAACAATATTTAAGCAGCCCTTAGACAGGTACATGGACAGGAGAGGTTCAGAGGATATAAGCTGAATGAGTTCGGATGAACATCTTGGTAGATGTTGGGATAAAAGGCCTGTTTCCTGACTCTATAGCTCCACCAGAGAAAGGAACCTGTTATCATTACCTACTCTGGCCTGCATGGGATGACTCTTAAATACTCTTTCCCAACAAGAGACCCAATAGTTGGACAATAAAGTCTTGCATCTCATTAGTGAATATATATAGGGTGGTTAGCACAACACTATTACAATCAGGGGCGCTGGAATTCAGAGTTCAATTCCGACCATGACTGTGAGAAGTTTGTGTGTCCTTCCCATGAGCATATGGATTTCCTCCAGGGGCTCTGGTTTCCTGCCACATTCCAAAGACGTACGAGGTAGTAGGTCATTGTAAATTGTCCCATGGTTAGACAAGGGTTAAATAGGTGAGTTTCTGGGCAGTGCATCTTGTTGGGCCTGTTCCAATCTGTATCTCTAAATAAAAATTCATTACTTAATTTAAAAAGAACCCTGTTCTTGCCTTCCAAACTAGCCTGAGGGCTAAATAGCCTACAAAGGTTATTTTTAAACAAATTTCACAAATTTATTTATTTTTACAAATTTCACGACATGTCGATGATACTAAAGCTCATTCTGATTCAGAGGTTATTTTTAAAGTTGATGGATACAGAACCAGTTCGTACATTCAAATGGAAATTGAAGGAGCACTTGAATTTGCAGTATGTCAGGAAATGCTGACACGATTGCTCTGTTTGGAGCCAGCATAGATACGATGGGCTGATTGGCTTCTCCCTGGGCTGCAATGATTCTGTGAGATGGACTCTGAGAATCAGATTGTTGAGGATTCCAGACCTGGATTTATGCTTGCTGGGATGCAGTTTTGCATCTCCTATGTTATTTCTATATGGAGTCAAACATTGATCAGATCAATATATACGCTGGATTTGAACTCCTGTGTCAAAGCTGGCCTATCAGCACTCTAATCAACTTCTGCATATGCATTGATGGTTTCACTGGGTTTGAGTTGGCACCCAGGCCAGCTAATCACAGTTCAAAGCTTTGCTTCAAAAATTGGGAATTATCAGTCTGGAACGCACAGCCGAGGTGGTGGTGGAGGCAGATAGGTTTGGGACATTATGAGACTCTTAGTTAGGCACATGGATGAAAGAGAAATGAGGGTTAATGTGGGAAGTTTAATTGATCTTGGAGTAGGTTAATAGGTCAGTACAACATCATGGGCCAAAGAGCCCATATGGTGCTCTGCTGTTCTATGTTTCCTACAGAGGTTTTCCTGTGCCCAAGCTCACAGTGGATGAAGTGATTCTACTAACTTTTAATTTTAGTCATGGGTTAATACCACGTACTGAGAACACGTACCACCAGACTCAAGGACAGTGCCACCCCCGCTGTTAAAGGACTCTTGAATGGAGCTCTGCTACATTAGAAGATGAACTCTCGATCTCTCAAAATCCTTGCAGTTTACTTGTCTACCTGTTTGGGTGGAGTTTGCATATTCTCCCTGTGCTGCATGAATTTCTTTCACATGTCCTGGATTCCTCCCACATCCTAAAGGCGTGCAGTTTTTTTCAATCCAATTAATTACAAACACAAAATATTCTGCAGATGCTGGTAATCTTCAGCAGCACATAAAATGCTGAAGGAACTCAGCAGATCAGACAGCATCTCAGGAGAGGAATGAACAGTCAATGTTTTGGACTGAGACCCTTCATCAGGACCTGTATTTGATCTACTGCCCAAGTTCACATCACAGTGGATCAAATGATCCCATTAACTTTTTAATTAATTCAATGAATTACATTTTGTTTGAAAGAGTTTTATAGAGGCCCTTCAGCCTAAATGGTCCATGATGCCCAAGATATCCACCCAAGCAAACCCATTTTCCAGCATTTGGTCTGTAGCCTTCGAAACCTTTCCTATCCAAATGTCTTTTAAGTATTGCGAACCTATCAGTGGATCAAGGTGTGAAGTAGAAAGCCCAAAGGAGTTGAACAGGCTTTTGTATCTTCTGCCTGTCAGGAGAAGGGAGAAGAGAGAATGTTGATGGTGGGACGGATAACCGATTGTTCAGACGCAGGATGCTGCCTGGTTTAGAGAGTATGGATTATGATCAGAGATTAAGGGATCTAGGGCTTCAGTCTTTGGAGAGGAGGAGGATGAGAGGAGACATGATAGAGGTGTACAAGATATTACGAGGAATAGACAGAGTGGACAGCCAGCGCCTCTTCCCCAGGGCACCACTGCTCAGTACAAGAGGACATGGCTTTAAGGTAAGGGGAGGGAAGTTCAAGGGGGATATTAGAGGAAGGTTTTTCACTCACAGAGTGGTTGGTGCGTGGAATGCACTGTCTGAGTCAGTGGTGAAGGCAGATACACTAGTGAAATTTAAGAGATTACTAGACAGGTATATGGAGGAATTTAAGGTGGGGGGTTATATGGGAGGCAGGGTTTGAGGGTCAGCACAACATTGTGGGCCGAAGGGCCTGTAATGTGCTGTACTATTCTATGTTCTATGTAAGTGTAGACTGTTCTATGTTCTATTAGCGCAGGAACATGATCACTGCACTCTGTTACTGCTCCGGAAGTGTTAAAGAGTTAATCTATCTGAATGCTGGGAGAGGGAAAGGTTAGATTAATCATCGTAGGCTAAAGGGCATTAGCTTGTTGCACTTTTCTACATTCTATCCACTGTCGCCTCAGAACAACAAACTCTACGTCCTGTATAATAAATCTGATTCGGGGTCACATGAGATTAAATGGCGCTGGGATCAGGGCTGCAGAGACTGTTTTGTCTGTTCACACAAGTAGGGGTAAGACATTTATCGCTTCTGGTGGTGACTCTCTCACATTCCAGTCATGCCTGTGAATCCGCTCGGTGGTGCTGCCTGTGAAAATCTTACTGAACAGCAGTGAACACTCAGCTATCGCATTGTGGTTGTTTGCTGAGGTAAGTTTCCACGGCAACATCTAGATAAATGAGTCGTTTAAAAAAAATGGAACCACATCATTGGCACACAGGATCAGAGCTTGTTAAACCTATCACCCGGTTACCAAGGAATGCCCAGCTCTTGGTCAACCGTGATTTACAAAAGAAATCTGGAAACACCCATCAAACCAGGCAGCATCTGCAATGTACATTCTCCCTGTGACCACGTGGTTTATTTCAGCCCAGCACATTCAGAGTTCAGACTTCACTTCCAGCACTGCCTGTAAAGAGCGTGTACGTTCTCCCTGTGACCATGTGCTTCCTCCGGATGCTCGGGTTTCCTCCCATACTTCAAAGATGTACTGGTGAGTAGGTTAATTGGTCATTGTAAATTGTCGTCCTATTAGGCTAGTGTTAATATAGTTGGGTTGCTGCATTGTGTGGCTCGTTGGGAAGGAAGAGCCTGTTCTGCTCTGTATTTCTAGTTCAATTTATAAAGTTCCACCCCAGATCACAAAGCACAAAAACCATGGGCAGGACTGTAAAGGGGATTGGTAATGTAAACTGTCTGTAGCTGCAGTACACGTCAGATTAAGCAAGGGTACTCCTATAATCCCTCATCTGGGCAGCACGAGAGCATGGTGGTCAGCACAATCAACTCACACGGCCAGAGATTATTGATCAGGGTTCAATTCCTGCTGCCGTCTGTAAGAGCTTGTACATTCTCCCTGTGACTGTGTGGGTTAGTGACCTGTGGGCATGCTATGTGTGGTGACATTTGCAGGCTGTATCCAGCACATCACAAATAATGCATTTCACTTTATGTTTCAACGTGCACGTGACAAATAAAGCTAATCCCTTGGAGTACCAAGGGATTTCTTGGACCACAGGGTACAGCCTCAGAACGGAGGGACATCCATTATCTCTTTGGAGACACAGCACTGAATCAACTCTTCCAGTCCAGTCCTTCAAGCCACACCACCAAGCAACCCCCAGCTTAACCCTAATCTACAATGACCAATTAACCTACTAACCGGTACATCTTTGGACTGTGGGAGGAAACCAGAGCATCCAGAGAAAACCACACACAATCAACTGGGAGGACGTACAGACTCCTTGCAGAGGATGCTGGGATTGAACTTCAAACTCCGGCGTCCCAAACTGTAATAGTGTTGCGCTAACTGTTAACTACCGTAGCACCCACCAACATTTAGAACAGAGATATGCAGGAATTTCTTTAGCCAGAGGAGTAGTGAATCTGTAGCATTCATTGCCACAGGCAAAAGTGGAAGCCAAGACATTAGGTATAATTAAAGCGGAGGTTGATAGCTTCTTGATTAGTTAAGTTGTCAAAGTTATGGGCAGAAGGCAGGAGAATGTGGTTGAGAGGGATAATAAATCAGCCATGATGGAAAGCTGGAGCAGATTTGATGAGCCCAATGGTCCAGTTCTGCTCCATGTCTTATGAACTTTGGTGTCCAGGTCCTTAGCTCCCTGATGGTAGCAACACAAGTGGAGAGGGTACTAAAGGTGTACACTATGCTAGCCAGTGCATTGAGCATAAGAGTCAGAAACTCATGTAGTAATTAAACTTCAGTTGGGTTGCATTTGTAACATAGTGTTCAGTTCTGGTTGCCCATTACAGGAAGGATATTGATCTCGTTTTTCATGCAGAAGAGGATCTTTGGGATGTTGCCTAGATTAGAGAGCATGAGCTAGAAGGAGAGGTTGGACAGATGAAAGGTTTTGGCCCAAAATATCAACTCTTTATGCCTTTCCATAAATGCTGCCCGACTTACTTGCATGATTTTCTCTGGATATAGAAGGCTGAGAGAAGATTGAGAGAAAATGTTGAGAGGCACGGATAGACAATCTAGTCAGAGTCTATATCCCAGGGCTAAACTGACAAGTACTAAAAGGCACATCTTTGTGGATGAGAGAAGGAATGTTTAACGGAAATGTGTGGGGTAAATACTTTACACAGAGAATGATAAGTGTCTGGAACAAGCTGCCAGGGCTGGTAGTGGAAGCAGATATAATTGACTGGTTTACAACGCATTTAGACAGGCACGTGAACATGGAGGGACATGGATCATGTATAGGCAGATGGGATTAGTTTAATTTGGCAACGTGTTCAGTACAGACAGTCGGTCAGAGGGCTGGTTCCTCTGCTCTACTATGTGCTATGCAACACTTTGGGTACTGACTATTTTTTGGAACTAGCACTACATCGAACAGTCAATGGGAGTCCTGCGCTGTCAGTGTCCATCTGTTAGGTGAAACATTAGAGCTTGGCCCCTTTGCTTTTCTCAGCTGGAATGTAAAGGATCCCATTTCACTGTTTTTACGAAGTACAGGGGATTCGGCCTTGTTCTGATGAAAGAACGCCAATCTCCAGATGCTGGGATATGCAGACAGTTCAGTGCTTATTCCCCTCCATAGATGCTGCCTGCCCTTCTGAATTCCTCCAGCACTTTATGCGTGTTTCTCTGGATTTCCAGCATCTGCAGAATCTCCTGTGCTTATGATTTTAACCAGGGATTTGTCAGAGAAGATGAACAGTGGAGGGTGGGTTAATGGAAACACTGTGCACAAGTCAGTCACCTCCTGGCATTCAGCCCCTCTGCATCCTAACAGTCACCCAAGGAGAAGAGTGGGTATGACACATTTAGTACCAAACACGAGGCAGAAGTTTGTGTTTGCAGAGAAACAATGTTAACATTGAAAGAATATTCATGGGGCATCTTGGTAATGTTCCCTTTCTAGTCTTTGAAGTATCCCTGATATTAATTGCTTCTAACCATGGAAGCCAATGGCATCCTGACTTTGGGAATTATCTTTTCAAGTAAAGAACATAGAGCAGAGAGCAATACACCACAGTACAGGTCGACCTTTTTATGTACAGTGGTGCTAGAAAGCTTGTGAACCCTGTAGACTTTTCTCTGTTTCTGCATAAATATGACCTAAAATGTGATCAGATCTTCATGTAAGTCCTAAAACTAGATAAAGAGAACCCAATTAAATAAATAACACAAAAAAACATTAAACATGCTCATTTATTTCAGAAAAATGATCCAACATTACATGTATTTGTTGGAAAAAGTATGTGACCCTTTGTTTTCAGTAACTGGTGTGACCCCTTCTGTACAGCAATAACTTCAACTAAACATTTCCAATAACTTTTGATCAGTCCTGCACATCAGCTTGGAGGAACTTTAGGCCTTTCCTCCTTACAAAACTGTTTCAACTCTAGGATGTTGATGGGCTTCCTTGCATGAACTGCTTGCTTCAGGTCCTTCCACAACATTTCTATAGGATTAAAGTCAGGATTTTGACTTGAACAATTCCAAAACACAGATTTTCTTCTTTTTAAACCATTCTGTTGTTGGTTTACTCTTTGGATTCATTGTCTTGTTGCATTATTGAACTTTAATTAAGCTTCAGGTAATGGACCACTACCCTGACATTGTCCTGTAAAATGTCTTGATAGAATTTTGAACTTATTGTTCCCGCAATGATTGCAAGTTGTCTAGGCCCTGGGGCACCAAAGCAGCCCCAAACCATGATGCTCCTTCCACCATGCTTTACAGTTGAGATGAGGTTTTGGTGCTGGTGTGCAGTGCTGTTTTCCCTCCAAACATAGCAATGTGTGTTTCTGCCAAAAAGTTCAACTTCTGTCTCATCTGTCCACGGACCATTGTCCCAGAGGCGTTGTAGAATATTCGGGTAGTTTTTTGCAAACTTGAGACGTTCAGCAATGTTTTTGTTTTGGAGAGCAGTGCGTGGAGTCTTGCCATGAACACTATTCTTGTTGTGTTTTTCTTATAGTGGACACATGAACAGACACTTTAGCAAGTTCTAGAGATTTCTGCAGGTCTTTTGCTGTTACCCTTGAGTTCTTTTTCACCTCGTTCAGCATTGCACGCTGTGCTCTTGGTGTGATCTTTGCAGGATGCCCACCGCTAGGGACAGTAGCAACAATACTGAATTTCCTCCATTTGTAGACAATTTCTCTTACTGTGAACTGATGAACACGCATGTTTTTAGAAATGCTTTTATAGCTTTTTCCAGCTTCATGTGTCTCTACACTTCTAAGGTCCTCTGAAAGTTGTTTTAATCGCGGCACAGTGCACATAAAAAGATCTTTCTTGAGAAGAGTAGGCTCTGTCAGTAACCTGACTTTGTGTGTCTTTTTTTATAGGGCAGGGCACCTCTACAGCCCACACCTCCAATCTCATCTCATTGATTGGAACACCTGACTCCAAATAGCTTCTGTATAAGGCATTACCCCAGAGAGTCACATACCTTTCCCAACAAATACATGTAATATTGGATCATTTTTCTCAATAAATAAATGAACAAGTATAATGTTTTTTGTTATTTTTAATTGGGTTCTCCATATCTAGTTTTAGGACTCATGATGATCTGATCACATTTTAGTTCATATTTATGCAGAAAGAGCAAAAATTCTACAGGTTCACAAATTTTCTAGCACCACTGTACTCTAAGATCATTCCATCCCTTCCGTCCTGCATAATCTTCAATTTTTCTGTCATCCATGTCCCTATCTATGATTTTCTAATGTGCCTGCCTCTACCACCACTTTCAGCAGGGTGTTCCATGTACTCTTCACACTCTGAAGAAAAACTTAACTCTGACATTCCTCTACACTTCTCGCCAGTCACCGTAAAATTATGCCCATTCAAATTAGCTATTTCTGCCGCACGAAAAGGTTCCTGACTATCCACTCGATCTATGCCTCTTAGATCCTGCACACCTCTATAACATCACCTCTCAAACTCCTTCACTCCAAAGAGAAAAGCCATAACTTGCTTCACCTAGATTCACAGACACGTCCTCTAGTCCGGGCAGCATCCTGACCTTGGGATTTATTTTCTTAATAAGTCCTCTGACCATAAAGCTCATTCTTAAAATCTCCTTGTGGCCATCCACTATTTTCTATTGTGACTCAGCTGGACATGTTCCAATGAAATGTCCTGGGATATTTATTGTCTTAAATGAGCTATTATACACGTCAACCCTTGGCTCATAAAAATTCCCACTATAATTCCACTTGTGTTATCCCACTACAGCAGTTTCATGATCATAATGTCAAAGTCCCTATTTCTGAAGTCCTCTCCTAGCACCAGTGTTCATAGACATTGCTGAGCTGATCTGTTAGACTGAACGTCAATAATCCCTTTCTTACTCGTAGCTCTGTTGTCAGCACTCTGGACTCTGAGTCAGAAGGTTGTGGGTTCACGTCCCCCTCTAGAGACTTGAGAGCAGAAAAATGAGTTGATTCATGGTAGCACTGAGGATGTGCTGGTAGATGTGAAAGAAATGTAGACGATTGCAAAGGCCAAGAGAGCTAACTCCTGCAATCTGCGAAATATTACTCAACCAAGATTACTTGAATTTGCTTGGAAGGGCTGCTGCTTCACATTAAAAAAAAATTTAGAGATACAGGCCCTTCCAGCCCAACAAGCTTGTGCTGTCCAATTATATCCATATGATCAGTGAGCTTATAGACCCATACGTCTTTGGAATGTAGGAGGAAACTGGAGCACTCGCAGAAAACCCGCGTGGCCATAGGGAGAACACACAAGCTCTTTATAGATAGTAGCTGGCCCTATTATATAATGTTACGTTAACCACCATGCTTCCATAATGCTGTGCACCTTCAGTGATTCAGGTTCAATCCTGACCTCTGGTAATCACGGGCGCTAGCCTCCCTCCCCACCAGTACGGACATGTTCTATAGGCGATGCCTCAGGAAGGTGGCCTCCATCATTATGGACTGTCACTGCCCTCTTTTCATTTGTACTATCAGGGAGGAAGTACGAGAGCTTGAAGACCCACACTCAATTGATTAGGAACATCTTCTTCCCCTCTGAATGGACCATGAACCCATGAACACCACCTTGCCTTTTAGAATTAGAGTTAGAATTTATTTAAATCTTACATCCATCCCACAATGTAAGGGAGTAAAAATCTCTGCGTTATGACTCGGTTGCAATGTACAGACATTGAATTTAAAAGTCTAATGGCTTGTAGAAAGAAGCTGCCCTGTAGCTTGTTGGTCCTGGCTTTAATGTTACAGTACCGTTTGCCAGACGGAAGCAGCTGAAACAGTTTATGGTTGGGGGGGACTGGTGTCCCTGATCTTCCAGACCTTCTTTCTGCACCCGCTGCTATAAATGTCCTCAGTAGAGGGAAGTTCACATTCACAGATGTGCTGGACTATCTGTAGTGCCCAATGCTGAACTCTGCAGTGCCCAGTGAGCAAGGTTGGTGCAGTTCCCGTACCAGACGGTGATACAGCCAGTCAGGATGCTCTCAGTGGTGCCCCTGAAGAAGGTCTTGAGGATTTCCCAACTTCTTCAGTTGCCTGAGGTGGAAGGGATGCTGTTTTGCTTTTATTGCCCCAAAGCCGGTGTGTACAGTCCAGGTGAGATAATCGGTGATGGGTACACCGAAGAACTTGAAGCTACTCACCCTCACAACTGCAGACATTGATTGGGGAGAGCCTTTCTCCGTTCCTCCTGTAATCCACAATCAGCTCTTTTGTTTTTTGGATATTGAGGGAGAGGTTGTTTTCCTGGTACCACTGGGTCAGGGTGTCAAACTCTCCTCTGTAGGCTGTCTCATCACCGCTAGAAATAAGGCTGATCAAAGTCTTGTCATCTGCAAATTTGATCAGGACACAACCCTGGGGAACACCTGTGTTGAGGGTCAGAGGTGAGGGGGCCCATCCTTACTACCATTCTGATAGGAAGTCTGGGATCCAGTTGCATAAGGCGGGGTGCAGGCTGAGGCCTCTGAGCTCCTTGTCATGTCTGGAGGGAATTATGGTGTTGAATGCTGAACTGTAGTCCAGGAACAGCATTCTCACATAAACATCCCTTTTCTCCAGGTGAGTGAGGACGGTGTGTAGTGCTGTGGCTATGGCGTCATCGGTAGACTGGTCCTGTCAGTAGGCGAATTGTAGGGGTCCAGTGTGGGTGGTAGTATGCTGCAGATGTAGTCTTTAACCAGTCTCTCAAAGCATTTGCTTATAATTGAGGTGCCAATTGTTCAGGCATGCTACCTTGGTTTTCTTACGTACAGGAACAATGATGGATGATTTGAAAAAGGAGGCACTACACACTGGGAGAGGGAGAGATTAAAAATGTCCATAAACAAACCAGCCAGCTGTTCTGCACACACTTTGAGGATGGCCCTGGGATGCCAACTGGACCCGCTGCCTTGCAGCTGTTGACTCATTGGAATGTCCTACGTACCGCTGCCTTAGAAATGACCAAGGAGCAGGTCTTGTCGGTGGCTCTCCTCGGGGGTTCATTCCTATCATCCTCAGACTGAGCTTAAAAAACATTTAGCTCGTCTGGGAGCAAGGCGGCAATGTTGGCTATACAGCTGCGTTTCTTCTGAAGTCCGCGATGGCATGCAGTCTTTGCCCTACGCTGCATGTGTCATTGCCACAGAGTTGTGACTGGATTTTGTCCCTGTGTTGCCGTTTTGCTACCTTGATGGTTCTGTGTAAATCATTGTGGTACCTCTTGAGTCCCTGCTGGCCTCCGGAGGTGAAGGCTTTATCCCTCATACTGAGAGCAAAACACACTGAACTATTTATCCAAGGCTTCTGGTTTGGACAGACCCAGCCCAATTTTTGCATTGCTTATTTTTAAAAATATTTGTTATTGTAATATAGCAATTTTTAATGTTTTGCACTATACTGATGCTGATTCTGGTAAAGTCTCAGTGGAGTTTCCATGTTCTCCCTGTGACAGCATGTGTGTCCACTCTGGGAGAAAGACTCTGACTTCCCCTCACACTCAGAAAACCTGGAGGTTTTGTAGGTTAATTGGCCACAATATGTCGTCCCTAGTGAATGGTAGAATATGGTGCAGTTGATGGGAATGTGGAAAGAATAGGCCACAGGGAAAATTAGTGGGGGAAGAGGTTTGTTTTATGTGTCAGCATAGAGTGGATGGGCCAAATGGCCTCCTTCTCTACAGTATAGTAATATGGATATTAGTGAGTACATTATGTCTGTAGAAACATTTCAAAAGTACTTCAAGATGCAACAGTTGTTATGATAGCTGCTACATAAGTACAATATATACACTCAGTTGCCATTTTGTTAGATACAGCAGTGGAACCTGGTGTGGTCTTTTGCTGTAGCCCATCCACTTCAAGGTTCAACATGATATGTATTCAGAGATGCTCTTCTTCACACCACTGTGGTAGCACATTTGAGTTACTGTCACTTTCCTGTCATCTTGAACTAGTCAGGCTATTCTCCTCTGACCTCTCTCAACAAGGTATTTTTGCCCACAGAACTGCCACTCATTGGATGGTTTTGCTTTGCATACCATTCTCTGTAAACTCCAGAGACTGTTGTGCATGAAAATCCCAGAGGATCAGCAGTTTCTGAGATACTCAAACCACACTATCAGGCACCAATAATCATTTGATGGTCAAAGTCACTTAGATCACATTTCTTCCCCATTCTGACGTTTGGTCTGAACAACAGACATCACATCAGACTTCCAATATAACTCGGAGTCCTGCCATGTGCAGAAGTTCGCTGATGACACGGCCATAGTGGGGTGTGTCAGGAATGGACAGGAGGAGGAGTATAGGAAACTGATACAGGACTTTGTGATATGGTGCAACTCAAACTACCTGCGTCTCAATATCACCAAGACCAAGGAGATGGTGGTGGACTTTAGGAGATCTAGGCCTCATATGGAGCCAGTGATCATTAATGGAGAATGTGTGGAGCAGGTTAAGACCTACAAGTATCTGGGAGTACAGTTAGACGAGAAGCTAGACTGGACTGCCAACACAGATGCCTTGTGCAGGAAGGCACAGAGTCGACTGTACTTCCTTAGAAGGTTGGCGTCATTCAATGTCTGTAGTGAGATGCTGAAGATGTTCTATAGGTCAGTTGTGGAGAGCGCCCTCTTCTTTGTGGTGGCATGTTGGGGAGGAAGCATTAAGAAGAGGGACGCCTCACGTCTTAATAAGCTGGTAAGGAAGGCGGGCTCTGTCGTGGGCAAAGTACTGGAGAGTTTAACATCAGTAGCTGAGCGAAGGGCGCTGAGTAGGCTACGGTCAATTATGGAAAACTCTGAACATCCTCTACATAGCACCATCCAGAGACAGAGAAGCAGTTTCAGCGACAGGTTACTATCGATGCAATGCTCCTCAGACAGGATGAAGAGGTCAATACTCCCCAATGCCATTAGGCTTTACAATTCAACCACCAGGACTTAAGAACTTTTTAAAAGCTATTATTAATGCTTTTTGAGATAGTGATTTAGATGCATATCATATTTTTTACTGAGTTAAGTATTGTATATAATTAGTTTTGCTACAACAAGTGTATGGGACATTGGAAAAAAAAGTTGAATTTCCCCATGGGGATGAATAAAGTATCTATCTATCTATCAAATGAACCTCTTGACCATGTCTGCATGCTTCTATTTATTGAGTTGCTGCCACATGATTGGCTGATTAGATGTTATCAAGCAGGTGTAAAGATGTTGCTAATGAAGTGGCCACTAAGTGTATACAAAAAGTATTACAATATATAATCTTTTTCCTTCCGCATTGATGATTAGACAGTGGGCTGTTTTTCCTTACCATTGTCTTCATCTCTTTGGAAATGTGGTTGTAGAACTGACGCTCCACGTTCCATGGCGAGCCAAGATTGGATATCGAGTTAGACCGTGTCCGGTTCAGTTTCGCTATCATTGCTTTCTCTTCCTTCTGCAGTGAAAATAAAGCAGGGACAGCATTAGTCTCAACAGGGAAAAAGATGCTGGCGGCAACAGAGATCATATCAAATTATAGGGTCATAAGACAATACTATAAGATTAGCTTTATTTGTCACATGTACATCGAAACACTGAAACATACAGTGATATACATCATTTGATTCAAATCAGATCAGTGAGGATTGTGCTGGCTAGCCCCCAAATATCACCATGCTTCTGGCACCAACATAGCACACCTACAACTCACTAACCCTAACCGTACGACTTTGGAACGTGGGGTGAAACTGCAGCACTCCACGGAGGAAATCCACGCAGTACAAACTCCTTATAGATGGTGGCGGGAATCGAACCCCGAATGGTGATCGCTGACACTGTAATAGCGTTACACTAACCACTACACTACCACTTATACTATACAAAAACAGGCCCTTCGGCCCAAACTGTCCATCTGAGTTAGTTTGCCCACATTTGGTCAATATCGCTTTAAACCCTTCCTATCCACGTATCTGTCCAAACGTGTTGTAGCTGTCTCAACTACTTCTGCTGGCAGCTCTTTTCATATAGCCATCACCATTTTCAGGAAAAAATTGTCCATCAGGACCTTTCTACACCTCCCTTTTCCCTGGGAAAAAACTATCTATGCCCCTCATGATGTTATACACCTTGAAAAGATCGCTTGTTAGTCTCCTGTGCTCCAATGAATAAAGTCCTAGCCTGTTTCTTCACCACTCTCAGAGGCCTCAGGAACTTTCAGCAGCATCCACCATCCACTGTCTGGGACATGCCATTGTTTGCATTACTACCATCAGGGAGGAGGTACAGCAGCTTGAGGGTCCACACTCAAAGTTTTAAGAAAAGTTTGGAGATTACCCAGACACAATATGAGATGTTGCTCTTCCAACCTGAGAGTGGCCTTGTTACGACATTCGAGGAGGCCATGGACCAACACGTCGGAATGGGAAGGGGAAGTCAAATTGAAATGGATGGCCATTGGGAAATCCCGCTTGTTTTGGTGGACAGAGTGAAGATACTCGATGAAGCAGTCCTCCAACCTACATTGGGTCTCACTGATATAGTGGAGGCTACACAAGGAGCACAGGATACAGTAGACAAACCCAACAGACTTACAGATGTATGTCCGATGGCATGAACAGCAATTTGTCTTACTGCCAGTAATTCTCCTCAATTCCTCCCTCCTCTATCTCGATTCCCCATTTTGGCTCCCTTTTCTTCTCCTCACCTGCCCATCTGTGTCCCTCCCCTCTCCCTTTCTACCAAGGTCCAGTGTACTCTCTATCACATTCCTCTTCTTCAGCTCTTTACCTCCTTCACCTATCACCTCCCAGCACCTTACTTCATTCCTCTCCACCACCCACCCACCCTTGCCCTCAACTGGTCTCACGTATCACCTGCTAGTTTGTCCTCCATCCCCTACCCCCCCCCCCCCCCATTCTTATTCTGGCTTCTGCCACTTCTTTATCGGTCTCAGCCCAAAAATTGTCGGTTTCCCCTTCGCAGATGCTGCCTGACCTGCTGAGTTCCTCCAGCATGCTGTGTGTGTGTATTGCTCTGGATTTCCAGCATCTGCAGAACCTCTTGTGTTTGTACTCAGCGACAATAATCCTGAGCTGAGATGAGAGGGTTGAAAGGACAAGTAGTCTCCCCAACACTGAGACTGATTGTGACAATGCCTTAACCTTGGTCTGCACTGTCATATGGAGAAGTTTGTTGACATAGCCAGTAATTCTCAAGGAATTCCCTAAGCGATTCCTTCTCACCCTTACTGCCAGATGGCTTGCCTAAACAGCAATTGCTCTGATCTTCTGCCAAGTAATGTTAGAGTCCACTGGGTAAATTCCTAGCCTCTGATCATTCATGTTAAAATTCACTGGGATTGGATTAGTTGGAATGGTGATGAATTAATTAGTACTTCTGCCTGATCACTCTAGGGACCAGGGTCTGAAACCTATCTCGGGTGCTGCTGGTGTGGAACGTGCACATCCTCATTGAGACTGGACAGTAACTCAGCGTTTTACCACACTAGCAATCTGGGTTCAAATCCTGCCGCTGCCAGTAAGGAGGTTGTACATTCTCCTCGGGACTACGTAGGTTTCCTCTGGCTGCTCTGGTTCCAAAGACTTCACGGCTAGGGGTATTAAGTTGGTTATGTTGGCGCCAGAACTATGGAAACGCTTGCGGGCTGCCCCAGCACATGTTGTTGCTGATGCAAAATGACATATTTTATTGTAAGTTTCAATGTGCATATGATAAACGTTGCTCATCGCTCATTGCCACCACTGAAAGGCCAAGATAGATTGGAGGTGGAGAGGATATTTCCTATAATGAGGGAGTCTAGGACCAGAAGGCTCAGCCTCAGAATAGGACATCCCTTTAGAATAGAGATGAAGAGATATTTCTTTAGTCAGAGAGTGGTGAACCTGTGGAATTCATTGCCACAGACAGCTCTTAAGGCTATGTTATTGGGTGTATTTAAAGCGGTGGTTGATAGGTTCTTGATTAATAAGGACTGCAAAGGTTACGGGAGAAGACAGGAGAATGGAGTCGAGAGGGATAATAAATCAACCATGATGGAATCGTGGAGCAGATGCGATGGGCTGTATGGCCTAATACTGTTCCAACATCTTATGCTCTTCTGAGCTTCTCCCAGATGCTCCAATTTCCGAAGAGTTTGAAGAGCTTCGTATTCATCCAAGTTCTCTCCAGATCTGCTTCCATTTGTTCCACCACTGGCAGCTGAGCCTCCGGAATTCTCAGTTCTGGGATTCTCAACTTAAGCTGCTCTACCTCCCCTCTGTGCACACCACACTCCAACTAAAATACACTCCTGGAGATGGAGACAGGGACTCCTCAATTTCAGGTAAGATGGTGGTTCGCTTTGTCCAACAATTGGTGCAAATGTTTTTCTTGTGATCACAAGACCCTGTTGGACATGGTTGCCACAAGATTCTGCAAGTCCATTTCGTTAGTTCATTGGCAAACCCGATGGTGTGGCCACGGTTGTTGCGTGGACCAGGCACTGACATTGCAGTGTTGCATGTCACTGCAAGGGGAGGAGGTGCCACAGGCGATGTGGGGAAGAACAGAGACATGGCAGGCATGCTGAAATCTGCACTGGGGTAGAGGCTGGCCCTGCAGACCAGCTCTCCCACAGGTGCTGTTCTCTAGTGTTCGCTCCTTGGAAAACAAGCAGGACTGCTTTCGTCTACAGCTGCACTAATACAAGATAAGGGACTGCTGTGTTCTTGTTCCTGCAGAAATGTGGCTCCAGGACAACATCCCATGTGCCATCGATCTTCAGGCTATGACACTCAGGGCATTGTGCTATTATTATTTTGCGACTGTATGTGCTATCGTAACTATATGTGGTGTGTGCATTGTGTGACTATATGTACAGTGTTTTGCAACTTAGTCCCGGAGGAACAATTTTCGTTTAGCTGTATACATGACAAGCATGGTGAATGATAATTAAACTTGAACTTGGATCTTAAATATGCATGGGTATTTAAGTTAATTGGCCACTATTAGTGGCCCCTAGTGTAGGTGGGTAGCAGAACTCAGAGGGGAGTTGATTTACATAAGCAAGTGACTGAATTATCAGAAAATGGAGAATGGATGTGTTGGAATTAGTGTTTCAGTAGGCAACATGGGCACAATGAACTGAATAACCTCCTTCTGCGAAGTTATAAGTTTAAGATAGGCAGAATTCAATGGAGCCGAATATCAGGAGGGGAACATAAAGAGCATTTGCAAACCACTCCATGGTAACAGCCAAGAACTAATTCCTTCCCATTAGTGTCAATCTTCATGGACTGATGCTGTGAAGCTTTATTACCAGCTGGAAACAGGTGCCTGAGTGAGTCATTCAACGTGAACTTTACAAGTGAAAATAAAAAAAACTAAAAATAAAGTCTCAAGAGAGGCGAGGGGATGGGTTTTTGCTTTGCACATTATCTGATCTGTGATAGATAAAGATTTAATTCACTTTCATCGGTGACATTTTCAGCTGCTTGGTATTTGAACAATAGGGGAGACAAGACAAATTGTTTTGGGACTGAGACAATTGCAATGTCACCTTCACAGTTTCGCAAACTACTGCCTCCACCTCAGATACCCCCACCAAGACACAGAATCAGTCACACACTCAGTGGCCACTTTATTAGGTAACTCCCGTACCAAATGAACTTCCCACTATGTTATAGTCTTCTACTGCTGTAGCCTCTCCACTTCAAGGTTTGACGTGTTGTGTGTTCAGAGATGCTCTTCTGCATACCACTATTGTAATATGTGGTTATTTAATACTGTCACCTTCCTGTCAGCTTGAACCAGTTTGTCCATTCTCCTCTGACCTCTCTCATTAACAAGGCGTTTTTGCCCACAGAACAACCACTCACTGGATTCTTTTTTGTATTTCATAGCACTTTGTAAACTCTAATAAACGTTGTTCATGTAAATCCCGGGGGATCAGCAGTTTCTGAAATACTCAAGCTAACCCATCTGGGACCAACAAGCACAATCTGATTTCTTCTCCATTCTGATGCTTGGTCTGAACAACAACTGAACCTCTTGACCATATCTGCAAGCTTTTATGCATTGAGTTAGTGCCACATGATAGGCTGATTAGATATTTGCATTAATGAGCAGGTGTACAGGTGTACCTAATAAAGTGGCCACTGAGGGCAGAATCAGTCACACAGTGTGGAAATGGGCTTGTGGCCCAACTCATCCACAGCACTCAAAATTCCCATCTCAGCTGGTCCCATTTGACCAAACCCTTTCATATCCATGTCCTTGTCCAACAGGCCTGCCTCAATTACTTCCTCTGCCAGTTCATTCTATATGCTGACCACTCCCTGGGTAAAAAATTTGCCCCTCAAGTTCTTACTAAATCTCTCCTCTCCCACCTTAAAACTATGTTTCTTGGTTCTTGATTTCCCCACCCTGAGATACTGTCTGTGTACATTGACCCAATCTTGATTTTATACACCTCTGTAACATCAATCCCTATTCTTCTTCACTCCAATGGAATAAGTCCCAACCTGCTCAACCTCTATCTATAATTCAGTCTTTTGAGTCCTGGCAACATCCTCATAAATCCTGTCAACTCTCTTTCCAGATCAATGACATCTTTCCTAAAGCAGGCTGACTAGAATGGAACACAATATTCCAAATACATCATCTCATACAACTGCGACATAACATCCCACCTTCTATAGTCAGTGCCTTGAAAGATGAAGGCCAGAGAGCTGACATCACCACCCTATCTACCTGCAATGCCACACAGAAGTGGGCATCTGCCTGTTGCATTTATCAAACTAGCCCGGATTTTACTGCTTCCTCGCCAATCGCATGAGTTGCTCATGGCCCTAATGCTTAGTGACCAATCACCCGGCATCCCATCCTGTACTGATAGGTGTCAAAATCTGAATCTCTCAACATCAGGCTTATTATCACTGACAATCTGTTGTTTTTTTGGCAACAGTACTGTGCAGAAAATACTCTAAATTACAATAAGAAATATATAATGTATACAAAATTAAAATATAAAGATAAGTCATGCAAAAGGACAGCAAATACAGTGGGTAGTGTTCATGGGATCATGGACAGTTCAGAAATCTGACGGCAGAGGGAAGAAGCTGTTCCTATAATGTTGAGTGTGTGTCTTCAAGCTCCTGTACCTCTTCCCTGATAGTATTAATGAGAAGAGGGCACGTGCTGAGTGGCAGGCGTCCTTAACTTCGCCTTTAGAAGTTGTCATTGATGGGAGGCGGGTGTCAATTATGGAGCTGGCTGAGTTTGCAACCCTCTGCATATTTTTCCGAAGCTGTGCAGTGGCCACTCCATACCAATCAGTATTCTCTCCATGGTACATCTGTAGACATGGGTCTTTTGGCTGTGTACCAGTGTTTGGATACTTCAGAACTGGTCATGGCTGCACAGAGGTTCGTTGGTCAACTGGTATTCAGGGGGCCAAAGCACGGATCTGGATCTTGTCCACATTTCGTGAAAATATCAACACAGATAGATAGAGTAGTACAGAAATACTACTGTACTATGGCATGCTTGTCTCCATTGAGCAATAAGAGTCATGTTGTAGCTGTAGAAAAGTTTAGGTCAGGCGTACTTGGAGCACACTGTGCAATTCTGCTCGCCCATTTTCTTTTGCGTGACACAGCACAGTAACAGGTCCTTCTGGCTGGACAAGCCCACGCTGCCCAATTACACCCAAGTGACCAATTAATCCACTAACCCGTGCATGGGAGGAAACTAGAGAACCCAGAGGAAACTCACAGAGTCACAAGGAGAATGTACAAATTCCTTACAGAGAGCGGCAGGAATTGAACCTGAGTCTTTGGTGCTGTAATAGCGTTACGCTAACCACTATACTACCATAGAACAGTACAGGACAGGAATGGGGTCTTCAGTCAAACTAATTAAACTAGTAATTGAATGCCTAACTAATCACTTCTGTGAAACAATATCGGTATCTCTCCAATCTCTGCACATATCTAAGAATCTTGTAAATGCCATTATCGCATTTTGAGTGTGGACCCTCAAGCTGCTGTACCTCCTCCATGATGGCAGCACATTCCAAGCACCCACTACTCTCTATATAAGAAACTTGTCCTGCACATCTTCTTCAAACATATACCCTCTTACTTTAAACGGATGCCCTCTAGAATAAGACATTTTGACCCTAGACATTGATTGCCAATCTATTCATCCCATAATCTTAAGAACCTCTTGCAGGTTTCCCCTCAGCCTCCGCCATTCCAACAAAACAACACAAGTTTGTCCAACATCTCCTGATAGCATTTGTCCTCTCATCCAGACAGGTGAACTCTGAAGGGCTGAATGATCTCTTTCAACGCCGGAAATAACTTCATGACTAAGGACACAGTCAATACTAAAGGAATTCTCCATTCCAGAGGGTTGGAAGGTCAGTTAGCAAACGAATATTGTATTGAAACAGATATACATTTGGCAACTGCGAGAATCCAGGGTACAGTGAAGAAACACACAGTGCTGGAGGAACTCAGCAGGTCAGGCAGCACCAATGGAGGGGAATAAAGAATCCTTGTTTCGGGCTAAGACCTTTCGTCAGGACATCATACAGGGGCGAATATGGGCAAGGGTCTGCTACAATAGTCAACGGTGTAGCAGGCTCTATTTACTGATTGGTGTCAGCCCGCTGCGCTTTACCCGTTTCTGGCTGCAGCCCATGATGAGGTAGGTCTCGATATTGTGGTCCTTCAGGTAAGCATTCCTGTCACCGCCGTAACCTGCCTCCACTTCGTAATCCCCGTTAAGGTAGTTTAGCGTGGCTTTGGTAATGTGGATTCTCCTGCAGGTAGAGAGAGAGAGCGAGATCAGTTAAAAAAAATTATGCAGACTGAGAACTTCAGAGACTCATCGAGAGTTATAAGGACAAGCCAGCATACCACAGGCCTACCGTCAGTGCTGAGTAAGTTTACTATAGGGAATTCTGAGGGACAGGAACGAAACACATTTGGAAAGGCAAGGACTGATTAGGGATAGTCAGCGTGACTTTATGCATGGGAAATGTATTGAATAAATTTGTTGTTTGAAAAAGTGACCAAGAAAATTGATAAGGATATGAATTCCTTCTTCTTCAGCCCTTTGCTTTTTCTACCTATCTACCATCTCTAAGCCTCTCATTTTATCCTCTCCCCCACCCACCTACCTTAGCCCCTCACTTGGTTTCACCTATCACCTGCCAGCTTGTACTCCTCCCCCCCACTCCCCTCCCATACCTTCTCATTCTGACTTTCTCCCTTCCTTTTCAGTCCTGATGAAGGGCCTTGACTTGAAATGTCGACTGGTTACATTAGATGAGGAGGAATTTCTTTAGCCAGAGGATAGTGAATCTGAGGAATTCATTGCCAGAGATGAATGTGGAGACCAAGCCATTGGATATGTTTAAAGCGGAGGTTGACAAGTTCTTGTTTAGGAAAAGTGTCAAAGTTACCTTGCCTCCTACATGGCTCTCCAATTTTTTCAAGTTTAAGTTCAAGTTTAAGTTTAATTGTCATTCAACCATACATGAATATCCATGCATGCAATCAAACAAAACAGCGTTACTGGTGCAAAACACAGCACCAACAGTCACACACGGCACAAATCACATATAAGATTGCAAGCACATACAAGGTATCAGTAAAATACAGTCGCTCAAAAAAATATAGTCCAAGTCCCCGAGTCCATGAATGTTGCAGCAATCTACAGTTGAACACAATACAACTTGTCTTCTGCTGAGCAAACAGTAGGGGGCAGCACTGACCCCAGCTTGGATGCTGCTCCACACCAACTCCGGTGGGACGCACCGACTCCAACGCCTCTCTCCTGGACAGATGTCAGCAGGCGACACCGTGGTTTGAGGCCTAGTCCTTGCTACCATGAGGCCATGCAGCTTCCCTACCGTCTGCTCCTGCTGTCCAACAGTAAATCAATGAATCGGACTCGCAGTATTCTACATTAATAATGTCCAAGAGTGTCTTGCAATCACAAGAAAAGCGACTCAAACAATCACATCGACTCCTCCAATGCCTCTCTGACGCAGACGGTAGGACGATCTGCACAAGTCCAGCTCCTTCAATTACTCCGCCATCGAGCACCTCAATGATGGGGTAGAACTGGAGTACTTTAAGGTCTTAATGTCCAGCAGGGTCTTGCAAGCATTAAAAATACATTTATAAAAGACAGCAACATCTCTGGTTGATCCCATAGAGGCTGTTGCAATCAAACGCATCCCCATCTTACGGGAAGTTTCTATCATCCATGTGCCTATCTGAGTCTCTTAAACACCCTAATGTATCTGCCTCTACCACCACCCCTGACATTCCACGCCCCCACCACTCTCTGTGTAAAAAACATACCTCTGACATCCCACCTATACTTTCCTTCAATCACCTTAAAATGATACCCCTCATATTAGCTGTTCTGCCCTGGGAAAAAGTATCTGGCTATCCACTCGAGCTAAGTCTTGTATCATCTTATACACCTCTACTAAGTCATCTCTCATCCTCCTTCGCTCCAACAAGAAAAGCCCTAGCTTGCTCACCCTATCCTCATAAGACATGCTCTCTAGTCCAGGCAGCAATGCGGGAATTCTTTTCTCCCTACAGACGCTGCTCCAGGTCCCGCTCCTCTCATGTCTCCACTCAGAAAGTGTGGGAGAGGAAGTGTAGATAGTCAGTGATTGCACTAGAGGAAGCGAAACAAGAGTGTGAGAGGCAGCCACAATGAGTTTCTCCACCATGGACTCTCTACATCAATTTTCTTGCTGCCTCAGTACAGCAGCCAGTATAATCAAAGTCCACACGCACCCCAGACACTCTCTCATCTCCCCTCTTCCATTGGGCAGAAAATACAGAAGCCTGAGCTAGTGTTTACCTGCCTGTTTTAAGATTTTTGAAGGGTTCCCAAGGACGATAAGGTGGATTTTTGGCTAGCTGCACTGTATTTTCTCTGAGGCTGTCACACTGTGTTCTGCATTTTGCCAGTGTTATACCTTGTACTGTGTGACTGAGGCCCCGGTAGCATAGTGGTTAGCGTGGGGCTATCATAGCTCAGGGCATTACAGAGTTCAGCCCAGGTTTCCCCCTGCTGCTCTGGTTTCCTCCCACAGGCCAAAGACGTGCTGGGTAGGTTAATTGGTCAGTAAAAATTGTCCCGAGATTAGGTGAGGGTTAATTGGGCTTGTCGGGGGTTGCTGAGTCAGCGTGGCTCGAAACCATGCTTATATGACAACGCAAGATTGCATGAACTCGATTTGATGTCATTTCCCCTTCTTTCTTCCTTTCCTTTCTCTCATGGTCTACTCTTCTCTCATATCAGATTCATTCTTCTCCAGCCCTTTACCTCTCTGACCTATCACCTCCTAGCTTCTGATTTCATCCCTCCTCCCCCACCCTCCTATTCTGTCTTCTGCCCCCATCCTTTCAACAGAAGGGCCAAAGCATCAATTGTTTATTTCCCTCTATAGACGCTGCCTGATCTGCTGAGTACCGCCAGCGTTTTGTGTGTGTTGGTGTAAGGGATTGTCCTCGCCTCTCTCTAGAGCTCAGGATAAAGGGAGCTGCCTTGCTGCTATCGATTGATTCTGAGACACGCCCAGTCAGTGAGGATCAATGACTCCAGAAAAACTGGTCATGATATTAAACAGAAGCACGAAAGATAAAGCAGCAACTACATGCTAATTCTGGTGTCTGGAGTGCAGTTCTGTGAGTCTTGTTTTGATCAATTCAGTACAATACTGTTCCAGGGCTGTGATCTGATCCTTTTATATAAAAGAGAATTAAAGCACAAAGCACCAACTATCTTTCAAACTCACTAAGCCGTGACACATTTGGCCCATCGAGTTCATACTATAAATGGCAATTTAGTCCCATTTAGATACTGTATATGTACACATGATAATAAATGAATTCTCCTTTGTGGCCTTGAGAAGTTTTCTGCTTACCAGAATCGGATTTATTATTACTGACAAATATCACAAAATTTATTGCATTGCAGTAGCAGTAAAATGCAATGCATTAAACATTACCAGAGGTTACAATAGAAGAAAAACATTACAAATTAATAACTACAAAGGGCAAACACAGAGCAAAACAGTGAAGTGGTGTTCTGATTTATTGAAGAAGTAGACTGGTCTTTGGATTTTGAGGGAATCACAAGTATGGAGTTAGTTCAGGGAAAGGATTAGGGTGATCTTACTAAAAGGTAGACAAGACTTGAGGGGTTAGAGGGCCTCTTGTTTCTTCCAGACCCTACGTGAATTTGAACACTTCTCAAGCTCTTCAGGGAAACCCACTCCCAGTTTTCCCTGTCTGTCCGTGTTACTGAATCCAGAGCCAGACCAGCAGTTTAATGAGATGAGAGATTATTGACAGATTCATCTTCTGCATAACAGTTTTGCAGCCAGACAGTGATGGTGGCCTATTAACTCATTCTGTTCTGAACATGAGCATCTCTCTCCCCACCCCCATCCCTGACATCTCCAATCCTTTACTCCACAGAGTGGTTCCTCCAGCAGTTTCCTGCGTGTCAGGTTAACTAGGGAGAAATTATGGTGTAGTCAAGGTGGTCACTCGTGTAACACGTACACTCGACAAGAGTAATAAGGTTATGTAGCTGCAGCAGCAACACCATAAACCAAGGGCATAGAACATAGAACACTACAGCACAGAACAGGCCTTTCGGCCCGTGACCTTTTAGCCTACTCTTAAGACAATCTAATCCCTGTACTTGCTTCCCACATAGCCATCCATTTTTCTCTCATTCATGTACTTATCTAAGAAGCTCTTAAATATCCCTTATATATCTGCCTCTAACCCCATCCCTGGCAAATGCAGATGGAGAGGGGGGGAGGGGAAAGGGAGAGGGGGAAGGAGAGGGGAGAGGGAGAAGAGGGAGGAGGGGGAAAGGGAGAAGAGAGGGAGGGGGGAACAGAGAGAGAGAGAGAGAGAGGGAGGGAGGGAGGGAGAGAGAGAGAGAGAGCTGTCTAATCAGTTCCATTCGAACAACAGAGTTGGACATCTGAGCATCACATCTGCAGGGCTAGAGTGAAACTGTCAGGAAATGGGAGGCCATTTAAGTGATCCATCTGTAATTCACTTCCTATGCAAACTGGAACGGACCAATACCAGGAAATGGGAATAGAGAGGCCTAGTGCCTATGTAGGATGAGAGGGTGGTAAGGAAGAGTAGTCATGATCAATGGTTCCATTTTATTTGGCGTTGGGTTTGTCCAGCTGAGAGGCAATTCTTACCCTGCCTTGCCTCCTGCTTCCATTTGGTTGGCCAAGGTGACGTCATTTGACCAGACATCGAACTGCCATTTGCGGAGTCCCAGGACCCCACAGTGCACTCGGCCACTGTGAATCCCAACGCGCATATTCACGTTCACTCCTGTCACCTCTCGCACCAACCTGTGGGAGGCAGAAACAGAAATTATATCAAATGGCAACAGACACCTTCCCCTCCCCCACCTCCTTATTCTGGCTTCTTCCCCTTCAACCCCCTCCCCCACCACCTCACATTCCCCTCACCTGCCAGCTTGTACTCCTTCCTCTCCTCCACCTCTTTATTCTGACCTGCCCCTTCCTTTCCAGTCCTGATGACTGTGGGCTCAAAACATAAATTGGCTATTTTTCTCTGTAGATGCTGCCTCACTTGCTGAATTTTGTGTTTGTTGCTCAAGATTTCCAGCATCTGCAGAATCTCTTGTGTTTATAATTAATTTACTGCTTTTCACAATCCTATGGACTGACATTCAATGGCTGAACTGTCAGAGGGCTCATCAATGAATCAAGTCCCTATCTTGCAAATTTCCACAGATGTAGCTTGGAGAGTACTCTAACTGGTTGCATCACTGTCTGATTCAGAAGGGCCACTGCACAGGATCGGAAAAAGCTTGCAAACTCAGTCAGTTCCATCATGGGCACCCGCCTCCCCACCAATGAGGGCATCTTCAAAAGGAAAGGCCTTAAGAAAGGGGTATTCATCTTTATGACACGCTGTCTGTTGAAGCCCCTCACCACCCAGGACATGCCCACAACCTTCTCATTGCTGCTGTCAGGGAGGGGTACAGGAGCCTGAAGACCAACACTCAACTTTTTAGGGACAGCTTCTTCCCCTCTGCCATCCGATTTCCGAACTGATAACAAACACAAAGTCACTACTTTTGCTCTCTTTGTGCACTACTTATTGTATTTAATGTTTTTAATATCTATATTTCTTATTGTAATTTCTAGTATTTTTATATGCACTGCATTGTACTGCTGCCACCAAACAATGAATTTCACAGCATGCGGTATGCCGATGATATATGAGGCTATTCGGAAGCTGGAACATCTGATCTCTCCGGTGCACATAAAGGAACTGATAGCATTCGTTTGAAGGTAGGGGAGGGAGTTCTTATATACAGAACAGTCCAGTTCAGGAACAGGCTCTTTGGCCCACAATCTCAGCACATTAAATCCCTTCTAGCTGTACATGTTCCATGTTCCAGCCTCTTAAAAAGCGACGATTGTATCTGCTTCCTCCACTCTCCACGAGGGCCTGCTCCAGGCAGCTTCCACACTCCATACAAAAGTACATCTGCTCAACCACAACTCCCACAGATACGTTAGGACTTTAGTCCCTGGAGTGTAGGAGATTGAGGGGAGATTTCATGGAGGTATACAAAATTACAATGGGTATAGATAGGGTAAATGCATGCAGGCTTTTTCTACTGAGATTGGGTGAGACTACAAATAGAGGTTGTGGCTTAAGGGTGAAAGGTGGAATGTTTCAGTGGCACATGAGGGAGAACTTCTTCACTCAGAGGATTGAGAGAGCGTAGAACGAGCTGCCAGCAGAAGTGGTGGATGCGGGCTCGAATGTAATACTTAAGAGAAGTTTGGATATGTACATGGATGAGA
Organism: Hemitrygon akajei; assembly: GCF_048418815.1. Taxonomy (NCBI): domain Eukaryota; kingdom Metazoa; phylum Chordata; class Chondrichthyes; order Myliobatiformes; family Dasyatidae; genus Hemitrygon; species Hemitrygon akajei. The sequence goes on along the minus strand of NC_133128.1, from coordinate 98,235,601 downwards.
AGGGTATGGAGGACTACAGCTGCAACGCTAGATGGGACTAGGCAGAAGAACAGGTCAGCATGGACTAAATGGGCCAGAGGCTGTTTCCGTGCTGTAGTGCTTTGTGACACCAAAACTATGTCACATCAACCAATTACATTCCTGAACCAAATGCTTTATATGCTCATTCATTCCTTTGCTAGCCAAGGGATTATGCTCTTCATAAACGGGACCAACATTACAACAGAAAGCATTCCGTCTGCTGTAAAGTGCTCTGGTTTTGAGCGCTGCTTTGTAAATGTCCTTTGTGTAGCTGTAAACATGGAGATTACTTTGAGAATCTGAAGGGCCAAACAGAAAGTCAAACTGCCCTAACTAAAAGTTTCTGTGTATGCCCCCACATCTGGAAACGTTCCATCTGGACTTATTAAAAGTTGAAATTAAGCTTTTATGTATCTGTAAGTTAAAAGACTATCCGGCTTGCTGAATCAAATTCTAAATACAGAAGATTCTGCTGTTGCTGGAAATCCAGAGTAACACAAACACAATGCTGGAAGAACTCAACAGGTCAGGCAGCACTGTATGCAGGGAAATAAACAGTCAATCTTTTAATGACTCTAGACATTATTGGCATTGTTAGTGAAGGGTCTCAGCCTGAAACATCATCTGTTTATTCCACTGGCTTGCTGTGTTCCTCCAGCACTCAGTGTAAATTGGTTTATGATTGTCACATGTACTGAAAGACCTGTATACTTGTGTTATGTGCTACTCTGTGACTATCCCATATTGTCCCTACAGCCCTTTACCTTTTCTATCACATCCCAGTTTCTCACTTCATCCCCCTCACGTGAAACCACCCATCACCTATTCTGTGCGTACCTCAATAAAGTAAAATAATTGACTTGATTTTGATTCTGACACTACCTTCAGGGAGACATTTACTTGTATTCCAAAGTTCCTCCATCCTACAACACTCTCCAGAACCCCTCTTCTCAATAAATGGCTGATCATGTGGCTCAGTAAGATCGGCAGCACAAACCCTTTATTATTTAATTCCCATTACACGTGAAATGCTTTGATCTTTGAACTTTGAAGTGGATAGCCAGAGACATTTTCCTAGCGAGGAAATGGCTAATACCAGAGGGCATAACTTTAAGGTGATTGGCGGAGAGTATACAAGGTGAGTTCTTTACACAGAGTGTGGTGGGCACATGGAATGTGCTGCCATGTAGTCAAATCAGTGAGGGGGGATCTCATTGAAACCTACAGAATACTGAACGGCCTAGACAGAGTGGACATTTCCTATAATGGGGGAGTCTAAGACCAAAGAGCACAGCCTCAGAATACAGGGGCATCCATCTAGGACACAGATGAGGAAGAATTTCTTTAGCCAGAGAGTGATGAATCTGTGGAATTGATTGTCACAGACAGCTGTGGGAGAACAAGTCATTGGGTACATTTAAAGTGGAGGTTGATAAGTTCTCTATTAGTCAGGATGTCAAAGGTACAGGAAGAAGGCAAGAGAATGGGGTTGAGCGGGATAATAAATTAGCCATAATGGAATGGCAGAGCAGACTCGATGGGCTGAATGGTCTGATTCTGCTCCTATGTCTTATGTCTTAAACACATTAGGGGCACTTAAGAAAATCTTAAATAGGCACATGGATGATAAAAAACAATCAAGGCTACGTGGGAGGGAAGGGTTAGATTGATCTTAGTAGGTTAAAAGAAACCTTTGAAACCTTTCAAAAGTTGAAAGGCCTAGACAGAGTAGATTTGGAAAGGATGTTTCCCACAGTGGGGGAGTCTAGGACAAGAGGGCACAGCCTCAGGATAGAGGGGTGTCCACTTAAAACAGAGATGCGGAGCAATTTCTTTAGCCAGAGGGTGGTGAATTTGTGGAATTTGTTACCAAAGGCAGCAGTGGAGGCCAGGTCATTGGATGTATTTAAGGCACAGGTTGATAGGTTCCTGAATGGACACAGCATCAAAGGTTACGGGAAGGCGGCTGGAGAATGGGGTTGAGGAGGGTAAAAAAGGATCAGCCATGATTGAATGGCAGAGCACAGTTGGTGGGCCAAATGGTCTAATTCTGCTACTATGCCTCATGGTCTAAGAAGTTGGCACAACATCATTAACTAAAGGGCCTGTACTGTGCTGTAGTGTTCTATGTTTACTGCAAGTTCTATGTTCTATTCTCATCAATGGAGACTCCATTGTGCTCTCGGGTAGAGAACTCCAGACATTCACCATCTTTTGGGTGTTGAGCTCAGAGCCCTTCTGATTAAGGCAGGGCTTTGCATTTACAAAAATGGCTATTCACAGTGAACGGTAGGACTGTGGGGAGTGTCACAGAACAGAGGGACATTACAGTACATACACATCGTTCCTGGAAAGTGGAGTCACTGGTAGACAGGGTGGTGAAGAAGGCTTTGGCACACTGGTCTTCATCAGTCAGGGCACTGAATATAAATGCAGGGAAGTCATGGTATAGATGTACGGACACTAGTGAGGCCACATTTAGAGTATTGTGTTCACTTCTGGATGTTCTGCTGCTGGAAAGATGTTACTTAACTGGAAAGAACACAGAAAAAATTCAGGACCTGGAGTCTGAATAATAGGGGGGAGCTGGACAGGCTAGGCCTTCATCCCTCAGAGCATAGAAGACTGAAAGGTGACATTAAAGAGGTGAATAAAATAGTCAAAGACATAGATCTTCTGAATGAACACAATCCTTTTCCCTGGGTTGGGCAATCAAGAACTAGTGGGCAAGGTTTAAGGTGAGAGGGAAAAGCTTTGATAAGAATATGAGGAGCAGCTTTTGCTATGTATGTAGAATAAGTGCCAGAGGAAGTGGCTGAGGCAGGTACAATAACAACTTTTAGTAAAAGACTTGGACAAGTACATGGATAAGAAAGGTAACGGGCCAAATGCTGACAAATGGGACTAGCTTGGATGGGATAAGCTGGTCAGCATGGAACAATTTATGGATTGGAAGGGCCTGGGTCCATGCAGTATAACTTGATGAATTCTATGGTAGAACGATTTAATTTGGGTATATTCAAGAGGTCAAAAAAGTAAGAAAGTAAGGCTAGAGTAGAAAGATAGAGAGCGAGATTACAATTTGAGACCGTGGAGGTGTTTGATAACAAGGATGATCACTTGAGAAACAAGCTACTGTTTATCTTGGAGTCACTCTACATCCAGAACACATGGTGTCACGGTAGCGTAACAGTTAGTACAACGCTATTACAGCTCAGGAGGGTTGGAGTTCAGAGTTCAATTCCAGCGTACTCTGTAAGAAGTGTGTACAGTCGGCCCTCCTTATCCGCGAGGGATTGGTTCTGGGACCCCTCGTGGATACCAAAATACGTGGATGCTCAAGTCCCCTATTCAACGTGTCTCAATGCAGTGGATCTTAGAACCCAGCAGAACCCCAGACCTTATTTAACCTGTCTCAGTGCGGTGGACATTAGGACCAGCGGCAGAGATCTGAATCCGCAGTGTTTCTGTTCACGTAAATAATCATGATCACGATTGAAAATAAAGTGGAAATAATAAAGCGATCGGAAAGACGTGAAACACCATCGGTCATTGGAAAGGCATTAGGCTACGTCGGTCAACGATCGGAACAATTTTAAGTGAGAAAGGCCCTGCCCTGATGAAAGCTACAATTATTACTAAGCAACGCAGTGGTTTAATTATTGGGTTTTGGGGTTTTGGGTTTTTGATGCTCTACATCAACCCGGCACGGTGCAGAGTGCACTCAGGAGCGATCTGTCACTAGATCGAACTCGGCGCGGAAACATACATTCTTAAGTGTTTTATATGCATAGAAAGGTAAAATATATACTATATACTAAGACAAACGTTTGACTAACTGACGCTAAATAATACTGGATGTACCTGTTCCGACTTACTTAGTAAGAACTTCTGATTTTTTTCGATCCCGATCCACGATAACCCACACACATCCTCCAGTATACTTTAAATCATCTCTAGATTACTTATAATACCTAATACAATGTAAATGCTATGTAAAATAGTTGTTATACTGTATTGTTTAGGGGATAATGACAAGAAAAAAAGTCGAGCAAGTGCTGGAAGAGCATTTCCGGGTTTTCGCGATTCGCGGTTGGTTGAATCCGCGCATACAGAATTCGCAGATAAGGAGGGCCGACTGTACATCGTCCCTGTGAGCACGTGGGTTTTCCCTGGCTGCTCCGGTTTCCTCCCAAATTCCAAAGATATACCTACTGGTTAGCAGGTTAATTGATCATTGTACATTGCTGTGTGATTAGACGATTAGATTATGGTTAAATAGCTGGGTTGCTGGGTCATCTGGCTTTTGGGCCGGAAGTGTCTATTCTATGTTTCTCTAAATAAAATATTAGAGTAAAATGAAACAGAAATTAAGAAACAGGGAGTAAAGTTTAAGATGACCTCAAATTTATAGGGACTGGACTAAAGAAGAGTGGCACAGGGTGGATCAAACAGTCAAGAGTGTAAATAACAAAAGGCTAGATAAGGGCTGAGAGAGAAGAGACCAGTTAGGAAGAAACACTACTTTGTGCTTGTGATCTGCTAGTTCCCTGGCTTCACGCTAATGAGGCACACTGGAACCGCAACATTAGTAAGTTAATGACACTGGCGTCATCGTAGTCCTTGCTTTCCCTATCTTTTTGGGTCAGGTTCAAATTAAAATGTCACCCAAATTAATGAGTAAATTGCCTGTAATTATGAGACAACTTCTTTAAAAGGTGTGTATCACTGTAGATGCTAATTAATACCAAGGGAAACCCCCTTGATCATTTAATAAGGCACAATGCAAGCTATATGTTAGCCAGCTTTGCCTATGAGAAGTGTCTCTCAGCCAAATATTTTTCCAACACTCTGACGGGGGATTACTACCAGAAACAAAATAAGAGTTACAGATGGAAGAAAATTGTAAACATTTGGCTAAAATCAACTGTCTTCTGGAAATACACTGAGTTTCAAATTGAACAGAGTGCCTTTCACTTTCTTTTCAAGATCCTGCAAAGCCACTGTATTAGAGGGACAAATGTAGCAGTTATGATTAAAGATTAGCTTTATTTGTCACGTTTATTGAAACAACGAAACATGCAGTGAAACACATCATTTTGTTCCGGTGACAAACACAGTCCGAGGGAGGCCTGCAAGTATCATCATGTTTCTGGCATCAGTGTAGCATGTGCCTGAAAGTCTCCAACCTTAACCCATACATCTTTGAAACGTTGGAGGAAACCCACACAGTCACAGTCATGGGGAGAATATACAATCCCCTGTACCAAGTGTGGCACAGGAACAGAAACCCAATGGTGCTGTAAAGAGTTAAGCAACTGCTACAGCACTCTACCCATGTGACCGACTCTGTTTCAATGGTGTTGGGTGAGAAAACAGAGATAATCCCCCCACCTCAACTTGAAACACAATACACTATCAGTTTGCCTGCCTCCATCTGTCATCCAGTATTCTCCCTTCTCCCCAGTCCACCCAGGGTCTCTCCCCAACCAGCTGCCATCTCCCCCTCCACTCTCAGTTCTGATCCAGAGTTTCAATCTGAAATGTCGACATTCCTCTTCTCCCACAGATATTGCTCGACCTGCTGTTCTTCCCCAGAAGACTGTTGCTTAAATTCCGCTCCGTCATACTGCCTTACATGCTTCAATACGATCACTCCTCATTCTTCTAAACCTTGAAGAGTGAAGACCCAACAAGGGAAAATCTGCGGATGCTGGATATCCAAGCAACACATACTATTCTGTCTGAGTAGCCTCCAACCTGATGGCATGAACATCGATTTCTCCAACCTCCAGTAATGCCCCCGCCCACCTCTACCATTCCCCATTCCATTTCCCTCTCTCACCTTATCTCCTTACCTGCCCATCACCTCCCTCTGGTGCTCCTCCCCCTTCCCTTTCTTCCATGACCCTCTGTCCTCTCCTATCACCCTTCTCCAGTCTTTTATCAATTTCACCTATCCAATTTCCAGCTGTTTAATTCTTCCCTCCCAGTTTAATCTGTCACCTATCACCTCGTGTTCCTTCCTCCCCTCCCCTCACCTTCTAACTCTGACTTCTCATCTTCTTTCTCCAGTCCTGATGAAGGGTCTCGGCCCAAAACATCAACTGTTTACTTTTTTCCATCGATGCTGCCTGGCCTGCTGAGTTCCTCCACCATTTTGTGTGTGTTGCTCGAGTAAAGACCCAACTTGCTTAGCCTGTCTAGACTACGGATTCCTCAGATACTGGAATATGGAAGAACTCAGCAGGTTGAGCAGCATCACTGGAGGGTAGGAATTGTTGAAACTGTGGCTCGAAACGCTACTTCAAATCCTGACCTTTCCCTCCCCTCCCATCCCTCAGATACGGCACTGTAAGGTAATGACTTCCAGCACCAGCTGCTGGGGCTCAAAACCCTCACTGTCTGCAAGGAGCATCCTGCCCGGTACGGGACTCCTCCAGGTGCTCCGGTTTCCTCCCACATTCCAAATGCGTACAGATTAGTAAAAACACAGAACATTACAGCACACTACAGGCCCTTCAGCCCACAATGATATGACAACCTTTTAACCTACTCTAAGATTAATCTAACCCTTTCCTCCTTCATAGTCCTCCATTTTTCTACCATCCAATGTATCTATCTAAGAGTCTCTTTAATGCCCCTAATGTATCTTCCTCTACCACCACTCCTGCCAACGTGTTCCACAGACTCACCACTCTCAATGTAAAATATGTACCTCTGAGATCCTCCTATCCTCTTCTCCATTCAGCTTAACTTTATGCCCTCTCGGGTTAGTAAGTCCTAAGTTGGCTCTGGAAACATGGCAGCACTTGTGAGCTGCCCTCAGCTCATCCTTGGGCTGACACAAAATGATGCATTTTACCATGTGTTTCGACGTTTGATGTATGTGACAAATAAAGCTAATCTTTCTCTAATCCTTAGAGATGTCACTCGACCTGCTGAGTTACTCCAGCCGATTGTTGGCTGCTGCTTCCCCATCACCCGGAAGATCACAGGGTCAGCTGCCCAGGTACTCAAGTGTGGCATGTCTCCCAGCAGTGAGTGAGGAGAGCTAGCTGTAAGGTCATACTTACGAAATGGCCTCAATCATATCCACTCCCATTTCGACACAGCAATGAGCATGGTCAGCCCGGGCTTCGGGTAAGCCCGACACACAGTAATAGCAATCACCTAGGATCTTGATACGTAGGCAATGGTTCTCCTGAAAACGAGAGAAGAAAGGAGGTAAGGGCAAGTAAAATATACAAATGAAATGCAGATACATAGAACATACATGGACCAATACCATTTAGCAAGGAGTCCGTGGACCCCAGGTTGGGAACCTCTGCAGTGGAACATTACAGCACAGTGCAAGCTCTTCAGCCGACCTTTAAACCTACTCTAATATTAATCTAATCCTTCCCTGTAGCTCTCACTTTTTCTATCATCCATGGGCTTATCTAAGAGTCTCTTAAAAGTCCCTAATGTATCTGCCTCTACCACCACCCCTGGCAGGGCATTCCACACTCCATGGCAATGTCTACCACTCTCTGTGGAAAGACTGTCCCTCTCACATGCCCTCTGCACCTTCCTCTAATCACCCTGGAATAAAAATGCCGACTGTCCACTCTTTCTAAGCCTCTTATCATTTTATACACTTCCAGCAAATCACCTCTCATCCTCCTTGGGAAGAGCCCAAGCTCGCTTGTAGAAACATATAAAACTATGAAAGGGATAGATAAGATAGAGGCAGGAAAGTTGTTTCCACTGGTACGTGAGACTAGAACTAGGGGACATAGCCTCAAGATTTGGGGGAATAGATTTAGGATGGAGATGAGGAGGAACTGCTTTTCCCAGAGGGTGGTGAATCTGTGGAATTCTCTGCCCAATGAAGCAGTGGAGGCTAGCTCAGTAAATATATTTAAGACAAGGGTGGATAGGTTTTTGCATAGTAGGGGAATTAAAGGTAATGGGAAAAATGAAGGTAGGTGGAGATGAGCCCATGGCCAGATCAGCCATGATCTTACTGAATGGCAGAAAAGGCTTGACGGGCCAGGTGGCCAATTTCTGCTCCTATTTCTTATGTTCTTAACTTCATAAGGCATGCTCTCTAGTCCAGACAGTATTCTGGAAAATCTTTGCACCCTCTTTAAAGCTTACGCATCATTCCTAAATGAGGTAAACGTAACTGAACACAATACTCCAAGTATGGTCTAGCCAGAGTTTTAGAGCTGCAACATTACCTTGCAGCTCCTGAACTCAATCCCCTGACTAGAGGAGGCTGACACACAATGCGCCTTCTTAACCTTCCTATCAACTTGCATGGAAACTTTGAGAGATCCATGGACATGGACCCCCAAGATCTGCTTCTCTACACTGCTAAGCATCCTGCCATTAACCCTGTCTTCTGCCTTCAAATTGGACCTTCCCAAATGTATCACTTCACACTTCTCCAGGCTGAATTTCCTCTGCCACTTCTCAGCCCATCTCTGCATCGTATCAGTATCCTGGCTACCTTCCGCACTATCACACCACCAACCTTTCTTTTACCTGAAAACTTACCAACCCACCCTTCCACTTCCTCATGCAAGTCATTTACAAAAATCATGAAGACCAGGGGTCCCAAAACACCACTGGTCACCAACCTCCAGACAGAGTACACTCCGTCTACTACCACCTTCAGCCCTCTGTGGGCAAGCCAATTCCGAATTAGCATAGCCAGGTTTCCCTGAATCCCATGCCTCATGTCTTGGGGATCCTTGCTGAATGCTTTACTAGAATCCATATGCACCACATCCACCCTTCTACTTTCATCAATTTCTTTTGTCACTTCCTCAAAAACGTCAATCAGGCCCATAAAGTACTGTGGACCAGCAGACCATAAGATATAGGAGCAGGATTACCCAATTCTGCCCATTGAGTCTACGCCACCATTCCTTCATGGCTGATTTATTCAACTGTCTTCTCCACATAACCCCGCCACTCCATTATCAATTAAGTACTTATCAACATCCATGTTTTAATATACCCAGTGGCTTTGTCCCCCGCTGCCTGTGGCAATGAATTCCACAGACTCATCACCCTCCGGCTAACTTCTCCTAATCTCTGTTCTAAAGGGATGTTCTTGTATTCTGAGGCTGTGCCCTCTGGTCCTAGATTCACCCACTGAGGAGGCATCCTCTCCACATCCACTCTATCTAGGTCTTTCAATATTCAATAGGCTTCAATGAGATCCCCCCTCATTCTTCTAAATGCCAGTGAGTACGGGCCAGCTGTCAAATGCTCCTCATATATTAACTCTTGCATTTGATGCTGTAGAATCGCTTTACTTTTAAGATCAGAGTAGTAACAGCAGAACAAGTGACCCTGGGAAGGATGGAATGATTTGGGCAGAGTTGACTTACTGCTGCAAGCTTGTCAAATCTGGCAAAAAGTTCATTGAGGGTCATGACTAACTCCTGAGCCATGCACTGTGAGGCCAGGCTGGTGAAGCCCTCGATGTCTGCGAAGAGGATGCTGCAACAGCAAACAGAAAGATTAACAAAGGTTAGCATTACTCATCACACGCACATCGAAACATTGAAGCATACAGTGAAATGCGTCCTTCGCACCAAATCAAATCAGCGAGGATTGTGCTGGGGGCCGCCTTCAACTATCAGCATGCTTGCGGAGGCAGTATAGCATGCCCACAACCCATATGTCTTTGGGACGTGGGAGGAAACTGGAGCACCTGGAGACAACCCGAGCAGTGTTAGAAAGAATGTACCAACTCCTTACAGACACCACTATTGTACCAATCACTACGCGACTGTGATATGAAGAGAAGTATACTACAACCACCAAACTTCACAAACCTACAGTTCCTTTTACTTTTCTTAAGCCAAGTGGTAACTTCAAACTGTGGCAGTAGGGGGTTGAAAAGTGACTGACTGGACATCTAAAAGGATTTTATTAATGACCCAATGATGAAAATCTCACTAAATCAACTACAGGTTTATGCCACTAGGCAGCTCTCATCCTTTAACAGCCAGACTATCAACCTTATTAGAAATTGTGTCTTTTAAACAAAGAATAGCTTCTTCATCTGGTTTCATAGCCACTGAGGTGACTCTGTTGGTACTGTTGTAATGGCAGCCAATTTGTGCCCAAACAGTGTGCAATAACTTCACCACTCCCTTTAACTCCATATATGTTCTACTGAATCTATACATCAACTCATGCGAGTTTGTTTGTCTGAAACAAAATCAAAAAAATACACATCAAGCCAGGGAGCATTTGTGGAATGAGGAATATCTCTATCTATCTATCTCCCCCCTCTCCCTCTCTTCACTCCACCCTCTTGCCACAGGCACGATTTCAATTCAATGGTAAAAATAATGACTTGGCGAGGTTATCCCATCTGATTGGTGCCCCTGAGGCTGAGAGGTGCCCGAAGGTACAATTTGCTCTCATGACCGTAGCCACTGTTTATCCTCAGCCCTACGTCAAACAGTGGGAGGAGAGGCATGTCTGCAGCACTTAGCAATTATCACCCTGCGACAGCCAGTGCTTGGGAACTACTGAACAATAAACATAAACACCTCGTATTCACCTAACCTCTACTTAAACTAAGAGAGGAAGAAATGCATTGCAAGTTTAATGAATAATTGCTGTAGGTCATTAATCTGCATTGGATGTTCCTGTTAGGGTCAGAGAGTCAGAGAGCACTACAGTACAGAATCAGATCCTTTGGCCCATCTAGTCAATGCCAAACCACTAATCTGCCTAGTCCCATCGGTCAGCACCCAGACCATCGCCCTCCATCACCTTTCCATTCAAGTACTTATCCAAGCTTCACTTAAATGTTGAACTCAAACCAGCATCTATCTACCACTTGTACTGGCAGTTCATTCCACACTTGCACACCCTCTGAGTGAAAAAGTTCCTCATATTTGCCTTAAAAATTTCACCTTTCACCCTTAACCCATTACCTCTAATTCTAGTCTCACCCAATCACAATTGAAAAAGCCTGCTTGCATTTACCCTATCTGTACCTCTTGTAATTTTATATAACTTTATTAAATCTTCCCTCATTCTCCTACACTCCAAGGAATAAAGACCTAACCTATTCAACCTTTCCTTAAGGCTCAGGGACATACCGAATAGAAACAGGTCTCTTGGCCTTAATTGTCTACACTGACCACGAACAAACTTATTTGCAGCAAACTCACATTAATCCTATTTTTCTTCCCCCCCCCCCCCCACACTTCAATAGCTTCCCCCATCCAACTCAATTTACAGTGGAGAATTAATCTACAAACTCACACATCATTAGGATGTGGGAGGAAGGCGTGGTGACGAGGAAAATGGGCAAATTCCACACAGACAACACTTAAGGTTGGGATCGAACTGTGAAGGAACAGGTCGACTCGCTGTGCCCAATACCACCTATTATTTTATTTAAATAAATTTATTTATTAAATAAATAAATAAATATTGAGTGAGATACAGCAAAGACTAGGCCCTTCCCTTCCAACCACACTGCCAAGCAATCTCCGATTTAACCCCAGTCTAATCACAGGCCAATTTACAATGACCTACAAACCACTACATATTTGGACTGTGGGAGGAAACCAGAACTCAAGTATTCCACGGGGAGGACGTACACCCTCCTTACAGATTACAGTGTTGTGCTAAGCACTAAACTACCAAAGCATGACAGACTAATAGTCCCAAGAATCTAAACGGTAGTTATGATCAATTAGTTAATTGCTGCTTAATTACAAGGATACTGGTGGAACTAAAGGACTTAACTTACAGGAAAAGGTTGAATAGGTTAGGATTTTGTTCCCTGAAGTGCAGGAGAATTAGGGGAGATCTTACATTAGGTATGCAAAATTATGAGGGGGTTAGATAGAATAAAGCAAGCAGTCTTTTCCCATCAGGTTGGGTGAGAGTAGAACTATAGGCTATACTTTTAAGGTGAAAGGTGAAATATTTAAGGGGAATTTGAGGGGGTCTTCTCGGAGAGGGTGGTGCAAGCGTGTAGAAGTAGCAGATGTGGGTTCAATTGAGAGGTCTGCATAGGTACGTGGAAGAGAGGGGTATGTAGACCTCTGATCAGAATCAGGTTTATTACCATCGTCAAATGTTAACTTATCACAGCAGTTCAATGCATCACACAATAATATAGCGAAGACAAGTATATCAAAATTGGCCTTTCTCCAACTTACAATCTCAACCTGTGGATCAGCCCTATCTTTTTGCACATTTACTTTGAAACTAATGGCATTATGATCACTAAATGTAAAGTATTCCCTTACCTTTTTATGACCACAGACCAACACCATTAAGCAAGGGGTCCAAGGACCCCAGGTTGGGAACTCCAGTCCCACACAAACTTCTGCCACCTAACCTGTCACATTCCCTAACAGCAGATCAAATATTGCACACTCTCCTCTTGGGACTTCTACATACTGATTAAGGAAACTTTTCTTAACACATTTGACGAACTCTATCCGATCTAGTCCCTTGACAGTATGTGAGTCCCAGTCAATACGCAGAAAGTTAAAATACCTACCATAGCAACCTTATGTTTCTTGTAATTGTCTCAATCTCTATACAAATTGGTTCCTCTAACTCCCACAGGCAGTTGGATGGTCTATTATATAGCCATTAACATGGTCATACCTTTCTTATTCCTCAATTCTATCCATAATGCCTCACTAGTCGATTTCTCCAGTCTGTCCTGACTAAACACTGCCGTGACATTTTCCCTGACTAGTAACACAACCCCTCCCCCTTTAATCGCTCCCACTCTGTCACATCTAAAACAACAGAATATTGAGCTGCCAGTCCTGAAACCGACTCTCCCTAAAGACTACAATATCATAATTCCAGGTGTTGATCCATGCTCTGAGTTCGTCCATCTTTCCTACAATGCTTCTTGCATTGAAATCTATGTAGTCACACCATGGTCAAACTTTTGATTGCTGACTTTGTCTGGAGTTTAGAAGAATGAGGGGGAACCTATGGGGTATCGGGATTAAGATGGTGTTGGTGAAGCACAGTGACGACTTGCGGGTAGCAAACAAAACAAGCAAACTACTTTATTAAACACACTTTTTCTCAGAAATGATCACTACAATCAATAGCCTGGAACTTCCCTTTCAGAGTTGAGCTTTTGAACTGCCTGTACGTCCTGGCATTTTTGTGGTGTGAACTCAAAGGTGCAGAACAATTGCGGTGTAGTGTGTACAGGCCAAGTCAAGGCAGCAGGGAATAAGCCAATGTTTGCTGGAGTGGACTTGGAGGCAATTCCACACAGCAGATCCGAGACAAGTCGAGTGGCGACGAGGCAGAGTCGAGACGACGGGGCTCAAGAGCAAGGAAATGCCCCAGGTTTGATCAATTCAAGTACCGGGCATATTGCACATGTTGCATATGGGCTAAATTGGGGTGGCAGGGTCTGGGCCCCAGAGTGTTATCTAAGCAGCAGGGCCTGGATCTGAGAGTGAGGATCAAATCAAGGTTTAGACAATTTAAGTGACGGGCCTGAACAAAAAGGTCAGGGTATTGGGGTAGCCCCATGTGCCACCTAGGCACTAAGGGTTCAGACGACGACGATTGGGGCTGCAGGCGAGGGACCGACTTGTTCAGGTCACTGCTCTGTGAGGTTTACTTGTCTCTGCGCTAAACTGAGACGGTGGCACGCAAGTAATGGGCTTCTGAATCAGCTGCAGGGATGACTGGCTTCGTGGCTGTGGGTTCAGTTTCATGAATATTACTTACTGACGTCCATTGTTTGCACAGTTTGTTTTTTTTTTGCACATTGCGTGTTTGACTGTCTTTTTTGTAATGGGTTCTGTTGGGTTTCTTTATTTCATGGCTGCCTGTGAGGAGACCAATCTCAAAGTTGTATATAGTATGCCAGGCAACATCTGGATTAGTACATGGAACTATGATGTTGTGGCCGTTACTGAAACTTGGTTGGAGGAAGGGCAGGATTGGATGATGCAGGTCCCCGGGTTCAGGTGTTTTAAACGGAACAGGATGGGAGGTAGAAATGGGAGGGGAGTGGCATTGCTGGTCAGGGATAGTGTCACAGCTATAGAAAGGGAGGACGCTGCAGAAGGAGTGTCCACGGAGTCAGTCTGGGTGGAAGTCAAAAATAGGAAGGGATCAATCACTGTGCTGAAAGTAGTCTATAGGCCCCCAAATAGCCCTCGGGACACTGAGGAGCAGATAAGGAGGCAGATTTTAGAATCAAAACACAAAAATACAACTGCAGGTGCTGTGGATCAAAGAATAAATACAGGGTAGTAGTTATGGGTGATTTCAACTTCCCTCATATTGACTGGCACCTCCTGAGTGCAAGGGGGATAGATGGGGCTGAATTTGTCAGGTGTGTTCAAGAAGGATTCCTGACACAGTATGTGGACTGGCTGACGAGAGGAGAGGCTATACTGGATCTAGTTCTGGGTAATGAACCTGGTTGTGTGACAGATCTCTTGGTGGGGGAGCATTTTGGTGAGAGTGACCACAACTCCCTTAGCTTCAGCATAGCTATGGAAAGGGATAAAATTAGACGAGATGGTAAAGTGCTTAACTGGGAAAGGGCTAACTTTGAAGGTTAGAGGCAGGAACTAGTGAGAGTAAATTGGAAACAGATGTTCAAAGGGGAAAGCACAGAAGTAATGTGGGAGAAGTTTAGGGACCACTTGAGCTGGGTTCAGGATAGGTTTGTTCCACTGAGGCAAGGAAAAAATGGTAGGAAAAGGGAACCGTGGCTGACGAAACATGTGAGGTAACTCGTCAAGAGGAAAAAGGAAGCATATGTCAGATATAAGAAGCAGGAAGTAGGAGGGGCTTATGAGAAATATAGGGTAGCCAAGAAGGAGCTAAAGAAAGGACTTAGGAGAGCTCGAAGGGGGCATGAGAAGGCCTTGGCATGTAGGATTAAGGAAAACCCCATAGCGTTCTATGTTTACGTGAAGAATAGGAGGATGACGAGAATGAAGGTGGGACCGCTAAAGGATAAAGAGGGCAACATGTGCTTGGAGGCAGAGGAGGTTGTGGAGGTCCTAAATGAATACTTTGCTTCAGTATTCACAAGTGAAAAGGATCTTGATCAGGATGAGGTCGAAGTAGAGTGGGCCTGTGTGCTGGACAATGTGGAGATTAAGGAAGAAGAAGTGCTGGATCTTCTTAAAAACATTAAGATTGATAAATCCCCAGGGCTGGATATGATACACCCCAGGTTGTTGTGGGAATTGAGAGAAGAGATCGCAGGAGCATTAGCTATGATCTTTGAATCCTCTTTGGCTGCAGGGGAAGTGCCAGAGGATAGGGCAGGGCAGTGGACGTGGTCTACATGGACTTTAGCAAAGCATTTGACAAGGTCCCTCATGAGAGACTCATCCAGAAAGTCATGAGGCATGGGATCAGTGGGACCTTGGCTGTTTGGATAAAAAATTGGCTTAAAGGTAGAAAGCAGAGGGTAATTGTGGAAGGAAAGTATTCTGCCTGGAGGTCAGTGACTAGTGGAGTGCCGCAGGGATCTGTCCTGGGACCCCTGCTATTTGTGATTTTTATAAATGACCTGGATGTAAAGGCAGAAGGATGGGTGTATAATTGGAGGAGTTGTGGATAGAGCTGTAGGTGGTCGAAGGTTACAAGAGGATATAGACAGGCTGCAGAGTTGGGCAGAAAAATGGCAGATGGAGTTCAATCCAGACAAGTGTGAGGTGATGCATTTTGGAAGGACAAACCAGCGAGAGTAAAGAGGTCATGTTGCAACTCTACAAATCTCTGGTGAGACCGCACTTAAGAGTATTGTGTTCAATTCTGGTCACCTCATTATAGAAAGGATATGGAAGCTATGGAGAGAGTGCAGAGGAGATTTACCAGGATGTTCCCTGGTTTGGTGAACAAATCATATGAAGCAAGGTTAGCAGAGCTGGGACTTTTCTCTTTGGAGCGTAGAAGAATGAGAGGAGACTTGATAGAAGTCTACAAGATTATGAGAGGCATAGATAGGGTGGATAGTCAGTACCTGTTTCCCAGGGAACCAATAGCAAACACCAGAGGGCATATGTACAAAATTAAGGGAGGGAAGTTTAGGGGAGACATCAGGGGTAAGTTTTTTACACAGAGGGTTGTGAGTGCCTGGAATGACTTGCCAGCGATGGTGGGGGAGGCTAAAACATTAGGGGTATTTAAGAGCCTCTTGGACAGGCACATGGATGAAAGAAAAATGGAAGGTTATGGGGAAGTGTGGGTTTAGTACTTTTTTTAAGGATTATATGAGTCGGCACAACATGGAGGGCTGAAGGGCCTGTACTGTGCCGTAGTGTCCTATGGTTCTATGGTTCTATCTATAGAAAAAAGAGTACAGTCAATGTTTTGGGCCGAGACCCTTCATCAGGACTGGAGAAAAAAAGATGAGGAGTCAGAGTAAGAAGGTGGGGGAGACGAGGGAGAAACACAAAGTGATAGGTGAAACCTTAGGGGGGAGTGAAGTAGAGTAAGGAAGTTGATTGGTGAAAGAGACACAGGACTGGAGAATGGGGAATCTGATAGGACAGGACAGACGACCATGGAAGAAAGAACGGAGGGAGGAGCACCAGAGGGAGGTGATTTACAGGTAAGGAGATAAGATGAGAGAGGGAAATGGGAATGAGGAATGGTGAAGGAAATGGTGGGAGCGGGAGCATTACTAGAAATTTGAGAAATCCATGTTCATACCATCAGGTTGGAGACTACCCAGACAGATGATAAGGCGTTGTTCCTCCAACCTGAGTGTGCCCTCATTGCGACAGTAGAGGAGGCCATGGAGTGACACAATGGAATGGAAATAGGAAGTGGAATTAAAATTGGATCCCACCACCAAGCACATCTTTCCCTCTCCCCCAATTCTGCTTTCCACAGGGATTGCTCCCTACATGACTCCCTTGTACATTCATCCAGCCCCACTGATCTCCCTCCTGGCACTTATCCTTGCAAGCGGAACAAGTGCTACACCTGCCCCTACACTTCCTCCCTCACTACCATTCAGAGCCTCAGACAGTCCAAGTGAGGTGACACTTCATCTGCGATTCTGTTGGGGTCATCTACTATGTCCAGGGCTCCTCGTGTGACCTCCGGTGTGACCTCGGTGAGACCCAACATAGATGGGGAAACCATTTCACTGAGCACCTACGCTCTGTCCACTAGAAAAAGCAGGATCTCCCAGTGACCACTGATTTTAATTCCACTTCCCGTTCTGACATGGCAGTCCACAGCCTCCTCTACTGTTGTGATGAGGCCACTCAGGTGGAGAAGCAACACCCTATATCCTATATTGCGAGCTTCCAACCTGATGGCATGAACATTGATTTCTCAAACGTTCGGTGATGTCCCCACCCCCCACATCTCCCTCACCATTCTCCATTCCCATTTTCCTCTCTCTCTCTCACCTTATCTCCTTACCTGCCCATCACCTTCCGCTGGTGCTCCTCCACCTTTTCTTTCTTCCATGGTCATCTGCCCTCTCCTAACAAATTCCCCCTTCTCCAGCACTGTCTCTCTTTCTCCAACCAACTTCCCAGCTCTTTACTTCACCACCCCTCCCCCGGTTTCCCCTACCACCTCGTGTTCTTTCCTCTCCAGCCCCTACCTTCTAACTCTGACACCTCATCTTTTTTCTCTCTAGTCCGATGAAGTGCCTCGGCCTGAAACATTGACTGTACTCTTTTCCTTAGATGCTGACTGGCCTGCTGAGTTCCTCCAGCACTTCCTGTGTTGCTTGGATTTCCAGCATCTCTTGTTTGCAGTTGCAGTGAACACTTTGATAATAAATGTACTTTGAACTTTGATATTGAAAGGCCTGGATAGAGTGGATGTGGACAGGATGTTTCCTAGGACTAGATGGCACAGATTCAGTATAGAGGGAACAGAGATGAGGAGGAATTTTGTTCACCAGAGGGTGGTGAATCTGTGAAGTTCATTACCATAGACAGCTGTGGAGGCCAAGTCATTGGGTATATTTAAAGTGTTGGTTGATAGGTTCTTGATTAGTAAGGATGTCAATAGTTATGGGGAGAAGGCAGGAGAATGGGGTTGAGAGGGATAATACATCAGCCATGATGTAATGGTGTAGCAGACCAGATGGGCCAAATGTCCTAATTCTGTTCCTATGTCTTATGGTCTACGGGAGAATTATTATAAAAGATGCCTGGCACGGATTCAGTGGGGTGAATGGTCTGGTTCCCTGCTGCATCTATCATTGCTCGCTGCCTTGGTAGAAAAGCCAAGACAGTGAATTACGGTTAATTGGCAAACATCGGGAACGATACATTCTGGCCCAGTTAAGCGGCTGTCCCAATTGGCTGAAGTTTCATGAAAATATTTAAAATATGTGAAAGGACAAACTACTGTTTAATTGAGTAACAAATTTAAATGAACTGCAGAATGAACTAGAACACTATCGATACAACAACTGTACTATAAAACTGTGTTTAGTTGCTAGTAATTAGTTAGTTAGTGTGGATAAGATGGTGAAGAAAGCTTTTGATATGTTGGCCTTTAATTAAGAGCATTGAGTATAGGAGTTGGGATGTAATGTTTAAATTGTACAAGGCATTGGTAAGGCCGAATTTGGAGTATTGTGTACAGTTCTGGTCACCAAATTATAGGAAAGATGTCAACAAAATAGAGAGAGTACAGAGAAGATTTATTAGAATGTTACCTTGGTTTCAGCACCTAAGTTACAGGGAAAGGTTGAACAAAGGTCTTTATTCTTTGGAGCATAGAAGGTTGAGGGGGGACTTGATAAAGGTATTTAAAATTATGAGTGGGATAGATAGAGTTGACGTGGATAGGCTTTTTCCATTGAGAGTAGGGGAGATTCAAACAAGAGGACATGAGTTGAGAGTTAGGGAGCAAAAGTTTAAGGGTAACACGAGGGGGAATTTCGTTACTCAGAGAGTAGTAGCTGTGTGGAATGAGTTTCCAGTAGAAGTGGAAGAGGCAGGTTCGGTATTGTCATTTAAAGTAAAATTGGATAGGTATATGGACAGGAAAGGAATGGTGGGTTATGGGCTGAGTGCGGGTCAGTGGGACTAGGTGAGAGTAAGCGTACGGCATTGACTAGAAGGGCCGAGATGGCCTGTTTCTGTGCTGTAATTGTTATATGGTTATAATTGGTTTGGTCGCTGTCTGTCATGTCAATGATGACAGGAAACCCGACTCTCATACTCAGTGATGACAGGAGAGTCTTTAAAGTAGAAATGCCGTTGAATTAGGGACCTCTCTAAAGCCACAGGTGAAAGCTGAGTGTATAGAAACATAAAAAACCTACAGCACAATACAGGCTTCAGCCCACAAGGTTGTGCGGAACATGTCCCTACCTTAGAAATTACTAGGCTTACCCATAGCCCTCTATTTTTCTAAGCTCCATGTACCTATCTAAAAGCCTCTTAAAAGACCCTATTGTATCCGCCTCCACCACCGTTGCCGGCAGTCCATTCCACGCACTCAACACTCTCTGAGTAAAAAACTTACCCCGACCTCTCCTCTTTACCTACTTCCCAGCACCTTAAACCTGCATCCTCTTGTGGCAACCATTTCAGCCCTGGGAAAAAGCCTCTGACTATCCACACAATCAATGCCTCTCATAATCCTATACACCTCTATCAAGTCACCTCTCATCCTCCATCGCTCCAAGGAGAAAAGGCCGAGTTCACTAACCTATTCTCATAAGGCATGCTCCCCAATCCAGGTAACATGCTTGTAAATCTCCTCTGCACTCTCTCTATGGCTTCCACATCCTTCCTGTAGTGAGGTGACCAGAACTGAGCACAGTACTCCAAGTGGGGTCTGACCAGCATCCTATATAGCTGCAACATTACCTCACAACTCCTAAATTCAATTCCACGATTGATGTAGGCCAATACACCATACGCCTTCTTAACCACAGAGTCAACCTGCGTAGCTGCTTTGAGCGTCCTATGGACTCGGACCCCAAGATCCCTCTGATCCTCCATTAATACTATATTCTGCCATGTTACCATGTTCTTTTGATTGAATGTAAATGAACAAAATCAGTGCAGACACTGGATTGACTTTGTACAATTTTCGACGATGACGTCCTCCAAGTCTTCATTTTCTTTGTAACATTTAAGATGATTGTTGATACCTTCAAATTCTTCATAGTTCCTAATATGCTGAAATAGTGAAATCATTTCATTTTCACTCCCGATCATTTCTGGCATCTCCAAGCCCGCATGTTTGAAACCGCAGTGAGCAAAACAGTTCCGAATTGTCTTTCTGCCATTTTTTTTGCTAACTATCAGTGATAAAAATGAGTCCTTTTTGAACACAAACACGTGAAAATGACACTATTTAAAATCTGATCACTCTAAGCACGGTGTAGTATCAAATGGCCACAAAGTTCATGCACCTGACACTAGTTAAAAACTGTGCGGCAACAGCCTCCTGCCCCAATTAAGTGGCATAGTGCCCCAAATAAACAAAGGGAATCCTGGCCAATTATCTTGATTTATTTTTGCTCTTTAAGAGTTATCCCAAATAAGCGGCTGCCCCGAATAAGCAATTGCCCAATTAACTGGAATCCACTGTATATCAAACACCCCACACACCAGGACATTTTTTCTTCTCCTTCTTCCCATCAGGCAGAACATTCAAAATCCTGAAAACACAACCATCAGGCTCAAGGACACTTTCTACCCTGCTGTTATAAGACCAGTAAACAATTCCTAGTATAACAAATTGGGTTCTTGTCCTCATAATTTAACTTGTCCTGTCTACTTTCACTGCATTTTCTCTATAAATCTAACACTTTGTTCTGCATTCTATCACTGTTTTCCCGTGTACTACCTCAGTGCACTAACGTGATGAAATGATCTGTATGCATGGCATGCAAAACAAAGATTTTTATAGTACTTTGGTACACTTGGCAATAATGAACCAGTCTATCAATTTTAAGAAACAGATCCTTGAACAGTAATGGCAGAAAGGAAGATCTCTGAGCCCACTGATTTCTTCCTAACTCACACCTTGCACTTTCCTGTATCACTGCACAGTGGAGAGTATCCTGACTAGTTGCATCACAGCCTGGAATGGATAAATCAGGACCCAAAATTGGAAAAGTCTACAAAAAAGTGGTGGATACAGCCCAGTCCTTCACAGGAAAATCCCTCCCCACCATTGAGCACACCTACAAGGAGCACTGCCACAGGAAAGCAGCGTCCATCATCAGGACCCCACCATCTACGTCATGCTCTCTTCTCACTGCTGCCATCAGGAAGGGGGAATACACCACGAGTGGTTCAGGAACAGTTATTACCCTTCTACCATCAGGCTCCTGAACCTGTGTGGATAACATCAAACACCTCATCAAGATTCCACAACCTATGGACTTTCAAGAACTTTATAACTTTAGTATCTTTATTTTTCTCTTTCAGGGTTCTTTTGAAGACCCTGACCTGGAATTACACACAGGCTTCTGTTCTTTGCGGGAATGGGACCCGCTCTCAGAGTTCCACAACTGGTCGTTATTCAACACACCACGGGTTTGGCCTGAGAGTCTCGATCGTGTTCGGAAGCCTAAGATCTCGGGGCTCTGGAGACGGGCGGATTGAGGGTCAGTGTCACGGCAGGAGACTCGTGTGTCGTCGGGGAGGCCGGAACATCTTTGACTGTGGGCCCAAGGACCCGAGATCTTTGCGAACTTTGGACACAGAGCTTGAAAAAAGCAACGAAACGGACTTTTAACATCGTAAACCAGTGGTTTGTTGTTATGTCTCCCGCTCACTGTGAAAAATGGGGGGACACCTCCCTCTCCCTTATTAGGGAGAGAGAGAACCTGTGGTTTGTCGAATGTCGGATGAAATGTGAAGCCTTTGGGGTAACTTTGATCTGTGTCTTTGCTATTGCTTAGCACATGCTTGGGTTCAGTGACGGTACCAATGTGCTTTTTATTTGCTGGTGGGGGGAGGGGGGATTGTTGCTTGCTGCTGCTTATGCGTGGGAGGGGGGAGACTTTGGGATTCTCACGTTTGGCTGTCGTTCATTCTTTGGGACACTTCTCTGCTTTTGTGGATGTTTGCGAAGAAAAGCATTTGAAGGATGTATATTGTATACATTTCCCTGACATTAAATTTGACTTTTGAACCTTTGAACTCGTTCTCAGTAATATTGTTTATTATTAGTATTATTTGCTTTAACTTTGCATTTGCACAGTTTGTCTTATTTTGTACATTAGTAGTTGTTTGTCAGTCTTCGCTTATGTGTAGTTTTTCTTTGCTTCTACTGCATGTCTTTGTTCTACTGTGAATGTCTGGAAGAAATTGAAAATGGTGACATATATATTTACTTCATGTACTTTATACGTACTTTATTATTAAAGTTACTTTGAACTTTGAAATTGTTTCCCTTCAGGTGCCCATCAATTGCTTCTGAATGCTCTAATTGGGTTTCTGCCCACCACGTTTATGTGTAGTACCTTGCAGATCATAAGTGACGACATTTCCCTTCACGTCCCCCGAGACTTCCTCCTATCGCAGTGAATCTCTGCTAATGGAATAAGTCTTATATAGGTATAAAAATTATGTGGGTTATATATAGAGTAAGTGTAAGCAGTTTTTTCCATTGAGGTTGGGTGAAGAGGTCATAGGTTAAGGGTGAAAGGTGAAATATTTAGGGGGAACTTCACTCAGAGCATGGAACGAGCTGCCAGTGGAGGTGATGGATGGTCTGAAGGGGCGGTTTCTGAACTGAAGTGCTCTGTGTCTCAATGAGTTTTCACAGGAAAAGGCATTCTGCAATTCCTTCATTCAGGATAATCACATGACAAAATCAGATAGATACTGCTTGTCAAGCCAGAGCTATAGGACCTTCCCACTGATTGTTCAGACAGTCCTTGGGCTCCCTGTTGAGGCGGTCCTTGTCACCTATGACATTCCCAGGCTCTTTCACTGGACCTGAAACTGCAACCATTTTTTTTGACTGATTAAGATGATGAGGACTGGCAAGGTTTTTACAGCAGCTGGTCATATGTTAATGCTGAAAGGTGGATTAACGTCAAGAAGGCTGCAAGGTAGAGGTGGCAAACTGTTATCTCACAGCTCCAAAGATCCAGGTTCAATGCTGTCTGTGTTGAGTCTGCTTGCTCTCCACATGTGTGTATGTGATTGCTCTGCACTCTCCCACATCCCAAAAATGTGCCCATAGATTAATTAGTTAATTCGGAGTCAGATTAGGGTTTAGGGACAGGGATGAGGGGAGAGAGTGGCCGGGGCAGTCGGGTTAGGGTTCAGGGAGAGAGATGAGGGGAAAGAGTGGTCAGGGGCAGTAACTGGAAAATTAGCAGTAGGAGCTGGATATTGGTGTTCAGGACAGAGCACTCCTAGGCTGGATCCTGCAATCCCCGAGGACAGAGGTCAGAGGTCTCAAGTTTGCAGGCACTGAGAAAGTGATTCTGGTTAGTGATTCCCAAGGTCTGCGAGATCTGGGGTTGACACCCAGAGATCAGCTAGTTTGGAAGATGAAATCCCAAAGTTGGCAGGTCCTGACATCAAGGACAGTGGTTGGCAAGCCCTGGGGTTGAAACCTGGTGGTCAGCGAGCCCAGAGGCCAAATCCTGAGTTGGCGAATCAGGAAGTCGAAGCCTGAAGATCTAAGCCTAGGATCAGCGAGTCTGGGGAAGCCCCTAGGTTAGTGAGTCCAGAGGTCAGAGGCTCAATGTCTGCAAATCTGTGAGTCCGGGGCCTGGTACAAAGAATGTAGGGTGAAGGCCCAGAGGCAGCCTGCTCTGGGGTTGAAGGCCCAACCGTGTGCATAGGTTGGAGAGAGGAAAAAGTGGCTTGTTCTGTTGTTTTATTGTTGTTGCTGCTTGTTGTGTGTTGGCTGTGCGTTGTTCTGCTAAACAATGTGGGCGTGCTATGTTGGCCCCAGAATGGGTGGCAAAACTTGCTTTATGTATGGTTTAGGTTGCATTTGTCATTAACAGAAAAGACACATTTCACTGTATGTTTCATGTAATAAATAAATCTAATCTAATTAGCTACTGTAAATTTCCATTGTGTAGGAAATGGCAAACAGAATGAAACGGAAGTTGACTGGCGTGCATGGGAGAGAACGTTGTAGGGAGTAAAACTGAGTGGATTCCTCTTCCAGCATCAGGAGAAGAGGCGACCAGCTAGCGGAGAGAGGAATGGGGTTGAAAGGGATAATAAATCAGACATGATGGAATGGCAGAGCAGACCCAATGGGCTGTATGGCCTAATTCTGTCTTATAGTCTTATGGTAACTACAGATAGAATCTAGAGAACTTGCTTCCTTGTTCAAGAAATGGATACCGCCTGCACTCCTACTGAACGTAGCATATTCCTGTTGTCCTACTGAGGCTGTGAAAGTGGGCTTGATTAAACAACAGTGAAGCAATTGTAAAGATTAGCAGTAGAGTTGAGTGGAATGATCCGCAGATTCCTCCACCAGCAGCCAGGAGCACAGAGATCAGCTAGAGTAGACAGGAATGAGAACCACAGCCGATGTTTGGGAAGAGCATAAATATGGAACTACTATCCACTCTGTAACTGTAACCTTTGAAGCCCTTACTAATCAAGAATCTATCAGCATCTGCTTTAAATATGCCCAATGCCTTGGCCTCCTCAGCCATCTGTGCCAATGAATTCCACAGATTCACTACCCTCTGGCTAAAAAATTCCTCCTGAAGGGACATTCTTGTACTGAGGCTGTACCTTCTGCTCCTGGACACCCCCACTATAGGAAACCCCCTCATTCTTCTAACCTGCACTTTTTAATCTATTCAATATACATACACTGCAATCGATTTATTTATTTATTTATTATTGTTGTTTTTTATTTTATTTATTATTTTTTCCTGCTAGATTATGTATTGTGTTGAACTGCTGCTAAACTAACAAATCACATGCCGGTGATAATAAACCTGATTCTGATTCTGAGTACAGGCCTAGAGCCATCAAATGTTCCTCATATGTTAACCCTTTCATGTCCAAGATTATTCTCATGAACATCCTGTGGACCCTCTCAATCCCAACACCTACCTGAAAACAACCTGCCATGAAATATCAAAAAAAGTACTGGAGGAACTCATCGGGTCAGACACCAAATGTGGACAGAAAATAGACAGTCAATGTTGTGGGTCAGGTCCCTTCATCTGCTCATGAAAGAGAATGCAGAAATGGGGAAATGATTGCATGATGCTTCAATTATTGGACGAGTGATAGAAATGAAGGCAATCAGAGGCATGAGTTCAACTTTGACTGGAGAATATAACTTCTATTCATCAAATGAAATGCAATCCAGGCAGCTTGTATCAGCAATGGTGAACATAAAACGATTTTATAACCACTGATTGTAAAATTATCTGGCTTGCTAAACTAGGCAAGAGGAATTGTTTAGTTATTGAGACACAGAAGTAGGCCATTCAGCCTATCAAATCCATACCACCTCCCAATCGGTACTGGCTGAGTGAAAGTCATCTTTCAGGTTCCCCTTAAACACTTCCAATTTCATCATTAAACATGACTTCTAGTTTCAGAGTCCTGCAACTCATTCTCTCTCACACATGCCCAGCAACTGCTTTTTGGTTTCTGCTGCCATTTTCCTACACTGTAAAACCAGCAGGCTTCTGGGATGTGGGAGAACCTTGGGGGAAACCCACACTCTGGAGGATATGCAAACTCCACACAGACAGCATGTGAGATCAGGATCAACGGCAAGCTCTAGCAGCTGTGAGACAGTGTGGTTAACTATGTGCCATCTTTACCCGGCCTGTCTTCGAGATGAATCTGGATGGTTCTTGGATAACCTAGAAATGGTCCAGCAAGCCACTCAGTACAAGGGCACTTACCAATTTTACACACATTCCACAGAAAATGATATTCTTTGATCTTCTAGCTGGGGGAAAAGTTGTATCCTACATTAAAGTCCAACAGTCTATAGGGAGTATAGTAGTGCCTCTCAGCTCCAGTGACTGGGGTTCTATCTGGATGCTGCCAATGTGGAGTATGCAGGCTCCTCCTGTGTCCATATGGCTCTCCTCTGTTTGCTCCGGTTTTCACCCACATCCCAAAGAAGGAAAATGCTCCAAGTGTGAAGGCGTTTGGTATAATCCAGGGATGGGGGCCATAGTTGATGGAATTTATGAAGATTAAGGTTTAATGTAAGAGGGAGGGAGGAAGTTTAGAAAGATATACAGTACAGAATGTTGGTCAGAAAGAATGACAGTCTACAAATCAGTGAATTCAGATAAATCAAGGACAGTGAAAGCAGACAGACTAATTGTCTTTGTTCTTGCCGCGTGCTTGGGGATGCAGGCTGATGGGAAAAGGGCGATAAATGGATGCTGGCTTGGAGCAGAGCCAATAACATGGACAGACCTGTGGTCAATGACACTGGAATGCGATATTTGAATTGATAAGGAATGGCTATAAAAGTGGATGCTTCGTGTGTGCTGGTAGTAGTTACTTCAAAGAATAACCATCGCATTAGCAAGTGTGAGCAACCCTGCGTGAAACACGTGGTGAGTGAATCAGGACAACGAGCAATGCCTGGCCAGTGTAGACTCCTTTGTCCTTTGAATACCTTTGCTATTCTTTGACTATGCAGGAGCGTCAGGGATACCTAGCAGTTGTGCACACAAGGTATTTAGTGTATGAATTAATGTACTTGTTAGTTTAAACAATAAAGGTACTGGTCAGTTAATACAGATCTCTCTGTGCCTCACTAATCATCGTTATAATAAGTATTGTTTTACAGGAGCAAGTTTTGTTTTGGTAGATGTCTGAAACACACTGCCAGGGGAGGTGGTGAAGCAGACACAGTAGTGGTGTTTAAGAGACCAAGGTCAGAATATAGAGCACGTGCAGGCAAGTGGGTTTAGTTCGAGTTGGCATCAATATCAAGTTGGCAAAGGTGCAGAAGTAGACCATTTGGCCCTTCGAGCCTGCACCGCCATTTTGAGATCATGGCTGATCATCTACCATCAATACCCGGTTCCTGCCTTGTCGCCATATCCCTTGATTCCCCTATCCATAAGATACATATCTAGCTCCTTCTTGAAAGCATCCAGAGAATTGGCCTCCACTGCCTTCCGAGGCAGTGCATTCCAGACCCCCACAACTCTCTGGGAGAAGAAGTTTTTCCTTAACTCTGTCCTAAATGACCTACCCCTTATTCTCAAACCATGCCCTCTGGTACTGGACTCTCCCAGCATCTGGAACATATTTCCTGCCTCTATCTTGTCCAATCCCTTAATAATCTTATATGTTTCAATCAGATCCCCTCTCAATCTCCTTAATTACAGCGTGTACAAGCCCAGTCTCTCTAACCTCTCTGCGTAAGACACTCCTGACATCCCAGGAATTAACCTTGTGAATCTACGCTGCACTTCCTCTACAGCCAGGATGTCCTTCCTTAACCCTGGAGACCAAAACTGTACACAATACTCCAGGTGTGGTCTCACCAGGGCCCTGTACAAATGCAAGAAGATTTCCTTGCTCTTGTACTCAATTCCCCTTTGTAATAAAGGCCAACATTCTATTAGCCTTCTTCACTACCTGCTGCACTTGCTCATTAACCTTCAGTGACTGATGAACAAGGACTCCTAGATCTCTTTGTATTTCTCCCTTACCTAATTTTACACTGTTCAGATAATAATCTGCCTTCCTGTTCTCACTCCCAAAGTGGATAACCTCACACTTATTCACATTAAACGTCATCTGCCAAATATCTGCCCACTCACCCAGCCTATCCAAGTCACCCTGAATTCTCCTAACATCTTCATCACATGTCACACTGCCACCCAGCTTAGTATCATCAGCAAACTTGCTGGACACATCATGGTGGACACAGATGTTGTGGGCCAAAGGACCTATTCATGCGCTGTATAAATGTTCTATCAAATGTGATTAGTGCAAACCACTTACAGTTCTCTTTGACCTGAAAAGTTGACTGGTTTCTCCTTCCACAGGCACTGCTTGACCGGCTGAGCGAGACCAGAAAGCATAAGAGCAGAGTTAGGCTAATCAGCCATTGACTCTGCATCATCTTTCAATAGCGGCTAATTTATTAGGTTAGGGTAAGTAAGTTGTGCGAGAGGAACTCAGGCCAGGCAGCATCAATGGAAAAACAATAAACTATTGACTTTTCGGGCTGAGACCTTTTATCAGGACTCGTAAAGGGTCATGCCTCCAAACATTGGCTGTTTATTCCTTTCAAAAGATACAGGCTGACCTGCTGAGTTCCTCCAGCATTTTGTGTGTGCTAATCTATAATTATAATCTTAAACGCTTCAATCATATTTGCCTCCCCTACCAGCCCTGGCAGTGCATTCCAGGCAGCCCCTATTACGCAGCACTGTATCTCAAGCCTCTCAGGTACAGGACCTCAAACTTGGTGTTGAAGGTGAGTTGGGAAGCTTTCCTTGGCTGATACTTGCCCTTCTCTGGAAAATAGTTCATTAAAATATTGCTGCTGCCAGGGATTATTGATGAGTTATGGAATTATGTGAATATATCCTATATCAATTCAAATGAGAACCAGTCTTCAGTCTTCAATGTAAGTTACAAACATTAATTAGTTTGAAGTTAAAAGAATAGCTTTGCAAATAAACAATACTATATGTGGAGTACAGGCTGGCACACAGCAGGGTCTGGCTTGTAAGGGATATGGTTTGCAAAGTTAAATGACCATAAGACATAGGTGCAGAATTTTTTGAGGAAGTTAAAGGCAAAGTGGATGAAGTCAAGCAGTGGATGTTCTCTACATGGACTTCAGTAAGTCCTATGACAAGGTCCTGCATGGGAGGTTGGTCAAGTTTTAGTCACTTGGTATTCAAGATGAGAAGAAGAGGTAGTAAACTGGATTACACATTGGCTTTGTAGAGGAAGCCAGAGAGTAGAAGTAAATGGTTACCTCTTTGACTAGAGGTCTGCGACTAATGGTGTGCTACACGATCAATGCTAGGTCCGTTGTCGTTATCCATATCAACAATCTAGATGATAATGTAATAAACTGGATCAGCAAATTTATGGATGACACCAAGATAGGAGGTGTAATGGACAGCAAGGAAAACTATCATAGCTTGGAGAGGGATCTGGATCAGCTGGAAAAATATGCTGAAAAATGGCAGATGGAATTTAAGACACATGTGAGGTGTTGCACTCTGGGAGGACCAACCAATGTAGGTCTTATACAGTGAGGTACTGAGGAGGGTGGCAGAACAGAGGGATCTGGGAATACAGATCCATAATTCCTTCAAAGTGGTGTCACAAGTAGATGGAGTTGTAAAGAAAGCTTCTGGCACAGTGGCCTTCATAAATCAATGTAATGATCAAGCGTTAGAATGTTATACTGAAATTGCATAATATGTTGGTACTGTGTTACATGTTGCTAATTTGGAATATTGTGTGCAACTTTGGTCACCTACCTACGGGAAAGATGTAAGATTGAAAGAGTGCAAAGAAAAGTTATAAGGATGTTGCGGGGATTTGAGAACCGGTGTCATAGGTGAAGGTTTAATAAGTTAGGACAGTATTCCCGAGAACATAGAAGATTGAGGGGAGAATTAATAGAGATATATATAATTATGAGGGGTATAAATGGGGTAAATTCAAGCAGGCGTTTTCCACAGATGTTGGGTGAGACTGCAATTAGAGGTCATGGGTTAAATGTGAAAGGTTAAAAGTTTAAAGGGAACATGAGGTGCAACTTCTTCATTCAGTGAAAGTGTGGAACAAGCTCACACACTTGAGCTTTTTTTGGTGGATACAGGGCTGATTTCAACATTTAAAGGAGATTTGGACAGGTACATGGATAGCGCAGGTCAACGGGGGTAGGCAAATTAATGGTTCGGCACAGTCTAGATAGACCAAAGGGCCTGTTTCTGTGCGGTAGCTTTCCATGACTCTTAGAATACCTGCCTTGCCGTGATGAACAAAAGCTTCGACAACATTAGCTTTATGGTCTCTCCGTTGACTTAGATTAGTTAAAACAGTTACATCTCTGGTTCTGGGAGCTTGGCCTTGGCAGACCCGCCTGTAATGTAGCGCGACCACATATGCAAAGTACTTTAAAGCTTCCCGAGGCAGTGGAAAGTTCTTGATAAATGCAAGTCTTCACTTTCTAAGATGGAAGCAATTCTTTCCTGATGAATACTGACTGACATTAATTGCATAGTTGGACTTCATGCTCCTTGCCAAGCTCACTGTAAGATGCAGGGAGAGATAATTTAAACAGAACAAATTGTTCTCTTTGGAAGTTGTTCAGCTGCTCAGATTAGAAGTTACTGCTTGTGGTATGTGAGACTGGTAAAATTACTTTCTGGAAGTTTCCACCATGGTTCATAGATCAAGGTCGCTATCATTCATACTTAACTGTGAAAGAAAATTTGTTTGTACAATGTAAAAGAAATCCCTTATCAGATTGAACATTAACAAGCAGAATTAATATAGACAGAAGACAAATAAAGCTACAAATGCTGGAATCTGAAACAAGAACAGAAATGATGGAAAAATTGTGGGAGAGTCTAGGACCAGAGGACACAGCCTCAGAATAGAAGGACGTGCCTTCAGAACACTGATGAGGAGACTGCTTTCGCCAGAAGGAAGTCAATCTGTGGAATTCATTGTCACAGACGGCTTTGGAGGCCAAGTCATTGGGTATAGTTAAACCAAAGGTTAATAAGTTCTTGATCAGAAAGGACGTCAACGGTGATGGGGAGAAAGCATGAGAATGGAGTTGAGAGGCAAAATAAATCAGGCATGATGAAATGGTGGAGCAAACTTGATGGGCCAAATGGCCTAAATCTGCTCCTATGTCTTATGGCCTTAATGGTCTAAAGTACACTGGAGGCAATTGATAAGGTGCAAAGCCATGATGAGGGCCATCGTGAAGTCAAGAACCCAAATATCCTAAAAAAAACTTGTGTTCCAACAGCTCGCTAACATCATGTTCTTGGCACCAGAAGCCCAATAACACTTCCTTTCTTACTCCTGAGAACTGATCAAAAGCTTTGAAGGAACATCAGAAAAGGAAAGTCAGAAGTTACTCAAGAAAACTAGAAAGGATATTCCAGAGTTCACAGCTTCAGCAGCTGAACGCAGTTACTTACTTCTGTCACCCGCCATGGCAGCACTGGGAAACTGTCTTTAATTCCTGGGTGTTGCAATAGACGGCAGTCACAACAGGAAGGAGAGACCTGAGGAAACAACTCTGACCACAACTGCTGCAGCTCCATCTGCTGCCAACATCTCAGAGGACCTACCAACAGTTATGAAGACAGCACACCAGCAGCAGTGTTTCATTAGGAGTTTGAGGAGATTTGCTTTGTCATTAAAAACATACAGCGGAGAGTATTCTGACTATCACTGTCTGGCATTGAGGCTCCAATACACAGAATTGAAAAAGAACTGCAGAGGGTTGTAAACTCAGCCAGCCAGCTCCATCATAGGCACTAACTCCCACCATCGAGGACATATTCAGAGGCAGGTGTGTCAGGGACGTGGCCTCCACTATTAAGGAGCCTCACCATCCAGGCCATGCCTTCTTCTCATTACCTCCATCAGGGAGGAGGTACAGGAGCCTGAAGACACACACACAACATCCAGTGGAGGAGAGCAGCTTCTTCACTCCACCATCATACGTCTGAATGTTCCATGAACCCCTGAACATTACCTCACTATTTTGCTCTCTTTTGTACATTATTTACTTTTAATATTTCTTACTGTAGCTTGTAGAAATATTTTTATGTATTGCACTGAACTGCATCCACAAAACAACAAATTTCAGGACAGGAGGTATCTAATAAAGTGTATGTTTGGGATCTTCTGCTACTGTAGCCCATCTGCTTCAAGGTTCGACATGTTATGCCTTCAGAGATGCTCTTCTGCACACCACTGTTGTAATGTGTAGTTATTTCAGTTACTGTCTCCTTCCTGTCAGCTTGAACCAGTCTGGCCATTCTCCTCTAATCTCTCTCATTAACAATGCGTTTTCACCCACAGAACTGCTGCTCACCGATGCTTTTTGGTTTTCATATTATTCTCTGCAAACTCTAGAGACTGCTGTGTGCGAAAATCCCAGGAGATCAGCAGTTTCTGAGATACTCAAACCTCTCCGTCCGATACCAACAATCATTCCAAGGTCAAAATCAATTAGATCACATTTCTTCCCCATTCTGATGTTTGGTCTGAACAACAACTGAACCTCTTGACCATGTCTGTATGCTTTTATGCATTGAGTTGCTGCTACATAATTGGCTGATAAGGTAGTTGCATTAATGAGCAGGTGTACCGGTGTGCCAAATAAAGTGGTCATTGAGTAAGCAATAATAAACCACACTGTGATTCTAATTCAGCTTTTAAACAGGGACCTTGTAGTTTAGTTGCTCTAGCCCAGGGGTTGGCAATCTTTTTACCACTGTGGGCCGGATCGCGTATTAATGAGCGGACGGTGAGCCAGATAAATGCCATAAAAAACTTGAAATATGGGAATTACCCATTTAAATACATCTAGTTATGTTTTGCCTCAAATTAATGAATAACACATGCTAGAAAATCATTTGTGCTTAAGGTTGCCTACCCTGCTCTAGCCTGTTTAAAATAACTGGGTACAACAAGTTAATTCCTCATACCTTGCTGTCTGGTGGACCTATCCCTCATGATACGTTGTACACAAAGGAATCTCGCTGCCTCCTTCCAAGATGCATGTGTATAGTGTCACAATTAATCAGCTTCAGGCAAGGCTTTAATAAGTAACCACATCAGTTCTGCCTCAGAGAGTTAACACTCTAGCCTCTGGGCCTGAAAGTTGTTGGTTCAACCCTCATTCTGATGTGAGGTACTGGGAGAACACGTTTGGAAGGTCTGATCACTGGCATGCTCCTCATATTAAAGTCCAAAGTTTAAAGTAATTTTTTTTTTAGCAAGTATGTGGGTATATGTAATCATTTACAGGAAAATAAAAAAAAAGTAGAATTAATGAAGAACTATAAATAGCAAAGACTGACAGCCAATGTGCAAAACAAGACCAATCGTGCAAACAATAAAAAAGTAAATAAATTATACAGTCAGCTCAGCATTGGGGTGAGTGAAGTTATCCACACTGGTTCAGGAGTCTGATAGTTGAAGGGTAATAACTATTCCTGAACTTTTTGGTGTGGGGCTGAAGTCCCCGGTACCTCTTGCCTGATGGTAGTATTGAGAACAGAGCATGGCCTGGTTGATGGGGATCCTTGATAATGGATGCTGCTATCTTGTGGCAGTGCCCTTGTAAATGTGCTCAGTTGGTGAGGGGGAGTAGTTTGTCTATCATGGACTGGGCTGTATTCCACTACCTTTTGCAGATCTTTTTACATCTTCCAAAGTGCATCAGTGGCTGGGAACAACTGGACTCTGTTGCATCCACTGGCCAAAAAGAACAGTCTTTCAACTTATTTCAAAAGGAGACATCACAGAACAATCTTCCGTGGCGCTTGCCTAATCTATTGTGTCTCAGGAACATTCCATGAAAGAGCAACCCGTCATTTGTAAGTAATTGATTACAACTGATGTACCTGTCCCACCTTCAGTTTTGGAACCTTTTGCTTTTTTGAATAATATATTACATTAACTTACTGTAAGTTAATTGCAAGTCAAGCAACATCTATGGATGGGAATAAAGAGTCAACGTTTCGGGCCTAAACCTTTCATCTGTACTGGACTCGCTTTTTACTCTTCATATTTATTTCTAAATATTTTTAAAATATATTATGACATAGTATTTTTATGTGTTGCTCTGTACGCCGTACAAGTATCATGACAAATGTCGGTGGTAATAAACCTGATTCTGTTTTTGATTCTTTATTTTCTGCTGCCCAAATGTTTGAATTTACGAGTCAACCCTCAGGGTAGCTTCTGCGTGCAGTTTGGAGGAAGTGCCACCCTGTCAGAGGTGCTGCTGCCCAGTCCCATCTCCTTCCAACAGTTAGTGTGGCATAGAGGCACAGCAGGTAGAGCCACTGCCTCCAGGAGACAGTGACCTGGTTCAATCCTGACCTCGGGCACTGTCCATGAGAAGTTTGTACATTCTCTGCCAGCATGTGGGTTTCCCCCCAGGTGTTCAGATTTCCATAAGATATAGGAGCAGAATAGGCCATTTGGCACTTCAAGCCTACTCTGCCATTTGATAATGTCTGATTTATTATCCCTCTCAACACAATTTACCTGCCTTCTCCTCCAACCTTAGACCCCACCCTCTTGCTAATCATGAAGCTTTCAACTCTGCTTTAAGTGACTTGGCCCCCACTGCCAAATTCATGTGGGTTGCTGGGTTAACTGACTATACTGCACAGTTAAGTGGTAGAAATAGAGCAGGGGTCACAGCAAGCTGATGGGAGTGTGGGCAGAATCCAAAAAAAGATGGAATTAATGTGCGATTAATGTAGATACATTGCTGATGATCAGCATAGACTTGGGCAGCTGAAGGCTCTGTATCTCCTAAGACTCTATGACCATGACCAGAGTGTCCCTCAGACACTATTAGGTCAAACCAACCCTCACCAATAGGAACTTTTAGGAGCTAATCCCAACAGGAGGTATAAAATTCTAAGTGAGAAAGACTGGGAAGATGCTGAGAGATGATTTCTCCCAACTTGGAGTTTGGAATAAGGGACATTGTCTCAGAAGAGGTGAATCAACTACTCTGGATTGAGATGAAGTGGAATTTCTTCCCTCAAGTCCTTTGGAAAGGCTACGTAAGAGATTGCAAATGCTTGAATCGCAAAAAAAGTCATAATCAGAATCTCACAGGGACATGTTGTGAAATTTGTTATGCAGCAGCATTATATTGCTACACATAATAAAGCTGCAAACTACAGTAAGGAGTATTTTTCTTAAAGTTAAATTAAATAAGTAGCGCAGAATGAGAAAAAAATAGTAGTAGTGTTCACATAGGTTCAATGTTCAATCAGAAAGCTGTGTGCCTTCAGACTCCTGTACCTCCTTCCTGATGGAAGCAATGCGAAGAGGGCATGTCCTGGGTGATAGGGGCCAAAATGATGGGTGCTGCCCCTTTTGGGCATTAATCATTGAAAATGTACTGGATGCTGGTGAGGCTAGTGATTATGATGGAGCTGTGGAAAGGAACAAGCATCAGGAGATGGAAAAGGACAGTGAACACTTCAGATTGAGAACTTTCATGTTGATGGAGTTCTTTGGAATTCTCTGTTCAATTAATTCAGCGATTTTGGTAGAATTATGGACACAAAAGGGATTTGCTGTATGCTGTACGTGGTTTCAGTGCATGACCTGCCTCCCACACAGAAAACCATGCTGACTATTCCTGATCAGGCCTTGACAAAGCAAGTGATGGTAGATCTTGTCCCTCAGAATTCCCTCCGGTAACTTCCCTAAAAGTGAAGATAGGCTCATGGGCCTGTAGCTTCCTGGCCTGTCCTTGTTGCTCTTCTGGAACAACAGGACATTAGCACCATCCAGTCTCTGGGAACTTCACAAGTGGATACTGATAAAGTAAGTATCTCAAAAAGTGCTTCTGTGATTTCTTTCCTGTTAATACTTTACTATTAAGGTAACTAAAGAACCTCTTGGGATTACTTTTAACCTTGCCTGCCAAAATCCATCTCAAACCATTTTTATGCTTTCCTGATTTCCCCCTCGACCCTGCTCTTAAACTTCTCACATTCGTTAAGGGACTCATTAATACGCAGCTGCCTAAAAGTGATTTGCACTTCATTCCTTCTCCTGACCAGAGCCCCGATAGACACAAGAGATTCTCTGGTCATTTCTCCTCTCTTCTTCCATTCCACATTCTCCCACCCCTTCTTTTTTCCTCATGTCCTTCCCCTGCATCTGGTTCTCCTCCTCCTTCCCTTTCTTCCACAGCCCACTGTCCTCTCCTTCTTCAGCCCTTTAACTCTGCTCATTCCCCTCCCAACTTCTTCTTACTTCATCCCCCGCCCACCCATCTTCCTCCTCACCTGGACTAACCTATCACCTGCCAGTTTGTACTTCTTGCCCTCCCTACCGTCTTATTCTGGATTCTATTGCTCTTCCTTTCCAGGGTTGATAGAGTCAGAATGAAACACTGTTCATTCCCCTCCGCTGCCTGACTTACTGAGTTCCTCCATCATTTTGTGCATGTTGAACAGAGTCATAGTGTTAACATACAGAGAAAGGGCAGTGCAGGTAGAGAATAAGTGGCAAGGTCATAATGAGATAGATTGTGAGGTCAAGAGCTCGCCTTTCTCACATGGTCTGTTCAAGAATCTTATAGTCTCTAAAATCCATGCAACTTCAGCCCACCATACCCATGCTGATAATAAATACACTAATGCCACTTAGCAGCTCTTGACCCATAGCATAAGATGCCTTTCATTCATTAGTTTAACTGTGAAGTTAGATTATAGCCTAGCCTTTCTACTCTGAGTCATTTTGGAAAGCTAGTTTGATTCATTTATCCAGCATTAGAGCAGAATGGGTCATTTGGCCCATTGGGTATATGCCATTTCATCATGGCTGATCTATTTTGCCCCTCACTCCCATTAGAAACATAGAAAACCTACAGCACAATACAGGCCCTTAGGCCCACAAAGTTGTGCTGAACATGTCCCTACTTTAGAAATTACGAGGCTTACCCATAGCCTTCTATTTTTCTAAGCTCCATGTACCTATCTAAAATTCTCTTAAAAGACCCTATCGTATCCGAGGCGGATACGTTGCCGTTGCCGGCAGCCTATTCCACGCACTCACTATTCTTTGCGTAAAAAACTTATCCCTAACATCTCCTCTGTACCTACTCCCAAGCACCTTAAACCTGTGCCCTCTTGTGGCAGCCATTTCAGTCCTGGGAAAAAGCCTCTGACTATCCA
This sequence comes from Hemitrygon akajei, assembly GCF_048418815.1. Taxonomy (NCBI): domain Eukaryota; kingdom Metazoa; phylum Chordata; class Chondrichthyes; order Myliobatiformes; family Dasyatidae; genus Hemitrygon; species Hemitrygon akajei. The sequence goes on along the minus strand of NC_133128.1, from coordinate 98,198,706 downwards.
CACGATCAATGCCTCTCATCATCGCCAGAGGCTCAGCAATCTCCTCCCTTGCCTCCCACAGTAGCCTGGGGTACATCTCATCCGGTCCTGGCGACTTATCCAACTTCATGCTTCATATTCTTCTGCATTCTCCCTGTAACCTTAGATGCTCTTACTAGTCAAGAACCTATTAACTTCCACTTTAAGTATACTAAGTGACTCACCTTCCACAGCCATCTGTGGCAACAAATTCCAGATTCACAACGCTCTGGCGAAAGAAATCCCTTCATATTTCTGTCCGAAACAGATGCCTTTCTATTCTGAGGCTATGCCCTCTGATCCTAGACTCTCACACTATTGGAAATATCTTCTTCGTCCACTCTATCTAGACCTTTACAGCCACAACATTGACCGCAATGAACGAATCACTTTGGAGGGTAGTTGGCAGTTAAGAATTGACAACATTACTCTTGATGTAGATTCACATTCAACCGTAGGTAACCTCACTCACCTTGACACTGAACTTCTGGACCCACTTTCAAGCACTTGAAACTCATGTTCCCTGGATCAATTATTTACAAACTTTTTTTTGCACAATGGTCATTTGTCAGACTTTGTGTGTACTTTTTCACTGATTATATTGTATTTCTATGTTCAACCATGAATGCCCACAGGAAAATGAATCTCAGGGTGACATATATGTACTTTAATAATAAATTTACTTCGAACGTTGAAACTTTGAACATTTGATCTTTGATTGAATAAAAAAACACCAATCTCCTTCTGCAAGGAATGCTAATAAATCAGCTTTTGCAAGATTTCTGATTTTATAGTCCCACTTGTATTCTGACAATGTACTTAAAATGTCTCCCAAATGTCACTAAACTACCACGGGTGGCAGAGTAGTGTAGCAGTTAGTGTACCGCTGTTGTATCACAGCAACCCATGATCAGTTCCCGATGCTGTCTGCTGGGAGTTTGTATGTTCCCCCCATGATTGTGGTGGTTTCCTGAGTGCTCCGGTTTCCTCCCAATATTCACAGACATATGGGTTAATAGGTTAGCTAGTCTCATGGGTCCAAATAGGTGGTGTGGACTCGATGAGCCAGAAGGGCCTTTTACTGAGCTGTATCTCTAAATAAGATTCTGTACTTATCCCCCTGTTCGTCTTGCTTTATACTTATGACTGTGAGGCTAAGCACAGCTCCAACGCCATATTTAAGCTTGCTGATGACACCACTGTTATTGGCCAAATCAAAGGTGGTGATGGAACATCATATAGGAAGAATATCTGGCTAAATGTTGTCACAACAACAAAATCTGACTCAATGTGAGCAAGACCAAGGAGCTGATATTGACTTCAGGAGAAGGAAACTGGAAGTCCGTGAGCCAGTCCTCATCGGCTGGCGGATCAGAGGTGGAGAGTGTCAGCAATTTAAAATTACTTTACGAAGAAGGCACGGCAGAGTCTCTGCGAAGATTCAGCAAGTTATCTAAAGCTTTGTCATACTTCTTGTCCATACTGGGCCAGCCACCACCACTGGGCTATAAACGTGCAGGAGCAGCGTGTGGTTAAGTGCCTTGCTCAAGGACACACACGCCACCTCGGCTGAGGCTCGAACGAATGACCTTCAGATCACCAGCCCAAAGCCTTAACCACTTGCCCACGCGCCAACATGTGTTGTATAAGACACTGGTGAGCCTTAATTTGGAGTTGTGTGTGTAGCAAAGATGTAAATAAGTTTGAAAGAGAACAGCAAAAATTTACAAGGATGTTGTCAGGCTGGAGGTCCTGAGTTATAAGGAAAGATTGGATAGGTTAGTACTTTATGCCTTGGAATGTTTGAGAAGATTGAGAGGAGATTTGATAGAGATATACAAAATCATGAGGGGTATAGATAGAGTAAATGCAAGCAGGCTTTTTCCACTGAGTTTGGTTGGGACTACATCCAGAGGTCATGGAGTAAGCATGAAAGGTGAAAAGTTTAAGGGGGACTTGAGGGGAAGCTTTCTCACTCATAGGGTTGCAAGAGTGTGGAACGAGCCACCAGCACTGGTGGTACATTTAAGTTCAATTTCAATGTTTAAGAGAAGTTTGGATAGGCACATGGATGACCAGTGCAAGTCAATGGAACCCTGCCGTTTAAACGGTTCAGCATGGACTGTAGGCCAAAAGGCCTATTACTGTATTTTACTGTTCTATGACTCTAAGACTCTGAGATACGTTGATTGGTTGCAACATGGCGAGGTGTGGAAACACAAATGGCCTTGAACAGAAGAACCTACAAAAAGTTATGGTCCAGTCCATCTTGGGTAAAGCTCTCCCCACCACTGAGTGCATCTACATGGAGCGCTGTCACAGCAAAGCAGAATCCATCATCAAGGACCCCCACCATCTAGGACTTGCTCTCGTCTCGCTGATGAAGTCAAGAAGGTGGTACAGGAGTCTCAGGACCTACACCACCAGGCTCAGGAACAGTTATTACCCCTCAACCAGCGGTTCTTGAACCAGAGGGGTAACTTCACTCAATTTCACTCGTCCCATCACTGAACTGTTCCCACAACGTACAGTATGGGCTCACTCTCAAGGACTCTTCATCCCATGTTTGACATTTATTGCTTATATATTATTAATGTTTCTTCTTTTTCTTTTGGTACTTGCACAGTTTATTGTCTTTTGCACATCAGTTGCCCACAGGAAAATGAATCTCTGGATTGTATATGGTGACATATACATACTTTGATAATAAATTTATCTTGAACTTGAAAAGTAAACAATAAAATTCATTTAACTTTCCAGCTGCTGAACTTCCTTCACTGGAACAGAGAGATTTAGTGCTATATGGACCAAACACTGGCAAATAGGACCAGTTTGGTGGACAGCATAGTGAGATGGGCCGTTCTGTAATTCCTCCTCTGTCAGAATGAAGCCAAACTCAGACTGAAAGAGCAAAAACATATTCCGTCTGGGCAGCCTACAACTTGATGCTATGAACATCAATTTCTCTAACTTCCAGTAATTTTCTCCCCACCGATTTTCTCTCTACATTCTACATTCTCTACTCTGGTATCCCTCTCACCCATTTTCTACTGCTCCCACCCTTCCTGCCCTTTCTTCCATAGCCCAATGTCCTCTTCAGCTCTTTACCTCTTCCAGCTTTCCTTCGCACCTCCTTACCTCACCCATCCACCTTCCCCTTCACCCGGCTTCACCCTCACCTTCCAGCTTGTACTCCTTCCCCTCCCCCACCTTCTGTAGCCTCTTGGGTTCCTGTGGGTTAGAAATGTCCTATGGGGATATGATACATCCCGTCCGGGTGGCACAGTAGAGTGGTGGTTAGCGTAACTCTTTACAGCACCAGCGATCCAAGTTCAATTCCCACTACTGTCTGTTCCAAAGAGGTACGGGTAATAGGTTGTGGTCAGGCTACATTGGCGTCAGAAACACGGTGACACTTGTGGGCTGCCTTCAGCGCATCCTCAAAATGCGCTGATCATTGACGCAAACGATGCATTTCACTGTATGATTCAATGGTTCAATGTACATGTGACAAGTAAAGATCATCTTTAAAAAAGGATACTTTCCACAGTGCATCTGTAACTTAACAATTACATCACCGTAGTCTCGAGTGATCTAATTTCTGGATATTCCAGTTAACAGGAACAAGAGACTTTCATCCAGCCCAGTGGGCATGGAAAAGACACTGGGAGTGGAGAGCTTGAACAATTAAGGACCGATTTATAAAATTAGGAGGAGCAGAGATCAGCTGGGAGGTCACAATCTTTTCCCCAGCGTAGGAGAGTCAAAAATTAGCATACAGGCAAAAGAAAAAAATTATAACAGGGCCCGAGGAGGAACTTTTTCCACAAGATGGTGGTTATAAATGGAATGAGTGGCTTTAGGAAGTGGTAGAGGTGGACAGTAGGCAGGAGGCACAGAAGCCTGAACCAGCATGTTCAAGAACTGCTACTTCCCTTCAACCATTTGGTTCTTGAACCAACCGATTAAAGCTGGTTCAAGGTTGCTCCTTTATTATGCAGCACTGACTACTTTGCACTACAAGTGCCCTTTCCTTGTTCTCCTTTTTTGTATTATTTTGTAAAACTGATCTTTCAGGTACGTCTTTCTTGTGAATGCTATGTGCCTATGATGCTGCAAGTATGTATTTCATTGCATCTGTGCATACTTGTGCATATAGAGTCATAACACACTACAGCACACAAACAGGCCATTCATCCCATCTAGTCCATGCTGAACTATCGTTCTGCCTCGTCCCACTGACCTGCACCCGAACTACAGCCCTCCATACCCCACCCATCCATGGACCCATTCAAATTTCTATTAAATGCCACTCTATTGTTAGCAAATATCACTTCACTCTTTAAGGGAGGAAGGCAAAAGAAAGGAAATTATAAATAAGAGAAAATCTGCAGATGTTGGAAATCCAAGCAATACACACAAAATGCTGGAGAAACTCAACAAGCAGGCAGCATCTGTGGTAAAAAGTACAGTCGACTTTTCAGGCAGAGACCCTTTGACAGGACTAGAGGATAAAAATGAGTAGAAGATTTAAAAGGTGGGGAAGGCGAGAGAGAAACACAAGGTGACAGGTGAAACCTGGAGGGGGAGGGATGAAATAAAGAGCTGGGAAGTTGATTGGTGAAAGAGATGCAGGACTGAAGAAGGGAGGAATCTGATAGCAGAGTTCGGAAGACCATGGAAGAAAGAACAGGGTGGAGGAGCACCAGAGCGAGGTGATGGGCAGGCAAGGAGATAAGGTGAGAGAGGGAAAAAGGGTATGGGGACGGTGAAAGTTGTTGTGGGGGGGGGGGGGGGGGTGGCCTTATCAGAAGTTCGAGAAATCGGTGTTCATGCCGACAGGTTGGGTGTTACCCAGACATAATACAAGGTGTTGTTCCTCCAACCTGAGCGTGGCCTCATTGCAGCAGTACAGGAGGCCATGGATTAACGTGCCAGAATGGGAAGTGGAATTAATATGGGTGGCCACTGGGGGACTGTTTGGTGTCTTGAATGGTAGTGAGGGAGGAGGTGTAGCGGCAGGTATGCCATTTGTTCTACTTGCAAGGATAAGCGCCAGGAGGGAGATCAGTGCGGAGGCATGACTTGACAAGGGAGCCACATGGGGAGCGATGCCTGCAGAAAGCAGAAAATGGGGGAGGGAGGGAAAGAAAGATGTATTTGGTGGTGGGATCCCATTAGAGAGGGCAGAAGTTGTAGAGAATTATGTGAAGACAAGGGGAATCCTATTCCTGATGGGGTGGTGGGAGGAAGGGTAAGAGCAAATGTGTGTGAAATGGTTAGAGATGTGGTTGAGGGCAGCGCTGATGGTGGAGGAAGGGATGCCCCTTTCTTTTTAAAAGGAGGACATCTCCTTCCTTCTAGAATGAAAAACTTCATCCTGAGAGCAGATACAGCAGAGATGGAGTAGTTGAGAGAAAGCGATGATGTTTTTACAAGTAACGGGGTATGAAGAGGTATAGTCCAAGTAGTTGTGAGAGTCTGTGGGTTTATAATAGACATCAGTTGATAACCAATCAAGACGTACAAAAAAGCTGGATGAACTCAGCAGGTCAGGCAGCATCCGTTGATAGGAGCAGTCGAAGGGTCTGATGAAGGGTCTCGACCCGAAACGTCGTTGAAACAGGTTTAAGGTGCTGTGGAGTAGGTACAGAGGAGATGTCAGGGGTAAGCTTTTTACTCAGAGAGTGATGAGTGCGTGGAATGGGCTGCTGGCAACGGTGGTGGAGGTGGATACAATAGGGTCTCTTAAGAGGCTTTTAGATAGGTACATGGAACTTAGTAAAATGGAGGGCAATAGGTAAGGCTAGTAATTTCTAAGGGACATGTTCGGCACAACTTTGTGGGCCTAAGGGCCTGTATTGTGCTGCAGGTTTTCTATGTTTCTATAAAAACAAGGAGATAATGTGAATCTTTATAAGACACTAGCCAGGCCATACTTGAAGTATTGTCAACAGTTTTGGGCCCTACATCTCAGAAAGGATGTGTTGTCATTGGAGAGAGTCCAGAAGAGGTTCACGAGGATGATTCTGTGAATGAAGGGGTTAATATATGAGGAGTGTTTGGCAGTTTTGGACCTGTACTCACTAGAGTTTAGAAGAATGCATGTGATCTCATTGATACCTACTGAATGTTGAAAGGGCTAGACAAGGTGGATGTGAAGAGGATGTTTCCCTTGGTGGGGGTATCCAGAACCACAGGGCACAACCTCAAAATTGAGGGACTACCTTTTAGAACAGAGGTAAGAAGGAATTTTTTTAGCCAAAGAGTAGTGAATCTGTAGAATGCTCTGCCACAGACTGCAGTGGAGCCCAAGTCAGTGCATATATTCAATGTGGAAGTTGATTGTTTCCTGATCAGCCAGGGCATCAAATGATATGGTGAGATGGCAAATGTATGGGGTTGAGTTGGATACAGGATCAGCCATGATGATGGCAGAGCTGATTCAATAGCTGAATGGCCTAGTTCTGCTCTTATGTGTTATGCTCTCACCACCCTCTGAGTGAAGAAGTTCCCCCTTACGTTCCCCGTAAATATTCACCTTTCACCCTCAACCCATGACCTCTAATTCTAGTCTCACCCAACCTCAGATGAAAAAGCCAGCCTGCAAATATCCTATCTATGTTTCTCATTATTTTGTATACCTCTTACAAAACTCCCACCTTCCTTCATTTTCCTATGTTCTAGGGAATAAAACCCTACAGCTCAGGTTCTCAAGTTTTGGTGACATTTTTTCAACACTCTTTCAATCTTATTGATACCTTTCCTAGGTGTATTTGACCAGAACTGCACACAATACTGTAAATTGGGGTCTAGAAGGAAATAGATCAGCCATGGAAAGGTGGAGCAGACTCACTAGGCAATTGTCCTAATTCTGCTCCTATATCTTATGGTCCTAAATTAGGCCAATGTCTTATAAAAAACTTCACCCCAACAGACAGCATACTTACAGCACAATCGCTTACATATTGGTACATTGGTTTATTATTGTCACATGTACTCTTGCCCAGATTAAATTCTTAATTCTAGCTTTTTACACATTTTAATTTCTATGACTCCTTCAGAGCTGCCCAAAGAAATTCCTACCCCAAATCTCTTGGATGTTCTCCAATTAAAGGTCTACCATATTGCAAGAATGTGGCAAGTACAGATGCGGCTGATCGATGGTCAGTGAATTGACCGGGCCTCCTACCTTGGAGGTGCTCTCTTTTGGGTGTAGGCTTTTGAATGCACATGTATTTTGCCTCGGTGGGCGAGGTTCCTGGCTCCCACACTGTAAATTGATCAGCGTGTACCATTACCAACATGACTTAGTAAAAACATTTAATCATACTATTCCATTGTCATGCCTGCCCTGTGGATATGTAAGAATAACCTTCAAACCCTCTTTGATCATCTGCCTGTCCCATCTACCAGGTACAGTGAAAAGATTGCCTTGTATATCTTTCATAAAGATCAATGCATTAGCAGTAAGCCAACACCACAGCCCCTTGTCACTGTGCCTTTCATTCTAGTGGTACGTTTGGTGCATCGTGTAAATGTGATTCTATGACAGGAAAGTGCCAAAAAAAAACATGTTTCTGAAGCAGAATTAGAATCAGGTTTAATATCACTGACAATTGTATGTCATGAAGTTTGTTGTTTTGTGGCAGCAGTACAATGCAACACAAAATAAATCACTATATCTTATAGACTTATATAACCTATAAATATAGACAGATATAGATAGAAAGGTAGACAGATACAAACACATACTGTACGTAGCTAATTGGTGCATAAATATTTGCCTAGGGTAAACCTACATAAAACTTAGTGGTGGGAGTCACTTTTATGTGCTTATTGTCAATTCATAATTTTCTACAACAAAGCATTAACTCTAATTAAAACATAAAGTTTTATTTACAAGGCTGCATCTTTAAGACTATACACATGCTGAGACTCCAGGTCTTGCTGGTGACTGAATGCTGGTCAGTGACAATGTTATACTGCTGAGAAGCAGACACAACAGATGACTCTAGATTCCAGTAGCACCACAGTAACCAACACAGAGTGAACAGCATGCTGCATGATTACTCCCCAAATCTTGTATGAAACTCTACAGAGTACATGGTCGCTGTTCTCAGTCGCTTATCAAACAACTCCTCATCCCATGAATCAATCTACTGAATCGACAGTGGTGTTGGAAGGTTTGAATTTTCTCTATTTCTGCATAAATATGACACAAAATGTGACCAGATTTTCACATGTCCCAAAACTAGACAAAGAGAACCAATTACATAAATAACACAGCAAACATTATACCTTTTCAGTTAGTTATTGAGAAAAATGATCCAATATTACATGTATTTGTTGGAAAACATATATGACCCTCTGGGGTAATGCCTTCTACAAAAGCTATTTGGAGTCAGGTGTTCCAATAAATGAGATGAAATTGGAGGTGTGGGCTGTAGACGTGTCCTGCCCTACAAAAAAGACACACAAAGTCAGGTTACTGACTGAGCATGTTCTACTCAAGCTAAACAGCAAAAGACCTGCAGACATCTCTACAAATTGCTAAAGTCTCTGTTCATGTGTCTACTATAAGAAACATATTGAACAAGAATAGTGTTCAGGGAGGAAACCACTGCTCTCCAAACAAAACATTGCTGCATGTCTCAAGTATGCAAAAGATCATCTGGATGTTCTACAACGCTTCTGGGACAATGTTCTGTGGACAGGTGAGACAAAAGTTGAACTTTCTCACAGAAACACACATTGCTATGTTTGGAGGGAAAAGGGCACTGCATACCAACACCAAAACTTCATCCCAACTGTGAAGCATGGTGGAAGGAACATGATGGTTTGGGGCTGCTTTGCTGCCTCAAGGCCTGGACAGCTTGCAATTATTGAGGGAACAATGAATTCAAAACTGGATCAAGACATTTTACAGGAGAATGTCTGGGTAGCAGTTTGTCACCTGAAGCTTAACAGAAGTTGGATAATGCAACAAGACAATGATCTAAAAGAGTAAATCAACAATGGAATAGCTTAAAAAGAAAAATTGTGTTTTGGAATGGCCAAGTTAAAGTCCTGACCTTAATCCTATAGAACCGTTGTGGAAGGGCCTGAAGCAAGCAGTTCATGCAAGGAAGCCCACCAACATCCCAGAGTTGAAGCCGTTTTGTAAGGAAAAATAGCCTAAAATTCCTCCAAGCTGATGCGCAGGACTGATCAATTTAATTATTTAATTAATCTCTGCTCTAAGGAGAACTACCTCAGTCCTCCGGTCTCCGCATGTGGTGTTACTTTAAAACAAGCCAGAACCACTGAGACAACAAGCCAGGAGAGTAACACTATCAAATAACAAAGTTCCAAAGTCAAAACATGCACTTTTAGTCCTTCATTGCCAAAACCAGCATAGACAATGGTTAACACGAGGAAATCTGCAGATGCTGGAAATTCAAACAACACACACAAAATGCTGGTGGAATACAGCAGGCCAGGCAGCATCTATATGTGTGCTTCTCCTTATAGATGCTGCCTGGCCTGCTGTGTTCCACCAGCATTTTGTGTGTGTTGATAGACAAATGGTTGTACATAGCGATAAATTAATGAAACCAAATTAGCAATACAGTCGGCCCTCCTTATCCGCGAATTCTGCATGCGCTAATTCAACCAACCGTGAATCGCGAAAACCCGGAAGTGCTCTCCAGTACATGTTGTTCGAGCATGTGCAGACTTTTTTCTTCTCATTATTCCCTAAACAATGCAGTATAACAACCATTTTACGTAGCATTTACATTGTATTAGGTATTATAAGTAATCTAGAGATGATTTGAAGTATACGGGAGGATGTGCGTGGGTTATCGTGGATCGGGATCGAAAAAAATCGGAAGTTCTCTTACTAGGTAAGTCAGAACAGATACATCCGGTATTTTTTAGCGTCAGTTAGTCAAACGTTTGTCTTAGTATATAGTATATATTTTACCTTTCTATGCATATAAAACGCTTAAGAACGTACGTTTCAGTGTCGGGCTCAGGAACGGAAGTTCTCGGGACTCGGGACAGATCGCTATGGAGTGCGCTCTCCACCATGCCGGGTGGATGTGGAGGAACAAAAACCCAAAACCCAATAATTAAACCACTGCGTTGCTTAGTAATAATTGTAGCTTTCATCGGAGCAGAGCCTTTCTCACTTTATCCTTTAAAATTGTTCTGATTGTTGACCGGTATAGCCTAACGCTTTTCCAATGACCAATGGCTTTATTTTTAATCATGTTCGTGATTATTTTCGCGAACAGAAACACTGCGGATTCAGATCTCTACCGCCGGGTCCTAATGTCCACCGCACTGAGACAGTCTGGGGTTCTGCTGGGTCCTAAGGTCCGGCGCATTGAGACGGGTTGAATAAGGGACCTGAGCATCCGCGAATTCTGGTATCCACGGGGGGTCCCAGAACCAATCCCCCGCAGATAAGGAGGGCCTGGCTTGTGGTCTATCAGCAAAATTAGCATTCTATACACATTTAAGTGAAGTAACAAAGTTAGCATTCCAATAACGACTCAATTAGCAGTCTAATAAAATTCCAATAAAGAGTCAACAGAATTAGCTTTACTAATAGCATGTTTAAGCATACTAATATCAGTCAACATAAAGATTATCATTCTCCATGGCTTCCCCCTCTCAACTAGACTAAACGAAATGAGAATGCGTTACTAGACTTACTTGTTTCTACCACGCCCAAGCCACTTGACAAATAGATACAAACTCCAAACAGACAGAACATAGATACATGGTTCGTACACCCCATCTAACCTGAAGCTATTCAGGTAAAATCTCCCAAGCCTGTTCCAAGGCCTCGGCACGACCCTGTTCCAAGGCCTTGACATAACACTGGATGGACATAGTAACAGAGGTTTAAACAACGATTTATTATCATAACTACTTCTTTACCTGTATGTATAATCTATATTTTCATTTATATTTATCATTATTATTGTTATGAGCAGAGAGACAACATCTGCCGGAAGTAAATTCCTTGTATGTGCATAGGTACTTGGCGATTAAAGTCTGATTCTGATTCTGATTCTGATTACTCTACATAGGTGGTCATAGTCTTATTTTAATAACTGACAATATTGGAAATATTCATGAACTATAGAAAAACAGTTAATATTTTGACCTGAAATATTAACTCTCTCTCCCCATTGTCTGACCAGCATTTTGTTTTATTTCAGATTTCCAGCATTTGCAATAATTATCATATCTACTATACAAAATCATGAATATAGACAGAGTAAATACAAGCAGGCTTTTTCCACTGACTGGGTGAGACTAGAACTAGAGGAGTAAGGATGTGAGGTGAAATATTTAAGGGAACCTGAGGGGGAATGTCTTCGATCAGAGAGTGGTGGAGAGTGGAACAAGCTGACTGTGGTTGATGTGGGTTCATTTGCAACACCTAAAGGAAATTTGGACAGATATACAGATGGGGGAGATATGAAGGGCTGTTGTCTGGGTGCAGATCGATGGGACGAGGCAGATTAATAGTTCAGCATGGACTAGATGGGCTGAAGGGCCTGTTTCCGTGCTGGAGTTTTCTACGACTATGAACTAATTACCACCTTCGAGGACTGTGGTCTATGATTCCCATTCCTCCAAATTTGCAGCATTTGGTCATATTGTATCCCCTCATTTTACACAATAAGTTACACCAATTCACCCTTCTCTGTATTGAATTTCACTGAATACACCTTCCAGTAAACTTTCACCTCTCTTCACTGTTTAACATTTACAGCGGCTACCAAATTTGCAAACACACTCAAATTCAGGTCACTAGCAGAGAGCAAAGACAACAGAGGTCCTCATACTGATCCTGAGGACACAATTATAATCCTGTACAAAATCCAACTCTTCACCAATATCGAAAATCAAACAAAAACTGCAAATGTAGAAAATCTGCATCAAATCAAAAATAGCTGGGAACGCTCAGCAAGACAGGCAGCATCCACGGAAAGAGAAATAGTCAGAGTGCCTGGTCTCAAATTCCATTTCTTCTATCCACCCCTCCACAACTAAAACTGTGAGGGTCCTGCACCTGAAACCTTAACTCCTTCTCTTTCTCTCTCTCTATCGATGCTGTCCAATTTGCTGAGTTTTTTTCAACACTTTGGGTTTTCATGCTCTTCAGACTACAGCCAGGATTATATTACAGTACGTTATAACTCTTCCGATAAAGTGTGGTGCTTCAGATAACTCAACATACAGTGAGGATGGTGAAGTATCTGCAACCAGGCTGGTGCCAAATACCTGACATTGTCGTGCTTCTGTATATAAATCTTGTGAAACATCATGACCTCCTGCTTTGCGTTAATGTCAGCCTTCATTTCCATGGCAACGTGGCGTGGGAGCACAGACAACAGGAGACGTTCCTGTGGTTTGGGTGAGAGAAGAGCAGTGACAGTGGTTAGATGGGCTACAGAGGTGAGTGAAAAAGTTCACTCCAACATTCACCTTCAAGCTCACAGAACACAGTACAATACAGTATAGGCCCTTCGTCCACAATGTTGTGCTGACCTTTTTACCTACTCCAAGATCAATCTAACCCTACCCATAAGACACAGAAGAACTAGACCACCTAGCCCATCAAGTCTGCTCCACTATTCAATCATGAGTGATTTATTTTCCTCATAATATACCCATTCTCTTGCCTTCTCCCAGTTACCTTCATTGCCCTTACTAATCACCCTCCGCTTTAAATATACCCAGTGACTTAGACTCCACAGCCGTCTATGGCAATGAATTCCACAGATTCACCACCCTCTGGTTAAAGAAAGTCCTCCTCACCTCTGTTCTAAGGGATGTCCTTCTATTCTGAGGCTGTATCCTCTGGTTCTAAACTCTCCCACTTCCTTCCCACCTAGCCCTCCATTTTTCTTTCATCCAATGCCTATCTTGGTGTCTCTTAAATGCCCCTAATGTACAAAACCCATTTCCAAAAAGTTGGGATATTTTCCAAAATGCAATAAAAACAAAAACCTGTGATATGTTAATTCACGTGAACCTTTATTTAGCTGACAAAAGTACAAAGAAAAGATTTTCAAAAGTTTTACTGACCAACTTAATTGTATTTTGTAAATATACACAAATTTAGAATTTGATGGCTGCAACACACTCAACAAAAGTTGGGACAGAGTTAAAATAAGATTGAAAAGTGCACAGAATATTCAAGTAACACCGGTTTGGAAGACTCCACATTAAGCAGGCTAATTGGTAGCAGGTGAGGTATCATGACTGGGTATAAAAGTAGCGTCCATCAAAGGCTCAGTCTTTGCAAGCAAGGATGGGTCGTGGCTCACCCCTTTGTGCCAAAATTCATGAGAGAATTGTTAGTCAGTTCAAAAGGAACATTTCCCAATGCAAGATTGCAGAGAATTTAGGTCTTTCAACATCTACAGTACATAATATTGTGAAAAGATTCAGAGAATTCAGAGACATCTCAGTGTGTAAAGGGCAAGGTCGGAAACCACTGTTGAATACGCGTGATCTTCGAGCCCTCAGGCAGCACTACCATAGAAACCGTCATGCTACTGTGACAATTATAGCCACCTGGGCTCGGGAGTACTTCGGAAAACCATTGTCACTTAACACAGTCCATCGCTGCATCCAGAAATGCAACTTGAAACTGTATTACGCAAGGAGGAAGCCATACATCAACTCTATGCAGAAACGCCAGCGAGTTCTCTGGGCCTGAGCTCATCTCAGATGGACCGAAAGACTGTGGAACCGTGTGCTGTGGTCAGATGAGTCCACATTTCAGCTAGTTTTTGGAAAAAACGGGCGTCGAGTTCTCCGTGCCAAAGATGAAAACGACCATCCTGATTGTTATCAGCGAAAGGTGCAAAAGCCAGCATCTATGATGGTATGGGGGTGCATCAGTGCCCACGGCATGGGTGAGATGCATGTATGTGAAGGTACCATTGACAATGAGGTGTATATTAGGATTTTAGAGAGACGTATGTTGCCGTCAAGGCGACGTCTCTTCCCAGGACGTCCGTGCTTATTTCAGCAGGACAATGCCAGACCACATTCTGCACGGGTTACAACAGCGTGGCTTTGTAGACACAGAGTGTGTGTGCTTGACTGGCCTGCTGCCAGTCCAGATCTATCTCCTATTGAAAATGTATGGCGCATCATGAAGAGGAGAATCAGACAACGGAGACCACGGACTGTTGAGCAGCTGAAGTCTTATATCAAGCAAGAATGGACAAAATTTCCAGTTGCAAATCTACTACAATTAGTATCCTCAGTTCCAAAACGACTAAAAACTGTTATTAAAAGGAAAGGTGATGTAATACAATGGTAAACATGCCTCTGTCCCAACTTTTGTCGAGTGTGTTGCAGCCATCAAATTCTAAATTTGTGTATATTTACAAACCCCATTTCCAGAAAAGTTGGGATATTTTCCGAAATGCAATAAAAACAAAAATCTGTGATATGTTAATTCACACGAACCTTTATTTAACTGACAAAAGTACAAAGAAAAGATTTTCAATAGTTTTACTGACCAACTTAATTATATTTTGTAAAAATACAGCTGCTCAGCTGCTCAACAGTCCGTGGTCTCCGTTGTCTGATTCTCCTCTTCATGATGCGCCATACATTTTCAATAGGAGATAGATCTGGACTGGCAGCAGGCCAGTCAAGCACACGCACTCTGTGTCTACAAAGCCACGCTGTTGTAGCCCATGCAGAATGTGGTCTGGCATTGTCCTGCTGAAATAAGCATGGATGTCCCGGGAAGAGACGTCGCCTTGACGGCAACATACGTCTCTCTAAAATCCTAATATACGCCTCAGAGTCAATGGTACCTTCACATACATGCAACTCACCCATGCCGTGGGCACTGATGCACCCCCATACCATCACAGATGCTGGCTTTTGCACCTTTCGCTGACAACAATCAGGATGGTTGTTTTCAACTTTGGCACGAAGAACTTGATGCCCGTTTTTTCCGAAAACTAGCTGAAATGTGGACTCATCTGACCACAGCACACGGTTCCACAGTCTTTCGGTCCATCTGAGATGAGCTCAGGCCCAGAGAACTCGCTGGCGTTTTTGCATAGAGTTGATGTATGGCTTCCTCCTTGCGTAATACAGTTTCAAGTTGCATTTCTAGATGCAGTGACAGACTGTGTTAAGTGACAATGGTTTTCCAAAGTACTCCCGAGCCCAGGTGGCTATAATTGTCACAGTAGCATGACGGTTTCTTAGGCGGTGGCGCCTGAGGGCTCGAAGATCACGCACATTCAACAGTGGTTTCCCGCCTTGCCCTTTACGCACTGAGATGTCTCTGAATTCTCTGAATCTTTTCACAATATTATGTACTGTAGATGTTGAAAGACCTAAATTCGCTGCAATCTTGCGTTGGGAAATGTTCCTTTTGAACTGACTAACAATTCTCTCACGAATTCTGGCACAAAGGGGTGAGCCTTTGATGGACGCTACTTTTATACCCAGTCATGATACCTCACCTGCTACCAATTAGCCTGCTTAATGTGGAGTCTTCCAAACCGGTGTTACTTGAATATTCTGTGCACTTTTCAATCTTATTTTAACTCTGTCCTAACTTTTGTTGAGTGTGTTGCAGCCATCAAATTCTAAATTTGTGTATATTTACAAAATACAATTAAGTTGGTCAGTAAAACTTTTGAAAATCTTTTCTTTGTACTTTTGTCAGCTAAATAAGGGTTCACGTGAATTAACATATCACAGGTTTTTGTTTTTATTGCATTTTGGAAAATATCCCAACTTTTCTGGAAATGGGGTTTGTATATCTGCCTGAACTACCACTCCCAGTACTACTGTGTGTAAAAATCCTACCTCTGACATCCTCCCCTACACATTCCTCAAATCACTTCTCATATTACCCAGGGGAAAAGATTCTGGCCGTCAACTCTATCAATGCCTCCTGTCATCTTATGAGCCTCTATCAAGTCATTTCTCATTCTCCTTCACCCCAAAGAGAAAAGCCCTAGTTCGCTCAACCCATCCTCTGGAACCAGTTGTCCACCGCATTGACAGGACACAGAGAGCCTGGTTATAAATGGAATATAGAACAGAACAGCACAGCACCATCCCTTTGGATCTGGAAACAGTCAGATGTCCTCTCCCTGCAGATGCTGCCTGACCTGCCCAGTACTTCCAGCATTTTTGGTTTTACTTCAGACTTCGAACATTTGCAAAATTTTGTATTTACTTTTAAATTGTACTTAATTGGCATTAAAATGGGGTCATGCAAGACGTGTCCAGATCAAAGAAGTGGGCAAAAAAAGCTGCTTCGGGAAAGCACTAAAGACTATTAAAACAAAAACTTCACTCTACCTTAAAAGATCTTATGTTAATCTGATCAACCATTCTAATTAACCCCCAACTCCCCTCTATCTATTACCCCATCACTGCAATACACTGTAAACACTTTAAACTATTTTTATAAAGCTGTTTACATTGTAAATACATAGTGGTATGTATGTATATTTTATTCTATATTCATACATTAACCTCCCGCTTTATTGTTTATATAATTCTTTATTTGATATTTGTTGAATGTTGCACCAATATACCACAGTAAATACTGATTAAATGTATGTGGTGAATAAAATCAATGAAATATGTTTTATAAATGTAATTTCCTTCTCTGTTTTTTATTTCTGTCCCTAGAATAGATTATAGGCCCTTCGGCCCATCAAGTGTATGCTGACCATTAATCACCATCTATGTTAATCTTACAGTAATCCCTTTTTATTCTTCCCAAATTAACTTTAAAATCCATTCCCTCTCCAGATTCTACCACACACCGACAGAATGGGTGCAATTTAAACCAGTCAATTAACATACCAGCTTGCATATCTTGGGGAGTGGGGGGGGTGAAAAACAGAGCACCTCGGGGGGACCCACACAGTCACAGGAAGAACCTACAAAAAAGCCTTTATTGAGGCAGCGGGGAGATGGGAGGGTGGAAAAGGGGTTTGCTTTGTTCTGTTTCTGTTGCTAATTGTGATGTTCTGCTGAACACAGTGGACAAACTATAATGGCGCCAGAATGCATGTTGACACTTGCAGTCTGTGCCCAACACATCCTTGGCTGCAGGATGTAGAACATTATAGTACAGTAGAGGCCCTTTGGTCCACAATGTTGTGCCCAAATTTGCCATTGCCTTGCCTCTGGCTATCCACTCTAATGTGCTCTTATCATCTTGTTCATCTGTATCAAATCACCTCTCATTCTCCTTTGCTCTACACAGAAAGGCTTGCTCAAACAATCTTCATAAAACATACCCTCTAATCTAGGCATAATCCTGGTAAATCTCCTCTACACTCTCTCTGAAATTTACACATCCTTCCTATAATGAAGCAACTAGAACTGAACACAATATTCCAAGTGTGGTCTGACCAGGGTTAAACGATGTTTGACTATTGTTACGTACCCCGTAACTGGGTCACTTACCAGCAAAGATAGAGAGGTCTGTTGAAGTCTGATGGTACTATTTTTAACAGTATTTATTGATAGAAATACACAAAAATAATATCAATGCAAACACACAGATAATATATGTCATCAATACTAAATCTAAAAGTGCAGGCATAATAATAATCAATAAGGAATAAGCTGTATCATTGTCTAGGGGATAATGTATTGTCCGATGGAAATATAAAAGTCCGTTCAGTTCATACAGGCTGCAGCCATTGGGGACCCCGTGTGTCAATTGTTGGAGAGAGAGAGAGACGGGTTAAAACTTGCCCATTCTGTTTATGATGTCAATCCTTCAAGAGTCGTTGAGAGTTGAGTTCCCCGTTGTTAGCTAAAAACCGTTTCTCCGTGGCAAAGGTCACCGATTCCGGGCAAATGGAAGCGGACGCACGTGGCCTTCCACCGGCTTTCGCTATTACGGGATCGCTAGCGTTTCTTCTGGTGCGTCTGAGGGGCTGTTCCCACAGACCCTCTTTTTATCCTGACTCACAGGGTCTCAGGTGTCAATCAGGTTGGGGATGATGCAATCCCTCCACCAACTTCCTCCTTGGTTCATTGCCTGGGGCTTTGATTGCATCGTCCAGGATGCAATACACAAGTCCGTCTCCAAGAGACAATAGCCAGTATCAATGGGTCCGCCTTTCGGAGGCCAGGACACATTCTAACCCTTTTGTGGATTCTGCATGTCTTTCTCTCATTTCCTGTGTCTCCTGAATTGACTCAATAGTGATCTTGCGATTCTCACAAAGGAGGGGGCTACCCCCGCACCCTTCGGCCCCTCAGAGCTGTGGTACATTCATAACACCCCCTTTCTTCAAAGCGTTTTCACCAGCGGTGAAAACGAAGTAGTACAGAGTCTTACAGGATTTTAGAATCTAACACAATACAAAAGCTTTTCTTTTACAGAGTAATACAGTTATACATTCAATTCAGTATCTAGATGGTTACCGATTACAATTGTCACTTCCTTTAATATCTTAACATCTTGTACCCTACTAAAGTCTTGTAGCATCAGACTCCAATTGAATAACCACCTATTTTTAGGTCTTATTTTTCTTTAGCCAACAAAACTAAAGAGTTGTGATCTTAGCTTACGGGTATACTGCAACAGTCCATGCAAATACCAATCGTTATGTTGCTTTCAACTTAACAGGCAGGCTTCCATGGGGTTTGTCTTTTATTATTCACAGGCTTTGTCCAAATCCCTTAAAACCGGTTTCTGCTATTTAAAAATGGCGTCCCCATTAACCCTCGTCTCTTTTCTGGTTAGTTCCCACGTGGGGAGCTCGGGTAACCTGGCAAAATAGGTTTTTGCCGGCTTCTTTCATAGGAGTTATTTTATCAACGCTGTGTCCCAAACTTAGACCATCTTCTGAATTTCCACCCAATTCTTTAATTTTACGCAAGTTGCTAGCTTTCTCTTCAGGACCCTTCAGGCTATTAGTTTTCAGTTTGAACTCTTTGTTCAAGCAGCATTTCAAATTCTGCCTTTTCACACCACACTCTGGAATAACAATAGCATGGGGGGCCCCGTCATCTTCCAACTCAACCTGTAAGTGATCCGCAGGTTTTTAATTTTTTTCATTCGATTTGGGAACTACATATTTCCCGTTTTCTTCAATGATAACATTCATCTCCCCATGTTTGATCTCCGCATTAACTTTTAACACCCCTTCGAGCACAAACACCTGGGAACTCTCACTTCCCACTATTACCAAGGTTAACCCTTTCTACACTGAACCAAGTCTATCTAACCCACAAGGACTGCATTCCTTTTCAACTGAATCAAATACCTCAGACTTTTTCTGAGCTCCATTACTAGGTTCAGTACCACGTGCATCCACATCTTGGACACACTCAAACGGGACATTTGCCTCTTCCAGGCTTTCAATACCCGTACCCGGTCCAAATTCTAAATTCCCTTGATTCTCCCAGCTGCTCTCTGGGCAACTCCCTTCCAGAGAAAATTCAACCCCGCGGGCTGCAACAACCTCATCTGCCAACCCAGCAGACTTCTTCAAGGTAAGGGCATCCTTTTCATCTAGGACTGCCCTCATTTCATTATCGGGAACACCTTTAGAATTTTCAACTTCTTCAAACAGTTCTGCCAAACCAAACAGATCATCCATGTCCACCTCTGGACCTTTTAACAGCTTTACCTGTTTCTCATCTCCATTTCGTGCCTCTAGCACTTCATTCCTCGCTAAGGGAAGGTCTATCTCCTCTCACTTACTCTCTTTCACTTTACTACCCTCTGTTTTACAACCCTCCAAACCCTCGTGGTGCAGAGTCGGTAAAAATGTCTCGGCCAAATCGATACTGGCCAGATTTAAACTGCTCTCGTTCTCAGCTGTCTCTCTCGACATGCTGCCAGTGACCGCGCATGCGGGATAGATCTTGGAATCTAGGGGCGGAGCCTCAACACTCACAGGCTGTTTTGTCAGCGTCATTGCCGACCAAACCTTACCACCGGCTAAATCGTTACCCAGAAGGACGTCCGCGTCAGTTCTCGGGAATTCTGATCGCACCCCCATTTCAACTGGTCCAGAGACTAGCTCACAATTCATAATGATCTTATGCAAGGGCACCATTTCCGTCCCTTTTCATATTCCTTTCACAGCTACCATTCCCATCTTGCGACCAAAATCTAGTACCTTACTGTTGATCAATGATAGTTCCGCCCCCGTGTCTCTCCAGATCCGTACTGGAACTGGGGTGCCTCCCTCCCTCACAGACACGGTTCCGTTTGACATACAAGTCTCAGACCCTTCTCGTACTCGGTCTACCCGGGGCTCTCTTGTCGATTTACTGATTACCACGGCACATCCGATAGGGACTGCTGCTTTCCCTTTTCCTGTCTCTTTCCTCGGAGCAAAGCACCTAGATGCAATATGCCCCCCTTTCCACAATTAAAACAGGTCAAGCCCGGAAATCTCTGGCCGTCTTGCCTTTCCCCCTCAATCTTACCACTAGCTCCCGGCGGGACCTCTGCCTCAGCCGGCGGGCTTTCTCGATCGTTTCCACGGTCTCTCTGGAACTTTTATTTGAGGAAGACTTTGTCTTGTGGGTTAGGGCATATTCATCTGCGAACCTAGCAAATTCTGAGATGGATTTATTCGGCTTCTCATTCAAATACATCCGGATATCCTCCGAAACACAACCTTTAAATTCCTCAATCAGAATTAACTCCCTGAGACGCCAATAATCCTCATCCACTATTTCTGCGGTGCACCAACGGTCCAAGAGCACACCCTTCTCATAGGCAAACTCGGTATACGTCTGATTCCACCCTTTCTTTAAATTTCTGAACTTTTGTCTATACCCTTCAGGTACTAGCTCATAACTCCGGAGAATGGCCGCCTTTACTTTGTCATAACTCTCCTCCTCTTCCTCCTCCATGGACAACGCTGTATATGCCCGCTATGCCTTCCCTTTTAACACACTTTGTAACAACACCACCCACTGTTCTCTGGATCACTTCTGATTCACTGCCACCTTTTCAAAAAGCAAGAAATAACTATCAACATCCGTCTCCTCGAACGGAGGTACTAACCTCAACTCCCAACTAACATTAAACCGCTCCTCTTGGTCTGACCCCTGAACTCGTTGCTCTTGCCTTAACTTCTCCATCTCCAAGTCATGTTTCCTCTGTTTCCCTGCCTCCCTCTCCTTCTTGGCCCTTTCCTTCTCTTTTCAGCTGCTTCCAGCTGTTTTAACTGAATTTCGTGCTCTCTTTGTTTCTCAGCTCTTTCCTGCTCCCGTTTCACCTCTAACTCCTTTAGCTGGAGCGCGTGCTCCCTTTCTCTCTCGGCCCTTTCTTTCTCTCTCTCTCTCTCTCTCGGCTCTTTCTTTCTCCTTCTCAGCTGCTTCCAGCTGCTTTAACTTAATCGCATGTTCCAACCTTAATTTCTCCAACTCTAACTGAGCCGTCCCACTAGCTGGTACCTTTTCAGGGATATTTTCCAATACCTCAGCTATAAACACATTCTTCTCAATATAATACTGAGTTATGGCCCTTCGCACCTCCCGCTTTTTCATTGACAACCTCACCTCTGCGAGGTTTAACCCCTTTGCCAAATTTATCAAGTCTGATTTGGTGGCTGCCTCTAGCACCTCCAGAGTTGGGTTTTCTATAAATTCACCCACGTCCATCTTTGCTGGTTTCCCGTCTGGCTACCCGCGTAACCAGATCCAAGTTTGGACTTACAAGCCCGATTCACTGGCTCCCCAATTTGGTATCAAATCTCGAGACGAGAACCCCAATTGTTACGTACCCCGTAACTGGGTCACTTACCAGCAAAGATAGAGAGGTCCGGTGAAGTCTGATGGTACTATTTTTAACAGTATTTATTGATAGAAATACACAAAAATAATATCAATGCAAACACAGAGATAATATACGTCATCAATACTAAATCTAAAAGCGTGGGTATAATAATAATCAATAAGGAATAAACTGTATCGTTGTCTAGGGGATAATGTATTGTCTGATGGAAATATAAAAGTCCGTTCAGTTCATACAGGCTGCAGCCGTTGGGGACCCCGTGTGGCAATTGTTGGAGAGAGAGAGAGACGGGTTAAAACTTGCCCATTCTGTTTATGATGTCAATCCTTCAAGAGTCGTTGAGAGTTGAGTTCCCCGTTGTTAGCTAAAAACCGTTTCTCCGTGGCAAAGGTCACCGATTCCGGGCAAATGGAAGCGGATGCACGTGGCCTTCCACCGGCTTTCGCTATTACGGGATCGCTAGCGTTTCTTCTGGTGCGTCTGAGGGGCTGTTCCCACAGACCCTCTTTTTATCCTGACTCACAGGGTCTCAGGTGTCAATCAGGTTGGGGATGATGCAATCCCTCCACCAACTTCCTCCTTGGTTCATTGCCTGGGGCTTTGATTGCATCGTCCAGGATGCAATACACAAGTCCGTCTCCAAGAGACAAAAGCCGGTATCAATGGGTCCGCCTTTCGGAGGCCAGGACACATTCTAACCCTTTTGTGGATTCTGCATGTCTTTCTCTCATTTCCTGTGTCTCCTGAATTGACTCAATAGTGATCTTGCGATTCTCACAAAGGAGGGGGCTACCCCCGCACCCTTCAGCCCCTCAGAGCTGTGGTACATTCATAACACTATTAACACAAATTATGCATTTCACTTTGATGTACACGTGATAAATAAATCTGAATCTGATCTGAATTTGATATTGCCATTCAGGCACCAGTCTATCCTAGCACCACAACTACTATTTGAATCACATTAGTGTTAAATGATTTCCTCTTGCAAATTCTAAACAGATGATTATACGATTTCCAAGAAACATTTATTATTCATGTCTTTTTAATCATAAAATTTGAATTTTCTGTGTGTTTAGCAAAGTGAGAGACATTCGCTATACCTTTGTCCACTTTAGCTCTCCAGTAATTGTACAATAGTATATAAAAATAACATCTAATTACTCAGGATGCAAATGAAATAATCAGAAATGTGGGCGATTACAAAGAAGGAACGGCATTGTCTCTATTTTCTTAGAAGTTTGCATAGATTTTGCATGTCATCTAAAACAATGAAAAATTTCTAAAAATACACAGTGGAGAGTATCCTGACAATTTGCATCACGACTTGGTATGGAAACACCAATGCCCAGGAATGGAAAAGCCAACAACAAGAAGTGAATACAGCCCGGCCCATCACTGTAACTGGCCTCCACACCACTGAGCACATCTACAAGGAGTGCTGCCACAAGAAGGCAGCATCCATCATCTTACTGCTGATCTCATACCATCAGGCTCAGGAACAGTTATTGCCTGACAATCATCAGGGTTCTGTGAAAAACTTCACTCACCTCAACACTGACAACTCATCTTCTCAATATCATTTATTACTTATTAATTTTTTTTGTAATTGCAGTTTGTCTTCTTCTGCTCATTGGTGTTTTTTTCCGTCTTTTTGTGTAGTTTTTCATTAATTCTATTGTGTTTCTTTGTATCTACTGTGAATACGCACATGAAAATAAATCTCAGGGTTGTATATGGTGACTTATCTGTACTTCGATAATAAATTTGCTTTGAAATTTGAATTGCTGTATTGCTCCAATTTTCCTGAATTCCCTGTATTTTCAAAAATTTAACTTCCTCTTCTTTATATACTTCCACCAACCCAGGCTTCACAAAGTTCTGGGGTACAGAACTTCAGAAATCTACACTTTGCAAGAAAAGCTTAATCACATCTCAGGTTTTAATCACCACCCCATTGTTTTATCAAGGAGAGCGATGTCTCCCCTACCTCCCCATCGATTCAGACCCTCTCACTAATGAAAACATCTCAACATTTTCCTTGTAATGCCCCTCAGGATCTTGCCTGTTTTAATAAGATTATCCCTCATCCTTCTAAACTCCAAAGTATACAGGTGTTCATTCCGGGAATTTGCCTTATGAATCTCTTCTGGGTGCCGCCAAAGCTACTGTATATTTCTTAGACAGTAGGAGCAAAACTGCGCACAGTACTCAATCGAGACTCATCAACATCTTATACAATTCTAGCAGTATAGAGTACCACATATGTACTCATGAACATGTGGCCAGTTTCTGCTCTGATTCTGTAAGACCATATGACATAGGAGCAGAATTAGACTATTTGATGATGGCTGATTTACTTTCCCACCCTCAACTCCATTCTCCAAACTTCTCCCCAGAATCTCTGGTACCCAATTACATGTTTGCAGATGATTGCAGGAGGCCAGATCTCAAATAACAATGAGGACAGGAAGGAGACAAGGGAGCCCAGTGACATGGCATCATGGCAAAATCCTTGTCCTCAGTGCCAGCAAACCGAGAGGGCTGGTCATTGACTTTGGAAGGAGGGTGGTGCACATACTCCTGTTTACACTAATGGTGCTGAGGTTGAAAGGATTGAAAGCTTCAAGCTTCTAGGTGTGAACATCACCATTACCCTGTACAACTCTAATCACATTGACACCACAACCAGCACCAGAACCTCTACTTCCTTATCTGGTATGTCCCTTTTGACTCTCATCAATTTAAATGTTGACCCATAGAAAGCATCCTGTCCAAATGCATCACAGTTCGGTACGGCAACGTTTATGCCCGTGACCATGAGAACAGAAGAGAGTGTGGGCCAAGCTCACATAATGGAAACCATGGACTCTCTAGACTTCTCACAGCCTCAGTATATCAGCCAATGTGATCAAGGACCCAACCCACCCTGGACGTTCTCTCTTTCCCCCTGCCTTTGGGCAGCAGCTAAAATCATATACCACCAGGCTAAACAACAGTCCCTATCCTGCTGTTATAAAACTATTGAATGGGCCTCTACCTCATTATGACATTTCAGCTCATAGTTTACCTACACTGTACTTTCTCTGTAGCTGTTACACTT
The DNA here is from genome assembly GCF_048418815.1 of Hemitrygon akajei. Lineage (NCBI taxonomy): Eukaryota > Metazoa > Chordata > Chondrichthyes > Myliobatiformes > Dasyatidae > Hemitrygon > Hemitrygon akajei. The sequence goes on along the minus strand of NC_133128.1, from coordinate 98,173,792 downwards.
TATTCTGCATTCCGGTATTGCTTTACCTTGTACTACCCCGATGCAATGTGTAATGTTTTGATCTATATGGAGAGTTGCCAGACAAGCTTTTCACTGTACCTAGGTACATGTGACAATAATAAACTTATTTCAATTCTTGACCTATCAGTCTATGTTTTATGTTTTCCCAGTTACCAATTAACATTCAATACTACATTGTGCTAATACAAAGCTAAATACTCTTATTTGTTTCCCAACCACCTTACATATAGTATATATCATAATAATAAATATATAATAACTAAGTTACTACTTCAAGGGAAAAGGTGCTCAAAAAACTTAAAGACATAAACGTGCACCAGATGCACCACCCTAGTGTTCTGAAAGAGGTAGAGGTAGAGATTGTGGAGGCATTAGTAATGATCTTTCAAGAATCATTGGCATGGTTCCAAAGGACTGGAAAATTGCAAATGTCACTCCACTCTTTAAGAAAGGAAGGAGGCAGCAGGAAGTAAATTAAATTATAGACCAGTTGGCTTGACCTCAGTGGCTGGGAAGATGTTGGAGTCAATTGTTAAGGATGAGGCTATGGAGTACTTGGTGACCCAGAACAAGATAAGACAAAGTCAGCATGGTTTTCTTAAGGGAGAATCTTGCCTGACAAACCTGTTGGAATTCTTTGAGGAGATTACAAGTAGCAAAGATAAAGGGGATGCAGTGGATGTTGTAAATCAGAATTTTCAGTTTGACAAGGTGCCATACACGAGGCTGCTTACCAAGTTAAGAGCCCATGGTATTACAAGAAAGTTACTGGCATGGTCAGAGCATTGGCTGATTGGTAGGAAACATCGAGTGGGAATAAAAAGATCCTTTTCTGGTTGGTTGTCAATACCTAATGGTGTTCCGCAGGGGTTGGTGTTGGGACTGCTTCTTTTTATGCTGTATATAAATGATTTTGATGATGGAATTGATGGCTTTGTTGACAAGTTTGCAGATGATACAAAGATTGGTGGAGGGGCAGGTAGTGTTGAGGAAACAGGTAGGCTAGAAAAGATCTTAGACAGATTAAGAGAATGGGCAAGAAAATGGCAAATTAAATATAATGTTGGAAAATGCATGGTCATGCACTTGGTAGTAGAAATAAATGTGCAGACCATTCTCTAAATGAGAAGAAAATCAAAATATATGAGATGAAAAGGGATTTGGGAGTCCTAGTGCAGAACACCCTAAAGGTTAACTTGCAGGTTGATTTGGTGGTGAGGAAGGCAATGTTAGCATTAATTTCAAGAGGTCTAGAATATAATAGCAGGCATGTGATGCTGAGGATTTATAAGGCACTGGTGAAGCCTCACCTTGAGAATTGTTGACACTTTTGGGCTTCTCATCTAAGAAAAGAGGGTTCAGAGGAAGTTCATAAAGATGATTCTGGGAATGAAAGGGTTATCATATGAAGAATGTTTGATGACTCTGGGCCTGTACTCACTGGAATTTAGAAGGATGGGGTAAGGGGATCTCATTGAAACCTTTCGAATGTTGAACGGCCTAGACAGAGTAGATATGACAATGATGTTCCCATGGTGGGGAAGTCCAGGACAAGAGGGCACAGCCTCAGGATAGAGGGGCACCATTTAAAACAGATGCAGAAAGAATTTTTTTTAGCCAGAGGGTGGAGAATTTGTGGAATTTATTACCATAGGCAGCTGTGAAGGCCCAGGTAGTTGGGTGTATTTAAGGCAGAGCTTCATAGGTTCTTGATTGGACATTGCATCAAAGGTTACGGGGAGAAGGCTGGGGAGTGGGGCCAAGAAGGGGAGAAAGGATCAGCCATGATTGAATGGCAGAGCAGAATCGATGGGCCAAATGGTCCAATTCTGTTCCTATGTCTTATGGTCTCATATGTGATGATATTAGTCCAATTTATTAGTTTACAATATTTATTTTTCATTGAAACACCATGACCCCAGCAATTAAGCCAAATTTTTCATTTGCCTTCTAATTACTGCTACACCTGCATGCTAACATTTTGTTTTAATTTAGATATTAGTCTTTCAATTTAGATTTGATCCCTCCAACCCGTGCATAACCTCATAACCATGTTAAACTGCATTTGTCAAGTTTTCTCCCAAACCATCTATATCTTGTTGAGAGCCCAAATATCTTCATGCTGATCCGCCCTCACACCTACTTTCGAGTCATCAGCAAAGTTGGATACTTTACACTTGCTTTATCAACCAAGTTCAGAAGACCATAAGATATAGGAGCAGAATTAAGGCATTCAGCCCATTGAGTCTGCACCACCATTTGACTATGGCTGATTTATTATCCTCCTCAATCCCACTTTCCTGCCTTTTCCATGTGACCTTTGGCATCCTGACTAATCAAGAACCTATTGGCCTCCGCTTTAAACATACCCAATGATTTGACCTCCACACCCATCTGTGGTAATGATACAGACCCACTACTCCCTGGCTAAAGGAATTCTTCCCCACCTCAGTTCTAAAGCAACATCCTTCTATTCTGAGGCTGAGTATACGTAATAGATAAATTGACAAGTACTAATCCTTGGGGCACTCCACCAGTCAGATTACATTGATTCTCCGAGTATCCAAAAATCTACTCAGTAAAATTCCAAAAATTTATCATCGCCTGGATGAAGAAACATCTTCTACGCTAACCTAATCGCCCTTATCGTGAGATTATGACCCCTGGTCTTCAACTGTCTAGCTAAGACCAAACATTACCCCTTCTTCCCATTTTATCAAATCCCATAGGAATTCTGTAAATTTCAATGAAATATCATTTCTTACTTCTAAATTCTGGACTGTTTTGCTGATTGTCTCACACAAGAGTCTGGTGAGGCTTTGCAACACTCCAGCTACTGAAAAGACATGATCATATTTCAGCTGCGCCTCTCCAGGACTCTGTATAATTGGAGCAAGATATCCCTACACTTGTATTCAATTCATCCTGCAATAAAGGTCAACATACTGTTTGCCTTACTAATCACTTGTCGAACATGCATGTTAACTGTCATTGAGTTATCTACAAGAACACCTGGGTCTCTCTAAACACAAACTCCTTTCAATTTCCAACGATTGCAAATCTCTAGTAATCTGAGATGTGACGATTCAGAAATCCTAATGTTTGGTTCCCACATCTTGAGACTCACTGCAACCACAGTTCCCACACTCCACTGAAACTACTGGGATTCCAATTCCCACACTCTATTGAAACTCGCTGGGATTCCAATTCAAGTTCAAGTTTAATTGTCATTCAACCATACATGAATATCCATGCATACAGCCAAACAAAACAGCGTTACTCTGGGGCCAAGGTGCAAAACACTGTATCAACAGTCATACACAGTACAAGGCACATATAGCACAGATAAAATAACAAGCACTTATAAGACATTGTAGTGATGTGCTACACACAGCGCTGAAATAACGACATGCAGTCGGTAAGTCGTTTCGAGACTAGTTTATTCAAACTTCGCAGCGCTGGCATTTAATCCCTAGCGCCCGCCCTCTCCGGGCGGAAATGACATCAGAGGTGCATTACCAAAGTTTCTCCCCGTGCGCTGGCTATTTGTGAGCCAGTTCGCCTGTGCAGAAAGTGGGTCACCACATAACCACCGCCCCCCCCAGAACCGGCGATACATCCCCCAATGTCCACAGTCTGGATCAGCCTCTGTTTGGGAGGTCTGTCTCTGCGCCACGGTGCCTGAACCTCGACCGGCTGCGCCAAGTCCACATGGGCTGGTTTGAGTCGGTCCACCGTGAAAACCTCCTCTTTCCCCCCAATGTCCAGAACGTACGTGGAACCATTGTTGTCGATCACCTTGAACAGCCCCTTGTACGACCGCTGTAGCAGTGCCTGGTGTCCGCCCCTTCGTATAAACACAAACTTACAGTTCTGCAGGTCTTTGGGTACATGGGTCGGGGTCCGTCCGTGCTGTGAAGTGGGTATGGGGGCCAGGTTACCGAGCCTCTCATGTAGTCTGCCCAGGACTGCTGCGGGTTCTTCCTCTTACCCCCTTGGGGCTGGTATGAACTCTCCTGGGATGGCTAGGGGCGCGCCGTACACCAACTCGGCCGACGAGACGTGCAGATCCCTTTTGAGCGCTGTGCGAATTCCAAGCAGGACCCAGGGAAGCTCGTCCACCCAGTTAGGTCCTCTCAGACGGGCCATGATAGCCGACTTCAAGTGACGGTGGAAGCGTTCCACTAGTCCGTTCGACTGTGGGTGGTAGGCAGTTGTGTGGTGTAGCTGCGTTCCAAACAGGCTGGCCATAGCTGACCACAGGCTGGAGGTGAACTGGGCGCCTCTGTCGGAGGTAATGTGGGCCGGTACCCCCGAAGCGTGCTACCAGGTTGCGATCAGTGCTCGGGCGCAGGAATCGGCAGATGTGTCGGTGAGCGGGACAACCTCGTGAACCGGTCTACCATAGTTACGTGGTACCGCGGTCCTCGGGACACTGGTAGGAGGCCCACGATATCCACATGAATGAGGTTGAACCTCCGGTGGGTGGGTTCGAACTGTTTGGCTGTTTGGCACTGCGCGCACGTTCTGGTCCATTCACTGACCTGCTTGCAAAGTCCGTGCCACGCGAATTTGCTGGAGAACAGTCGGATGGTTGTCCTGATAGATGGGTGTGCCAAACCGTGTATGGAGTCAAAAACCCGCCACCTCCAGGCTGCCGGGACGATGGGGCGAGATTAGCCGGTAGCCACGTCGCACAGGACGGTCCTATCACCTGGGCCTATGAGAAAGTCCTGCAGCTGCAAACCCGAGACTGCGGTCCTGTAGCTGGGCAGCTTGTCGTCTGCCTGCTGCGCCTCCACCAGTGCTGCATAGTCCACCCCCAGGGACAGGGCCTGGACAGCTGGTCTGGAGAGTGTGTCCGCCACGACGTTGTCCTTTCCCGAGACATGCTGGATGTCCGTCGTGTACTCGGAGATGTAGGACAGATGTCGCCGCTGGCGAGCCGACCAGGGATCGGACACCTTCGTGAACGCGAAGGTCAACGGTTTGTAGTCCGTGAACGCGGTGAACGGCCTGCTTTCTAAGAAGTACCTGAAATGCCGGATTGCCAGATACAGTGCCAACAGCTCCCGGTCGAAAGCACTGTACTTGAGTTCGGGTGTCCATAGGTGCTTGCTGAAGAACGCCAGGGGTTGCCAGCGCCCCTCGATGAGTTGCTCCAGCACCCCACCGACTGCTGTGTCGGATGCGTCCACCGTGAGTGCGGTCAGAACGTCCGTTCTGGGGTGCACCAGCATCGCGGCATCTGCCAAGGCTTCCTTGGCTTTAACGAAAGCGGCCGCGGCCTCCTCGTCCCAAGTAATGTCCTTGCGTTTCCCCGACATCAGGGTGTACAAAGGGCGCATGATACGGGCTGCTGAGGGGAGGAAACGGTGGTAGAAGTTCACCATACCAACGAACTCCTGTAGGCCTTTGACCGTGCTGGGCTGGGCAAAGTGGCGGATTGCGTCTACCCTGGCGGGCAGAGGTGTTGCCCCGTCTTTGGTAATCCTGTGGCCCAGGAAGTCGATGGTATCGAGACCGAACTGGCATTTGGCTGGGTTGATCGTGAACCGAAATCACTCAGGTGGGAGTAGAGCTGGCGGAGGTGGGACAGATGCTCCTGGCAACTACTGCTGGCTATAAGGATGTCGTCCAAATAGATGAACGCAAAGTCCAGGTCGCTTCCCACCGCATCCATTAGCCGCTGGAATGTCTGTGTGGCATTCTTCAGGCCGAACGGCATTCAGAGGAACTCGAACAGGGTGATGAGTGCTGTTTTGGGGATGTCTTCAGGGTGCACCGGGATTTGATGGTATCCCCGGACGAGGTCTACTTTGGAAAAGATCCTTGCCCCGAGCAGGTTTGCCTCGTATGTGCGGCACGGGGTAGTGGTCTGGAGTTGCAGCCTCGTTCAGTCTGCAGTAGTCGCCACATGGTCTCCAACCCCCAGCTGCTTTAGGCACCATGTGCAGTGGGGAGGCCCATGGGCAGTCGGACCTCCGTACGATTCCCAATTCCTCCATCCTCTTGAACTCCTCCTTCGCCAGGCGGAGCTTTTCCAGGGGGAGCCTTCGTGTGTGGGCTTGGAGGGGTGGTCCCTGGGTCGGGATGTGGTGCTGTACCACGTGTCTGGACATGGCTGCCGTGAACTGCAGTGCCAGAATCAATGGAAAGTCCGCCAGGATTCTGGTGAATTCGTTGTCTGCCAGCGTAATGGAGTCCAGATGTGGGGCCGGCAACTTGGCTTCACCCAGGGAGAACGTCTGGAAAGTCTCGGCATGTACCAGTCTTTTCCCTTGCAAGTCGACCAGCAGGCTGTGAGCTCTCAAGAAGTCCGCCCCCAGGACTGGTTGGGCCACGGTGGCCAGTGTGAAGTCCCACATGAACCGGCTGGCGCCGAACTGCAGCTGCACTGTGCGGGTGCCGTAGGTCCGTATCGTGCTGCCGTTTGCGGCCCTCAGGGTGGGTCCTGGCTTCCTGTTGCGGGTGTCGTACCCTGTCGAGGGCAAGACGCTGATCTCCGCTCCGGTGTCGACCAAGAAATGGCGTCCCAACTGTTTGTCCCAGACGTACAAGAGGCTGTCCTGGTGACCAGCCGCCATAGTCATTAGCGGCTGCTGGCCTTGACCCAGGCCCTTTCAGGGTGGGTGACAACGGCGGGCTTTTGTGCCCCACCGCTGGTGGTAGAAACACCACTGTTCGCTGGCCTCCTCACTCTTGCCTCTGTGTTGTGTGCACCCCCCTGCCGGGCCTGGTCTGGTCTGCTGTTGGGCGCGTGGCCTAGTAATCTGACCGACGGACGCCACGCTCTCCCTCTTGGCTTTCCACAGCACGTCTGCCCAGGCCGCCACCTTCTAGGGATCGCTGAAATCTGCGTCGGACAGCAGCAGATGTATGTCCTCGGGCAGTTGCTCTAGGAACGCTTGCTCAAACATGAGGCAGGGCTTGTGTCCATCAGTCAGGGACAGCATCTTGTTCATCAATGCTGACGGCAGCCTGTCTCCCAAACCGTCCAGGTGAAGCAGGCGGGCACCCCGCTCACGCCCTGAGAGGCCAAAGGTCCCAATGAGCAGCGCTTTGAATGCTTCAAATTTGCCTTCTTCAGGGGGTGACTGTATGAAATCCGCAACCTGGGAGGCCATCTCCTGGTTAAGGGCACTCACCACGTGACAGTAACGCGTGGAATCAGAGGATATCTGCCGAATCTGGAACTGGGCTTCTGCTTGGCTAAACCACACGCGTGGTCGCAGCGTCCAGAAAGTCAGCAGTTGTAGCGAAACTGCGTGAACAGATGAACAGTCGGTCATCTTTGGTCCAAATCCCGTATGGACCGTTAGGGTCACCAATGTAGCGATGTGCTACACACAACGCTGAAATAACGAAACGCAGTCGGAAAAGTCATTTCGAGACTAGTTTATTCAAACTTCGCGGCGCTGGCATTTAAATCCCTAGTGGAATCTCTGGGCGGAAATGACGTCAGAGGGGCATTACCAAAGTCTCTCCCCGCGCGCTGACTATTTGTGAGCCGGTTCGCCTGCGCAGAAAGTGGGTCGCCACAACATCAGTAAAATCCAGTCTCAAAAAATATGCAGTCCAAGACCCCGAGTCCCATGAATGTTGCAGCAGTCTACAGTCAAACACAAGACCGCACGTTTTCTCCCAAGCGAACACTGGGGGACAGCACTGCCTCCATCTTGGATACCACGCCACACTACCACTTGCAGAGTGCACAGACTCCAATGACTCTCTCCTGGGCAGCTTAAACAGGTAACACTGCTTCTTTCAAGGGACATTTACCTGAAATTCAGTGACCACAGTTTCCATATTCCCCTGAAACTCAACAGGGACACAGTTCCCACATTCCCTTGAAACTCACTGATGCCTCAATTCCTGCACACCCCTGAAACACACCAATCCCTCAATTCCCACACTCCCCTGAAACTCACTGGGTCCCCAGTTCCCGCACTCCCCTGAAACTCACTGGGACCCCAGTTCCCGCACTCCCCTGAAACTCACTGGGACCCCAGTTCCCGCACTCCCCTGAAACTCACTGGGACCCCAGTTCCCGCACTCCCCTGAAACTCACTGGGACCCCAGTTCCCGCACTCCCCTGAAACTCACTGGGACCCCAGTTCCCGCACTCCCCTGAAACTCACTGGGACCCCAGTTCCCGCACTCCCCTGAAACTCACTGGGACCCCAGTTCCCGCACTCCCCTGAAACTCACTGGGACCCCAGTTCCCGCACTCCCCTGAAACTCACTGGGACCCCAGTTCCCGCACTCCCCTGAAACTCACTGGGACCCCAGTTCCCGCACTCCCCTGAAACTCACTGGGACCCCAGTTCCCGCACTCCCCTGAAACTCACTGGGACCCCAGTTCCCGCACTCCCCTGAAACTCACTGGGACCCCAGTTCCCGCACTCCCCTGAAACTCACTGGGACCCCAGTTCCCGCACTCCCCTGAAACTCACTGGGACCCCAGTTCCCGCACTCCCCTGAAACTCACTGGGACCCCAGTTCCCGCACTCCCCTGAAACTCACTGGGACCCCAGTTCCCGCACTCCCCTGAAACTCACTGGGACCCCAGTTCCCGCACTCCCCTGAAACTCACTGGGACCCCAGTTCCCGCACTCCCCTGAAACTCACTGGGACCCCAGTTCCCGCACTCCCCTGAAACTCACTGGGACCCCAGTTCCCGCACTCCCCTGAAACTCACTGGGACCCCAGTTCCCGCACTCCCCTGAAACTCACTGGGTCCCCAGTTCCCGCACTCCCCTGAAACTCACTGCGACCCCAGTTCCCGCACTCCCCTGAAACTCACTGGGACCCCAGTTCCCGCACTCCCCTGAAACTCACTGGGACCCCAGTTCCCGCACTCCCCTGAAACTCACTGGGACCCCAGTTCCCGCACTCCCCTGAAACTCACTGGGACCCCAGTTCCCGCACTCCCCTGAAACTCACTGACACGCCAGTTCCCGCAATCTCCTGAAACTCACTGGGACCCCAGTTCCCGCACTCCCCTGAAACTCACTGGGACCCCAGTTCCCGCACTCCCCTGAAACTCACTGGGACCCCAGTTCCCACACTCCCCTGAAACTCACTGGGACCCCAGTTCCCGCACTCCCCTGAAACAATTATACAGTGCCTAAGAAGAATAACGTGAGCTGCCTTAATGACTATTGCCCAGCAGCACTCACATCTACAGTGAAGAAATGCTTTGAGAGGTTGGTCACGACTAGAATGAAATCCCACCTCAGCAAGGACCTGGCTGTTTGCCACAAAAGGTCAATGGCAGATTCAATTTCATTGGCTTTCCAGATGGCTTTTGACCACCTGGACAACACAAACACCTATGTCAGGGTGCTGTTCATCGACTATAGCTCAGCATTTAATACCATCATTCCCACAATCTTGATTGAGAAGTTGCAGAACCTGGGCCTCTGTACCTCCCTCTGCAATTGGATCCTTGACATCCTAACCTGAAGACCACAATCTGTGCAGATTGGTGATAACATATCCTCCTCGCTGACAATCAACATGGCGCACCTCAGGGGTGTGTGCTTAGCCCACTGCTCTACTCTCTATATATACATGACTGTGTGGCTAAGCATAGCTCAAATACTATCTATAAATTTGCTGATGATACAGCTATTGTTGGTAGAATCTCAGATGGAAATGAGAGGGTGTACAGGAGTGAGATATGCCAACTAGTGGAATGGTGCCGCAGCAACAACCTGGCACTCAATGTCAGTGAGACGGAAGAGCTGATTGTGGACTTCAGGAAGGGTAGGACGAAGGAACACATATCAATCCTCAGAGGGATCAGAAGTGGAGAGAGTGAGAAGTTTCAGGTTCCTGGGTGTCAAGATCACTGAGGATCTAACCTGGTCCGAACGTATCAGTGCAGTTATAAAGAAGGCAAGACAGCAGCTATACTTCATTAGGAGTTTGAAGAGATTTGGTAAGTCAACAAATACACTCAATAACTTCTATAGATGTACTGTGGAGAGCATTCTGACAGGCTGCATCACTGTCTGGTATGGAGGGGCTCCTGCACAGGACTGAAAGAAGCTGCAGAGGGTTGTAAATTTAGTTGGCTCCATCTTGGGTACTAGCTTACGAAGTATCTAGGACACCTTCAGGGAGCGGTGTCTCAGAAAGGCAGCGTCCATTATTAAGGACTTCCAGCACGCAGGGCATGCCCTTTTCTCACTGTTACCATCAGGTAGGAGGTACAGAAGCCTGAAGGCACACACTCAGCGATTCAGAAACAGCTTCTTCCCCTCTGCCATCCAATTCCCAAATGGACATTGAACCCTTGGACACTACCTCGCTTTTTAATATATAGTACAGTCGGCCCTCCTTATCTGCGGGTTCCGCAAGCGCGGATTCAGCCAATCGCGGATCGGGAAAACCCGGAAGTTCTCTCTCCAGCACTCGTTTGAGCATGTACAGACTTTTTTTCTTGCCATTATTCCCTAAATAATACAGTATAACAACTATTTACATAGCATTTACATTGTATTAGGTATTATAAGTAAGTTGGAACAGGTACATCCGGTATTATTTAGAGTCAGTTAGTCAAGTGTTTGTCTTAGTATATATTTTACCTTTCTATGCATATAAAACAACGTATGTATTTCAATAATTAAACCACTGCGTTGCTTAGTGATAATTGTAGCTTTCATCAGGGCAGGGCCTTTCACTTGCTCCATTATTCTCACTTTATCCTATAAAATTGTTCCGACCATTGACCGACTGTAGCCTAATGCTTTTCCAATGACTGATGGCATTTCACCTTACTGATCGCTTTATTATTTCCACTTTATTTTCAATCGTGATCATTTTCCATCAACGGAACAGAAACACTGTGGATTCAGCAGTAGCCAAAGGCGGCGGGTCCTGAGCTCCGCCAGGTCCTAAAGTCCACCGCACTGAGACAGGTTAAATAAGGGACTTGAGCATCTGCGTTTTTTGGTATCCGCGGGGGGGTCTCGGAACCAATCCCCCATGGATAAGGAGGGCCGACTGTATTTCTGTTTTTTGCACAATGTTTAATCTATTTAATATACGTATACTGTAATTGTTTATTTATTTATTTGTTCATTATTATTTTATTTTGTGTTTTTTTCCTCCTATTTTATGTATTGCATTGCACTGCTGCTGCTAAGTTAACAAATTTCACGTCACATGTCGGTGATAATAAACCTGGTTCTGATTCTGAACTCACTGGGGCTCCAGTTCCCACAATCCTTTGACACTCATGTACCCCAGTTCCTAAATTCCCTTGAAAGTGTTAGAATCAGTTTTAATGTGATTCACTGGCAGTTGTCGGGAGATTTGTTGTTTTGTGGCAGCACTAAAGTGCTATACACAAAATGAACTATAAAGTACAATAAGAAATAGAAATTACAAATTAAATTAAATAAGTAATACAAAGAGATCCAAAAATACTGTAGTCATTTTCATGGGCTCACTATCCATTCAGAAGTTTGATGGCAAAGGGCAAGAAGCTGTTGTGTGTGCAGAAATTCACCAGTGTCCCAGTTGCCGCATTCCTTTGAAACTCATTAGTGTCCTGGTTCCCACACACACCTTAAGCTTTTTATGATCACTATCAAATTTATTATAGTGCTTAAAAAAAAATTAAAAGTAAGTTGGGGTTTCAATTGGATTAACATCTAACAGACTGGATTTTCTACTAGTGTGGCACCATCAAAAGTTCCTAGTGCCAGCTAACATAGTTGTACTGTTGTTTTAAAATATTCTGTATTTCTTAAATAGATGACCTCACATTTTCCACATTATATTCTCTTGGCTAGATCCTTAACTAGCCAAAGTGCTTGTAGGCCTCCCAGTATCCTCCTCACAAACCATACTCCACCCAGATTTATGATCATAATAAAATTCACAGAACCTGTCGTGAGAATAAGCAATGTCCCCAATTCACTGGCCAATATTTATCATCCCCCCCCACTTCAAATGGACAGGTGACTTCATCACACCGTCATAGCCATCTGCTCTAAAGAACAACCACCAAGTCTAGCTTATTGTCATGAGCACAAGTACAATGCAAAAATTGCTCACAGCAACATTATAGCATGCATTCAGAAAAAAAGCAAAACAAATTATACGAGAGAGAAAAAGAGGCAGTGCAAAAATAAAAGACTGATGCAAGAAAAACTACAATCAGAAACACGTTTATGGAAGTATAAGAAAACTGTGAGCAGTTTCGGACCCCTTATTTACAAAAGGATGTGCTAGCATTGGAGAGGGTCCAGAGGAGGTTTACAACAATGATCTGGCAAATGAAAGGGTTAATTTACGAGGAGCATTTGATGACACTATACCAAATACTGAAAGGCCAAGATAGAGTGGACATGGAGAGGATATTTTCAATAGTGGGAAAGTTTAGGACCAGTGGGCACAGCCTCTAGAGTTGAGAGGGATAATAAATCAGCCATGATGGAAAAGACAGTGGACTGAATGGCCTAATTCCACACCTGTGTCTTATAGTCTATAGTCTAAGAGGTGGTCTGTAGTCTTCTGTGTCTGAGATAGAATTGGGGTTGTGAAGATTATTGTTTCAAGAGCTTAAAGTCTCCTCCCAGACTGAGCATGGACCCCAATGTCCTAAAATCTGGCCATTCTGCCATTTCTGCATTCTACAGTTTTAACAGGACCTAGCAATGTATTTAATCAACTGGGAAGACCAGCCATCTAATCCAACATCCACACACATAGACAAGAATCTGCCTTTAGTTCATGTTGGTAACACTGGAGAATGACTGAAGGTGTTTTGGAAGAGCACTATCAAATAAAATGCTTCTAGATGTTCAAAGATATTATAGAGTCAAGTAGCTGTACAGCATAAGAACAGGTCCTTTAGCTCACTGTTTCTAAACCAACCTCCATCACAATCCTCGGCTTCTTCCTGTGATGTATGTACTGGTTGTATGACTGCAAGCCATATTTGTTCCAATGTCAAATTTACATAGAAAATACAGCACAGTACAGGTCCTTCAGCTCTACTTTTAACACACTCAAAGATCAAGCTAACCCTTCCCTATACCATAGGCCTCCATTTTTCTTCACTTACTTTTTAAATAAGTGTTTCTTAAATGTCCCCAATGTTTCTGCCTCTACCACCACCGCTGGCAGTGAGTTCCACACACCCACCAACTCTGACTGTCACGGTCCCTTCTGGCAATCGCCCACCTGGCTATTTTCCTCAGGAATTGGGCCTCAGTCACCTCGTTTAGTTCCCAATCATTCTCAGGTTCCACTAACTACAAACACTTGCTTTCCATCAGCAAATTCAGTATAAAAACCCCGTGACCACAAGAAGGAGTTGCCAGTTCGTTGGTCAACTCGTGTATGAGTAACCTCATTCCACGGTTCTTAGGACTATCAGTTCTAAGTCTAGCATTGTTCCTGAATTCTCTACTAAAACCAAGACTCTGGGTAAAGACTCCCTTGGCACCAATTCCATGCTTGTTATGACCATAACGCCTCCTGACTTGGCCTCTGCGCCTGTGTTCAGCACTTGGGTTTGTTCCACCGCCACATCCTTGCAACAAAATGAACTGGCCACGATGAATCCAGCGGACAAGGATCCTGTACAACAGGCCCTGGCCAGCCTGAGTTACCTATTGGCTGCCCACGATCAGCTACTTCGGGAGATCATGGAAAACCTTCAGACACTAACCACGAATGTGCAGAAGGTCAGTGAACAAGTGGACCGGGTCTCCGCTTCTGTTTCTCTGTCCCCTTCAAGAACCCTGGATACCCAAACAGTACCGCACAAGATGGCTTCGTCCCTGGAATCAGCAACACCATCCCCACGAGAGCCGTATGTACCCGAGCCTGAACCCTACGCTGGGGACCTAAGGAGGTGCCGGGCCTTCCTGTTACAATGCTCCCTAGTCTTTGAGCTGCGGCCACGTACCTACACTACAGATAAATCTAAGATTGTGTACATCATGGGGCTGCTATGAGGGGATGTCTTGGCTTGGGCAACCACGATATGGGATAACTGACCAGAGGTTTGTCCTCCTCCTCCTCCTCCTTTGTTGCTGAAACGAGGAAGGTCTTCGAACAACCCATTCGCGGTAAGGACACCGCGAAACAGTTGCTTACTCTTTGTCAGGCTTTGCGAAGTGTGGCTAGGTATTCCATTGAGTTCCGGGCCTTAGCCGCAGACTCCGGTTGGAATGATGAGGCCCTACGGGAAGTGTTTCGACAGGGCCTCTCGGACAATATAAAGGATGAGTTGGCCACGTGGGACGACACGGACTGTCTGGACTGTCTGATCTCACTAGCCTTTTGATTAGACTATTGACTTCAGAAGTGTCAGAGAGAGAGAGCCAGTTGCCCCGCTCCTCGGGGAAGCCCACAGTCCACCTTGCCAGTCTCAGCCAGCCCCCCTTCCCCAGCCGCTCCCAGTGTGGCTCCAGCTACGACCGTCCCCACCCTCCCAGGGGAGGAACCGATGCAGCTGGGACGGAACCGTCTCTCCCCGGGCAAATGAGTTCGGAGGTGGAGAGCTGAGGATTGTTTCTATTGTGGCCAGCCAGGACATTTCCGGGATACCTGCCCTCAGCAGCCAAAAGGGAGGGAACCAGTGAGAAATGGAGCTCTGGTGAGCCGGATGATACTCCCTTCAGCACCCCAGACTCGGATGCAGATCCCAGCAACCGTGAATTACCAACAACAGTCCCTGTCCCTATCCATTTTGGTGGATTCGGGTGCTGAGGGTAATTTGCTGCATGAAGAGATAGCCACCCAGGCCGGAATACCTCGCGAGCCGCTAACCACCCCCTTGGAGGCCCGGGCCCTGGATGGAAAACTGCTGGCTCGGGTGACCCACCATACGCCACCCGTGACCTTGATCCTATCTGGCAACCATCAGGAGGAGGTTCACCTCATTCATTCACCTCAAGCCCCGGTAGTTCTAGGGTTATCCGTGGCTGACCCAACACAATCCCTATATCGACTGGTCAACCAGCTGAATGGAGCCCATCTTGCCATGCCAACTGTCTGCAGTCAGCCCCATCTTCCAGAGAAGCTACCACGACCCCGTCTGTTTTGGAACCCCTCAACTTGTCCCGCGTTCCCACAGAGTACCATGACTTGGGACAGGTGTTCAGTAAACAATGGGCCCTTTTCCTGCCTCGGTATGCCCATATGCTTGTGCCATCGACCTCCACGGGGCCCCACTACCCACCAGTCACCTTTTTAAACTATCCCGACTGGAGAGAGAGGCCATGGAGAAATACATTAGCGAGTCCCTCGCAGCAGGCATTATCAGGTCTTCATCCTCCCCGGTAGGTGCCTGTTTCTTTTTTTTGTAGAAAAAAAGGATGGGACGCTTTGCCCTTGTATTGACTACCGAGGTCTAAATAATATAACAGTTAAGAACAAGTACACTCTACCCCTCATTAGATCGGCATTTGAACCACTGCATGCAGCCACCATCTTCTCAAAGCTGGACCTTCGCAAAACCTACCATTTAGTCAGGATGAGGGAGGGGGAAGAATGGAAGACTTCCTTCAATACACCTTTAGGCCACTTTGAATATTTGGTCATGCCATTTGGCCTCACCAATGCTCCCGCCGTTTTCCAAACCCTGATCAATGACGTACTAAGGGGCTTTATCAATCGGTTTGTATTTGTTTACCTTGACGATATCCTGATATTTTCTAGCAACCCCCAAGAACATGTCCAACAAGTCCTCCAGAGACTGTGGGAAAACCAGTTATTTGCAAAGGCAGAAAAATGTGAGTTCCACGTCCCTTCAGTCAGCTTCCTAGGCTACATTATTGAAAACAGGCAGGTAAAAGCAGACCCCGAGAAGATCCGGGCACTGGAGGAATGGCCTAGACCCACGACACGTAAACAACTTCAACAATTCCTGGGGTTTGCAAACTTCTACCGCAGATTCATCAGAGACTACAGTTGAGTGGTGGCCCCCCTTACCCGGCTTACCTCGCCTACCACCCCGTTTTGCTGGGACTCCGAAGCGGACTCAGCATTCACCGACCTGAAGAGGCGTTTCACCACCACTCCCATCCTGGTCCATCCGGACCCATCCCGTCAATTCATTGTCGAGGTGGACACCTCTGACTCCGGGGTGGGAGCGGTCCTATCCCAATGGGCAAGTTCGGATGAAAAGCTTCACCCCTGCACTTTCTACTCTCGCCGACTGTCCCCCGCCGAGCGGAATTACGATGTGGGGAATCAGAAACTGCTGGCGGTCAGATTAGCACTGGAAGAATGAAGGCACTGGTTGGAGGGGGCAGAACACCCGTTTTTGGTGTGAACTGATCATAAGAACCTGGGGTATATTCAGACCGCCAAACGATTGAACTCCCGCCAGGCCTGTTGGGCATTGTTTTTTTGGACAGTTCAAGTTTACCCTCGAGTATCGTCCAGGATCCAAGAAGGGGAAGCCAGATGCGCTATCCCGCCAGCATGACTCCAAGGCTGACACCTCCAGTCCCGAGACGATCCTCCCACCATCCTGCGTGGTGGCCACCCTCACTTGGGAGATTGAGGCTAAAGTAAAGGAAGCCCAGCGGGACAACCCCGACCCCGGCAACAGACCCGGCAATCTCCTGTACGTGCCTGTCTCCATCAGGTCTCAGGTTCTCCAATTGGGACTCACATCCCGGTTCGCCTGCCAACCCGGGAGTGATCGGACCCTGGCTCTCCTGAGGAAGTAATTTTGGTGACCGTCCATGGAGGGGGACACCTGTTCTTGTGTCTCGACTTGTTCCATCTGTGCCCGGGGAAAGGTCTCTCATCGACCACCTGCAGGTCTGCTTCATCCTCTACCTGTCCCTGGTCACATATCGCTCTAGAGTTCGTCACCGGTCTACCCCCTTCCCATGGAAACACCACTGTCCTCACCATGGTAGACCGATTCTCCAAGGCGGTGCACTTTGTGGCCCTCCCTAAACTCCCTTCCTCTTAAGAAACTGCAGATCTTCTCACCTTCTGCCTCCACTGAATCCCCGCTGACATCGTCTCCTATTGAGGTCCCCAGTTCGTCTCACAGGTATGGAAGGTCTTTGGTCAAGCCTTGGGTGCATCGGTCAGCCTGTCATCCGGCTTCCACCCCCAGACGTACGGGCAGACGGAACGGGTCAACCAAGATCTGGGGGCGACGCTACGTTGTGTAACGGCAAACAACCTGAAGCGACCACCTCCCATGGGTTGAGTACGCCCACAACTCCCTGGTGAGCTCTGCCATTGGGAGGTCTCTGTTCGCATACTCACTTGGGTACCAACCCCCGCTGTTTCCCGCACAAGAAGAGGAGATTGTGGTACCGTCGGTTCGGGACCATATTGATTGATGCCTTAAGATTTGGGAGGAAACACACACAGCCCTATTCAGATTAACAAATTGAAATAAAAAGACAGCCAACCGACACCGGACTCCGACACCGGAGTACCAACCTGGGCAGATGGTGTGTATTTCCTGCAAGGACATCCCACTCAAAAATGAACATAGGAAACTCGCCCCTCGCTTCCTGTGACCATTCAAGGTTGAAAGGGTTATCAATCCCACAGTGGTCCGCCTAAAGCTGCCAAGGTCCATGCACATCCACCCAACTTTTCATGTGTCTCAGTTAAAGCCAGTTTCCATCAGCCCCTTGTGCCCCCCGGCTGAGACTCCCCCACCTGCCCGTATCATCAACAACCATCTGGCAAACACCGTCCTACGACTACTAGATGTGTGCCGTCGGGGCAGGGGTTTCCAATACCTGGTGGACTGGGAAGGGTACAGTCCAGAAGAGCATTCCTGGGTCCCCCGCTCCTTCATCCTAGACCCTGCCCTTATCCAGGATTTTCATCGGGACCATCCAGACAGGCCTGGAGGCTCCCGTTGAAGGAGGAGTACTGTCATGTTCCCTTCTGGCAATCACCCACCTGGCTATTTTCCTCAGGAATTGGGCCTCAATCACCTCGTTTAGTTCCCAATCATTCTCGGGTTCCACTAACTACAAACGCCTGCTTTCCATCAGCAAATGTAGTATGAAAACCCCATGACCACAACAAGGAGCTGCCAGTTCGTTGGTCAACTCGTGTATGAGTAACCTCGTTCCACGGTTCTTAGGACTATCAGTTCTAAGTCTAGTATCATTCCTGAATTCTCCACTAAAACCAAGACTCCGGGTAAAGACTCCCTTGGCACCAATTCCACGCTTGCTACAACCGTAAGGCCTCCTGATTCAGCACTTGGGTTTGTTCCACTGCCACATCCTTGCAACACTGACATACCCACTATACTCCCTCATATTAGCCAGTTCTGCCCTGGGAAAATGTCTCTGGCTATCCACTTGATCTATGCCTCATCATCTGTAACACCTCTATCAAGTCGTCTCTCATCCTCCTTCACTCCAAAGAGAGAAGCCCTGGCTCAATCACCCTATTTTCATAAGACATGCTCTCTAATCCGGGCTGCACCCCAGTAAATCTCCTCTCAGCTTCCAAATCCTTCCTATAATAAGGTGACCAGAACTGAACACCATGTTCCAAGTTTGAACTAACCAAGGTTTTATAGAACTGAAACTGAAACTTGCAGCTCCTGAACTCAATTTCCCAAATAATGAAGGCCAATACACCCTGTGCCTTCTTGGCCACCCTATCAACATGCAGTGCAATGTTTATGGATTTATGTATGTTGAGACAACAGATGCTGGAATCTGGAGCAACTTGCTTGATGACTTTGAAGGGATCTATGGATGTAGACCACAAGAATCCTGCTATAAACCTTATACTCTGCCTTTCAAATGTTCAACCTTCCAAGCTGTATTATTTCTTACTTCTCTAGGTTCTTCCACTCGGTGGAAGACAAGTTAGATAGTGCTTATGTGTGGTTGTAATGAGGAACTGCTACATCCTTGTTCTTGCAGAAATATGTCTCAATATAACATTCCATGCATCATCAACCTAAAGGCCCTGTCAAGCAGGACCTTGGGCGATTTAATTTCTTTGTGACTATGTTTGCCTGCTATGTATGAAGGCTGATTCATACTTGTGCATCGCATCTACGCCATAGGTACCACGAACCCCACCCCGTAAGTCAGGGCTACAGCGTAGGCTGCAGCATAGCCCGTACGCACAAGTATAAATCAGCCTTGACTCTGGGTACTGTCTGGGTACACTGTTTCATTTGGCTGTATCCATGTGTGGTTGAATGACAATTAAGCTTGAAGTTAAACTCCATCTGCCACTACTCAGCCCAGCCCTGCATCCTACCAATTCAAACTTGCAGCAACCTTCTACACTTTCCACAAAACCACCAAACTTCCTGTGATCTGCAAACCTACTAACCCACCTTCCATTACTGTGTCAAAGTCAGATTAAAAAAACACAGATTTCTTGCCTGTTGCTGATTTTCCTTCTGTGAGTGCAGCCGTGCTTGGATACATTCCCGAGTCTCCTGAAACGCCTGTCGCTGCGACACCTCAGCGGGGTAATGGGTGCAGACACCAACAATGTTGGTACAAGAGAAGATCAGCACATTGGAGACCAACTGGAAGAGGAAGAACAATCACAGGTTACAAATGGGCTGTCTTCATAACTTGTTAGACACGCACTTTATCTGGACGCCAGCTCATTAATCTTATGACAGCAACTCAATATGTGAAAGCATGCAGACATGGTCAAGTTCAGTTGGTTTTCAGACCAAACATCAGAATGGGGAAGAAATGTGATCTAAGTGACTTTGACCGAGGAAAGACTGTTGGCCAGTTGGGAGGGTTTGAGTATCTCAGACACAGCTGATCTCCTGGGATTTTCACACACAATAGTCTTCACAGTTTACAGCGAATGGTGAGGAAAAACAAAAATAAACTCCGGTGATCAGCAGTTCTGTGGGCAAGAAACACCTTGTTAATGACAGAGGTCAGAGGAGAACGGCCAAGCAACAGTAACTCAGAAAACCTTACTGGTGTGCAGAAGAACACCTCTCAACACACAATACGTCGAACTTTGAAATTAATGGGTTACAGTAGCAGAAGACCATGAACACACACTCACTGGCCACATTATTAGGTACAGGAGGCTCCTACTCAAGTAGCCACTGAGTGTATATTTATACGGCCTTTCCATTGCGATGTTTAGGTCACAACTGTCGCTAGTCCTTCTGCTCCAGTTTTTCCATTCAGTCTCCCACCTTAGCATTCTACAGCCCTGTTAATGAATTATGACACACTCTCTCATATGGGACATCATCATTTGGCCCAACAGACTCATCCAACAATCACACATTTATACAAGAACAGAGTACTATTAATGCTGCCTGGTTTAGAGATTATTTCTTATGAGGATAGGTTGAAAATCGAGGGCTTTTCTCTCTGGAGCGTGAGAGGTAACTTATTAGAGGTGTACAAGATGATAAGAGGAATAGATAGAGAGAATAGCCGGATACTTTATCCCAGGGCTAATATGAGGGTCATAATTTTAAGGTATACATAAACAGACTGGTACTTACAGTGTCTCAAGAGGTTCCAGAGGAACATTATTAAACAAAATGACCAATGCACATGAGGAAATGTTAATAGAGTGGTTAAGGTGGCACAGGGTATGTTGGCCTTCATTAGTTGGGGAACTGAGTTCAAGAGCCGTGAGATAATGTGCAGCTCTATAAAACTCTGGTTAGGCTACACAGGAAATTCTGTGTTCCATTCTGGTCACCTCACTGTGGGAAGGATGGGGAAGCTTTAGAGAGGGTGCAGAGGAAGTTTATCAAGATGTTGCCTGGATTAGAGAGCAGGTCTTGTGAGGATAGGCTGAGCGAGCTAGGGCTTTCTCTCTGGAGGATGAAAGGTGACTTATAGAGGTGTACAAGATGATAAGAGGCATAGATCAAGTGGAGATCCAGAGACTTTTTTCCCAGGGCAAAAATGGCTAATACAAGGGGGTACAATTTTAAGGTGATTGTAAGAAAGTATAGCGGGATGTCAGATCAAGTTATTACACAGAGTGGTGAGTGGTGGAACACCTTGCTAGGGTGGTGGCAGAGGCAGATACATTAGGGAGAGTTAACAGACTCTTAGACGTTATAAAAATGCAGGGTAGGGTAGGGTAGGTGGGAAATGTTAGACTGATCTTAGGGTCAGCACAGCATCATGAGCTGAAGAGCCTGTACTGTGCTGTAATGTCCTATGTTCACAATTTTTTTAAACACTTCACAAGCTAAATGTGCATTTGGTGCCAGATGTTAATTGACAGCCATTACATTCATTAAGATAAACAAAAGAGTATATAATCTTGCAATTGCCAAACCGCCAGCTTATGTAACCACAATATGTTTAATTTGTATCCACTCAGTGGACGTCAACAGTGAGGCAAGCAACATCGTTCTGAAGCTCTTGGCAAAACAACACAGTAATTTTTGGATTTTTTGATTAACAGTGGATCTTGCCTGAAGTCACCAGTCACCATTAACCAATGCATTACCACTGTCCAACACATCAGCTTCACTGTTGCTATCCCAAAGACAGAATGAATGATGTACACCACCGTGCCTCATTCAATAGTCCAACAACCAGGGTCTGGGTACTGGTTAAACTCAACCTTCACTATGTTTACTTTAACACCATGCAGAAACCGTCATTAATACTCCACGTATAAAACAAAAGTAAGAATTAACTTTATTTGCCCCATGTACATGGAAACACAGTGAAGTACAAACACAGTCCGAGGGTTGTGCTGGGGGCAGCATGCAAATATCACCACATTAGCATAGGCATAACTTACTAACCCTAACTATACGTCTTTAGAACGTGGGAGGAAACCAGTGCACCCAAAGGAAACCCACACAGTCGGCAACAGGGATAACGTACAGGCAGAGTCAGGAAACCCACAGTCGGTCACCGGGATAACGTACAGGCAGTGACAGGAAACCCACATAGTCACAGGGATAACGTAGACTCAGAGACAGGAAACCCACACAGTCGGTCACATGGATAACGTACAGGCAGAGACAGGAAACCCACACAGTCAGTCACAGGGATAACGTACAGGCAGCGACAGGAAACCCACACAGTCAGTCACAGGGATAATGTACAGGCAGAGACAGGAGACCCACACAGTCGGTCACAGGGATAAAGTAGACTCAGAGACAGGAAACCCACAGTCAGTCACAGGGATAACGTACAGGCAGCGACAGGAAACCCACACAGTCGGTCACAGGGATAATGTACAGGCAGAGACAGGAGACCCACACAGTCGGTCACACAGATAACGAATGGGTAGCAACAGGAAACCCACACAGTCAGTCACAGGGATAACGTACAGGCAGCGACAGGAAACCCACACAGTCGGTCACAGGGATAATGTACAGGCAGAGACAGGAGACCCACACAGTCGGTCACACAGATAACGAATGGGTAGCAACAGGAAACCCACACGGTCGGTCACAGGGATAACATACAGGCAGTGGCAGGAAACCCACAGTCGGTCACCGGGATAACGTACAGGCAGTGACAGGAAACCCACATAGTCACAGGGATAACGTAGACTCAGAGACAGGAAACCCACACAGTCGGTCACATGGATAACGTACAGGCAGAGACAGGAAACCCACACAGTCAGTCACAGGGATAACGTACAGGCAGCGACAGGAAACCCACACAGTCGGTCACAGGGATAATGTACAGGCAGAGACAGGAAACCCACACAGTCGGTCACACAGATAACGAATGGGTAGCAACAGGAAACCCACACAGTCAGTCACAGGGATAACATACAGGCAGCGACAGGAAACCCACACAGTCAGTCACAGGGATAATGTACAGGCAGAGACAGGAGACCCACACAGTCGGTCACACAGATAACGAATGGGTAGCAACAGGAAACCCACACGGTCGGTCACAGGGATAACATACAGGCAGTGGCAGGAAACCCACACAATCGGTCACAGGGATAGCATTGCATTAGCTGTAACTGCCAGGCTACCTTGCTGATCTACAATCAACAGCCAATCACAACTGATCTGCTTAGACCTGGTAATAACTTTGACTCCTGTTAATATAAAAGCAGAGATATGCTCATAATTTAAAAAGTTCCAGGCATTAATTGATGCACTGTTAAAGTCTCAGCGTTGTTCACAATTGGTGCACCGTCTTGTTTGCTGGTTTACTGATGCTCTACAAGCTACCTGGATGCTCACAGCTTCCCCATCTTTTACAAGAATACAATCCATCTCGGAACTCACAGCTCCATTTACACGGAACTGAACCCTGACATGACCTCCAGAGCCAAAACCAAAAACATTTCAGTTGCTCTCTGCTGAACTGTTTAGTTGTAAAGATATAGCACGATAAAAGTCTTTTCCAACCCAATTATACCTACAAACCTGTATCTCTGGAATGCGGGGAGAAACCGGCGCATCCAGTGATCACGGGGAGAACATACAAACTCCTTTCAGGCAGTGGGGGATTGAACCCGGGTCGCTGGCACTGTAATAGCATTACGCTAACCACTACTATACTGTGCGCCCCCAAATACTTTTGAGAAAGATGCTCTGATGGAGAATCAAGTTCAAGTACAGTAACATTAACAACTGAACAGAGGATGTTTTGTTTTCTCAATGCTTGCTTCCCAATCAACACAAAATAAAGACAATACTCAGTTTCCCCAGATAAAGTTCAAAACTGGTCAGACCATCCCTTCCTGTTGCTGCCATTAGAGCAGCGTGTGTGAACAATCAAGAGAGACAAGTGGCCTAGTCGTCCCAACAAAGTGTGACAATTTGGTCAATAATCAATTTCCCTTTACACCATAGTGCACGGTAAGGGAGTCCACCAGCAGACAAGAGTACAAAATACTTGAGGCTGAATCCTCTTTACTGATTAGTTCTTCATCACACCATGATAATGACAGGTTTTAGGGACAAGACAACCAACATGGTGGCAAACTGTGATTTTAATGATCAGATCATTACAGTAACAAAGCAGCATTAATAAAAACGTGGTATGTGTCTGAATGGTTAGGTGAGTACTATACAAATTATGCAATGCTTTCTCCTCTTCTGTTCCTGACCAGTTTCCCCTCTGTAGGAACAATGTACATTGTCCAAAGCCCCTTCTACCAGGCTATAGAACCAAGCAAATCCTGATGACGTTATAGGGCAAATGATTGTAACTTTGATGAAGGAGGTAGGGTTTAAGGTTACGGACAGAAGGCAGAAGATTAGGGTTGAAAGGATTAATCAGCCATGATGGAACCAACTCGACAGGCTGAATGGTCTAATTCTGCTCCTGTGTCTTATTTACTATTTTTATTATTTACCTAGAGATACTACGTGTAACAGGCCCTTCCAGCCCAAGAGGCCGCACCACCCAGCAACCAACTTATTTAACAGTAGCCCAATTACAGGACAATTTACAATCACTTACTTACTATTAACTTACTAACCAGTAGGCTTTGGGCCATGGGAAGAAACCAGAGCATCCAGAGGAAATTCACATGGTCGCAATGAGAATATACAAACTCCTTACAGATGGCGCTGTAACTGAACTCTGAACTTTGACTCCCAAGCTGTAATAGTGTCACGCTACCGGGGCACCCCAATGAATTTATGAACACTTTAAAAGGAGGAAGGATTTAGGGCAAGAGCTCTAGAGCTTGGAGACAAGGAGGCTTGGGAACTCTACACAATTTACAACACAATACATTGTCAGCTGAAACCTCCAACACAGAAATGAGCTTGCTTCAATTTACACATGCTTCCTAATGCTTTGCAGTGGAAACAATGATAGGAAAATCATTGTAACATTATACCATAGCTCTGGTCTAGAATTCGAGTACAGAGTCACGTTTTTCTGCAGTTTGGTTATATTCCCTCGAGACCCTGCTTCCCCTATGGTTTGAAGTACACTCTTTTCCTCCCTATGATCCAATCCAAGAGAGAATACTCAGGGGCTATAAAACCAACCCTTGCTCAGCATTCCAGCCACTTAAATATCAAGAATTGACAATACTAAATTGATTCCATAACCTATAGACTCAGTTTCAAGGATTCTACAACTCATGTCCTCCATATTACTTATTATTATTAGTTTTATTTGTATTTGCAATTTGTCTTCTCGTGCACCTTGGTTGTTTGTCCATCTTTGCTGTGTGTAGATTTTCACTGATTCTATTGTTTCTTTGTTCTACTGTGAACACCTACAAGAAAATTAATCTCAGGGTAGTACAAGCTGACATATGCGTACTTGGATAACAATTTCACTCCAAACTTTGTACTGATGGAATTAGCAACACAGAAATCTTACACATTAAAACTGTCAAATATGCAAGAAATGAGTGAAGGGGTTTTTAAAAAGAGCTTGCATTAATAAAGGTGCTTAAAGTTCTTATAACACTAATCAAGGATACATGCTTTCTGCAGTTTTGTTCCTTTGGTTGTAGAAGATTCCACTCATCAGTCGCGTTCACAACATTTCCACAGAAGGTCATCCGAGGCAGTGCTCTGTGATGAAGGAAAGTTATGAGGCCTCTCTATTTGGGTCTAAACAGTTTCCTATAATGAAGGCACAAAAGCAATTATAGAGCAGTGGACCCGTTAAATTACCCAATCCAACACATCCAGTGATTTTAACAGTGCCGAACAGTCACAATTAGACAACCTTCACCATAGTTTAGAAATGGGCTCAGTTGTGATTGGCAAGGTCCTGAGGACAGCCGGTCACTCAGTCCAGTACTACGATTCAAGGTTGCTTAAAAGCATTTCCAGTACACAAGTGTAAAAGAGAACAAAATAATTGTTACCTAGATCCGATGCAGCACAATAAAAAACACAGTAAGATAAATAACACAGCAATTAAAACACAATTAAATATAAATATGATAGGTTATATACATAGATTGATTGTATGTACTTGAAGTGATACCAGGTACAAGAGTCTTTACACAGGGTGATAAAGTAGTGGTGGTGGGGGGTGTGGAGGGGTGGGTCAGTGGGTGTTGAACATCCTTACTGCTTGGGCAAAATAACTGTTTTTGAGTCAGGTGGTCCTGGCATGGATGCTACATAGCCTCCTCCTTGATGGGAGTAGGACTAACAGACCATAAGCAGGGTGAAGGAATGCTACCTTCAGGATGGTGGTGGACTTTAGGAGATCTAGGCCTCATATGGAGCCAGTGATCATTAATGGAGAATGTGTGGAGCAGGTTAAGGCCTACAAGTATCTGGGAGTACAGTTAGACGAGAAGCTAGACTGGACTGCCAACACAGATGCCTTGTGCAGGAAGGCACAGAGTCGACTGTACTTCCTAAGAAGGTTGGCGTCATTCAACGTCTGTAGTGAGATGCTGAAGATGTTCTATAGGTCAGTTGTGGAGAGCGCCCTCTTCTTTGTGGTGGCGTGTTGGGGAGGAAGCATTAAGAAGAGGGACGCCTCACGTCTTAATAAGCTGGTAAGGAAGGCGGGCTCTGTCGTGGGCAAAGTACTGGAGGGTTTAACATCGGTAGCTGAGCGAAGGGCGCTGAGTAGGCTACGGTCAATTATGGATAACTCTGAACATCCTCTACATAGCACCATCCAGAGACAGAGAAGCAGTTTCAGCGACAGGTTACTATCGATGCAATGCTCCTCAGACAGGATGAAGAGGTCAATACTCCCCAATGCCATTAGGCTTTACAATTCTACCGCCAGGACTTAAGAACTTTTTAAAAGCTATTATTAATGCTTTTTGAGATAGTGATTTAGATGCATATCATATTTTTTTTACTGAGTTAAGTATTGTATGTAATTAGTTTTGCTACAACAAGTGTATGGGACATTGGAAAAAAAGTTGAATTTCCCCATGGGGATGAATAAAGTATCTATCTATCTATCTATCTATCTACATTATCAGAGATAATATCTCTTTGCTACTACACAGTTATACAGGATGGAAACCTGCCTTTCAATCTAATTTGTCAATGGCACCAAGTTATCTATCCAATCTAGTCACATTTGCCTTTGTTTGGCCCATATTATAGAACACAGAACAGTAAAGGCCCTTTGGCTCATGATGTTATGCTGACTTTTTAAACATACCCCAAGTTCAATCTAACCCTTCCCTCCAACATAACCCTCCATTCTTCTTTCATCCATGTGTCTATCTAAGAGTCTTTTCGATGTCCCTAATGCATCTGCTGCTAACACTATCCCCGGCAGTGTAATCCAAGTCTTATCCTCTAAAAGTTGAGGGAAGAGAGCTTCACATGCTGGAAATCTGGAGCAACACACAAAATGCTGGAGAAATCAGCAAATTAGGAAACATCTATGAAGGGAAATGAATCGTCAATATCGTCAGGATGGGAGGTAGAAAAGGAGGGAGAGTGGCATTGCTGGTCAGGGATAGTATCACGGCTATAGAAAGGGAGGACGCTGCAGAGGGAGTGTCCACAGAGTCAGTCTGGGTGGAAGTCAGAAATAGGAAAGGATCAATCACTGTGCTGGGAGTAGTCTATAGGCCCCCAAATAGCCCTCAGGACACCGAGGAGCAGATAAGCAGGCAGATTTTAGAATGGAGCAGGAAATACAGGGTAGTAGTTATGGGTGATTTCAACTTCCCTCATATTGACTGAGTGCAAGGGGGATAGATGGGGCTGAATTTGTCAGGTGGGTTCAAGAACGATTCCTGACACAGTATGTGGACCAGCCGACGAGAGGAGAGACTATACTAGATCTAGTTCTGGGTAACAAACCTGGTCAGGTGACAGACCTCTTGGTGGGGGAGCATTTTGGTGAGAGTGACCACAACTCCCACAAGTGACCACAACTTCAGCATAGCTATGGAAAGGGATAAAATCAGACAAAATGGTAAAGTGCTTAACTGAGGAAGGGATAACTTTGAAGGGATGAGGCAGGAACTAGCCAGAGTAAATTGGAAACAGATGTTCAAAGGGGAATGCACACAAGTAATGTGGCAGAAGCTTAGGGACCACTTAAGCTGGGTTCAGGATAGGTTTGTCCCACTGAGGCAAGGAAAAACCGTGGCTGACGAAACACGTGAGGCAACTCGTCAAGAGGAAAAAGGAAGCTTATGTTAGATATAAGAAGCAGGAAGTAGGAGGGGCTCATGAGAAATATAGGGTAGCCAGGAAGGAGCTAAAGAAAGGACTTAGGAGAGCTCAAAGGGGGCATGAGAAGGCCTTGGCATGTAGGACTAAGGAGAACCCCAAGGCGTTCTATGCATATGTGAAGAACAAAGAGGATGACAAGAATGAAGGTGGGACTGCTAAAGGATAAAGAGGGCAACTTGTGCCTGGAAGCAGAGGAAGTTGGGGAGGTCCTAAATGAATAGTTTGCTTCAGTATTCACAAGTGAAAAGGATCTTGATCAGGGTGAGGTCGAAATAGAGCAGGCCTGTAAGTTGGACAATGTGGACATTACGGAAGAAGTGCTGGATCTTCCTAAAAACATCAAGATTGATAAATCCTCAAGGCTGGATATGATACATCCCAGGTTGTTTGGGAATTGAGAGAAGAGATCGCTGGAGCATTAGCTATGATCTTTGAATCCTCTTTGGCTACAGGGGAAGTGCCGGAGGACTGGAGAATGACAAATGTAGTTCCCTTGTTTAAAAAGGGTAATAGGGAGAAACCTGGGAACTATAGACCGGTGAGTCTTACGTCAGTGGTCTGCAAACTACTGGAAAGGATTCTTAAGGATAGGATCTATGAGCATTTGGAGAAGTACAGTCTACTCATGGATAGTCAACATGGCTTTGTGAAGGGAAGATCGTGCCTCACGAGCCTGATTGAGTTTTTTGAAGAGGTAACAAAAGAAATTGATGAGGGTAGGGCAATGGATGTGGTCTACATGGACTTTAGCAAGGCATTTGACAAGGTCCCTCACGAGAGACTCATCCAGAAAGTCATGAGGCATGGGATAAGTGGAACCTTGGCTGTTTGGATAAAAAATTGGCTAAAGGAAGAAAGCAGAGGGTAGTTGTGGAAGGAAAGTATTCTGCCTGGAGGTCGGTGACTAGTGGAGTGCCGCAGGGATCTGTCCTGGGACCCCTGCTATTTGTGATTTTTATAAATGACCTGGATTTAGGGGCGGAAGGATGGGTGAGTAAGTTTGTGGATGCAAGAAGATTGGAGGAGCTGTGGATGGAGCTGCAGGTTGTCGAACGTTACAAAAGGATATAGACAGGCTGCAGAGTCGGGCAGAAAAATGGCAGATGGAGTTAAGGGAGGGAAGTTTAGGGGAGTCATCAGGGGTAAGTGTTTTTACACAGAGGGTTGTGAGTGCCTGGAATGACTTGCCAGGGATGGTGGTGGAGGCTAAAACATTAGGGGTATTTAAGAGTCTCTTGGACAGGCACATGGATGAAAGAAAAATGGAGGGTTATGGGGTAGCGTGGGTTTAGTACTTTTTTTAAGGATTATCTGGGTCAGCACAACATGGAGGGCTGAAGGGCCTGTACTGTGCCGTAACGTTCTATGGTTCCATGGAACCCTTGTACACTAACTCAACATTTTTTTCTTCTTGCGCTACTTATGTACATAAAATATTAAAATTTGATATTGTATTGTTTTTATGTATTGCAATGTACTGCTGCTACAAACCAACATATCATGATATATGCCAGTGATATTAAACCTGATTCTGATTCATTAAATAAGAAAGTAGAGATATTGCCAATTGGGTCCAACGTGACTAGAAGGATAATTTGACTTTGGATCTATAAGGCAAATCAGTGGGATCGTCCTTGCTATCAGGATTTGCTGCAGAGTTTACAAGAGATTGATTTCCAAGCCTGATCATTAACTCTGACCATGGGTGGTGGTCATTCGGTCCATCAGGTGCATGCTGGCTCCCAGGAGAGCAATGTCATGCATTCCATTTCTCTCTCCTTACTTCCCTGTACACCTGTAAGTTATTCTCTCACAGGCACCTGATACATGGGCAGGCAGCAAAAGCTGGGATGTACACCATAACAAAAAATTCTATCTGGATATATAATCACTTGGTACGGCAACTGCTCTGCACGAGACCACAAGAAGCTGCAGAGCGCTGTGGACACAGCTCAGCACATCACAGGAAACAGTCTCCCATCTACGGACTCTGACTACACTTCTTAGTAGTCAGATAGGTACAGGGAAGATGTCTGGGGTAAGTTTTTTTTACACAGAGAGTGGTGAGTGCGTGGAATGGGCTCCCAGCGGCGGTGGAGGCAGAAATGATAGGGTCTTTTAAAAGACTCCTGGATGGATACATGGAGCTTAGGATAATAGAGGGTAAAAGCTTAGGTAGTTCTAAGGTAGGGACATGTTTGGCACAGCTTTGTGGGCTGTATGTTTTCTATGTTTCTCACTGCCCTAGTAATGCAGCCAACATAATCAAAGATTCCAACCACCCTGGGTATTCTCTCTTCTCCCCATCCCACTGGGTAGGAGATACAAAAGCCCAAAAGCACATTCTACTGCGCTTAAGGACAGCTCCGCCCCACTGTTTTCAGACTCTTGAATGGTTCCACAGTATGATAAGATGAACTCTTACTCTCACAAGCTACCTTATTATGATTTTGCACTTTACAGTTTACCTGCTCTGCTCATTCTCTGCAGCCTTTACACTTTATTCTGCATTGCTACCGTTTTACCTCAATGCAGTGTATGAACAAGAGAAAGTTTTCAGTGTATCTTGGTACATCAGACAAGGATACAACACCAAAACATGTAGGCAGATGGGCTGAGTTAGATTAGCACCGTAGATGGCATAGTGAGGGTGGCCCAAGGGCCAGTTCCAGTTTGGTACTGTTCAGTGTTCCACACTCACATGGGTGAAACTGACACAGTCACGGGGAGCACCTGCTAACAGAATCTAAGGTTAGGGTTGAACCCAGGTTCATACTGTTCAGTGTTCAATGTTCACAGAGAAGAAACCGACATGGTCACCAGGAGAATGTAAAAACAGACAAAACCTGAGGTCAGGATCGAACCCAGGTCACCAGCTCTACCACTGCACCATTGGGCTGGTCAAACTCCTTTATCCACCGGGCATCTGGAATGTGAAACTGCAGCTGAGATTTATTTTATTTTTCTTTTAGAGTGATACAGCATGGTAACAGGCTTTTCTGGCTCAACGAGCCCATGCTGCCCAATTACACCCATCTGACCTACTAACTCATACGTCTTTGGAATGTGGGAGGAAATCAGAGCACCTGGAGGAAACCCACAAGGTCATGGGGAGAAAATGAATCTCAAAGTATATATGGTGATATATCTGTACTTTGAGAATAAATTTGCATTGAACTATGAAAATTGACAAACTCCTTACAAACAGTAGCGGGAATTGAACCTGGGTCGCTGATGCTGTAACAGTGTTACTCTAACCACTATGCTACACTGCTGCCCAGAATACTATTCCTGAGAATACTGGAAAAACAGAGGAATGAAAAAGCAAGAGACAGATGAGTGAGATCAAGTGAGCAGGGATGGGAGAGAATGAGACAGTGTCATTCACACTGGTAGTGATTGCATTGCCTCTCTAACCTAAAGGACAATCACAGTTTGAAAGCTGAAATTGCTTTTGTACTTTTCACTCACAACTAACTGCAACACAGCTAATAGCAATTAGGGATGCTCACAAAGCTTCCCACTTTCAATGCTGCACTATAGGAGTCCACTTGGGATGGGCTTCAAATAGGAGGACATCTCTTTAGAACAGGGATGAGGAGGAATTTCTTTAGCCAGAGGGTTGTGAATCTGGAATTCATTGCCACATATGGCCACGGAGGATAAATCATGGGTTTATTTTGAAAGGTTCTTGATTAGTAAGGGTGTCGAAGGTTATGGGGAGAAGGCAGGGGAATGGAGTTCAGAGGGATAATAAATCAGCCATCATGGAAATAGTGGAACAGACTCAATAGGTTGACTGGCTTAATTCTGCTCCTATGTCTTTGGTTAATCTGTCACTAAATCCGAACTAACCGTAAATACTCATTCTGATCAACTGTTACCCTGCACTACCCCAAACACCAGATTCTACCCTTCACACGAGAGGCAATTTACAGTGGCCAACTGATCTACCAATCCTCACATCTTTAGGATGTGGGAGGAAGTTGGAGCAGTTAGAGGAAACCCACGCAGTTACAGGGAGAATGTGCAAACTCCACACAGTGGTAAGTGGTCAGAATTCAACATAATTCACTGCAACTATGTAGCACTGTGCATAAAGTTTGTCCTTTCATAAACATCTTCTGCAGGCTGAGGCTGTAGTAAGGATGGCAAATGCAAAATTAGCATTAATTTTAATGATACCAGAATACAAAAGTGAGGATGTTCTGCTAAGGCACTTGTCAGACCAGATTTGGAATATTATAAACAATTATGAGACCTGTATCCAAGAAAAGAATTGCTGGCCCCAGAAAGGATCCAGAGCAGGTTCACAAGAATGGTCCCAGTAATGAAAGGCTCTTTCATTACTTTCTCTAAATATTTATTTCCCTCTCTGGTAAAAGAAAGTTTCCCTCCCTCCTTCTTCTATTCCCCACTCTGGCCCCCTCACCTACCTCCTCCTTTCTTCTATGGTCCACTCTCCTTTCCTATCTCAGACTCCTTCCTCTCCAGCCCTTTATCTTTCCTGCACACCAGGCTTCATCTCACACCTTCTAGCTATCCTCCTTCCCCTCCCCCCACCTTTTCAATCTGGTGTCTTCCTTTCTAGTCCTGAAGAAGGGCCTCAGCTCAAAACTTTGCCTGTTTATTCACTTCCATAGATGCTGCCTGACCTGATGCATTCCTCCAGTATATTGTTTGTGTGTTGCTATACAAAAGCAAGTCCTTCTTTTGACGAGTACCAGCATAGGCCTATTTCTGTGCTGGAAATACACCTAGTGGCCACTTTATTAGGTATACCTGTACACCAGCTCGTTAATACAAATATCTAATCAGCCAATCATGTGGCAACAATGTGCAGACATGGTCAAGAGGTCCAGTTGTTCAGACCAAACATCAGAATGGGGAAGAAATGTGCCTTTGACAGTGGAAGGATTGTTGGTGCCAGACAGGGTGGTTTGAGTATCTCAGAAACTGCTGGTCTCCTGGGATTTTCACACACAGTCTTTAGAGCTTACAGAGAATAGTGTGAAAAACAAAAACAAACATCTTAGTGAGTAGTAGTTCTGTGGGTGAAAACGTCTTGATCGAGTTGACAGTAACTCAAAGAACCACACGTCACAATAGCGATATGCAGAAGAGAAACTCAGAATGCACAACACATTGAACCCTGAAGTGAATCGGCTACAGCAGCAGAAGACCACACCAGGTTCCACTCCTGTACCTAATAAAATGGCCAGTGAGGGGACATTTCAATGAAATCTTGCAACAAAGAACTGTGTGCTACACGTGGGATGATGGCCCTCATATAACATTACTCAGAGCCCTTAAGCCAGTCTCTGTATCGAAGTGACAATTGGAAATGCATGCTGCTGGCAGTTTAGAGCACAGCACTGGTCAGTGGGCCATGGAGAAAATTGAGATTAGATTTTCGATCTGCTTTATTTGTCACACATACATTGAAATACGCAGTGTAATCGTTGTTTGCATCATCCAGCACAGTCTAAGGATTGTGCTGGGACAACACACAAGTGTCAGCGTGCTTCTGGCGCCAAAACAGCACACCTACAAATTACTAACCCTAATCTGTAACGCCTCATAATGTGGGAGGACACCCACACAGTCACAGGGAGACTGTACAAACGGGTGCAGCAGTTATTAAACCCAAGTCGTTGTAATAGCATTATGCTAACCTTTGCACTATAATACCACCATTAAATTAGAGCAACTAAACCAGCCTCCTGCCATGAAATCATTGGAACTACTGTGTTAATTATAAAAGATTTTAGTCCTAGTTACAAAGTCTGATTTAAAGCATACCCCAAAGGGAGAACTGATTGATGTCCATGACTAATGAAACTGAATCAACACCACAAATTAAAACCAGAAAACATTCCCTTTGTCCTAGTGGCTACCCATTTCAATTCGACTTCCCATTCCTATTCCAACACATCTGTCCATGGCCTTCTCTGCTGCCTTAATGAAAACAGACTCAGGTTGGAGGAGCAACACCATAGATTCTCTCTGGGTAGCTTCCAATATGAACTTCCACTAACTTCTCCCCCCTCCCTCCTCCCTTCTCCCTTTTTTCAATTCCCATTCTAGCTGCCATCTTGCTCCTTCTCTTCTCCTCACCTACTCATCCCCTCCTTCTGGTTTCCGTTCTCCTACGGTTCACTATCCTCCTATTAGATTCCTTCTTCTTCAACTATCCTCTCCCCCAAGCACCCACCCTGTCTCACCTATCACCTGCTAGCTTGTACTTCTCCCTCACCCTCCAACCTTCTTATCCTACTTTTCCAGTCCTGAGGAAGGGTCTCAGCCAGAAACATCGACTGTTCGTTCCTCTCCATAGATGCTGCCTGACCTGCTGAGTTCTTCCAACATTTGAGTGTGTTGCTCATGATTTCCAGCATTTGCAGCATCTCATGTGTTTATCCAAGGAAGGATATTTAGAAGAGTTGGAGGATCTGCTTTGTGAAAGAAATTGAGCGTGTCGTCAGACAGATTGCTCTTAAAGAGAACCTTTGCCTATTGTGTCAAAAGAGATCCATCACAGCATCAGACCCTTCAGCCCATTGTGTCTGTACTGAAGCTCGACTACCAGTTTAAACTAATCCTACTTTAATTAGAACAGCATCTCACAGGAACTAGCCATTCAGCGTACAACATTGTGCCAAATTAATTCAACTAGCAATTAAGCACCTAACTAGTTTCTTCTGCCTATCCTAGACAGGTACATCTCTAAAGATCAAAGAGTCTACATAGATCATTAACCATACATTTTAATCCTGGTTCCTTAAGGCTGTTATAGCAAGGGATGGCAATGGGACAAGCTCCCACTATCTATTAAATGCTCCCAATGGTGTGCACTTGAAATAGCTTCTGACAACCAAGTCTAGCTTCTGGCCTTCACGTGTGCCTTAGCTACTAAGCCTGGTAGAACCATTTCTATTGACAAGAGAAGGAGCAAAAGTGGGTTACTAGTGCCTTAAAACCAGTCACTTTGGGCAGATGGGGGCTCACCAGCTGTGGCTGGCAGCTCATCTAGAAGGAAAATGCTGATCTCAAACCACTGCTGCCCCATTCATTCATAGGGAAGGCTTTAGGAGTAAACCCCGAGGGAAAAATTTGGAGCTGGAGTCTTTAACATTGAATAAAAATTGACTGGCAACTCCTGCAACATTGCTGGTACCAAACTGTATCGGTCTCTGCCGTTCCTTTGTGTTCATCAGAAGTGTGGAGAGAGGAAGCTTGCTACATGGCAACAGCTTACTCTCCATATCGCACTGCCCAGGCTTGTGTATCACATCACACACCATTCCTATATTAATCTCATTTGCTTATTCTTCCTCCCTCCTTCCAGATTCTATAACATTGAACAGAGTAGCACAGTACCAGCCCTTCAACCCACAAAGGTGCTGGCCTTTTAACATACTCTAAGATCTATCAAACCCTTCCCTCACACTTAAAGCTGATTTATACTTGTGTGTACTGGCTACACCGCAGCCTACGCCGCAATCCGGATTTTCAATTCTGCATTGCTCTATGCCGTAGCGAGCATGCACTGGTGTGTGACAAAACGCTAGTTGGCGGTGGGGTTTCTATGCCACTGTGTTGAGTTTCTTCGTGAGAGACATGGACGAGGAAATGCATTTCAAACATTTTCGCATGTTGGCAGGTAGATTTGACGATTTGGTTCATCTATTTCGTATTGGTGTGCGCACAGCCTACAGACATGGCGAAGAAACAACCAAAAATGCATAGGAGAAAATGCGATACTACCAAGTGGACCAGTCACAGTTGTTACAGTCTGCGTCGCAGCGACGCGTGAGTAACATTTCTGGAGAGGTGCACGTCACCCTTAGGCATAAAGTACAACGTAGATACGGCGTATGGTACGCGATACCTACAGCATAGATGTGATGCACAAGTATAAATCAGCCTTTAGCCCTCCACATTTCTTTCATCCATGTGCCTATCTGAGATAATGTGCTTTTATATAACCCTGGTTAGACCGTACAGAGTATTGTGATCAGTTCTGCCCACTTCATTATGGGAAGGATGTGGAAGCTTTAGTGATGGTGCAGAGAAGATTTACCAGGATCCTGCCTGAATTAGAGAGCACGTCTGACAAGGATAGGTTGAGCGAGACAGGCCTTCCCTCTTTGGAACAAAGGAGGATGACAGGTGACTTGATAAAGGTGTACAAGTTGATACAAGAAGACAGCTCATGCCCTTTCACCCCCAGGGGCAGAAACAGCTAATAAAAGAGTGCATAATGTTAAGGTGAATGGAAGAAAGTATGAGGTAATGTCAGAGGTTTGTTCATTTGTTTTACACAGTGAAGAGTGGGTGGAGCACACTGCCAAGGATGGTGGTAGAGGCAGATACATAAGGGACATTTGAGAGCCTCTTAGAGAGGAGTATGGATAAAAGGAAAATGGAGGGCAGTGTGGGAGGGGAGCATTAGATTGATCTTAGAGTAGGTTAAAAGGTCAGCAACATCGTGGGCCAAAGGTCCTGTACAGTGCTGTGGAGCATCCCAGTTCATGGTGTCCAGGCTACCATCAGAGCCAAACAAGGGAGGGAATACAAGACCAAAAAACATGCAGCCTGCACAGTTACTTTGTGAATCCAGAATCCAAGCTGATTTTTAAATAGGGTCAGCAACTGTTCATAGCTGGGCTATAAATTTTATCTGGATTGCTCGAGTCTTGTCTAATTTAATCTGTGGGTGTTGTGAAATGTTACTCTACAGAATGCTTACAGTATGGCCCAACAGTGTTTGTGTATCCCCCTCCCAATTCTCTTGACCTCATCCAATTAGCATGTTTCAGATCAACCTCCCTCATGTCCTGGTCCACTGCCCTATGAGTACATTGCTAATAGTCACGTCAACAGGCCCTTGTGGTAGTGAGTTGGACATATTCCCAGAACTGTAAAGACTCCTCATTATCAGGTTCAACAGGGATTACTGGACCAAATACACCAAGGGATGCCCCATGACAGCCCAGCTCCTTGTAAATCAAACACAGAATAGAACACAGCAACACACGCAAAGTGCTGGAGGAACTCAGCAGGTCAGGCAACATCTGTGCTGGAGGGGAATGTTTCGGGTGAGATTCTTCATCAGGACCAGAAGGGAAAAAGAAAGAAACCAGAATAAGAAAGTGGGGAAGGGGAAGGAGTACGCTGGCAGATGATAGCTGAAACCAGGTGGGGGGGGGAACAGTGAGAAGCTGGGAGGTGATAGGTGGAAACGTGGAGGCCTGATGGAGGAGGAATCTGATAGGAGAGGAGTGGAGTAAGGGAGAAAAGGAAAGAGGAGGGGCTTCAGAGGGAGGTGAGAGGCAGGATAGGGGAAGTAATGGGTAAGAATGGAGCCAGAATAGGTAATAGAAAAAGAGAGAAGTGGGATGTGGGAGAAATTACCAGAAGTAGAGAAATTGTTGTTTTCGACCCATAATGTTGTGCCGAACTAATTAAGATAATGATTCCTAATTAAACTCAACCTGTTAATTGAACTAATGAAACTAAGTACATGGTCCATATCTCTCCATTCTCTACATATTTATGTGTCTAAGGGTCTCTTAAACTGTTCTTGTCATATCTGCTTTCACCAGTCCCCCTGGCAACACATTCCAGGTACCTACCAGGTTTTGAGCACAAAACCTGTCTCATACATCAATTCCCACCTTAAATCTATGTTCTCTGGTATTAGGCATTTCAACCCTAATACAAAAGGTCATAGTTTTAAAGTGATTGGAAGAATCACTTTGTGTATTTATTTTTCAATTTTTTTTTGGGATCTACTGGGAAAGTCTCAAAGATCGACCAGTTGATCGCGATCGACGGGTTGGCGACCACTACTTTAGGGGATCCTGCACAAGGACTCCCAAGTCCCTTTGCACCTCAGATTTTTCTCCATTTAGAAAACAGTCATCTTCCTGACACTGTATTCTAGCTAGCAGTTCTTTGGCCATTCTCCTAATCTGTCTAAGTCCTTGTATAGCCTCTCTACTTCCTCAAAACTACCTGCCCCTCTACCCATCTTCATATTGTCCACAAACTTTGCAACAAAGCTATCAATTCTATCATTCAAGTCATTGATATACAGTATAACATTAAAAGAATCAGTCCCAGCACAGACCTAATGGATCACTAGTCACTGGCAGCCAACCAGAGAAAGCTCCCTTTATTCCCATTCTTTGCCTCCGTCAATCAGCCACTACTTTATCCATGCTAGTATCTTTCCTGTAATACCTCGCATTATTTTACAAACTTCTATCTCTAAAATTTTAAATATTAGGAGCATCCACCCATGTGAAAGTGAGTAAATCACTTCAGGAATTAGGGCAGAGAAAGACAGATGCTCACAGAATGGGAAGTAGACTATTTTCCATCACTACAAAAATATGAATTATTAAGATCTGTGCAATCTCAGTTGTTGGAAGCCATGTTCATCAAAGAAAGAGAATGCCAATGAAAAAATATTTGGAATAAGATTCTAACTTTTGAAGGTATGATAATATTAAAAAAAGGGGGAAAAAAGCTTAATTTGTCACATGTATATAAAAACATGCAGTGGAATGCATTGTTTGCATCAAACCAATACAGCGAGGATTGTGCTGGACCATCTGCAAGTGTGGCCACATTTCTGGCGCCAACATAGCATGCCCACAACTCAGTAACCCTAACTCATACATCTTTGTAATGTGGGAGGAAACCAGAGTGCCCAGAGGAAACCCACTCAGTCACTGGAAGAATATACAAACACCTTACAGAGAGTGAACCCTAATCTTACAGCAGGCGCTTGTAATAGCATTATGCTAACCACTACATTACCATGTGATACTTATATAAGTGTCATAATGTTATTTGTCAAACATTAATGATAAATATTATAATCATTCACTGCTGCTTGTTGGTTTCCTACAAACAAAAGAATCCTTTCATGGATCAGAGATCAAAAAGGCAAATGCCTTGCATTACAAATCAACAGCTCCTTCGAACAATTCCTTCATTTACCCCTGTTCTTGCTTGATCTCCAACACATGACCCCAGACACAACATGTCTGTCCACATGCCTGTTCAGGTGATGTTTCAAATCACTAACCTTTATTCCTTGCTGCCTTCTCTTTTCTACAACACAGTATCTTCCAGAAGATATGCCAGCAAATGTTTCCTTGCAAATAGATTCCAGCATCCACTGTGACAGTGCTAACCCTTTAGAGGAACTATCCAATTTTACTCTTCTCCTTCGTCTTGTACCGGATTCATTGGGCATTCCTGATCAATAGAAGGATCCAGTGCTCATTATAAAATGTCCTGAGAACTTCCAGATGAAGGGTCTCAATTGAAACACTGACTCATTATTTCTCTCCATCCAGATGATGCCTGACCTGCTGAATTTCTCCACCTATTGGTTTAATTCCTCCAGATTACAACATACGCCGTCTCTTTTCTTTACTTACAGTACATAGAGCTGCTCAATAGGAAATACAGCATTTTAAACTATCTCACCAAGTTAACACAGAACATACAACAGTACAGGCCCTTCAGCCCACAATATTGTTCCTTCCTTTTAACCTATCAATCCCTCCCACATAACCTTCCATTTTTCCTTTATCCGTGTGCCTATCTTAAGAGTATCTTAAATGTCCCTAATTAATGTATCTACCTCTACCACTACCCCTGGCAGGGTATTCCATGCACCCACCACTCTGTGAAAATTAACTACTCCTGACATCCACCCTATACTTTCCTCCAATCACCTTAAAAATTATCCCCCCTCATAACAGCCGTTTATGTCCTGGGAAAATGTCTCTGGCTGTCCTCACTATCTATGTCTCTTATCATCTTGTACATCTTTATCAGGACACTTCTCATCCTCCCTCACTCCAAAGAGAGTAGTCCCAGCTAGTCCAATTTATCCTCATAATTGCTCTCCAATCCAAGCAGCATCCTGGTAAATCTTCTCTGCACCCTCTCTAAAACTTCCAAATCCTTCCTATAATGAGCAGCCCAGAACGGAACACAATATTCCAAGTGTGGGTATAGAGATCCAGCTTGGAAACAGGCCCTCCAGCCCAATGAGCCTGTACTGACCATCACCACCTTTACACTAATTCCATTTCTGCACTCCCCATATGCTCAAACAATTCCCCCCAGGTTCTAACATCTACAAAACATCAGAGGTGATTCAATGGAGAGAGGTTTAGGGGAGATATCAGAAGTATTATTTTTACAGGAAGTGCCGGGTGCCTGGAATTCCCTGTGGAGTGTGGTGGTAGAGGCACTTATAATAGACACATTTAAGAAACTTATAGATGGGTGTCTATGGAAGCTTTGTGACTGGTAATCACCTCTGTCCATACTACCCTTTAGCCTTCTCAGTCACATTCTTACAGATATTGATCACAACTGTTCAACAGTGAACCTGACCAACTTCTTCAGGCACAAGTTAGTCAAATGACAAGTCCTCCCAGAGACATTTCCTTATATACCTGCTTGAGTGAGCAGGGCTTAATACTCAGTCCTGATTAGCTGAATCTGAATTGCCCATTCCTAATTGGTTAGTTTGAATTTCAGGCTAAACCTTCTTTAGGAATGTGTGGTCCCAGATTGCAACTATCTCTACACTCTTTAGAACCCCCATATGCTCAATCCCTAGTGATTCCCTAATCTTTCTCTTGTAGGCATTCTCTTCCTTGTTAAGGATTTTGGCCTCATCAAACCTTGGTCTACATAAGCATGATAGGCAGTGTCCAACAATCCCACTTTGTTAAGGTACTCTTCTGTTCTCCTATCCCGGTCTTCAACGGCCTTCTAGTCTCACCAATATCAACTTTTTGGCATGGTGATTGAGGTATGCAGTACACGATTCCTTGACACAGTTTTTAGGTCTTTTGGGTGCCACTTTGCCTTGTCTTTTTCTAATTATGTCCTCACTTTTTGCTATTGACTCGTCACGTATTTTTGGCAAATTTGTCTCAGCTTTTCAGTTAAGTTGCAACCGTATGGTACAATAACCATGCTACCTGGAGGTTGTCTTTGTTCTGGTGTTCTGTGGCACTCCATTCCTTTCTAATTATATGCATCGGGTCGCCACTTTTCTTGATTGCTTCTGACTTTCTCACACTTTTCCTCCTTTGCACACAAATGTAAGAGAAATGGAGGGTTATGGGCTACATAGGAGGGGAAGGTTGATTGATTGCGGAGCAGGCTTGGAGGCCTGTCCTGCGGTTGGAGGACTGTCTGTGTGGGTAGATGGAGCGAGGGGGGAAGGAAAGGAGCTTGTTTTGCTGTTAGTATTTTGTTGCTTGTTGTGTTGTTCTCCCAAACATTGTGGACATAGTATGCTGCCACTAGAATGTGTGGTGACACTTCCAGGTTGCCCTCGGCACATCCCTGGGTTGTGTTGGTTGTTAACACAAAGAATGCATTTCACTGTGCTTTGATGTACATGTGACAAATAAATGTATCTGGAAAGGTATTCTATATAGGTTGATACAACATCGTGGGCTGTGCTGTACTGTTTGATGTTCTATAAAATCCA
Organism: Hemitrygon akajei; assembly: GCF_048418815.1. Taxonomy (NCBI): domain Eukaryota; kingdom Metazoa; phylum Chordata; class Chondrichthyes; order Myliobatiformes; family Dasyatidae; genus Hemitrygon; species Hemitrygon akajei. The sequence continues at coordinate 98,132,150 of NC_133128.1, read as the reverse complement.
TTTGACCACAGGGAGAACATGTAAACTCCAGCCAAAGTCAGGATTCAAATTGCCAGCGAACAGCTATACTACCTTTGCCACTGTGCTGACTTTTTCCCTTCAACTATTCACTATTATCCCTTTAAAAGTTCCTACTAAATATGCTTCCACTACTCTTTCAGTATATTTTAGTTCATGTGACCACAAGCTACTGCAGAGAGTTGTGGTCACAGCTCAGCACATCACAGGAATGAGCCTCCCCTCCATGTACTTCTAAACCTCTCAGTGTCTCAGTAAAGCTGCCAGCATAATCAAAGACTCCATCCACCCTACACAATCTCTATTACCCTCTCCCATCAAGCAGAAGGTACAAAAACCTCAAAGAACGTACCAGCAGTCTCAAGGACAGCTTCTATCCCAATGTCGTCAGACTCTTGAATGGATCTCTTGTACAACAAATTAGACTGTTGGCCTCATAATCTACCCAATTATGATCTTCCATTTATCGTTTACCTGCAGTGCACTCATTCAGTAGCGTTTACACTTCATTCAGGATTGTTATTGTTTTACCTTATTTTAGTTCAATGCACTGTGTAATGATTTGATCTGTGTGAACTAAATGCAAGGCAAACTTGTCACTGTATTTTGGTATGTGGTAATAATGAACTAATATCAACACTGAGTCCCTCCACTGGATTGCTTTTGTTAAAGTTGTTCAGTTATATCTATTACAACATATTAAAGTATTTTATAGGCAACTGGTTACTTTTGAAGTGTAATTGGGCAAATTCCCACAAACAGCAACACAATGGTGACCAGATCATCTGCTTTAGTAATGATAATATCACTGCTTGCTAAGTAAGGTCTTTCAGCTGACACAGCATTCCCTCATACTCTACTTTAAGATCAACCTGCAGTTCTGGGTTCACGTACACAATTGCAAGGCTTGAACTCACAACAATTCTGACCTGAAGATAAAAGCAACTACACATCAAATCACAGCCAGAGGCTAGGAATTAGAATCATGACACTGGAACGATGTATAATGATCTGGAGACTGACAAGTAGAATTGTGTTGATATGGGGGTTCAACTCAAAATGGCGACAGCACCTCTCCAACTCCCATTCCGACATGGTCTCCTCTACTACCAGGGTGAGGCCACTCTCACATTGGAGCAGCTACACTTCATATTTCATCCTCCAACCTGATGCCTTGGACATCGAATTCTCTAACTTCTGGTAATTTCTCCTCCCTCCTCCTTCTCTGTTTTCCATTTCCCACTCTGGGTCCACTCTTCTTCTCAACTCCCCTCTCCTCCTTCCCTTTCTTCCATGGTCCACTCTCCTCTCCCATCAGATTTGATTCCTTCTTCAGCCATCTACTGCTTCCACCAATCCTCCCAGCTTCTCACTTCATCACCCCTCTCCCAGCCACTTACCTTCCCCTCAACTGGCTTCACTTATCACTTGTCAGCTTGTACTCCTTCCCCTCTGCTCACCACCTTATTCTGGCTTCTCTTCCCTTCCTTTCCAGAGCAGATCAAAATGAGGACTCTTTATTCCTCTCCCTAGATGCTACCTGACCTGCTGAGTTCCTTCAGCATTTTGTGTCTGTTGCTAAGAAAGACTTTATCATCTTTATAATCTTGACCCTAATAAAGGGTCTTGGCCCAAAGCATTGACTCTTCATTCCCCTCCACAGATTATGCCTGACCTGCAGCATTCCTCCAGCATTTTGTGTGTGTTGCACTGGATTACTCATCTGCAAAAGGGGTATTTATGTTTCTTGTCTGTACACCGGGGCAACTTACAATGGACAAGTACTCTACCAACACGCACGTTTTTAGGGACACAAGCCTCAGAAGATGCTGGAATTTGGGATGTAGTCATATAACACTACAGCACATAAACAGGCCCTTTGGCCCATCTAGTCTGTGCTGAACTATTAACATGACTAGGCCCATTGATCAACACCCAGACCATTACCCTCCATACCCATCCCATCCACGTACCTATCCAAATTACTCTTAAATTTTGAAATTGAAACCCGCATCCACTATTTCTGCTGGCAGCTCGTTCCACTCTCACCACCCTCTGAGAGAAGCTCACCCTCATGTTCCCCTTAAACATTTTACCTTTTACCTTTAACCCGTGACCTCTACTTCTAGTCTCACCCAAACTCGGCAGAAAAAGACTGCTTGCATTTTCCGTATTTGTACCCTCAATTTTGTATACCTCTATCAAATTTCCCCTCATTCTCTTATGTTCCATCAGAATAAAGTCTTAACCTAGTCAATCTCTCCCTATAACTCAGGTCCTCAAGTCCCAGCAACATCTTTGTAAATTTTCTCTGCCCTTTTTCGATCTTATTGATATCATTCCTGTCAGAAGGTGACCAGAGCTGCACACAGTGCTCCAAATTAGGTCTCACCAACGTCTTATACATACAGCTTAAATGTCTAAGAAACTGATGTGGGAAGAGACTGCAGAACTGAGAGGAGACCGACACAGTCACACACGAGCATGCTAACTCTACACAGATAGCTCCAAAAATCAGGACTGTAATACAATCAGGATTGTATGGTGTAATAAAAACCATATTGCCATTATTCAGTTTGGATAAGTACTATACATGGATAGCAACAGAGCCAGGTGTTTGGAGCAATATGGTACAATTACAGGTAGGAGGGACAAGGCAGAAGATCAAGTCATCATAGACTAGATAGTCCAAAAGGCTCTAGTGTTCTATGAATCTCCTCTGCACCCTCTCCAGAGTTAACATGTCTTTCCTACAATACAATGACCAAAACTACACACAATAGAAGAGAACTAAAAGGTTAAGTCCAATTCTCAAAGTTCAAAGTAAATTTATTATCAAAATATATTCTGTATGTCAACATATACTGCCTGAGATTCATTTTCTTTCAGGCATTCACAGTAGAACAAATAAATCCAACAGAATCAATGGAAACTACACACAAAGGCTGACAAACAACCAACATACAAAAGAAGACAAACTGCAAAAACAACAAAAATAACAAATAGCTAGATAGATAATACTGAGAATAAGTTGTAGAGTCCTTGGAAATGAATCCATCAGTTGTGGAATCAGTTTAGAGTGAAGTTATCCACTTTGGTTCAGGACCCTAATGGTTGAAAGGTAAGAACTGTTTGCTATACCTGGTGGCGTGGGACCTAAGTATAGCTCCTTCCTGATCCTAACTCTAACCATAAACTTGATCCTGAACCTAAACCTGGTGATTAGCCTGTTCCTGTACATTCGTGCCAATATTCTGCCTCCTCCATCAGTATCACCATCCTTGTGAAAACACTGTTTACAGCGCTTTCTCCTTTGCAAGAATGACACCTGTTACTTGTTTAATCAATGGTTAGCATTTATTATTTAACAACCATGATCTTTAAATAATAAATATCATCTATTATTCATTAAACCAATAAGGGAAAGAGTGGTGTGTCAAAACACAAAGCTGCATTTTACAAAGCATGCAACCATCTATTCTGCTTACATTTAGTCACCAAGTTTAGCTTCGTGTTGCTGTAGATTCCAGTATCTGCAGACTCATATACACTGAGTGGTCACTACCTTCTGTACCTAATAAAGTGGCCGTCCGACTGGTCTATTGCTGCTGTAGCTCATTCATTTCAAGGTTCAACATGTTGTGCATGCAGAGATGTTCTGCACACATTTGTAAGGCAGGGTTATTTGTCAGCTTGAACCAGTCAGGCATTCTCTTCTGACCTCTCATTAAAAGCATTTTTGTCCACAGAACCACTGCTCACTGGATGAAAATAAATAAATATACTCCGTGGCCACTTTATTAAGTACCTTCTGAACCTAATAAAGTTGCTATTTAGTGTATTTTTAAAATTAAATAAGTGGTGGAAAATAGCAAATTGTGAGGTAGTGTTCATTGTTTGTCAGAAATCTGATGGCAGAGTGAAAAAAGCGGGTGGGTCACTGGTGATTTTTGTTATCGAGAAACGTATAACAGAAATAGATTTTAGAAAAATAATTTGTTGAGAAATGGGAATAGGATTAAATTCTGTGTGTAGAATGAGGCAACTTTCTCCCTGAAAATGGCAGTGCAAGTTGATAGGATGTTACAACTGTATGGTAGCCTAATGGTTAGCATAAGGCCTTACAGCATCAGCCAGCTGGATTCAACTCCCGCCATGGTCTGTAAAAAGTTTGTATGTTCTTCCTGTGTCCACTTGGGCTTCCTCCTACATCCCAAAGTCTTACAGGTTAGTAGGTTAATAGGTCACAAAGATATAGTTGGGCAGCACGGGCTCGTTGGGCTCTAAATAAAATAAATGTACTACATTTTGTGTTCTGTATTCTACGTTCTGTGTTCTACACTCTGTGCAAACACGAGGAAATCTGCAGATGCTGGAAATTCAAACAACACACACACAAAATACTGGTGGAACACAGCAGGCCAGGCAGCATCTACAAGTAGAAGAACTGTCGACATTTCAGGCTGAGACCCTTCGTCAGGACACTTCGTCTTGGCCCGAAGGATCGTCTGCTGGTGTTCCACCAGCATTTTGTGTATGTTCTACACTCTGTGTTGTGTTCTGTGTTCTATACATTCTACTTCTTTGATCTCTGTGCTCAGCCTTTCAAAATCAGAGAACTACTTTCTCATCCTGGAGAGTCTCTGAATCCTAGATCATGTCAGTGTTAAATATTTCATGATCACCAATACCCCAAGGTTGATACAACTTCCATTTGCTGTGCAGGTTCTGATTCACCTGTCACTACCATGTGCTGCCTCCTGGGACTTTGACACACTTGGTTATGGAGTACTCACATGCCAATCTCACCTCATGGGCTCTAAACCTCCTGGGGTGCTCCCTTCTCACAACATGCTGACCTTATTAAAATTTAGCGCGCTCTTCATCAGAGCACTTGTCTGCTTCTTAATCTGTACTGGCGGTTTGCAGTCAACACTCATCGCTCCATTGCTGCATCACAGTTCCATTGCAGCATGGAATTTTTAAAGGCTTCCAGCAGCTCTGTGGGTGTGTGTGTATATATATATATATATAAATATGTATATATATATATATATATATACACACACACACACGTGCATGCATGTCTCCATCCACATCTCTTTCCATGTGGAGTGTTTCCACATAGGAACTCCTAACATGTTATTCCTGTAGCTCAGGGGCCTGTGTTCAATTCTCTCTGAACACTTCTTACCCTACAAATTTCAAAGTAAATGTATTACCAAAGTACTGAACACATATACCATATACAACCCTGAGATTCACTGTCTTGCAGGTATTCACTGTAAACATAAAGAAACACAATAGAATCGATGAAAAACCACACACAACAAATGAACCGTACAAATACAAAAAAATTCAAACAAGTAATAATAAATAAATAATAAGCAATAATATCAAGAAAATGAAATGAAGAGTGCTTGAAATTGAGTCCATAGAAATAGTTCAGTCTTGGAGTGAGTGAAATTATCTCCACTGGTTCAAGAGCCTCATGCTTGGGTGGTAAGAACTGTTAGTGAACCTGGTGGTGTGGATCCTGAGGCTCCTGTACCTCCTTCCTGATGGCAGCAATGAGAAGAGAGATGGGCCTGGATGGTGTATTTGTCTTTTTTAAACTTCTCTTTTACGATCGCAAGGCAACACTGGCCATTAATGACTTCAAGTACTGCCGGTCTACCCCATGAGCAAGTTGTTTGCTGGCAGAGGAACTGAACTTGGTGCAGACTGTGTTGCTGCCTGCTTCAGAAAGACGTTGGAGTTGATACGCAAAGTCTAACTGTGAGCAATTGTCTTGGTCGCAAGACCAAGTTAGACACCAGTTATGTAAAATACTGCAAGCCCAGTTCACTGGTTTATTGGCGAGCCCAATGGGAGGGGAGCTGTGTGAGTTCAGTTGTAGCGAGAACTAGGCCTAATGCTTTGGGCTTGCCTGTTGTTACAGGCAAGAGGAGAAATGCTGGAGGTGGTGTGGCGTGGCATCCATGCTGGATTGGGGGCTGCCCCTCCCGTCAGTGCTGCTCTCCAGTATTTATTCGGAAGAAGCTGGATTGGGTCTGCGTATGCATGCGCTTGTCTGCAAACTGCTGAGAATTGCTTGTTCTAGCCGACAACAACCATGGAGCATCAACTTACAGGATAGGTCACTGAGGAGCTTGGGCTATATATATCTATTTTTTGTGTGATTGTATGTTTACTGCTATCTCTTGCGTGCTTGCGCTGTGTGTGACTGGTGGTACTATGTTGTGCACCTTGGCCCCAGAGGAACGCTGTTTCATTTGGCTGTATTCATGGGTATTCATGTATGGTTGAATGACAATTAAACTTGAACTTGGAGGTCCTTGATGAACCATCGGGATCCTGAACAATTGTGGATAATGACACTTAAAACTCTGAAATCATTCTACAGCCTACAAAATGCACTTTCAATGGCTCTTTGTAGTTTATGTTCTCAGTATTTTTGTAGTTGCACAGTTTGTCTTCTTTTTCACATGGCTTGTTTGTCAGTCTTTGTGTATAGGTTTCATTGATTCTATTGTGTTTCTTTGTTCTACTGTAAGAAAATGAAGCTCAAGGTAGCATATGGTGACATAGACATACTTTGTTAATAAATTTTACTTTGACTTTGACTCCACGAATGAGGAACCATATGAGAAACGTCTGGCAGCTCTTGGGCTATATTCCCTGGAGTTCAGGAGAATGAGGGGGGATCTCATAGAAACATTCAAAATGTTAAAAAAGCCTGAACATATTAAATATGGCAAAGTTACTTCCCATGGTAGGGGAGTCCAGGACAAGAGGGCATGACTTCAGGATTGAAGGACATCCATTTAGAACAGAGATGTGGTGAAATTACTTTAGTCAGAGGGTGATAAATCTGTGGAATTTGTTACCACGAGCAGCTGTGGAGGCCATGTCTTTGGGTGCATTTAAGGCAGAGATAGATAGGTTCTTGATTAGCCCGGGCATCAAAGGGTATGGGGAGAAGGCAGGGAAGTGGGGATGACCGGAAGAATTGGATCAGCCCATGATTGAATGGTGGAGCAGACCCGATGGGCCGCATGGGCTACTTCTGCTCCTATATCTTATGGCCTTATGGACTTTGAAGTATCTTGCTTTCAGCTTTGTGACCCAACATGTTGCTCAATCAACTCTTCTCCATCAGTCTGAGGTTCCTTGCAAATCTCACTGCTCCTGACTTATTCAGATGGGAATACATCACAGAAATCGGCCATCCCTCTGTGGACTCTCTCTACTCTAATCACTGCCGTAGTAAAGCAGCCAACATAGTCAAAGGCTCCATCTACCACATGCTCTCATCTCCCCCATTAGCCAGAAGATACAAAAGTCTGAAATAACATACTACCAGGCTCAAGGACAGCTTCTTGTTACAAGGACTAGTCAACAGCACTCATGCACAAAAAAAGATTGACTCAGTCTCACAGACTACCTCATCATGGCCTTGTATGACACTTTCTCTGTAACCATACAACTTTAATCTGTATTGTATTCATAAACACAGGAGATTTTGTAGGTGCTGGAAATCCTGAGTAACACACACGAAATGCTGGAGGAACTCAGCAGGTCAGGCAGCATCTATGGAGATGTATGAACAGCATTAAGGAAAAGCAAAAGCGGCCACGGATATATTAAGTAAATGGACAAAAAGATCAAAGAGGCAGATGTTATAGTAGCATAGTAATGAACCATTACTGCAACACAAATAGGCCATTCAGCCCATTAGAGACATGTATGCTTCCAGGAGAGTAACTCCACCAGTCCTATTCCTCTCAGTCATTACCCAACAGCACTGCAATAGCACTGCAAGTGATAGCTGCCACATGGCTATCACTGAGTCAGGTGCCCCTTACCCACAGTGCCTATCAAAAGTATTCAACCCCCTTGGAGTTTTCATGTTTTATTGTTCTACAACACTGAATCACAGTGGCTTTTTTGACACTGATCCACAGAACAAGACTCATATCAAAGTGAAAACCGATCTCTACAAAGTGATCTAAATTCATTACAAATATAAAACACTAAATAATTGATTGCATAATTACTCACCCCCTTCAAGTCAGTATTTAGTAGATGGACCTTTGGCAGCAATTACAGTGGATAGATCTCTATCGGCTTTGCACTCTGGACACTGCAATTTTTCTTCTTTACAAAATTGCTCAAGCTCTGTCAGATTGCATAGGGATCGTGCGTGAACAGCTTTTTTCAAGTCCAGCCACAAATTCTCAATTGGATTGAGGTCTGGGCTCTGATTTCGCCACTCCAGGACAATAACTTTGTTGTTTTTAAGCCATTCCTTTGTAGCTTTGGCTTTATGCTTGGGGACATTGTTTTGCTGGAAAACAAATCTTCTCCCAAGTCACAGTTCTCTTGCAGACTGCATCAGGTTTTCCTCCAGAAATTCCCTGTATCTTACTGCATTCATTTTACCCTTCACAAGCCTTCCAGGGCCTGCTGCAGTGAAGCATCCCCACAACATGATGCAGGCACCACCATGCTTCACGGTAAGAATGGTGTGTTTTTGATAATGTGCGGTGTTTGGCTTACACCAAACATAACGTTTAGTCTGATGGCCAAAAGCTCAATTTTCATTTCATCAGACCATAGAACCTTCTTCCAGCTGACTTCAAATTCTCCCACATGCCTTCTGGCAAACTCTAGACGAGATTTTATGTGAGTTTTTTTTCAACAGTGGCTTTCTCTTTGCCACTCTCCAATAAAGCTGCAACTGGTGAAGCACCTGGGCAACAGTTGTTCGATGCACAGTCTCTCCCATCTCAGCTTCTGAAGTTTGTAACTCCTCCAGAGTTGTCATAGGTCTCTTGGTGGTCTCCCTCACTAGTCCCCTTCTTTCACGGTCACTCAGTTTTTGAGGACAGCCTGCTCTAGGCAGATTTACAGCTGTACCATATTCTTTCCATTTCTTAATGATTGACCTAACCGTACTCCAAGCGTTATTCAGAGACTTGGAAATTTTCTTATATCCATCTCCTGACTTGTGCTTTTCAATAAACTTTTCCCAGAGTTGCTTGGAGTGTTTCTTTATCTTCATGGTGTAGTTTTTTGCCAGGGTACTGACTCACCAGCAGTTGGACCTTCCAGATATAGGTGGATTTTTACTACCATCAATTGAAACACCTTGACTGCACACGGGTCTCCAAAAACATTTCCATTTAACTAATTATGTGACTTTGAAAGCAATTGGCTGCACCGGTGATGATCTGGTGTGTCATATTAAAGGGGGTGAATACTTATGCAATCAATTAGTTTGTATTTTATATTTGTAATTAATTTAGATCAATCTGTAGAGATCTGTTTTCATTTTGACATGGAAGAGTATTTTTTGTTGATCAGTGTCAGAAAAAAGCCAAATTAAATCCAGTGGGTTTCAATGTTGTAAAACAATAAAAAATGAAAATTTCCAAGGGTGGGGTTCGGTGAATACTTTTTATAGGCACTGTATATACTGCTTAAATAACAGAAGCCAGTTAACCTACCTGCACCTCTTTGGAATGTAAAGATAAAGATTAGATCTATTTGTCATATATTCACGAAAACATACACAGAAGTGAAATGTATTGGTTGTGTCAATGACTAGCACAGTCTGAGGATGTTTTAGAGGCAGCCCTCAAGTGTTGCCATGCTTCCAGCAACATAGCATGCCCACAACTTACTAACCTTAACATGTATGTTTTTGGAATGTGGGAGGAAACTGCAGGAAACTCATGTGGTTACAAGGGGAATGTACAAACTCCTTAAAGATAGCAGTGGAATTGAACCCTGATCACAGGAGCTACAAAGCATTATACCAACTGCTATCATGGACCTTAAGATACAAGAGTAGAATTAGACCATTTGGTCCATCGAGTCTGCTCCGCCATGATCCATTTTCCCTCCAAGCCCCAATTTCCTGCCTTCTCTCTATATCTCTGTATGCCCTGACTAATCCAGTATCTATTAACCTCTGCCTTAAATATACCTCTTTGCCTCCATAGCTCTCTGTGGCAACAAATTCCACAGATTCACCACTGTTTGGCTAAAGAAATTCCTCCTTATCTCTGTTCTAAAAGGACGGCCCTCTATGGAAGCTGTATCCTCTGGTCTTTAGACTCCTTCACCACGGGAAACATCCTCTCCACATCGACTCTATCGAGGCCTTTCAACGTTCGATAGATTTCAAGGAGGTCACACCTCATTCTTCTGAATTCCAGTGAATACAGGCCCAGAGCCATCAAATGCTCTTCATATGACAAGCCATTCAGTCCCAGAATCACTTTGGTGAACCTCCTATGAACCCTCTTCAATGTCAGCACATCCTATCTTAGTTAAAGGGGCTCAAAACTGCTCACAATACTCGAAGTGAGGCCTCACATGTGTTTTATAAAGTCTCAACGTTACATCTTTGCTTTTATATTCTTGTCCTCTCAAAATTAATGCTGACATTGCATTTGCCTTCCTCACCACAGACTCAACCTGCAAATTAACCTTTAGGGAATCTTGCATGAGAACTCCCAAGTCACTTTGCACCTCAAATTTTTCAATTTTAGAAAACAAAATACGCTTTTATTTATTCTACTAAAGTGCATGACCATACACCTCCCGACATGATATTCCATCTGCCACTTCTTTGCCCATTCTCCTAATCTGTCTAAGTCCTTCTGTAGCCTCTCTCTGCTTTCTCAAAACTACCTGCCCCTCCACCTATCTTCATATCATACACAAATTTGGTCACAAAGCCATCAATTCTGTAATCCAAATCATTGACATATAACATAAAAAGAATCTGTCCCAACACAGACTACTGTGGAAAACTACTAGTCACTGGCAGCCAACCAGAAAGACTTCCTTTATTCCCACACTTTGCCTCCTGCCAATCACCCAATGCTCTAACCATGCTAATATCTTCTCTGTAATACCATGAGCAGTCTTATGTGTGGCACCTTGTCAAAGGCCTTCTGAAAATCCTAGTACTCAACATCCATTGATTCTCCTTTGTCCATCCTGCTTGCCACTTCTGCAAAAATTCTAACAGATTTGTCAGGCAAAATTTTCCCTTAAGGAAAAGGGAAATTCACAAGTGAAAAGGATCTTGATCAGGATGAGGTCGAAGTAGAGCGGGCTGTGTGCTGGACAATGTGGAGATTAAGGAAGAAGAACTGCTGGATCTTCTTAAAAACAGTAAGGTTGATAAATCCCCAGGGCCGGATATGATACATCCCAGGTTGTTGTGGGAATTAAGAGAAGAGATCGCAAGAGCATTAGCTATGATCTTTGAATCCTCATTGGCTGCAGGGGAAGTGCTGGAGGACTAGAGAATGGCAAATGGAGTTCCCTTGTTTAAAAAAGGTAATAGGGAGAAACCTGGGAACTATAGACTGGTGAGTCTTACGTCAGTGGTATGCAAACTACTGGAAAGGATTCTTAAGGATAGGATCTATGAGCATTTGGAGAAGTACAGTCTACTCATGGACAGTCAACATGGCTTTATGAAGGAAAGATCGTGCCTCACGAGCCTGATCGAGTTTTTTTGAAGAGGTAACAAAAGAAATTGATGAGGGTAGGGCAGTGGATGTGGTCTACATGGACTTTAGCAAAGCATTTGACAAGGTCCCTCATGAGAGACTCATCCAGAAAGTCATGAGGCATGGGATAAGTGGAACCTTGGCTGTTTGGATAAAAAATTGGCTTAAAGGAAGAAAGCAGAGGGTAGTTGTGGAAGGAAAGTATTCTGCCTGGAGGTCGGTGACTAGTGGAGTGCCGCAGGGATCTGTCCTGGGACCCCTGCTATTTGTAATTTTTATAAATGACCTGGATGTAGAGGTGGAAGGATGGGTGAGTAAGTTTGCGGATGACACGAAGATTGGAGGAGTTGTGGATGGAGCTGTAGGTGGTCGAAGGTTACAAGAAGATATAGACAGGCTGCAGAGTTGGGCAGAAAAATGGCAGATGGAGTTCAATCCAGACAAGTGTGAGGTAATGCATTTTGGAAGGACAAACCAGAAGACTGAGCACAGGATTAATGGTCAGTTGCTTAAGAGTGTGGATGAACAAAGGGACCTTGGGGTTCAAATCCATACATCCCTCAAGGTCACTGCGCAGGTTGATAGGGTAGTTAAGAAGGGTTATGGGATGCTAGGCTTCATTAACAGGGGGATTGAGTTCAAGAGTAGAGAGGTCATGTTGCAACTCTACAAATCTCTGGTGAGACCGCACTTAGAGTATTGTGATCAATTCTGGTCACCTCATTATAGGAAGGATGTGGAAGCCATGCAGAGGATGCAGAGGAGAATTACCAGGATGTTGCCTGGTTTGGAGAACAAGTCATATGAAGCAAGGTTAGCAGAGCTGGGACTTTTCTCTTTGGAGTGTAGAAGAATGAAAGGGGACTTGATAGAGGTCTACAAGATTATGAGAGGCATAGATAGGGTGGATAGTCAGTACCTGTTTCCCAGGCCACCAATAGCAAACACCAGAGGGCATGTGTACAAAGTTAAGGGAGGGAAGTTTAGGGGACACATCAGGAGTAAGTTTTTTACACAGAGGATTGTGAGTGCCTGGAATGACTTGCCAGGGATGGTGGTGGAGACTAAAACATTAGGGGTATCTAAGAGCCTCTTGGACAGGCACATGGATGAAAGAAAAATGGAGGGTTATGGGGTAGTGTGGGTTCAGTACTTTTTTTTTAAGGATTATATGGGTCAGCACAACATGGAGGGCTGAAGGGCCTGTACTGTGCTGTAGTGTTCTATGGTTCTATGAAACTATGCTGACTACGGCCACCTTTATCATGTGCCTCTAAGTACCCCCAAAACTACATCTTTAACAATCGACTCCAACATCTTCGCAATGACTGAGGTCAGACTAACTGGCCTATAATTTCCTTTCTTCTGCCTCTCTCCCTTCTTGAAGAGTGGAGTGACATTTGAAATTTTCCAGTTTTCCAGAACGATGCCAGAATCAATTGATCATTAGTAATCCCTCCACAATCTCTTCAGCCACATCTTTCAAAATTCTGGGGTGTACACCACCTGGTCCCAGTGACTTACTATCTTCAGATTTTTCAGTTTCCCCAAGAACCTGGGGAAAAGTTGAATAGGCTAGGACTTTATTCCCTGGAGCGTAGGAGAATGAGGGGTGATTTGATAGAGGTGTATAAAATTATGATGGGTATAGATAGAGTGAATGCAAGCAGGCTTTTTCCACTGAGGACAGAGGAGAAAAAAACCAGAGGTCATGGGTTAAGGGTGAAGGGGGGAAAGGTTAAAGGGAACATTGTGGGGAGGGGGCTTCTTCACACAGAGAGTGTTGGGAGTGTGGAATGAGCTGCCAGATGAAGTGGTGAATGCGGGCTCCTTTTGACATTTAAGAAAAACTTGGACAGGTATATGGATGAGAGGGGTTTGGAGGGATATGGCCCAGGTGCCGGTCAGTGGGACTAGGCAGAAAAATGGTTCAGCACAGCTAAGAAGGGCCAAAAGGCCTGTTTCTGTGCTGTAATGTTCTATGGTTCAATGGTTCTAACCTCCTCCCTAGTAATGATAACCTCACACACTTCTACCCCCTGACACTCTTGAACTTCCAGCACCTTGCTAGTGTTTTCCACGCTGAAGACTGATACAAAATACTGATTCAGTTTGCCCACCATTTGCTTGTTTCCCATTACTACCTCTCCAGCATCATTTTCCAGTGGTTCAATATCTACTCTCACCTCCCTTTTATGTTTTATATATCTGTTTTATGTTTATTATGTTTTATATAGGTCAGTTGTGGAGAGCGCCCTCTTCTTTGTGGTGGCGTGTTGGGGAGGAAGCATTAAGAAGAGGGACGCCTCACGTCTTAATAAGCTGGTAAGGAAGGCGGGCTCTGTCGTGGGCAAAGGACTGGAGAGTTTAACATCGGTAGCTGAGCGAAGGGCGCTGAGTAGGCTACGGTCAATTATGGATAACTCTGAACATCCTCTACATAGCACCATCCAGAGACAGAGAAGCAGTTTCAGTGACAGGTTACTATCAATGCAATGCTCCTCAGACAGGATGAAGAGGTCAATACTCCCCAATGCCATTAGGCTTTACAATTCTACCTCCAGGACTTAAGAACTTTTTAAAAGCTATTAATGCTTTTTGAGACGGTGATTTAGATGCATATCATATTTTTTTTTACTGAGTTAAGTATTGTATGTAATTAGTTTTGCTACAGCAAGTGTATGGGACATTGGAAAAAAAAAGTTGAATTTCCCCATGGGGATGAATAAAGTATCTATCTATCTATCTATCTATCTATCTGAAGAAACTTTTGTTATCCTCTTTAACATTATTGGCTAGCATATCTTCATATTCCATCTTCTCCTTCTTAATGACTTTTTTTAGTTGCCTTCTGTTGGTTTTGAAAAACTTCCCAATCCTCTAACTTCCCACTAATTTTTGCTCTATTACATGCCGCCGCTTTGGCTTTTATGTTGGCTTTGACTTCCCTTGTCAGCCATGGTGGTGACATCCTGCCTTTAGAATGCTTATTCTTAGGGATGTACTGTATATGTCCTGCGCCTTCCAAATTGCTCTCAGAAATTCCATCCATTGTCATCCCTGCTAGTGCTACTGTACCACCCTGGAAGAAACTGGAGTTCTACCTCCCAAACTCCATATAGTACCCACAATCAGGATTGAACTGGGGTCCTTCAAAGTGCAAGGTGTGACAACAGTCAGAGTTTTGACCAGGGCCACAACATGTTTAAGTTAACAAATCAAATAAATCTGAAACATTTTTTAAACAAAAATACTCATCTTGGTAACTGATGGAAGTGCCAATTGCCCTAAAAGCCCAGCAATAACCAGTGGGAAGGAGACTAACCATCACTGACCAGTCTGTCCAACATGGTTGGCTCTTAAAAGTCTAGGGGCAATCAGGGATGGACAGCAAACACCAAGCTTACTGGTGAACTCCACATGGAATAAATGAAGCATTGTAAACTGAAGAAAGAGAGTTTTTTTTGGGGGGGTGGAATTCCAGCACTTGGGACTCAGCAACTACATGGACCACTACCAATGGCAGAATAGTCAACTCTGAGAGTGATTTGGAAAGCAAAAAGTAGGGGCACTGGTGAGCTTCCTTGGCTGTGATATCAACAGGCTATTGGTGATGTTCAAACTTAGGAACAATCAGCTCTCTACTTTCTCAACTGCAACACCATCGATGTGCACCACACCCCCATTCTGAAGTCAATGACTTCAGTCAGCAGCACATTCCAGGCCATAGCAACCCACAGCTTAAGACAAATATTTCTTATCATCCTTGTGGCAGGGTTGTCCAAAATTAGGAACCATGCTCTCAAAATATGGGTGAAATCAAGAGCAGATATCACGTCTCTCCCAATGCCTACACTTCTTGCTGCCTCAGTAAATCAAAGACGCCACCCACCCACGCATTCTCTCTTCTCTGTTCTCCCACTAGGCAGAAGACACAAATGCCTGAAAGCATGTAACACCAGCCTGTAGGACAGCTTCTAACCCACTGAAGATTGCCTCACAATCTACCTCGTTATGATCTTGCACTTTGTTGTTTACCTGCAGTGCGTTTACTCAGTAGCTTTTACACTCTATTCTGCATTGTTATTGTTTTACCTTATTCTAGCTCAATACACTGTGTAATGACTTGATCTTTGTGAACAGTATGCATTCAAGTTTTTGACTGTACATTGGTACATGTGACAGTAATAAACTGAAACCAAAACCAATACAGTAAACTGAAGGGCTGCATTACCTAACGACTATGATCTGCCTCATTGCGTCCTTGCACTTTACGTCTCCCTACACTGCATGTTCTCTGCAACTGTAACTCTGTTATCGACTTACCTTGTCTGCCTTAGTTCACTCTTGTAATGATTTGATCTGTATGAACAGTATGCAAGACAAGCTTTTCCTTAATATCTTGCTATCTGTGACAATAATAAACTGATACCAATACCAGTGATGGAAACACGAGGAAATCTGCAGATGCTGGAAATTCAAGCAACACACACAAAATGCTGGTGGAACGCAGCAGGCCAGGCAGCCAGGAAGAAGTACAGTCGACGTTTCGGGCTGAGACTCTCGAGAGATGCTGCCTGGCCGGCTGCATTCCACCAATGATGGAAAATGTTTTAAAAGAGAATTGGATAAATTTTTTGAGGCGGTAAAGTGAGTATGCGAGTAGAGACCTCTGCAAAAACCTACCACAAGCAAGATGGGCCCAATGTTCTTCTGCATTTTGAAAAGACCGTAAGACCCTGAATTGTCAAATATAAAAGAACACGCAGTAGACAAACTGAATGCGTCTGTAGCAGGTCCTAGAGTCACCCACGTAGATAGGCGTATGAACCAATGCCGCAAGACTGATTCAGGAATGCACTGACAAACTGTTAATGGGTTTACAGTGACTGGACTGCGTACAAACCTCCCCTCTTATGATCTGGTGTACTGAAGCAACCAGCTTGGATACACCAGGCTACTGTGTTTTAAATTAAATCGGCTTCCCCATAAAAATTACTTGAAGATTGTGGCAGTTTGTCTCATGAATTAATCTCCAAATATAAAGACTAAGATTAGTTTTATTTGTCACATGTACATCAAAACACCAAACCTCACAATGAAATGCATCATTTGCGTCAATGACCAGTACACTGAGGATGTGCTGGGGCAGCCTACATGCTTCTGACACCAATAAAGCATTCCCACAACTTACTAAACCTAACCCATACATCTTTGGACTGTGAAAAGAAACTGGAGCACCTGGAGGAAACCCACATTGTCTTAGGGAGAACATACAAACTCTTTACAGACAGTAGTGGGAAACAAACCCAGAACTCAGATTGAAGGGCTCTGCAAACATGCAAACTCTTTACAGACAGTGGTGCAAATCAAACCCCAATCACCGATTACAGGGCTCCGTGAACATACAAACTCTTTACAGACAGCCGCTGCACACTCTTTACAGACAGGGTGGGAATCAAACCCGGATCACTGATTACAGGGCTCTGTGAACATTCAAACTCTTTACAGACAGCAGTGGGAGTCAAACCCGGATCACTGACTGCAGGGCTCTGCGAAGCATTGCACTTACCGCTATGGGGTAGGCACATGGGTGCGGTAGTAAGCTAGAGCAGAGGTCCAAAGTTTTACCCAAATTGACTAAAAACATTGACAGATTCATTCCCTCACTTCCTCACCCAAAAGCTGAATTTTTAGTTCAGATTTCCCTTCAGATTGGAAAAGGTCAATGGGGTCATGACAGAGTGGATAAAGTTATGATAGTTACAGATAGAGTGGATAGTGAGAAACATACCCCCATGGCCAAAAGGTGGCTGAAACCAGAGGGAACAGATTTCAGGTGAGGTGTTAGATGAGACCTTAGTAAGAACTCTTTACTCCAAGACGATGGCTCGAATCTGGAATATGCTGCCTGAGTGGGTGGTGAATGTCCAATATTTATAAAGTATGTGGACAAGCACTCAAATCACCAAGGCACTGAAGGCTGCAGTTCAAGTGTTGGTAAATGGATTAATGTCAGATTCAGAGTCGTTTGGTGTCATTTACCCCAGGGTGCATGACATTCCTTGCACAGATGAAGCTCAGAGAATAACAGAATACATACAGTGACAATTGTAGAAACAATAGAACGGTAGGAAGCAGTGCAAATTGAAGTCATGCAAAAAGAAATGCTAAAGCTGCAATAACGTAGATTGGTACTTCATGGTTGGCATGGATGTGATGGGCTGAAGGGCCTATTTCTGTGGCATGAAGCCTCTGTTACTCCATTGACACTTTGGGATCTTGCAATGCTGGAAAGACCGTCCATTCTTGCCCTTCCCTAACAGCTTTTGAATAGCTGGCATGCCACATCAAAGATAGCTACATTAGATGAACTAGCTAAGAATGGCAGATAAAGTCAGAGAGCAAAACACAGATGACGAGGAATTTCTTTAGCCAGAGTGTGAATCTGTGCAATTTGTTGCCAAAGGTGGGTATATTTAAGGCAAAGGTTGATAGATTCTTGGCTAGTCAGGGCATGAAGCGTTACAGGGAAAAGACAGGAGATTGGTGCTAAGAGGGAAATTGCAATCAGCCATGATGAAATGGTGGAGCAGAGCCAATGGGCCAAATGCCTAATTCTACTCCTTTGTCTTATGGTCTCATAATCAATACAGTATAGAAACAGGATTGGAAACTCATCAATACCAACCAAGATGCCCACTAAGAAGGTTCGAATTGCCCATGTTTGGCCCATATCCCTCTAAAACTTTCCTAGCCACATATACGCCTAAGTGTCTTTTAAATGTTGTTATGTATTTCCTTCAACCAGTTCCTCTGGCAGCTCATTCCATATACACACCAACCTCTGCCCTCACATCTTTTGTAAACCTCACCTTAAGCCAGTACAGTATACCCTTTAATTCCCAGAACTCGATAAATGTCATTATTCTTGACTCAATTTTGCTTTGTATGTCAGACTATCAAGTTCCACAGCTACCATAGTGGGATTTAAACTCACATCTTAGGGCACAATTAGAACTGTAGCCTGCTCAGAGCTCTGGACAGGGGCTTAAACCAACAACTTAGTGACTCAGAAGCACAGTGCTACCACCTTAATTGGTATTGTTATATTATTATTACATGTACCAAGATACAGTGAAAAACTTTATTCCCTAAAGCGTAGGAGAGTGAAGGGAGATATAACGGAGGGTGGACAGAGGGATCTTGGGATGGAAGTCCATTGCTCCAAAAGGCAATAAAAGCAGACGGTGTGGTAAAGAATGTATACAGCCTTGCTGCCTTCATCTGTTGGGGCTCCAAGTAGAACTCAGGAAATCGTGTTGCAATTCGGATTTATGGTCTTACCCACTTTGATCAGGCCAGATTTATATCGTGTACAATTCTGGTCACTCCATTACAAGAAAGATTCAGAAGCTATGGAGAAGGTGGAGAAGCAGATCAGCAGCATTCTACCTGGATTAGAGATTATTAGCTGGACAAATGTGGATTGTTTTCTGTGGAGCATCAGAGGCCAAGTGGTGTCCTAAAATGAGTACAGTTGGGCTTCACAGTAGTGCAGTAGTTAGCGTGACGCTATTACAGCTCAGGGCATCAAAGTTAGGAGCTCAATCCCAGCGCTCTCTGTAAGGAGTTTGTGCATTCTCCCCATGACCATGTGGGTTTCCTCACATATTCCAAAAATGTACCGGTTACGTAGATTAATTGGTCATCATAAATTGTCCTGTGATTAGGCCAGTATGGTTCCTTATGGCTGTCATAGCAGCAGGAAGGGTAGTGCAGATAAACTCCCAATAGCGTGCATTTTAAATCGTCTCTGATCCTGCCTTTCACGCGTAGTTTAGCTACCTGTGGAACTGAAAAGACAAAGGCGGGTTACTGGTGCTATAAAACCAGTCGCTTCGGGCAGATGGGACTCATCAGCTGTAGTTAGCAGCTTAAAGAGACAGAGAGGCTTGAGGACAAGCAGAACTTGATCTCAAACTTCCACTGCCTTCTGGCTATACCCACTCATAGGGATGTCTTCAAGAGTGAGCTGGAGTCCCTAAGGCAGACACATATTGAGTTCAATGCTGATTGGTAACTCCTGCAATGTCATTGGTGTCAAATTGAATCAGGTTCTGCCATTCCTTTGGATTCATTGGCTGCATGGAGAGGGGGAGCCTGTTGCATGGGCAACAGCTTGCTCTCCATACCATACTGCGTATCGACAAGTAGACAGCTAGGATGCAACATCTGTAGATATATCTTTTTAAATAGGTGTGTTGCTGGGCAGCATGGCTCATTGGGCCAAAAAGACCTGTTTCGCGCTGTATCTCTGATAAATATTGTGAAAGGCGTAGACAGGGTCGATGGGCGGAGACATTTTCTCAGGGTGTAAGTGTCAAATCCCACGTAGGTTGAAGGTGAGGAGGGAGTGTTGTTTAAAGGAGATTTGCAAAACATCTTTTTATATGGGGGCATTAGGAAATGTAGAGAAGGCTTGACCCAAAAGCTAAGCAACAGAGATGATTCAGCCGCAAAATAACAGAAACTAAACAAGGTCAACTTTAAACAGGAGGAATGAAAGCTGGGAGCAACTGGTTGAGGCCACCTGGTTCAATGTGGATGAGAAGTGACATTAAATAGGCTGCAGGTGATGAAATGAGTGGCAGATGAATCCTATTCGCAGGGTGGAGACTGGGAGGTGTCAGTGGGAGCTGGCCTGGCAGTTAGGTGCATGGTAGAAGCAGATATACAATAGCAATGTTTAACAGGCATTTAGACAGGAAGACTAACAGGCACGGAAGGGAGGGTTAGAGTCCATGTGCAGGTGGGGTGCAGTTTAAAATGACATCATGGTTGCTAAAGACACTATGGGCTGAGGTGCCGTCTCCTGGGCCGGTTCTGTGAGCACTCCAAAATTCATTTTAAAAGGCACTAGGACTAAATGAAATGGTTACAAGTTTTGATATGTGATATTAAACAAATGATGCACTGGATCCCAGTACAAAAATTCATAGCATGGTTATTTTTAGCTCTGGTTTATGGAAAACTTGATCTATGCATAAATAGTTGAGAAGTTGGTACTGACCAAACAAATGCACGTGAGCTCACCATAAACCATTCACAGTAATTTGCCTGAAAGGCATTCTATCTGTTAATGAGAACCCTTCCACTTATTAAGCATCAATGGTACAAAAAAAGAAAAACTCAGTACACAAATGTCACATCCAGGTCCTGTTGCACATTAGAGCCAGGAAACATGCATTGCTCCCCCGAGGCTCCAAAAGCCTATTTGGTCTGCACTGAAGAGTCAGACAGGAAAAGGAAATTAGCTCCTTGTCAAACCATCCTGAAAATAATTCAACAAGCTATAGATGCAGCCAAGATTGTCCTGGTAAGTTTGTGAATTATTGACTGAGGAAGTACCTCTACCTCTTTTTCCTCCTTTAAGACATTCCATAAACTGCCCCTCACATGAACTGATTCTGGAGTCCAGACGAAGTTCACAAAAATAATCCCCCAAGAATGGAGCATGTTGATATTAAGGGAGAGGAGGTGTTGGAGTTGTTAAAATACATTAGGATGGAAGCATTGGAAAAGGTACAGAGGAGATTTACCAGGATGCTGCCTGGTTTAGAGAGTATGGATTATGATCAGAGATTAAGGGAGCTAGGGCTTTACTCTTTGGAGAGAAGGAGGATGAGAGGAGACATGATAGAAGTGTACAAGATATTAAGAGGAATAGACAGAGTGGACAGCCAGCGCCTCTTCCCCAGGGCACCACTGCTCAGTACAAGAAGACATGGCTTTAAGTTAAAGGGAGGAAGTTCAAGGGGGATATTAGAGGAAGGTTTTTCATTCAGAGAGTGGTTGGTGCGTGGAATGCACTGCCCAAGTCAGTGGTGGAGGCGGACACACTAGTGAAGTTTAAGAGACTACTAGACAGGTATTTGGAGGAATTTAAGGTGGGGGATTATATGTGAGGCAGGGTTTGAGGATCAGCATAACATTGTGGGCTGAAGGGCCTGTAATGTGCTGTACTATTCTATAATGAAAGGGTTCAAGTATGAGGTGCGTTTGATGGCTCTGGGTTAGTTATACTGGAGTTCAGAAGAATGACGGGGGATCTCATTGAAACCTATTAAATATTGAAAGACCTAGATACAGTGGTTGTGGAGAAGAAGTCTAGGACCAGAGGGCATAGCCTCAGAATACAAGAGCTTCTCTTTAGAACAGAGAAGTGGAGAAATTTCTTCAGCCAGAAGGTGGTGAACCCATGGGATTCATTACCACAGATGGCTGTGGAGGCCAAGTCACTGGGTATATTTAAAGCGGAGAATGATACATGAAGTTGAGAGGGATAATAAATCAGCCAAGATCAAATGAAGGAACATATTCAATGAGCCAAATGGTCTAATTTTGCTCCAAGGTCTTACAGTCTTATATCACCTCTGTGAGGCTTCATGGAACATTATAGTTCAAAAGCATTTTGATGTTGATGTTATAGATTCCCATGCATCACTGGTATGGTCTTTCTTTTCTTAGAAAGTTAATTGGTTTATTATTGTCACATGTACATTAATACAATATCAAATCTTTACAAAGTGCATTGAGGTAGTACAAGAACAATGCAGGATAAAGTGTAATTTTTAGTGACAGAGAAGTTAGGATTAAAAGAGAATATAAACAGTGAGTGGATATGTAGGGAGCAACTTCCAATAAGTTACCATGCTCCAACATCAACTTGCATGGCCAAATCCTCTATCAAGCTGTGACTGTACTCTCGAATGTACCCTGACTGGCTGCATCATGCTCTGATACAGCAATTCCAATATGCAGGAATGCAAGGAGCTACAGAGAGCACTGGATTCTGCCTGATACTTCACAGGTGCATCCCTCCCCACCATTGGTAGTCTACAGGAGGTGCTGTCTCAAAAGGCAACATCATCCTTAAAGATCCGCTCCCTCCTTTTGCCCTCCGAGCCAGTATATCTTCTCTCATTTACTGTAGGGCCAGAGGTACAGTACAGAAGCCTGAAGTCCCACACCACCAAGTTCAAGAACAGATTGTTCCCTTCAACCATTCAGTTCTTGAACCAACTGGCACAACCCTAATCACTACAATTTAGCAACATCATGGCCACTTTGGTCTAATTGTGTTCTTTCTTGTAAAAATGAATAATTTATGGTTATGCTTTACTTATGAATGCTTTTTTATGATGCAATGCCCTGAGATGCTGCTGCAAGTAAGTTTTTCAAGTGCATACGTGTACTTGTACATATGACAATAAGTTTGACATTGACTTTGCATAGTTAACACCCTCACAATCTCCCCTCATGTTATATAGTGAGCTCCAGGATGCCAAGCTGAAGACTGGAGTGAACTTCAGCTCGTCGCTTCTGGGCACCATATTTTAGTATGAATGCCAAAACACTGAAAGGGGTGCAGAAGAACACAAGACATAAGAGCAGTATCCACACATTCAGCCCACTGAGTCTGCTTTGCTGTCCCATCATGGCTGATTATCATTCCTCTCAACCCCATTCTTGTGCCTTCTCCCCCATACCCTTTGAAGCCCTTATTCATTGAGAATCCCTATCAACCTCCTCTTTAAATATACCCAGTGACAAACATCTGTGGCAATGAATTCCAGATTCACCACCCTCTGGCTCCCTAGACCTGTGACTCCCCCACTATAGGAAACATACTTTCCACATTCACTCTATCAAGACCTTTCAATATTCGATGGGCTTTAATAAGATCCCCTGTCATTCTTCTAAGCTCCAGTGAACTCTTTCATTTCTGGGATCATTTTCTGTGAACCTCCTCTGGACCCTCTCATTTTTTTCTCGGATAATGGGCCCAAAACTGCTCACAATATTCCCAAGTGTGGCCTGACCAAAGCCTTGATTCACATGAATGGTCTCAAAGAAAGGGGCTTCTGATCTGAAAGGTGGAGAAGTGGGGATTGTTCTCATTGGAACAACAATCGGCATGTTTAACTGAGGAATCATGAAGGCATTTGAAATTGGAGGAAGCAGATTTAAGCTGGAAGAAAATATTCAACACATTGGAGTATTTAATTTATCCAATGAGTGACTTTGATCTGGAATATGCTGCCTGAAAGGTTGTTGGAAACAGATTCAAGAAGAAACATGGGAAGAGCAAGAAAGCACTGTTTTGCAGAACCAGCACCAGAACCGTGGGCCAAATGGCTACTGTTGGCACAAAATGGAAAGGGAGGCCAACGTCTGCAAGTTTGAGCGTCTGTAGCCAAGGGCTGGAAGCTGGGAGGCAGCCAGTCCTGGGTGAGTGTGTAGGAAAGGGGCTCCTTTTCTTGCTGCTGATGAATTACTTGGTTCTGTTGCTCCTACTGCTAGTGTTTTTCCATGTCACGTGTTGAGTCGTTGCTGTGTTGAATATTGTGGGATTGTGGAAATACTTGCTTGCTGCCCTCGGTGTGTGGCGGTTATTAATGCAGAAAATACATTTCACTGTATGTTTTGATGTATACACGATAGATAAATAAATAATACGAATCTGAAACCTCATACATAGTGCTGAATATTTCTGATTTCACCCTTTGAAAAACCATCCTTCTATCTCCTTATTGACAGAGCTGCCCTAAACCCAAGAAAAAAGTGAAATGTGAAATCATTGTTCTTTTCTCCCCTTGCTGGATCAGCCTTTGTTAAAGTCATGAATTTTGTCTGGTCTTCAATGATAAGATTATTGCTAAAACCAATTAAAAACTAAGATTAGTCTTATGTGTCCCAAGTCCACCAAAACATACAGTGAAATGTGTCATTTGCATCAAATCAAATCAACGAGGATTGTGCTGACGGCAGCCAGGAAGTGACGCCACACCTCCGACACCAACAAAGCAAGCCCACAACTCACCAACCCTAACCCACACACCACTGGAATGTGGGAGGAAATCCACGCAGTCAGGGGGAGAACCTACAAACTGCTTAAATACAGCGGTGGGAATTCATCTCCGATCAACGATTGCTGATGTTGTTAAATCGTTATGCAAGCTAAATACTAAGGTGCTACCCTAACTGGCTTTCCTGTGGATCTCAAACTCAAAAGCCAAAGGTTCGTCTTGTTTAAGAATGGTGCATTCTAAAACTGAAGGGCATAGGTTTAAGATGAAAGAAGGATTACAAGGGTGGGAGTGGGCACATGGAACGGACTGTTGGACAAACATTTAAACTGGTATATGGATAGGAAAGGTTCAGAGGGATATGAGTTACCAACAGGGAAATGGGACTAGCTCATGTAGACAACTTGGTTGGCATGGATGAGTTTGACCAAAGGGTCTGTTTCCGTGATAGCTAATTCCATGACTCTAACAGCCCGTCAAATGGCCAATCTCAGTAGGATTAAACACTCCAACAAAGATCTGGTCATTTAACTCATCAATATTTGTGAAGACTTGCAGTGCTCACATTAAGCAGACATGGTATGTTAGTTACCAGAAAGATCTAGAAAAAAGGCTGACCATCAAACATTCAGTACAACAATCCCAGTGAATTTTTTTAAAAATCTTTAAATATTTTGCAAAGATTTCATTCAAAGCAGCAAACAGTAAAAAGATACCGAGAATATTAGGGAATCAATGTGTCAGAATATCACCAGAAAAAAAAGATGAATGGCAGGGTGTATGTAGGCTACATCTAGGATCACATAAGACGTGGCTGCAGAAATAGTGTATACTGTAGTTTGGCTCTGGAAAGGTCTCAGCATACTGAAAAACAGCATGTGTAACATGAGTGCTCAAGAGGGAAGCACCAGTCAGTTAACCTGACATCAGTCAGGAAATTGCTGGAATCAATTATTAAGGAAGCGTCAACTGAGTACTTAGAAAACTATAACATAATTAGACTGAGCCAACGTGCAACAAGGGAACTCATGTTTAACAATTTTCATGTGCGTGCAGTTGCACAACACAAAAGAGACCCACCATTTCACAGAGTCCTAGAGTAACACGAGATCAGCACCCCTTATCCAAAATGCTTGGGGCCAGAAGTGTTTTCAATTGCGCATTTTTTTTTCGGATTTTAAAGTATCTGCATCTATATAATGAGAATCCTTGGGGATGAGACCCAAGTCTAAACACAAAATCCATTTACATTACATATACAGCTTATACATATTACCTGAAGGTAGTTTTACATAATATTTTAATAATTTGTGCATGAAGCAATAATGTGTATATTGAACCATCAGAAAGGTAAGCTGTCACTACCTCACTCACTCAGGTGGACAGTCTGTGGCTGTTTGGCATTGCCATCATTCCCAACTCTGAACTTATGTGCTATTGGTAATAATTTGTCTTGCACTTGTTCAACACACATATCTACTTACATGCAACTGCCCAGCGTGTTAGATTTTCATCAGTGACCATCTTGGCAAACTCATCAATGAATTTCTCTGCTAATTTGTGATCAGTAGATGCTTTATCACCAACAAAAATTTAATGTTGTGCCTTTTCTTAAATTTCTGCAACCAGCCTGCGGAATATTCAGAATGACCTTCAATTTTCAGTTTGTTGTGACAGATCTTTGCTTGTTTCACTCCAATACTGATGAATCCACTCTTTTAATACACGATTAGGAGCATCATTTTTCACTTTATGCAGAGTTTTTCTATTTTTATTAACTTCTGTTCATTACATATGACAGATTGTCAGTTCACTGAACAGTCTGGTGTGCAGGGACCTGTGCATTGCCTGCGAACATTCCCAGCTCCGTGTGGAATTTTCCATTTGTGATGTCGTATAGCACTCAAAAAAAAAATTTGGATTTCGGGGGTTTTCAGATTTTCCAATTTCTCAACCTGTTTATCACAGAAGTAGGCCCTTCAGCCCGTCAGGTTTGTGCCGACCACAACATCTCCTGACCTGTACCCGCCTTGACCAGTTCCTCTGCAGCTCATTTCAGATACTCACTATTCTGTGTAAAAAAAATTACTTTTCAGCTCGTTAAATCTTTCCCACTTATCTTGCATCTTTCCAAGTTAGCCATCACATATCCATCAGTTTTAATCCTACCTACCAATAATTAATCTATGCCTTGGTAAATCAAGTATTCATCTAGAAAGTTATTAAATGTTATGACAGTACTTGCCTCTGTCACTCTTTCAAAAAAGTGCATTTCCATACACCACCCACCCTTTACGTGAAAATAATCTTCCACAGAGCTTCTCTCTTAAAGAGTACAGAGAACATTTACAAGGACATTGCTGAAACTTGAGGACTTGAATTACAGCGAAAGGTTGTTAGGTTAGTACTTTATTCATAGGAGAGTGACAGAAGATCTTATAGTCTATCTATACCCCTGAAAATTATGAGGGATGTAGATAGGTTAAATACAGTACATGTAGGCAATTTCCCTTCTGGTTAGGTGAGACTAGAACTAGGTCATAGGTTTAAGGTGAAAGGTGAAATATTTAAGTGGAATCTGAAAGGGAAGTTCTTCATTTAGAGTCTTCACTTAGAGGGTAGTGTGACTGTGGAACAAGCTGCCTGTGGAAATGGTATAGATGTGGGTTTGAATGAAATGTTTAATTGAAGTTTGGATAAGTAGCTGGATGAGAGGGGTATGGAGGGCTATGGTCCAGGTACCACATGGGACTAGGCAGAAAAGCAGGTCAGCACAGAATAGGCCTATTTTGTGTTGTAGTGCACTAACTTTATAATTCTATAAATAACCCAAAATCGATGTCCTCCAGTTTTAGACTCCTTTGCTATGGAAAGAAGTTTCTCATTGCCTACCCTATCCACGGCCCTCTTATAGTTTTGTAAACTTCTATCAGTTCCCCCACATACCTCTCCTGCTCTAGATTCAACCTTTCAAACTTCTCCACGTATCTGAATTGCTCCATTTTATGGGAGATGGGCAAGGTTTTTCACATACAGGTTAGTGAGTGTATGGAATATACACATAACATAAAACTGTGCAGCATTAGACAGGCCATTCAGCCCCTTATGTTGTACTGATCTTGATGCTAAAATCCTTCTCCTGCATGTCATCTATATCCCTCCATTCCATTCATGTTCATGGGTCTATCTAAAATCCTCTTAGACTCCACCAACCTGCCTACTACCCCTGGTAACCCACCCAGGCACTGACCAATCTCTGTATGAAAAACCACCACCTTTACACTTCATTTAAAAGTACAGCTGACATGTTTGACATTCCCGCTCTGGGGAAAAGATTCTGATTCTCTATCCCATCTGTGCCACATCAGTTTAATAATCTTTATGATGTCTCATCTAGGGAGATCAACATACAGAACAAACAGCACAATACAAGCCCTTCAGCCCACAATCCTGTGCTGATCTTTTAACCTACTCCATGATCAATCTAACCCTTCATTCTACACAGCCCTTGGCGCTCCATTTGTCTTTCAGCTATGTGCCTATCTAAAGGTCTCTTAACGCCCCGGTGAATCTCCTTGTACCACCACCCTGACAGGGTATTCCAGGCACTTACTCTGTGGGAAAAACCTGGCTCTGGCATCTTCCCTAAAATTTCCTTCAACGGATGCCCTCTAGTTTGGCCACTACTGCCCTGGGAAAAAGATACTGGCTGTCCACTCTACCTATGTTTCTTATAATATTATACACCTCTCATCCACCTTCACTCCACAGAGAAAAGCCTTGGCTCACTCATCCTTTCCTCAAATCCAGGCGGCATCCTGGTAAACACCCTCTCTAAAGCTTCCACATCCTCCCTATAATGAGACGACCAGAACTGCACCCAATACGCCAAATATTATAAAGCTGCAGCATGATTTCCTTCCTCTTACACTCAATGAAGGGAAGCATTCCATACGGCTTCTTTACCATCTTATCCACTTGCATAGCCAATTATAAACCTGGACCCAAGAATCGCACTGAACCTCAGAGCTTTTTAGCAGTATACCTATAACTGTACACTTTCTCTTTCATTTGATCTCAAAAAGTGCAGCAACTCACAGTTGCCTAGTTTAAACTCGATTTGCCACTTCTCAGTCCAGATTTGCAACTGATCCATATCCGCTGTATTTTAATAGTCCTTTACACTATCCACAACTCCATCAATCTTAATGTCATTCACAGATTTGCTAATCCATCCATTTCGATAATATGGTTAAGAAGGCACATGGTTTACTGGCCTTCATTAGTCGGGGCAATAAGGTAATGTTAAACCACACAATACTTTGTTCTGGTCACCTCATTGTAGGAAGGGTGTGGAGAGGTCATAAAGGAGATTTACAGGTTGCTGCCTGGATTAGAGAGCATGTTGTATGAGGATAGGTTGAGAAAGCCAGAGCTTTTCTCTTTGGAGTTAAGGAGGATGAGAGGTGACTCAATAGAGGTGTGCAAGACAATAAGAGGCATTGATAGAGTGGACAGCCTGTGTCTTTTTCTCAGGATGACGGTGGCCAACACCAGAGGTGATTGGAAGTAAGTTAAGGGGTGATGTCAGAGGTATTTTTTTACAGCGAGTGGTTGGTGCCTGGAAAGCACTGTCAGGGATGCTGGTGGGGGCTGATAAATCAGGGACATTTAAGAGGCACTTACACAGGCACATACATGTAAAGAAAAAATGACAGCTATGGGCTGAGTGGGAGGGAAGGGTTAGGCTGATTCTGAAGAAGTTTATGTAGTGGGCCAAAATGCCCATACTGTGCTAAACTGTCCAAGGGCCTACGCTCTGTGTTATGTGGCTTGCTCAGTTAGTTCAATGGTGACTCCAGGGCATTGATGGATGGTGCCATTAAATATCAAGGGATTACTAACTCTTTCTCAATAGTGATGGCTGTGCCCAACACCCCCCCCCCACCTCCCCCACTTCACGTTAGCAGCATAAATGTTACTTATTAATTGACACCAGTGTTGATCAGGTGTTGCAAGCATGGACTTGCTACGGAGTTGTGAGCAGAATTGAACACACTGCAAACAAGATGGCTGAGCCTAGGACACTGCTGTGAAGACCCACTGCAATGATGTCTTAGAGATACCAGGCCACCACCAACAACAACCACCTTTCCTTGTGCAATGGAATGCATCAGCTATTGAATCCATCAGGGCTCACTGAATCCATATCTGGACAAATGCTGCCTTGACATCAAAGGCAGTTGCTCTTATCCAGTCTCCAGAGGTACTAATGAGACCTGGAGTTGGGGGGTCCTGGTGAAACTCGAATTGGACATGTGTATACAGGTTTCAGAGAACAACTGTCACTTGACAGAACTGATTTGGGCCAAACACAGGCAAATGGGATCTAACAAATTAACCTACCAATCATATGAAAGCAGAAAGGATTTAGTTTTGTTAAGCATGCTAGAACATAGAACAATGCACACTTAGAACAGGTCCTTCAACCCAAAATGTTCTGCCGAAGTAATTAAGCTAATGACTTCTAATTTGTCATATATATCCCTCCACTTTCTGAACAACCATGAGCCTACCAAAGAGCCTCTTAAATACTTCTACTGAAAGGCATACATAGAGTAGGTGTTGAGAGGATGTTTCCAATAGTGGGAGGGTGTCGGACTAGAGGGCAAACCTCAAAATTGAAAGACTTTCCTTCAGGGGAGAAATGAGGAGGGACTTATTTAGCCAGTGGGTGGTGAATCCGTGGAATTATTTACTACAGCTGCTATGGCAATAAATTCCAATGAGCCAAATTCCACTCGATGGGCCAAATAGCCTAATTCTGCGCCTATCTTTAATGCTCTCCAACACCTTCCATCCCCTTTGCTGCTGATTGATAATAGATTAATTGGGAAGTAATAACCCAGATCGGATGTGTGAACAGGTCATTCCTGAGCAATTTCTCACTGTGGATAGATGCCAGTGTTGTTACTGGCTTGAGGCATGGCTACTGGAGAATCTTCAATAGTACAGTCAGATACATATGTTTAACTTGGAAGCAATCATTGCCTTTGAGATTAAGCAAGGTACCAAAATAGCAGACAGGCTGTTTTTCAAAAGAAAATACATATACTGTATACATTCAATCAAAAGTAAGCCACCCACGGAAATCTCATCTAAATCTCACGGCTATATAACTATTACAACTCAGTGTGCATATTTGTCTCTCTAACTTTAAGCACCATGTGATACACTCAATGGTTAATGTAACAGATGGCTCTCCTGCCCTCTCTCTCCTGGATTTCCCCGCATGTTAATAATTGACAGTCTTCCCAATGTGGACCTTTGCACTGCTTAGTTCCGGGACTGCTTTGCTGCAGCCCTGTCTATTTTGAGCTCATTTAAAAGTATGGGAAAAGTTCTTGCCCAGAGGCCGGACGTACAGTGAACCCATGAAATGACTGCAGCCTCATGAGCAGGCTATTTACAGTGAAGGTAAGTTAGAGAGTCAAAGTTCGTATTATTACAACAATGAGATTCCTTTTCTTGCAGCCATTTACAGGAAAATAAAGAAATACAATAGAAATTACAAAAAAACTGTACAAAAGCAAAGATAGACAAACAATATGCAATAAGAACACAAACGGTGCAAATACAATAATAATGATGATAACAAATAGTAAATAAATAACAATAAGAATGAGTTGTAGGGTCCTTGAAAGTGAATCCATTATGTTGTGGAATCAGTTCAGAGTTGAGGTGAGTAAAGTAAGTTATTAACTGTTCCTGAATCTGGTGGTGTGGGACCAAAGGCCTCCTTCCCAAAGACAGAATGGCCTGGAAGGTGGAGGTCCTTAACGATGGGTGCTGCTTTCTTGTTGCAGTGCCCCATAGTGGGGAGGGCTTTCCCTATGATGGACTGGCCTGTGTCCACCACTTTCTGCATAGCTTTCCATTCCTGGGCATTGGTGTTTCCATTACCAGCCATGATGCAACCCGTTAGGATAAGCTCAAATGTGCATCTACAGAGCTTTGTCAAAATCAGAAACTTACAGAGTGGTACAGCAACTTATAGAGTGGTTCAGCCCACTTATCCATGCTGACCAAGGTGCTCACCAAACAGACTCTACAATTTGACTTTCTTATGCCCCAATTCCTTAGCCAGCAGTCCACGTCAGGACTTTGTACCTTCTTCAGCTCTATGTACATACACTACCTTGTAAACTTACCACCCAGGTAATAGGTTTCCATCATCACGATTTGTCTGGGGGGATATAATGTTATAGTCACAGGGTAATGCTGTGTGAAAACAGGCCCTTAAGCTAAATCAGAACCACAAGAGAATCCACAGCTGCTGGAAATCTTGAGCAACACACACAAAATGCTTGAGGAACTCAGCAGGCCAAGCAGCAGTTATGGAGGGAAATAAACAGTCAATGTTATGGACCAAGACCCTTCATCAAGATAGATCAGGTCTCGGCACAAAACGCTGAATGTTTATCTTGTGTCTATTGATCCAGATTTCTGGCATCTGCAGTCCTTCTTGTTTCAAGAGTTTTGCAATGCTCAGTCTCTTGGTGACAAGAGTTTTGGGGGAGGTTGTGCTGTCATTAAAGCCTCCTGGCCCAGGGGATAGTTCCAGTTCCTTCAGTCTAGCTTTCCATAGTTAGGTCTCACATATTAAAATGAAAGGAAAAGAAAAAGAACTAAATAGTCATTATGTGGCAGTCTATCAGAGACAGGAAAGGAGAGAAAGACAACAGTTCTCATTCTCCACTGTAGTTCCTAGAAAGAAAAAGCATGGAAGCAAGTCCTTTGGTCCACCCAATCCATGCTGAGCACCAAACTGATCCCCTTTTACTCTCCCCACATTCCCATCAACTCCACCAATCTTATCAATCCCTACACACCACCACAGGCAATGTATTGTGGCCAACTTATCTTGCAAACATTTGCCTGGCAGATATCCCTTGAATCTGAGACAGCCCCAGGGCAAGCCCAGGCCAAAGTAATGACTCTGCGGCATCACTAAATAATGAGCACAACCTCAAATTAAACATTCAAACCCACACTGACATTTAGGCTACATCCACACTAGACTGGATAATTTTGAAAACGCCGGTTTCACGTAAAAACGATAGGCAACAACACTATGCGTTTAAAAAAATCTCTGTCCACATTGAAATGGATATTTTGGCGAATCTCCTCCTACTGCGCATGCACAGGACACATCCACCGAAAACATGTTTGGTGTCGAATCTCGTCGTGAAAGATGGTGCGTGTTTGTTCAGTTACAGACTAGAAAAAATTAAACGATGGACAGCTGTTGGCTGTCACGCAGGAGGACTTAAAAGTTAATAAAAAATACTGGAGCATATGGAGGCAACCAACGGGGAGTTCACGGACTGTATGACCCAGCTGATGACGAACATTGAAAAACTAACTCTGTTGCATTAATAAAGCTCCTTGTTAAATGTGTAAAATATGTCTGCATCAGTGTTATCTTGTACTTCCATACGATGTTACATTAGGCCGTTACATATCTATTGTCAGAGAAGTACTTGCATAAATAGGTAAACCACCTTCATACAAGCAAGGGCAGAAAACAGGGCAAAGTGAGTATACTTATTTATTCAGTAAGTTATGGGTCAAAGTATTTGGTGAGTACATTTCTAACTCTTCTGGCTTCAGTCTCGTTGCTGTTTGTTCTGAAATTGTTAGGTTGCGTTCAAGAAAACAATGAAATGGCACGCTGCCATCTGACAGCGTTTTCAGATTTCTCCGGTTACCCCGTCCACACTGATCTGCCCGAACAGCGTTTTCAAAAATACACACCCTGGAAAGCGTTTATGAAAAGCTCTGGTTTCTGGGGACAAAAACACCATTTTAGTGTGGACGGAGGGGAAAAAGGAAGAGAAAAGCTTCAGTTACGTATTTATCCGGTGTAGTGTAGATGCAGCCTTAAGTTTCCCAAAGATAACAAGAGCTAATTGAGTATTAGTTTGATCCTTGTGGTCTCAGATGTACCATGGTTCTTACTGTTTCCCCAGCAGATGCCAACCTGGAAGATATTTTTTGCAAAATACTAGATTTTCTTCTGCTTTATGCACAAGAAAACTGATCTTTAATGAATAAAGTGGGCATAACTTTAAGTAGGCAGCCAGAGAACTTTATCCCAGGCGGAAATGGCTAAAACAAGGAGGCATAACTTTAACGTGATTTAGGAAGAAATTATAGAGGAGATATTTTTTTACACAGAGAGTGGTGAGTGCCTGGAACGCACTGACAGGGGTGGTGGTAGAGGCAGGGACATTTAAAAAACTCTCAGTTGGCTGATTATGATGAAAGAAAAATGGGAGGGTAAAGCTATATGGGAGGGTAGAGTTAGATTGATCTTGAAGTAGGTTAAAGGGTTGGTACAACATTGTGGGCTGAAGGGCCTGTACTATGTTCTATCTTCTAAATCCATTTTACAAAGTCCTTGGTAGTGTATCTTAAAATAGTATCCTGTGTAGATAAGAAGGCATATAGGGTATCTGTCTTCACTGGTCTTTTTTAAGGAACATGTGGATTGTCCCCAGAGTGGAGGAGACTGGAAGGGTTAAAAAATTACTACAGTCAAAGACAGCACGAACTGTCGCAGTCCCTTTCCCTGGATAGGGAAGTCTAAAACTAGAGGGCATAGGTTTAAAGTGAGGGGGAAAATTGACAAAGGAAATGAGGGGCAAGTTTTCACAGATGTTGGTGGGTATGTGCAATGATTTACCAAAAGAAACAGTAGAGATACCTGTTACAAGGTTTATAAGAAATTTAGATGAGTATGTAGACAGGAAAGCTACAGCACAATACAGGCCCTTCAGCCCACAAAGTTCTGTAGGATCTGTAGGAATACAGCCAAACAGACAAATGGTATTAGTTCAGATATGCAACTTGATCAGCACAGAGGGATCAAGGAAGAATTTTTTTTCAGAATTATAATCAGATTCAAAATTAGGTTTATAATCACTGTCATATGTCGTGAAATTTGTTGAAATGTGGCAGCTGTGCAATTCAATGCATAAAATTACTAAAATTACAACAAGAATATATAAAATTAAAGAAATAAATATCTTAAAAGAAAGGAAAATAGTGAGGTAGTGTTCATAGGTTCCTGGACCATTCAGAAGTCTGATGTCAGTGTAGCTAAAACCTACAGGACAGTTAAAATCTGGAATCTGGAACATACTACTTGAGTGTGTAATGGAGCAGGGACCCTCAATATATATACTCTCAGTGACAGCATTATTACATACTCCCTGTACTTAATAAAGTTGTCTGAATATATATTGGGCAAACACGAGGAAATCTGCAGATGCTGGAAATTCAAGCAAGTGTGTTGCCTGAATATATACTTGTGGTTTTCTGCTGCTGTAGCCCATCCACTTCAAGGTTCAACATATTGTGCATTCAGAGATCTTCTTCTGCACACCACTGTTATAATGCAGGGTTATTTGAGTTACTGTTGCCTTCCTGTCAGACTGAACCAGTCTAGCCATTTTCCTCTGACCTCTCTCATTAACGAGGTGTCCGTGTCCACTCACAAGGTGCTTTTGTTTCTTGCACTATTCTCTGTAAACTCTAAAGACTGCTGTGCGTGAAGATTCCAGGCGATCAGCAGTTTCTGAGATACCCAAACCACCCCATCTGGTACCAACAATAATTCCACAGTCAAAGTCACTTAGTTCACATTTCTTCCCCATTCTGATGCTTGGTCTGAACAACAAATGAACCTCTTGACCATGTCTGCATGCTTTTATGCATTGAGTTGCTGCCACAATTGGCTGATTAGATATTAGCAATAGCAAGCAGGTATACAGGCATATCTAATAAAGTAGCCACTGAGTGTAAGTATTTCTATGAGCATTAGAAACACCACAGGACAGAAGACAATGGCTGAGTGCTGGCATATACAATTTGTACAGATATGCAGCATTACTGCGTGGCCTGGGACCACAAGAACTGCAGTGAGTTGTGAATGCACCCCTCCCCTCCGTGGACTCTGTCTACACTTCAAACAGCTAACACAATCACTCTGGACCTTCTCTCTTCTCCTTCCCATCAGCAGAAGCTTGAGTAAGTTCATCAAGCACAGCAACAGCTCCTATCCCGTTGTTAGATTCTTGAACAGACATCTTATATGATAAACATCAACTCTTGATCTCACAGTTTACATTACCATGACCCTTGCAATTAATTTGTTCTGTGTAACTGTAACACGATATTCTGTTTTCTTTTTCCTTCTGTGCTACCTCGATGTACTTACATATGGAATCATCTGTCTGGACAGCATGCCTATAAGAGCTTTTCACTCCACCTCAGTACATGTCAGAGGCAGGATTTTTTACACAGAGAGCAGTGGGTGCATGGAACACACTGCCAGGGGTGCTGGTAGAGGCAGACACATTAAGATCAATTAAGTGATAATTAGATAGGTACATGGGTGAATGGGAAATGGTGGCTATGTGGGAGGAAAGGGTTAGATTGATCTTGAAGTAGGGTAAAAAGTTGGCACAACATCATGGGCCAAGGGCCTGCACTGTACTGTACTGTTCTATGTTCTAAATCCAGTTTAAAAGCCCTTGGATATGCATCTTAAAATAGCATCCTGTACAGATAAGAGTGCACACAGGATGCATGCCTTCATTGATCTTTTACATGCAGCAACTGCATCGCCTGAGGCTCTTTTTCCCCAGAGTGGTAGAGGCTGAAGGGTGATCTTACAGAGGTTTACAAATCCATGACAGTCAAAGACAGCACAAATGGTCGCAGATCATTTCTCAGAGTAGGCGAGTCTAGAGGGCAATAATAAATCAATTACCATTTAGGTACCTAATGGCCAGCATCGACATGCTAGTATGAAGGCCCTTTTTCTATGCAACAGGACTCAATGACTCTATATAACCTGGATGTGTTCTTGAAGAATCATTAACTACAGGTCTTGTACACTCAGCAACCACTTTACTTATACACCTGTTTGTTAATGCAGCTATCGAATCAGCCAATCATGGTAGCACAGGATTGGAGGATAGCCAATGTCGATCAGCAAATTTGCAGATGACACAAAGATTGGAGGTATAGTGGACAGTAAGGAAGACTATCAGAGCCTGCAGCAAGATCCGGGCCAGCTAGAAAAATGGACTGAAAAATAGCAGATAGAATTTAATGCAGACAAGTGTGAGGTTTTCACTTTGGTAGGACCAACTAGCAAATGGTAGGACACTGAGGTGTGCTGTAGGTCAAAGGGATCTGGGAATACAGGTCCATAATTCATGAAAGTGGTGTCACAGGTAGAGGTTCAGTTGTTGTTCAGACTAAACGTCAATGGGGAAAAAATGTGATTTCAGTGACTTGGGCTGTGGAATGGTTGTTGGCGCCAGATTGAGTATCTCAGAAACTGATGACCTCCTGGGGCCTTCACACGCAACAGTCTTGAAAGTTTACAGAGAATGTTGCAAAAAACAAAAAGCATCCTGTGGGTGAAACACCTTAATGAGAGAAGTCAGAGGAGAACTGCCAGACTGAGAGCAAGGTAACTCAAATATCCATGTGTTACAACAGCGGTGTGCAAAATATATCTCTGAATGCACAGCATGTCAAACCTTGAAATTGATGGGCTACAGCAGAAGACCATGAACATATACTCAGTGGCCACTTTATTAGGTGCAGGAGTTATCTAATAGAGTGGCTACTGAGTATACTTCTTGATGGATACGCAATTTGGAAGGGCTCACAGGACTGGATGACTTCATGACAAAAATATGTAATATGTGTGACTTACAACATGGAATTCTCTGCCCCCAGGTCTGAAACAGACAGATTTTTGCTCAATAAAATGACTGTAATCAGTAAGACTTAAAAGATTAAAGGCAGGAATGAGGTTGAACAGCTCAAAGGGTTGAACTTCCTTCGTCCATCCAGTCTGGATGCATATCGTATTGGTATGGCTACTTCTCTGCCTGTAACTGCAGAGAGTCGTGGTCACAACTCTACACATCACAGGAACCAGCCTCCCCTCCATGAACTCTCACTGCATCAGTAAAACAGCCGACATAATCAAAACCCCTACCCACTCTGGACATTCTCTCTTCTTCCCTGTTCCATGGGGCAGAAAATACAAAAGCTTGAATGCCTGAAAAAACATTCCAACAGGCTTAAGGACAGCTTCTACCCCACTGTTATCAGAATGGTCCTCTTGTACAATAAGATGAACACTTGACCTCACAATCCACCTCATTATGACCTTGCACCTCATAGTTTACCTACACTGCCCTTTCTCTGTAGCTGTTACACTTTAGTCTGCTATCTTTTTTACTGTGTTCTGCATCAGTGCTCTCTGTGTACTGATTCGATCTGAATGAACAGTACAATCTCACTGCACCTTGGAACATGCGAAAATAATAAACCAATTCTAATTCCAATCCCAACTAATGGGGAGGGAGAGAGGGATAAATGGAGAGTTATTATTGACCTGCTGGTTTTCACAGTGAGCAATGAATATTGTAACCACGCAATAGTCAATATGCTCACAGGTCCAACGTACTTTTAAGTCCGAGTCTGGCGCCAAGGTGCTAATCGAAATCAGCCAGGCGTTACTGGTACACTGGAGCTCCTTGAAGCCTTGAGTAATTTTTCTAAAGAGGAGTTAATCATTTATTTTGGATTAACCCTTCACACTCAAGGGTGAGCAATCACTAATGAGGCATTTGGTGGGAGGTGAACCTCTCCAGAATGGACAGGTAGGGTGAAGGAGGAGGTCTTTCAGATTCAGATTTAGTCATCATCAATAAATGTAATGATTGTCAACATTACACTGTATGTTCATTGAAACGTACGGTGAAATTCATCGTTTGCATTAACAATTGATGAATTGGGGCAGCTTGCAAGTGCTGCTACATATTCCAGCAGACAACATAGCACATCCACAATGCTCGGCAGAACAACAAAACAGAACAAAAGCAAAATTAGCCCCTTTCTCACACTCCCACTCACCCACCTCTCACACACATGCATACAGGACTCCAGCCCCAGGACACACATCCTCCAGTCCTCTAGTCCTTGGCTCCAAACTGGTCCCAGTACATTGATCAATCCTTTGATGTACAGAGGGATCTTGGGGTCCAGGAAGTGGCCATCCAAGTAACAGAGTGATAAAGAAAGAGTACTGTGTTCATTGGTCGGGACACTGAGCATGGGTCAGGCTGCACTTGGAGCATTGTGTGTAATTCTGCTCACTCTAGAGGAAGGAGGTAGAGGCTTTGGAGAAGATCCAAAAGAGGCTTACCAGGATGCAGCTTGGATTAGAGGATATGAGCTCAAAGGAGGCAATAGACAAGGTTTTCTCTGAAGTATTGGAGTGTGGGGGAGACCTGATAAACGTTTATTAAATTATGAGGCATCAATGTAGACATGTAAAAGCATGCATTTAAGATGAATGGAGTAAATTTAAGGTGATACATGGCACACAAAATTCTGGAAGAACTCAGTAGGTCAGGCAGCATCTATGGAGGGAAATAAACAGTTGACATTTTAAGCCAAGACCCTTCACCAGAACTCCAAATGAAAGGTCTCAGCCCAAAATATTCCCCCCACCCCCATAGACACTATCTCATCTGCTGAGTTTGTGTGTGCTGCTCAAAATTTCCAGCATCTGCGGAATCTTGTGTGTCTGAAGATATGCGTGAGGCAATTTCTTTTTATACTGAGAGTCGTGGGTGCCAGGAATGGACTGCCTGGAAGAGTGGTGGAAGCAAAAACAATAATGGTGTTTAAAAGGGTGTCAGACAGTTGCATGAATAAGCAGGGAATGGAGGGATATGGATCATGTATGGAACATACATGGTGGGAATAAAGGCTGTTCTGCGTTCTATGTAATCTCCCCATTGTGTCTCTATATTCCACTTATCTAGCCAGTAATATATAACTATGCAAGTGGACACTCACTGTATCGAAACCATTACCCTCCCCAGGAACCCCACTCCCTCTGTGCTATTCTAATTAATAGTGCAGAAAAAAATCTCCTCAACCCACCATATCCCACCACAGTGTTTTGCTGTGAGCTGGCAGTTTTCTGCCTAACAGGTCAGTGGAATAGAGATTTCTGCTAGAAATATTTTAGAGATTGACATCACGGAGACAGGCCCCTCCATTCCAACAAGCCCGTGCTGCCTAATTACACCCATGTGCCCATTTAAACTACCAACCTGTACACCCTTGGAATGTGGGAGGAAACCAGAGTGAATGATAAACCCACACAGTCATAGGCAGAACATACAAACTCCTTACAGGCAGCAGCAGGAATTGAACCCGGCTCACTGGCACTGTAATAGTTACGGTAACTGCCTTGCTACCATGCAGCCCTGATAGATTCACTGAGGAACTGGAAATATTACTTGAACAGGCCAGGAATGGAGGAGTAATTCAGTCACAACTGTGCAGTCCAAGCCTTGATATTACATCTTGGGATGGGTTACATGGGTTATTTGAACACCCAATTCCCTGAGTCTTTTCCTAAGTTTTACATGTTATGCCCACGGTTACACCCCAGAGAGTACAATCTCTAAAGTGGTGCCCCTACTCCACTACCCATTTCATTGAGATGGAAGTCACTTTGGTTACGTCGTTGCATATGGATATCTGGCGGGACTGACAAGGAGGTGTAACTAGCTTAGCATGTTACATGGCAAAGCGATACCCAAACTAACCAAAGGTGGTAGACTCAGCCATTTCCATCATGGGCACCAGACACCATCAAGGACATCTTCAAAAGCTGATGCCTCAAGAAGATGGCATCCGTCATCAATGACTCTACTGTCTAAGACATGCCCTCCTCTCATTGCTACCATCAGGAAGGAGGTACAGGAGCTTAAGACACACACTGAATGTTTCAGGAACAGCCTTTCTCCATCAGCAGATTTCCGAACACTACCTCACTATTTGCTCTTTATTAACACACAAAAAATGCTGGTGGAATGCAGCAGGCCAGGCAGCATCTATAGGAAGAAGCACTGTCGACATTTCAGGCTGAGACCCTTCGTCAGGACTAACTGAAAGGAAAGATAGTAAGAGATTTGAAAGTAGGAGGGGGAGGGGAAAATGCGAAATGATAGGAGACCGGAGGGGGTGGGGCGAAGCTGAGAGCTGGAAAGGTGATTGGCAAAAGTGATACAGAGCTGGAGGGAAAAGGATCAAGGGACGGGAGGCCTAGGGAGAAAGAAAGGGGGAGGGGAGCACCAGAGGGAGATGAAGAACAGGCAGAGTGATGGGCAGAGAGAGAGGGAAAAAAAGAGGAGGGGGGTAAAAAACTAAATACATCAGGGATGGGGTAAGAAGGGGAGGAGGGGCATTAACAGAAGTTAGAGAAGTCAATGTTCGTGCCATCAGGTTGGAGGCTACCCAGCCGGTATATAAGGTGTTGTTCCTCCAACCTGAGTGTGGCTTCATCTTGACAGTAGAGGAGGCCATGGATAGACATATCAGAATGGGAATGGGATGTGGAATTAAAATGTGTGGCCACTGAGAGATCCTGCTTTCTCTGGCGGACCGAGCGTAGGTGTTCAGCAAAACGGTCTCCCAGTCCGCATTGGGTCTCACCAATATATAAAATGCCACACCGGGAGCACCAGACGCAGTATACCACACCAGCCGACTCACAGGTGAAGTGTCGCCTCACCTGGAAGGACTGTCTGGGGCCCTGAACGGTGGTGAGGGAGGAAGTGTAAGGGCAGGTGTAGCACTTGTTCCGCTTACAAGGATGACTGCCAGGAGGGAGATTGGTGGGAAGGGATGGGGAGGACGAGTGGACAAGGGAGTCGTGTAGGGAGCGATCCCTGCGGAAAGCAGAAAGAGGGGGGAGGGAAAGATGTGCTTGGTAGTGGGATCCCCTTGGAGGTGGCGGAAGTTACGGAGAATTATACGTTGGACCCGGAGGCTGGTGGGGTGGTAGGCGGATGGGGTGAAGGCAGAAGTGCGGGAAATGGGAGCGATACGTTTGAGAGCAGAGTTGATGGTGGAAGAAAGGAAGCCCCTTTGCTTAAAACTATTTGCTCTGCTTTTGCACTAAGTATTATTATTTTTAATAGGTTCTTATTGTACTTGATCGTATTTTCACGTATTGCTCTGTACTTACAGAGCTAAACAACAAATTTCATGGTTTATGTTAGTGAGAATGGTTCTGAACTGCAGAGCTCCAGGGAGGAGGAGATAGATGCAGTACACACAAAGATCCAGAGTTTTCTTCACTGCTCTACAATCTCGTACACATCAGCAGTCTAGGATACAACAGTCTATGACACACAACAGTCTATGACACACAACTGAGAAGAATAAACAGCAGGCCAGTGAAGACCCATGCAGTAAGGATTTCTATTATCCTCACTGCATGGCAGATACATCAGGGACATTTAAAAAACTCTTAGAAGATTGGCACATGGGTGGTAGAAACAGTGAGGGCTACTTAGAAAAAAAGGCTTAGACTAATCTTAGAGAAGGTTACAACATCGTGAACCAAAAGGGAGGGCTGTACTGTGTTGTAGTGTTCTATATTCCACTCAGTATGCCCTTGGCCAACATCACCATCATGGCTCACCATGAGAGGGGAGCCATAGCTGGGGAAAACCCTACACTACTCCTAAAGCCCACCCAACACCAGCAACAGTCCAGCAAGAGAGCCACTCTTCTACTCCAGATGCACATATTTTAGATAACACACACAAAATGCTGGAGGAATTCAGCAGGTCAGGCAGCTTCTATTGAAAGGAATAAACAGTCCACGTTTCGGGCTGAGACTCTTCATCAAGACTGGAAAGGAAGAGGGAAGATGCCGGAATAAGAAGGTGAGGGGAGGAGAAGGAGTAAAAGGTAGGTGGTGATAGGTGAAGCCAAGTGGATGGGAGAGGGGGGATGAAGTGAGAAACTGGGGGGAGAAGGTAAAGTGCCGAGGAATGAATCTGATAGGAGAGGAGAGTAGGCCATAGGAGGAAGAGGAGGAGGAGGGGCGTTAAAGGGAGTTGATGGGCAGGTGAGGAGAGAGAAGAGAAGAGAGAGGAGGCAGAATGAGGAATAGAACAAGAAAAAAAATGGTGGGGTGGGAAATTACTGGAAGTTAGAGAAATTGATGTTCATGCCATCAGGTTGGAAGCTACCCAGAAAGAATATTAGGTGTTGCTCCTCCAAGCTGAGGGTGGTCTCATCGTTCCATATTCTAGGTCCTATCACCATATGTTCCCAGAGTCTAGGCCACACCTCCACTCTGAACCGATTCTACAACCTACAAGCCCACTTTCAAAGGCCCTTTACAACTCACCTTCTCAATATGTCACAGTATGTAGATAAGCCTACAAGAGGAGAGGCTGTACTTGATCTGGTATTGGGAAATGAACCTAGTCTGGTGTCAGATCTCTCAGTGGGAGAACATCTTGGAGTTAATGATCACAATTCTATCTTCTTTACCATAGCATAGCATTGGAGAGGGATAAGAACAGACAAATTAGGAAAGTGCTTAATTGGAGTAAGGGGAATGTGAGGCTATCAGGCAGGAACTTGGAAGCATAAATTGGAAAGAGATGTTCTCAGGGAAACATATGAAAGAAATGTGGCAAATGTTCAGGGGATATTTGTGTGGAGTTGTGCATAGGTACATTCCAATGAGACAGGGAAAGGATTGTAAGGTACAGGAACCATGGTGTACAAAGACTCTTGTAAATCTAGTCAAAAAGAAAAGAAGAGCTTATGAAAGGTTCAAAAAACTAGGTAATGATATTAAGGAAGAAGATGTTCTGGAGCTTTTGGAAATCATCAAGTTGGATAAGTCACCGGGACTGAACGAAATCTACCCTAGAAGATTGCTGAGCCTCTGCTGATGATATTTGCATCATCAATGGGGACAGGAGAGGTTCCAGAGGATTGGATAGTTGTGGATGTTGTTCCTTTATTCAAGAAAGGGAGTAGAGATAGCCCAGGAAATTATAGACCAGTGAGTCTTACTCCAGTAAGTTAATGGAGAAGATCCTGAGAGGTAGGATTTATGAACATTTGGAGAGGCATGATATGATTAGGAATAGTCAGCATGGTTTTGTCAAAAGCAGGTCGTGCCTTATGAGCCTGATGGAATTTTTTGAGGATGTGACTAAACACATTGATGAAGGTAGAACTGTGGATGTAGTTTATATGGATTTCAGCTAGGCTTTTGATAAGGTACCCCATGCAAGGCTTATCGAGAAAGTAAGGAGGCATGGGATCCAAGGGGACATTGCTTTGTGGATCCAGAACTGGATTACCCACAGAAGGCAAAGAGTAGTTGCAAACGGGTCATATTCTACATGGAGGTTGGTCACCAATGGTGTGCCTCAGGGATCTGTTCTGGGACCCCTACTCTTCGTGATTTTTATAAATGACCTGGATGAGGAAGTGGAGGGATGAGTTAGTAAATTTGCTGATGACACAAAGGTTGGGTGTGTTGTGGATAGTGTGGAGGGCTGTCAGAGTTTACAATAGGGTATTGATAGGATGCAAAACTGGGCTGAGAAGTGGCAGATGGAGTTCAACCCAGATATGATGACAGAATATAGTATTAATGGTAAGACTCTTGGCAGTGTGGAGGATCAGAGGTTATCTTGGGTCCGAGTCCATAAGACACTCAAAGCTGCTATGCAGGTTGACTCTGTGGTCAAGAAGTCATACAGTGCATTGGTCTTCATCAATCATGGCATTGAGTTTAAGAGCGGAGAGTAATGTTGCAGCTATATAGGACCCTGGTCAGATCCCACTTGGAGTACTGTGCTCAGTTCTGGTTGCCTCACTACAGGAAGGATGTGGAAACCAGAGAAAGGGTGCAGAGGAGATTTACAACGATGTTGCCTGGATTGGGGAGCATGTCTTATGAGAATAGGTTGAGTGAACTCGGCCTTTTCTCCTTGGAGCGACAGAGAATGAGAGGTGATCTAATAGAGGTGTACAAGCTGATGAGAGGCATTAA
Organism: Hemitrygon akajei; assembly: GCF_048418815.1. Taxonomy (NCBI): domain Eukaryota; kingdom Metazoa; phylum Chordata; class Chondrichthyes; order Myliobatiformes; family Dasyatidae; genus Hemitrygon; species Hemitrygon akajei. The sequence continues at coordinate 98,087,730 of NC_133128.1, read as the reverse complement.
TCATGTGAATAGTCAGAGGCTTTTTCCCAGGGTTGAATGGCTAGCACGAGAGGACAAAGTTTTAAGGTGCTTGGAAGCAGGTACAGAGGAGATGTCAGGGCTAAACTTTTTACACAGAGGGTGGTGAGTGCGTGAAATGGGCTGCTGGTGATGGTGGTGGAGGCGGAAACGATAGGGTCTTTTAAGAGACTCCTGGATAGGTACATAGAGCTTGGAAAAATAGAGGGCTATGGGTATCCCTAGGTAATTTTTAAGGTAAAGATACGTTCGGCACAGCTTGGTGGGCCGAAGGGCTTGTGTTGTGCTGTAGGTTTTCTATATTTCTATATTGTTCTTTTATTTGCATGGCTTGTCAGCCACATTGGTTGTTTGTCAGTCTTTGCGTATAGTTTTTTCATAAAATTATATTGCATTTCTCTATTTTTCCTGAAAGGAAAATGAATCTCAAGATAGTATATGACAACATATCATATATGTATTTTTATAATGAATTTACTTTGAACTTCGGACACAGCAAAAAAAAACACAAGGTTTTCAGTTAGCTGACCACCAGGGTCCAGTTACAGCCTAAACAGTAACACACGCCTGCTGGAGGAACTCAGCAGATCAGACAGCATCCACAGACAGGAAGAAACGGTTAATGTTTCTGGCCGAGCCCTTTCATCAGGACTTGCTGTACTGCTGAGTTCCTCCAGTGTTTTTGTGTGTTACTCAGGAGTTCCAGCATCTGCAAAATCTCCTTTGTTTATGACAGCCTAAACAGTCTGCTGGCTATAGCACAAGGTAACGTAGTGGCTAATGGTCTTCGACTGAGATGGTGAAAAAAATAACACTTTGCGTGAAGTTCATTACATTTCACACTCAGGGTGTCAAACCAACAGAACAGGGAATGGAACATCAGTTTCTGTGCATACAATCAATATAGTATATAACCTCACCATGGGTGCCCCCAGGGCTGTGTATTGAGCCCATTGCTCTACATTCACACCTGACTGCACGGCCAAACACTTGAGCAATCACATCATCAAGTTTACCGATGACACAAGAGTGATGGGGCTCACCACCAACAATGATGAGACAAATTACAAAAAGGAGGTAGAAGAGCTCGACCCCTAGTGCCAGGCAAATAACCTCTTCTTCAATGTCAACAAGACACAGGAGATGATTATCAACTTCAGGAGAACCCGCACCACTCACACACTCCACCCCTCTTTACATTGCTGGCACAGATGTAGAACCTGCGAGCAGTTTTCAAACTCCTGGGAGTACACACTGCATCTGGTGACGTATATGTGTACTTTGATAATAAATTATTTTGAATTTTGAACTTAGTGATAAACCATATAGATACCATTCCATTTCACAAAAAGCTCGAGTTACATTCTAGCCAAAACATGCTCTCACTCACCAACAATCAGCTCACTGTCACTCACCGCCATGATCACTCATCTCCTAACACGTCACAGCCTTGGTCCAAACACAGACAGCAGGGCAGCAGAGCCTCGTCCGTACAGTCGATACAGCATCAGCTTCGTAATCTAAAGGTTGTGAGTTTGTGCCTCACATAGGGCCCTTGTTTCTATGGGGTGACATGGTTAGTGTAATGTTAATACAGTGCCTGGATCACCAATCAGGCTTCAATCCCACCGCTCCCTGTAAGGAGTTGCTACGTTTCCTCCAGGTGCTCCAGTTTCCTCCCACATGCCAAAAGACAAACAGTGCAGTTAAGAGTGTGGGCATGCTCTGTTACCACTGGAAGTGTGGCGACACTTGTGGGCTGCCCCCAGCACAATCCTTGCTGATTTGATTCGACAGAAATGATTCATTTCACTGTATGTTTCCAAGTTTCAAATAAAGCGAATCTCTTGGAAGTATGGGCCTTCGTCCCCTTTCCTGGTGAAGGGCCTCAGCCCTAAACATCGACTCTGCATCCCTCTCCATGGATGCTACCTGATCTGCTGAATTCCTCCAGCATTCAGTGTGTGTTACTCTGGATTTCCAGCATCTTCAGAAACTCTTGTGTGTAAACCTTATCCCTCTTTCCTTAAGAATTGCAGGAGTGCCTTCCTACGCGGCACCGACAAGAGGAGACATGGACTGTCCTTGGCAACACCTGACTGAACAGGCTTGATAAAACTGAAGTCAGCGGCCATCAAGGAAAAGGTTCTCCAATGTTTGGTGCCATAGCTTGCCAGCAGGGCAATCAGTCATGGTTTTAGAGTCAAACATGCCAGTACCATGACATCACTTCTTGGCTGTGTCGAATGATCTTCAGCCGCCTTGTTGACAACCCTCCATTTTAAGATCAGATGATGTGATATTCGTGATAATTGTACAACATTTAATTCACTTGTATTTCCTCAGCTCTATCCGAAAGTGATGATCTCCTGCCGAGAAATACAAAAGATCTACCATTAATCTTCATCTAATGAGGAAATTAAAAGTGCAGTCAGTGGTAAAGATGTGTTGTGGGGCACCCAGTTCCCGAGTCTAAGTCTGCAGCTGTTCAGGTTACAGATACTCATCCAAAATATGGTGAGAGTTACATTCTCCAAACCCTTTCATGTAGTACATTCCCGATCCTGCCATGGTCTGGGCGACGACACTTCCAAAAAACCCTCTCGTCTTTTCCACCAGTTCCTTTAAATCAATGCCCTATCTGCAAAATAAATTCAGACCTAATTTCCAAGCTTCTGCTGGGCCTGGCCTGAAAAAGAGTATAGAAATAGACAAAGAATAGGAAGCTTTATACACAATAACTGGTTTGCAGTCTAACCACTCTGAGATACACCTGAATGGAGAGATTTAACAAGTAGTGTAAAAATGTTTCTCCAGTGCAATAAATGAATGGATATTGACTTAGTATTAAGAGTAGGCCATTTAAAATAGAGGTGAACAACAATTTCTTCCTCATATGGGTGAGTATCTTTGGAACTCACTACCCCAAAGCACTATGAAAGCAGAATCATTCTGTTCAAGATCGAAGCATCAGACATCAGAACCACAAGGGAATAGATTGGAAAGTACGTTTAGAAACAGTTTCTTCCCCTCAGCCATCAGATTTCTGAACAGTCTATGAACTCATCAACACTACCTCATTATTTTACTCTCTTTTGTTAATATATATTTCCCATTACCCTTCAACCACCAGGCTCCTGAACCAGCATGGATAACTTCACTCATCTCAATACTGAACTGATTCCACAACCTATGGACTCACTTTCAAGGCCTCTACAACTCATGTTCTTGGTATAACTTTACTATTTTTTTATTTGCACATTTTGTCTTATTTTGTATATTGGTTGTCAGACTTTGTGAGTAGTTTTCCACTGATTGCGCTATATTTCTTTGGTGTACTGTGAATGCCTGCAAGAAAATGAATCTCAGGGTAGTCTATGGAGACATAAGTAATTTGATAATAAATTTAATTTGAACATTGAACTATTGTAACTTATAGTAATTCTTTATGTATGGCTCTGTGTTGCTGCAGTCTGTGGTAAAGTTGGGATGTAGGGATGTTGGTGCCGTATATCCCAGCTCCACCACTCACTGCACTTTCGATGTCCTTAATGGAAAACAACAAATTTCAAGAATCAGGGATCATCTTTATTCACTATCTACATTTACATGTATTAGGAATTTGATGTGGTGTGTTGGTCAGGGCACGACATGCAGCAAAGAACAACATTATTCAACAATTATAAAGAATAAAGGATTATAGAACAAACACGAGGAAATCTGCAGATGCTGGAAATTCAAACAACACACACAAAATGCTGGTGGAACACAGCAGGACAGGCAGCATCTATAAGGAGAAGCACTGTCTACGTTTCGGGCCGAGACCCTTCATCAGGTCCTGATGAAGGGTCTTGGCCTGAAACGTAGACAGTACTTCTCCTTAAGGATTATAGAAACATAGAAAACCTACAACACAATAAGGGCCCTTTGGCCCACAAAGTTGTGCCGAACATGTGCTTACCTTAGAAGTTACTAGGCTTACCCATAGCCCTCTTATTTTTCTAAGCTCCATGTACCTATCCAAAAGTCTCTCAAAAGACCCTATCATATCTGCCTCCACCACCCTTGCCGGCAGTCCATTCCATGCACTCACTACTCTCTATGTAAAAAACTTACCCCTGACATCTCCTCTGTGCCTACTCACAAAAAACTAGTTAACTTTTTGTTAACTCTAAGTTATATAGAGGTTAAAGTACAGATATGGAATAAAATGTGCATAAATACCAGCGTGTATTTATAATAAACAGCTTTATAAAAAGTGTGTGTAGTACAGTGACTGAGGTAGTTGATAGAGAGGGTTTGGGAGAACTAACTACAAGGGATCAGAAGGGAGCTCTTCACAACATATGTCAGCAATAACAAATGTAATTCTCATTCTGATTCCAAATATGAGAGCAGGTTCCAAGAGTTATCAGTTACTATTTCTTAAATTCATACTTTCTTAGTGAGATTTACCCTTAAATTTAACTGTGCTTTTCACCATAAGACCATAAGACATGGGAATGGAATTAAGCCATTGAATCTGCTCCACCATTCCATCATGGCTGATTTACTTTCTCTCTCAACCCATTCTCCTGCCTTTTTTCCTGTAACCTTTGACACCCCTACTAATCAAGAACTTATCAAACTCTGCTTTAAATATACTCAATAACTTGGCTTTCACAGCCATCTGTCACAATGAATTCCATAAATTCACTACCCTCTGGCTAAGGGAATGCCTCCTCACCTCTGTCCTAAAGAGACCCTCTTCTATTCTGAGGCTGTGCTTTCTGGTCATAGACTCCACCACTATTGTAAACATCCTTCCAAGTCCACTCTACCTAACCCTTTTAACATTGGATAGTTTCAATGAGATCTTCCCCCACCCCTCCATGGTTCATCTCCTCTCCATCTCTGCAGACATTCCCAGCTCTAATCAAGGATCTTCAACCTGAAATATTTAACTGCTTCTCTATCCATGCAGTTAGTGCAATGTTATCTCTGCCTGATCTTCAGAGTTTGCAGTTCATTAACCGCCACTCTCTGTAAGGAGTTTGTACATTCCCCCTGTGACTGTGTGGGTTTCCTCCATGTGCTCCATCTTCCTCCGAAAGACGTACCGGTTAGTAAGCCAATTGGTCATTGTAAATTGTCCTGTCATCAGGCTAGGGTAGTAGCAGGGCTACTGGGCGGCACAGCTGGTTGTGCTACAAGGGCCTGTTCTGCACAGTATCTCTAAATAACTAAAAATGCTACCTGAGTGATCCAGCATTTTCTATTTTGATGTTTTACAATGTCCCTCCCCCTTCCCCCTCCCACCATCCTATTCCCACCTGGTGAGTTCCAAAATGCTCACGATCTCCTGACTGGACTGGACTTTCTGGTGACCTCTACTTTAGAGGGTCACTTCTGTACCTGTTTCTGTGTCCTTACATATTACTGTTTAATTACCAATCCACCTAAATTTTTAAATAATTTCTACAGAATACAAAAGAAAGTTTGAAGAAACATTAAGACAGTATGATCATTTTGTAACTTAATGATTCCTCCTAAAGTAACTCATTTTCACAGACTGTGCTGTTTGAGCCTAGGTGTAATGTGGATTGGGGGGTGCGTGGTAGGGGAAGGAATCAGGGCAAGGATATGAAATTTCTGCCCCCGCCCCACTCTCTACGCCACCCACTGGTTAGGTTCCTATTGTTTTGTAATTTCAGTTGTCGAACCATACTGGAAAGGCAGCCTAGAAATATCAAGTAATCATCTACAGGCATGGAGCCTGGAGAAGGGAAGAGCTGTAAATTCCTTCCTTTGAGTAAAATGTTTAGAGAGAGTGGCAGTAAACAGGCTGACAGATCCCAGACCATGGAACAGGAGCACAGAGATATTACTTACAAAGTGTCTGCTTGATTTGTATTTGTTTAAGATTTGCCTCAACCTTCCCATTGATTATGTTCGAGAGCTGGACGTTCATTCTCCAAGCTCTCAGCTTTCATACGCTCCACTTCCAAAAATACAACAGCACAGCAGGAGCTATATTTCATTAGAAGTTTGAGGAGATTTATTATGTCACCAAAGACACAAACAAATTTCTACAGATATACTATGGAAAGCATTCTGACTGGTTGCATCATCATCTGATGTGGAGGCTTCAATGCAAAGTATCACAAAATGCTGTAGGGGGTTGTAAACTCAGCCAGTTCCATCATGGACACCATCGAGGACACCTTCAAAAGGCAATTTCTCAAAAGGGCAATATCCATCATTAAGGCCTCTCACCATTCAGTATCTGCTCTCTTCTCATTACTACTATCAGGGAGCAGGTACAGGAGTGTGAACATTTTCGAGGTTCAGAAACAATTATTACCCCTCAACCATCAGGGTCTTGAATGAGAGGGGATAACTTCAGTCAACTCCACTCACCCTATCACTGAACTATTCTCACAACCTATTGGCTCACCTTAAAGGACTCTTCAGCTCATGTTCTTCATATTCATTGCTCTAGTGTTTATTTCAGAACATAGAACATAGAAATCTACAGCACATTACATAATGTTGTGCCGGTAACCTACTCTAGAAACTGCTTAGAATTTCCCTACCGCATAGCTCTCTATTTTTCTAAGCTCCACGTACCTAAGTCTCTTAAAAGACCCTATTGTTTCCGACTCTACCACCATCACTGGCAGTGCATTCCACACACCCACCCCTCTGTGTGAAAAACTTACCTCTGACATCCCCCTTGTACCTAGTTCCAATGCCCCCTCGTGTTAGCCATCTCAGTCCTGGGAAAAAAACTCTGGCTATCCACACGATCAATGTCTCTATTCACTTATACACCTCTATCAGGTCATCATCTCATTAGTAAACTTGCTAACCCACCCTTCTACTTCCTCATCCAGGTCATTTATAAAAATCACAAAGTGGACGGATCCCAGAACAGATCCCTGAGGCACTGGTCACCGTGCTCCATGCAGAATACGAACCATCTACAACCACCCTTTGCCTTCTGTGGGCAAGCCAATTCTGGATCCATAAAGCTAGATCCCCTTGGATCCCATGCCTCCTTACTTTCTGAATGAGCCCTGCATGAAGAACTTTATTAAATGCCTTACTGAAATCCATATACACTACATCCACTGCTCTACCTTCATCAATGTGTTTTGTTACATCCTCAAAGAATTCAATCAGGCTTCTAAGGCACGACCTGCCCTTGACAAAGCCATGCTGACAATTCCTGATCAGATTATGTCTCTCCAAATGTTCATAAATCCTGCCTCTCAGGATCTTCGCCAACAACTCACCCACTACTGAACTAAGACTCACTGTTACATAATTTGTTGGGTTATCTTTACTCCCTTTCTTGAACAAGAGAACAACATTTGCAATCCCCCAATCCTCTGGTACTTCTCCCGTTCCCACTGATGATGCAAAGATCATCGCCAGATGCTCAGCAATCTCCTTCCTTGCTTCCCACAGCAGCCTGGTCTATATCTCGTCTGAACCCAGCGACTTATCTAACTTCATGCTTTCAAAAGCTCCAGCACATCGTCTTCCTTAATGTCTATGTGCTCAGACATTTCAGTCCACTGTAAGTCATCCCCACGATTGCCGAGGTCCTTTCCCCGGTGAATTATTATTATTGTTTCTTTTTTCTCTTTTTTTTGTATTTGCCCAGTTTGTTGTATTTTTGAACATCAGTTGTTTGTCTGTCCTGTTGGGTGCAATTTTTCACTGATTCTATTGTGATTGTTGTACTTATTGTGAATGCCCGCAAGAAAATAAAGCTCAGGGCATATATGTCCTTTGATAATAAATTTACTTTGAACTTTTAGGAATAGCTACTTCCCCTCCACCATCAGATTTCTGATTGGTCCATTAACCCCCAGGAACACAACCTTTCCTTTTGTACTACTTAATTATTTTTTATATGTTTTATTGAAAGTTATAGTCAGTTGTTTAAGTATTGCACAGTACTGGTTTTTTAAGGTTGTTATAGCTGGGGCTGATAGTGGGAATAAGCTCCCACTACCTTTTAAATGCTCCCATTGGTGTGTGCCTCAAATAGCTTCTGACAACCAAGCCAGTTCCTGGCCTTCATGTGTGGCTTAGATTCTAAGTCTGGCGGAACTGTTTCTACTGACAGGAAAAGGGGCGAAGGCAGGTTACTGGCACCTTAAAACCAGTTGCTTCAGGCGAATAGGGGTCACCAACCATGACTGGCAGCTCATCAAGGAGAAGAAAAACTCTGATCTCAAACCTCCGCTGCCTTGCAGCTACACCCACTCACGGGGAAGGCTTCGGGAGTAAACCCTGTGGAAGAATCCGGAGCTGGCATCTTTAAGGCAGTCCTAAGTTGAGTTCAACACTGACTGGCAACTCCTGCAATGCTGCTGGTACCAAACTGTATCAGTCTCTGCCGTTCCTTTGGATTCATCAGATGAGTGGAGGTGGGAGCTTGCTACATGGGCAACAGTTTGTTCTCCATATCGTACTGCCCGGGCTTGCATATCATACTGACAGGTGGGAAGCAACATCCCCGACCAACAGAGGGCATCCTCATTGCACTGAATTGGTGTCAACAAATTTCACAACCTAGGTCAGTGATAATAAATCTGACTCACTCATTGAGGAGCTTTCAAAAGTACAGGCCATAAATTTAAGGTAGTGACCAACAAATCCCATTTCAGGCATGGTTAGAGTGTAGAACTTGCTAACACAGGTTGAGCGAATAGAAATGATATGCTTACCAGAATTAGAAAGTGCTGGAAATACTCAGCAGCTTAAACAACATCTATAGAAAGTGTGACAGCTTGAAGACCCTTTGTCCGATCAGACGTGTTAACAGTTTCTCCTTTCAGAGAAGCTCTCTGACTTGCTGAGCTGTTTGAATAATTTTGGTTCTTAGTTCAGATTTCCAGCATCTGCAATGTTTTTGTCTTTTATATTTAAGGGGAAAGTGATAAGAAGATATGAACAAAACAAACAGGGGCAGGCACAAGAGATGCTGAAAATTTTAAGTAAGACACAAAAGATTCTGGAGAAACTCAACAGGTCAGCCACCATCCATGGAGGGAAATGAACAGAGAAATTTCAGGGCCTTCATCAGGATATGGGAGCAGCAAACTGCCAAACAACATTCCTTCGAATGAAGGTGCACAACTCAACATGTATAACTCACACAAAACAAATAAAGAAACGTAACCACAAATAAATTAACAATAAAATATATTCTAGAAGAATGACATTTAGCATAAGGTGCATTAACAACATAAGTTAAAAAGTAAACAGTATAACATTATCGGCACTTCATAAATGATGAGAACTGGGTGGTGTCAGGGAGTCTCACAGCCTGGGGGAAGAGGTTGTTTCCCATCCTAACAGTCCTTGACCTAATGCTACAGTAACTCTGGCTGATGGTGGAGGGTCAATGAGATTATGGGACTTACGGGAGGGATTCTTGACAATTCACAGACAGCACCCTTGTTAAATATCTCAGATACTGTACTCTCATGGCTGCATGACCAGATTCTGCTCCAACGCCATCTGCAAGTTTGCAAATAGTATCACTACGGTGGGTCGTACCTTAAATAGCGATGAGTCAGAGTATAGGTTGTTATAGCCGAGGATGGTAGTGGGGAATAACTACTAAATTCTCCCAATGGTGAGCTTGGTACATGGGCAACGGCTTGCTCTCCATATCGTACTGCCTAGGCTTGCATATCTAGACAGCTAGGACGCAAAATCCATGGTCAACCCCGACCGACGGAGACCTCTGCAGCAGCTTAGGAAGGAAGTAAAGAACTTAGGGACATGGTGTCATGACAACAACCTTTACCTCAATGTCAACAAGGAGCTGGTCATTGACTCCAGAAGATGGAAGGTGCACACGCTCCTGTCTATATCAGCAGTGCTGAGGTTGAGAGGGTGAAAGCTTCAAGGTGTTAGAGGTAAACATCCATAATAGGCTATCCTGATCCAATCATGTTGATGACATGGCCAAGAAAGATCACCAATGTCTCTACTTCCTCAGGAACATAAAACATAGAAAATATACAGCATATTACAGGCCCTTCGCCCCACAATGTTGTGTCGACCATGTAACCTACTCTAGAAACTGCCTAGAATTTTCCTACCGCATAGCCCTCTATTTTTCTAGTCTCCATGTACTTTTCTAAGAGTCTCTTAAAAGACGCTATTGTATCCGCCTCCACCACTATTGTTGGCAGTGCATTCCATGCACCCACCGTTCTCTGTATGAAAAACTTACCCCTGACATCCTCCTTCCAAGCACCTTAAAACTATGCCTCCTCATGTTAACCACTTCAGCCCTGGGAAAAAGCCTCTGACTGTCCACACGATCAATGCCTCTCATCATCTTATACACCTCTAACAGGTCACCTCTCAACCCCTCGCTCCAAGGAGAAAAGGCCAAGTTCACTCAGTCTATTCTCATAAGGCATGCTCTCCAATCCAGACAACATCCTTGGCATGTTCCTGTCAACCCTTACCAATGTTTATTGATGTACCAAAGAAAGCATTCTATTTGGATGCATCACAGTTGGTACAAAGCTGCTCTGCAAGTAACAACAAGAAAATGCAGAGAGTTGTGCACAGCATGGAAAGCAGGTTCAAAGGAAGACAACTAAAAAACCCATAAAGGAGGGTAAAGGTTAAATATGAAGGTAAGTAGCCAATAATATAAAGGAAAATAACAGCTTTTTCTTAGATACATAGAGTAAAAGAGAGGTGAGAGTAGATATCGTACCACTTGAAAATGACACTGGAGAGGTAGTAACAGGGGACAAAGAAATCGGTGGATGAATTGAATAAGTATTTTGTATCAGTCTTCACTGTAGAAGACACTAGCAGTGTGCTAGAAGTTTGAGAGTGTCAATTGCTATTACAAAAAAGAAGATATTGGGAAGCTGAAGGGTCTGACGATAGTCACGTAAACCAGATGGACTACACCCCAGAGTTCTGAAAGAGGTGGCTGAAGAGATTGTGGAGGCATTAGTAGTGATCTTTCAAGAATCACTAGATTCTGGTATGGTTCCAGAGGACTAGAATATTACAAATGTCACTCCACACTTCAGCAAAGGAGGGAGGCAGAATAAAGGAAATTATTGGCCAATTGGTGGCTGGGAAGATGTTGGAGTCAACTGTTCAGGAATTGTTTTTGGGGTACTTGGAGGCACATGATAAAAGAGGACAAAGTCAGCATGGTTTCCTTATGGGAAAATCTTGCCTGACATATCTGTTGGAATTCTTTGAAGAAATAACAAGTAGGATAGACAAAGAAGAATTGATGGATGTTGTGTTCTTTTCTTATTTTCCGAAGGCCTTTGACAAAGTGCTGCACGTGAGGCTGCTTAACAAGAACCCATGATATTACAGAGAAAGGTACTAGCATGGAGAGAAGATTGTCTGATTGGCAAGAGACCACAGTGAGAATAAAAGCCTTTTCTGGTTGGCTGCTAGTGACTAGTGGTGTTCTGCAGGGATCATTGATGGGACTGCTTCTCTTAATGTTATATGTCAATAAGTCTGCAGATGATATGAAGATAGGAGGAGGGGCAGGTAGTGTTAAGGAAGCAGGAAGGATACAGGAGAGCTCAATCAGACAGATTAGGAGAATGGACAAAGAAGTGGCAGATGGAATACAGCACCGGGAACTGTATAGTCATGCACTTCGGTAAAAGGAACAAAGCATAGACTATTTTCTAAACAGAAAGAAAATTCAAAAATCCAAACTACAAAGGAATCCTCATGCAGGATTCCCTAAAGATTAACTTGCAGGTTGAGTTGGTGGTGAGGAAGACAAATGCAATGTTAGCACTCATTTTGACAGGACTAGAGTATAAAAACAAGGATGTAATGTTGATGTTTTATAAAGCACTGGTGAGGCTTCACTTGGAGTACTGTGAGCAGTTTTAGGCTGCTTATCTAAGAAAGGATGTGCTGACACAGACAGGGTTCAGAGGAGGTTCATGAGAAAGATTCCAGGAATGAAAGGCTTATCGTATGAGGAACATTTGAATGCTCTGGGCCTGTACTCGCTGGAATTTAAAAGAATGAGAGGGGATGTCATTGAAACCTATCAAATGTTGAAAAGCTTAGATAGAGTGGATGTGCAGAGAAGAATTGCTGTAGTGGGGGAGTCTTGGACCAGAGGGTCCAGCTTCAGAATAGAACATATAGAACAAGAGATGAGGAGGAATTTCTTTAGCCAGAGGTGGTGAATTTGTGGAATTTGTTGCCTCCTGTGGCAGGGGAAGCCAGGCCATTGTGAGTATTTAAGGCAGAGTTTGAAAGGTTCTCAATTAGTCAAGGTGTGAAAGGTTACGGGGAGAAGGCAGCAGAATAGGGTTGAGAGGAAAAATAATCAGCCATGATGAAATGGCAGAGCAGACTTGATAGGCTGAATGGTCCAATTCTGCTCCTCGCTCTTATGGTCTTATGATTCTGTCTATAGTTCTTGCTGCCTCTGTAAAGCAATCAGCCTGCCTAATCAAAGATGCCACTCGCCCAGACATTCTCTTTTCTTCCCTCTCCTAATGGGCAGAAGATACAAAACCCTGAAAACATGTACCATCTGGCTTAAGGGCAGCTTCTATCCAAGCATTATCAGACTCTTGAATGGACCTCTTAAACGATAAGATGGACTCTTGGCCTCACAATCTATCCTGTTATGATCTTGTACTTTATCGTTTACCTGCAATGCACTTTTAGCTTTTAAACTTTATTCTGCATTGTTAATGTTTTACCTTATTCTAGCTCAATGCACTGTGTAATGATTTGATCTGTGTGAACAAGACAAACTTTTTATTGTATCTTGGCACATGTGACAATAATAAACAAATTTCCATACCACTACCAAAACTTGCCACAGAACTGGAGTTGTTCAAAATCCTTCAGGGGTTTGCTGGAGTTAATAAAGAAGCAGTTGGTTCAGTCATCCAAAGAAACTAATGTCAGGTGATGGCAAATGAATGTAATGACTGCCGTGATCTGAAACCTGTTCCCCGAAAGGATAGCAGAAGGATTCCCGAGGAAATTGGATAAACACTTGAAAGTAAATTTTTTCTGCAAGACTGTGGGAAAAGAGCAGAGGAGTGCGAATAAGTCTGCCAAGTGGAGTTGGATGTAATGACCCTCCAGTGCACAGGGACCTAAACATTATCTTTAGGAGGGAGCTATTTCCTTGACAGAGAAGTTAATATCCAGATTGCTTAGACTTGAAATAGCTTGTAAATGAACACGTAGGAAATTAGAAACTTTTGCTGCAGAGGATACCGCTGCTCTGGAACACAGGAGGGAGTAACAGCAGAAACTCAGGTCAGTTTTCCTACCTGAATTGCTGGAGGAGCACAGTCCAGGGCAAGACAGGTTCGAACAGCTCACCACATACATACTATGACACAGGAGGAGGCTATTAGGCAATCAGGTCACAGAGAATCATATAGCATGGAAAAAGGACCTTCTGTCCACTCGGTCCATACTAACCAGCATGTACCCAATTAGACGAATTCCCTACATTCCCACCAACTCCATAAGACAAAGGAGCAGTATTATGCCATTTGTCCCATTGAGTTGCTCTGCCGTTCAATGATGGATAATTTATTATCCCTCTCAACACCATTCTCCTACCTTCTCCTCATAACTATTGACGCCATTACAAATCAACCTCCGTTTTAAATAATCCCAATTAAATCTATCATTCTTATGTGATAACAGCAGTTAACATAATAATCTGTTGGTGAGGGCACATTTAGAATACTGCGTGCAGTTCTGATTACGTAACTAAGATATCAATAAGATCGAAAGAGTGCAGAGAAAATTTACCAGGATATTACTGGGTTTTGAGGACCTGAGATACAGGAAAAGAATGAATAGGTTAGGACTTTATTCCTTACAGTGTAGGAGAATGAGGGGAGATTTGATAGATATGAGGGGTATAGATAGGGTAAATGCAAGCAGACTTTTTCCACTGAGGTTTGAAGAGACTAGAACTGGAGGTGAAATGTTTAAATGGAACATGAGGGGGAACATCCAGGCCCAGATGGGGTCTCCCCCTCCTGTCTACGAGCCTGTGCTGATCAGCTGGCTCTCATCTTCACTCAGCTCTTTAACAGATCTCTGGAGCTGAGTGAGGTTCCGACTTGCTTCAAGCGCTCTACCATCATACCGGTCCCCAAGAAACCCACCATCACAGGACTGAACGACTACAGACCTGTCGCACTGACATCTGTAGTCATGAAATCCTTTGAACGCTTGGTGTTGAACCACCTGAAGACCCTCACCAGCAGCCTGCTGGATCCCCTGCAGTTTGCCTAACAGGCAAATAGGTCAGTAGACAATGCAGTCAACCTGGGACTGCACTATATCCTGCAACATCTGGATTGTCCTGGGACCTATGCTCGGATGCTGTTTGTGGATTTCAGTTCGGCGTTTAACACCATCGTCCCTCATACCCTCTGTTCCAAATTGTCCCACCTTACTGTGCCGCCTGACCTCTGTGATTGGATTTACAGCTTCCTGACCAACAGAAGTCAGCAGGTAAGGATGGGACAGGTCACCTCGGATATTCGAATCACCAACACCGGCGCCCCCCAGGGGTGTGTCCTCTCTCCACTGCTGTTCTCCCTCTACACCAATGACTGCACCTCTTCCAACCCCTATGTGAAGCTTTTGAAGTTTGCAGACGACACTACCGTCATCGGACTCATCCAGAATAGTGATGAGTCTGCATATCGACAGCAGGTGGACCAACTGGCGCTCTGGTGCAGTCGGAACAATCTGGAGCTGAACACGCTCAAGACAAAAGAGATGATAGTGGATTTCAGGAGACCCCCCCCCCCCCCCCGCTATGTCTCCCCTCACAGTCCTCAGCAGCCCTGTGTCCACCGTGGAGAACTTCAGGTTCCTGGGAACCACCATCTCTCAGGATCTGAAGTGGGAGCTGAACATCAGCTCCATCCTGAAGAAGGCCCAGCAGCGGATGTATTTCCTGCGGCTCTTGAGGAAATACGGTCTGCCTCAGGAATTGCTGCTGCAGTTCTACACTGCAGTCATTGAGTCTGTCCTGTGCACCTCCATCATTGTGTGGTTTGGAGCCGCCACCAAGCAGGATAGAACCAGACTACAGCGCACAGTGAGGACTGCTGAGCGCATCATTGGAGCCTCCCTGCCCTCTATTGTGGACCTGTACTCTTCCAGGTTGAAGAAGAGGGTGGGGAACATCATAAAGGACTCCTCCCATCCTGCGCACGGACTGTTTGATCTGCTTCCGTCTGGTAGGCGCTTCAGATCCCTCCAGACTAAGACTAATAGGCACTGGAGAAGTTTTTTCCCTACTGCGGTCACTTTGCTGAACAGTTAACTGCCGGTTAACTGTCGGCTAACTATTACTTGGATTGCACTACCTGTATGTATAATCTATATTTTCATTTATATTTATCATTATTATTGTTATGAGCAGAGAGACAACATCTGCCGGAAGTAAATTCCTTGTATGTGCATAGGTACTTGGCGATTAAAGTCTGATTCTGATTCTGATCTTCAGAGGATCAATTTCAAGTTCAATTGTCATTTAACCATACACAAGAATACAGCAAAAGGTGGAGGTGTGTGTTTCATGACAATTTCTCAGAGGTGCTCCGATGTGGTAGTTTTGTCAAACTCACGTTCTCCTGACCTCGAACACCCAATGCTATCTATTCTATTCAGCTAGGGAATTTTCGTCAGTGATCCCGACTGTACTTTACATACCACCAGTGGCCAACTATAATCAAGCACTCACGATACTGCACGATGCCGTCTCCAAACAAGAACCAGTCCACCCCGACGCATTTCAAATCATATTCGGGGACCTAAGCCAGGCTTGTTTGAAGGAAACCCCGCCCAATTACCTGTAGCACCAGAGGTCCCAACACACAAGACCACTGTTATACTAAGATAAGGAATGCCTCATGTTCCATGCCCAGACCGCATTTTGGTAAATCAGATCACTGGCTGTCCTTCTCCTACCTGCATATGGAAGAGGCTAAAGAGGAAGGCTCCAGAAATGAGGACAAGAAAGAGGTGGTCGCAGGAGGCAGAGGAGCAGCTGTGAGATTGCTTTGAGTCTGTGGTCTAGGCCAAGTTCAAGGATTCATCCCTGGCTCTGAATGAATACACCATGGTTGTCACGGACTTTGTAAAAACAGTTGTAGACTTGGAACGTAGACGATTGAGGGGAGATTTCATGAGGAAATAGATAGGGTAAATGCAAGCAGGCTTTTGCCTCTGAGGTTGTATGAGATTAGAACTAGAGGTCATGGGTTAAAGGCGAAAAATGAAAAGTTTAAGAAGAACATGAGGGAAGCCTTCTTCACTCAGGGTCATGCGAGTATGGAATGAAATGCTAGAGCAAGTGTTGCATGCAGCTCAATTTCAATGTTTAAAAGAAAATTGGATAGGTATATGGATGATAGGGGTATGGAGGGCTATGGTCTGGGTGCAGGTCTATGGGAGTAGGCAGTTAAAATGGGTCAGCATGGACTAGATGGGCCAAAGGGCCTGTTTCTGTGCGGTATTTTTCTATGACTTTAATCTAAATTTCACTCGCCCCACCACTGAGATGTTCCCACAACCTATAGACTCACTTTTAAGTACTATTCATCTCATGTTCTCAATATTTATTGCTTATATATTTATTATTATTATTTCTTTCTTTTTGTATTTGCACAATTTGTTTTTCTTTTGCACATTGGTTGAACACCCAGTTGCTGTGGTCTGTTCATTGAGTCTATTATGGATTTATTGAGTATGCCAGCAAGGAAGTGATTCTCAGGGTTCTAAATGATAACATATATGTACCTTGATTATAAACTTACTTTGAATTTTGATCTTTGACATTCACACACAGCATAAATAGCACATATATTTACATTAACAGAAAAACAGGTATCTGTGTGCCATGGCTTGTAGACTGATGGTGTGTCACCAAGAACAACTAACCAAATGCTAGCGCAGTCAGAGACAAACACAATCCAGGATGGGGAGAGTGTGGAACGAGCTGCCAGCAGAAGTGGTGGATGGAGGTTTGATTTCAACAGGTCAGTGGGAGTAGGCAGATTTATAGTTTGGCATGGACTAAACCCAAAACAGGACCTGTTTCTGTGCTGTAGTGTTACAACCTGGTTAACTTTAGAAATGCGCATTTCCCCCTCCCCCTCCTACTTTCAAATCTCTTAGTATCTTTCCTTTCAGTTAGTCCTGACGAAGGGTCTTGGCCTGAAACGTCGACAGTGCTTCTCCCTATAGATGCTGCCTGGCCTGCTGTGTTCCACCAGCATTTTGTGTGTGTTGTTTGAATTTCCAGCATCTGCAGATTTCCTCGTGTTTGAACTTCTGTCAGGTTTGTATAGACAGGATGTCAGAGACAGAAAGTGGTAAGTGCATGGAATGTGCTGCCAGTGGTGCTGGTGAGGGCACAAAGATTAGGGACGTTTAAGATACTCTTAGAATGTGTACATGGATGAAGGAAAAATGGAGGGTTATGTAGAAGGGAAAGGTTAGATGGATTTTGGAGCAGGTTAAAGTGTCGGCACAACTTTGCAGGCTGAATGGCCTGTATTGTGCTGTAATAAGTCCTATGTTTTACCTTCAGTGCCAATTACCAAAAATCTAACAATTTTTAATAGCCCATTAATCCAGTACATCTTTGGGAGGTGAGCACCCAGAAGAAACCCACATTGTTATACTGAGAGCATGCAAACTCCACACAGACAGCACCCAAGGTCAAAACTGGAACAAGGGGTCCAGGTCTTCACAATCAATGTAATACCAAGAGACGATGAACCTTTGACCCCTTGTTGTGACCCTTGCACCTTATTACCTGAACTGTATTTTCTCTGTAACTGTCACGCTATATTTTTATTTCTGGCCCAGGCCCTTAAACAGATCATTTGGTCATTATCACTACCTCAATGCTCTATGTAATGATTTGGTCTACTTTTAAAAAAATTAGTACAGAACAGACTCCTTCAGCCCAATGAGCCATGCCGCCCAGCAATCCCCCCTATTTAACCCGAGCCTAATCACAGGACAGTTTACAATGACCAATTAACCTACTAAATGTTATTTTCTTTGGGCAGTGGATAAAGACCAGTACCCAGTTTGCTCAAAGACAGTGTCAGAATTGAACTCCAAGCTCCAGTGCCCCAAGGTGCAATCGTGTTGCACTAACCTCCAGGGTAACGCAGTGCTGCACAATATCAATCTGTATTAATCAGAGATCAATCTGTATGAACAGTACTCAAGACAAGCATTTCACACTAGCGTGGTACATGTGACAATAATAAACCAATTCCAATTCCAGCAACCCATGTCTTTCAGACGTGGGCAGAAACCTGAGCATCTGAGGGAAACTTTCACTGTCACAGGGAGAAAATGCAAACTCCACTGTGAGGCAGCAGCTTTATGTGTTACAGCACTGTGCTGCCCCAGTTCAATTCATCATCAATCAATCAGCTTGCTGCTCTCTGCAAGAAGACGTTTACCAGGATACTACAAAGGATGGGGGAATTTCAGTTCCACCTAGGAACGTAAAATTTGTCTTTACAAATAAGAGGTTAAAAGGAAATAAAATGGAAATATTCGGGATTATGAGGTGGTAGATCAAGGGGAGATTATGATTAGTGATCCCACAGAATCAGGTTGCGGACCCATGCACTGCCACTTTATGCTTACGGTCCATAGTCCTAGTAGTCTGCTGCAACTTAGAAGAGTTCTTCTTGCCAAGAATCACTTTACCATTTCTTCTCAGTCACCGTATCTGTAGATACTCCTGCATTAGCATCACCTCGTCTACATCCAGTTTACATGTATACGCTAATCTTATGTATTTGCAGCCACACTCAGATTCTTGTACATTGTGTTTTATAGCTTTGATTTTATATTTCAATTTACTGTGTTGTGTTTTTAAATGCTGCATTAGATTGGGAGTAACAAACATTTCATTCTCCTTTACACCTGTGTACCACAGAATGATGATAAACAATATTGAATCTTGAGGAGAGAAGTATTGCTTCATGGTGAGCCTTTAAAGCCAGTCTAGGTAGTGGTACTAATAGTTCCAAGGCATGTGCAATGAAAAAAAGCAATAAAAATAAAAGAGAGGAGAAAATAATAAAAAGTGACAGAAGTCTTTCATATCTTGTGAAACAGATATGGGCCAGTACTCACTGGTGTTTAGAAGAATGAAGGGGGATGTCTTTGAAACATCGCGAATATTGAAAGACCTACATAGAGAGTACAGTCTGTGGAGAGGATATTCCTAATAGTGGGAGAGTCTGGGACCAGAAAGCACAGCCTCAGAATAGAAGGATATCCCTTCAAAACAGAAATGAGAAGGAAGCTCTTTAGCCAGAGGATGAGTCTGTGGAACTCAATGCCACAGATGAGGCCAAATCATTTGGTATAGTTAAAATGGAGTTTCTTGATTAGTAAGGGCATGAAAGGTTACGGGAAGAAGGCAGAATAATGGGGTTGAAAGGGATAATAAATCAGCCATGACAAAATGGCAGAGCAGACACGATGGGCCAAATGGTATAATTCTGCTCCAATGTCTTATGATCTTATAGAACTAGAAGAAGGTGGAATTTAAACTGCGTAACCCCAAGCTCAGTGTAAACTGACCACTCAGTGTTTCAATAGTAGTGTTGGCAGCTCCCACAAAAACAACTCTGCTGCCAGGAAGAACAAAGATCTGTCCGTCTGTAACACTAGACAACTCAGCATTTTCCATGTGATTTGTGGCTATTTTAGTATTCACTGTGAGAGGAAATGCAGTACCCATGACGGACACAGCGAGTTCCCACAGACTGATAAAGGCCAGATCAGCTGTTGGACTTGTCACATGGACATTCAGCATTACATCCCCATCACTAACTGCTTTGGAAATGAATATGCTGGACCTTTTAAGATGGCCATTAATAGTCAACCACAACCCTGTGAATGAGAAGTAACCTTATTGAAAGATGTAAAAGCTGAAAGAGATGTTTACTTTAATAGTTAGAGATACAGCTTGGGACAGGCCCTTTCAGCCCAACAAAGTGCACTACCCACCAACCACCTGTTGAACCCTGGCTAATCCCAGCACAACTTCCACTGACCAATTAGCCTACTAACTGCACCGGAGCACCAGGAAGAAACCCACACAGTCATGAGAAGGTCCTTACCGATGGCATTGGAATTGAACTCCAAACAGCTGTAACAGTGTCACACTAAACACTACACCTTTCAGTTAATAGGCAGATGTTTCAACAGTGGGAGAGTTTTCAACGAGGGGTCATTGCTAAAAGATTGTCACTCTTGTACTGTCCGGCACAGTAGCATAACAGTTAGTGAAATGCTTTACAGTGGCAGTGATCGGAATATCAGGGTTCAACTCCCTCAGTTGTCTGTAAGGAGTCTGTACGTCCTTTCTGGGACCGGGCGGATTACCTCCGGGTGCTCCAGTTTCCTCCAACATCCCAAAGACATACAGCTTAGGGTTAGTAAGTAGTGGGCATGCCAGGCTACTGCCGAAAGCATGGCAACACTCACAGACTGCCAACACATCCTCGGACTATGCTGGTCATTGACTGAAACGATGCATTTCACTGAATGTCTCAAAGTACACAAATAAAGCTAATCTTTCTTTTCTTTTCCAAGATTGGAAGGCAGTCACTTAAAACTGAAACACTTAGGACATAATTCTCACAGAGGATGGGGAATCTCTAGAATTCTCTACCCAGAGCATTTTGGTGGCTGGATCATGCGGGTAATCTTCAGACAAAGTGGGAATTTCTTTGAAAAATCAGGGAATTGTGTGCTGAGAGGAACCAGCAGGGAGGAAGAGATGAGGCCTGAGGCAGACCAGCTATGATTTGATCGAATTCAGCAAGTCAGGCAGCATCGATGGAGGTAAGTAACAGTTGAAGAGCCAAGAGCTTTCATTGGGACTGGAAAGGAAGGGGGAAGAAGCCAAAGAAGAAGGCGGTGGAAGGAAGAGGAGTACAATCTGGCAGATGATAGGTGAGACCAGGTGAGGGGAAAGGTGGGTGGGTGCATGATGTGAGAAGCTAGGTGATAGGTGGAAAAGCTAAAGGGCTGAAGGAGGAGGAATTTGATAGGAGAATATTGAGGATCATGTAATAAAGGGGAGGAGGAGAGGAATCAGGTGGAAGTGATGGGCAGGTCATGAAGGCAGGATAAGGAAAAGAGAAAGGGTGAGGACCCTTGGAATGAAGAATGGGAAAAATAGAAAAAAAGAAGGTGCGTGGGAGGGCCAAAAGACTTCCAAGACGGAATATGGGGCGTTTCCCTTCCGATCTGAGTTTAGCCTCATCGTGGCATGGACAGACTCGTGCACATTGGAATAGAAAGTCATGCTTGTTTTCTCAAAATGAATTAATCTGAGCAGGGAATTAAGGTGGACATGATTACTTCATATTTGTTCTCATTGTAAGGAATACAAGGGACCAACCACTTAGAACAGTTCAGGCCCTTCAGCCTATGTTGTTGTGCTGACTTTCCTATAATGAGGTGACCAGAATATCCTTCTGCACATTCCTGCCAAATATAGTTCATGTCCTTTAAGCTACTTTACATATTTATATTAATTGTGTGCATTTTTTAATTGTGTTGTTTTGTGCTGCATCAGATCTGGAGCAACAATTATTTTGTTCTCCTTTAAGGTGTGTACTGGAAATAACATTAAACAATCTTGAATCCTTTACATTCATAACCATTGTACAGAATTGAAATGAACCCATTCATGCCAATGTTTAGAGTGTGTGGACAAATTCTTCCCACATTTCCATTGCAATAGAATCTAAGAGATTAAACCCTGCCAATTTTTTAACCATTCTACAGATTTTCAATCTACAAAACACATGACTTTTCATTAACTGAAATGGAAAGGAAACAGAGCTAATCATGAATCATTCAACAGTAGAAGGCAGCATGAGGCTGAATGACTGTTGTCTTGCTGTTGCTTTTGAGGATTCTCAGGTGAGAAAGAGCATGTCGCAAGATCCCTATGCTCTCTCCTTGCTGCTACCATCAGGAAGGAGGTTCCGGAGCCTTAAGTCCCAAACCACCAGGTTCAGGAACAGTCATTACTCCACCTCACTCATCTCAACTCTGAACTGATTCTGCAACCTATGGACTCACTTTCAAGGACTCCAGAACTCATGTTCTCAGTATTATTTATTTACAAATTATTATTATTAAGAGAATTAAAAACACAAAATGCTAGCAGAACTCAGCAGACCAGACAGCATCTATGGGAGGAGGTAGTGATGACGTTTGGGGCTGAAACCCTTAGGTTTCGGCCTGAAACATTGTCACTACCTCCTCCCATAGATGCTGTCTGGTCTGCTGAGTTCTGCCAGCATTTTCTGTTTTTATTTATTTCCAGCATCTGCAGATTCACTCGTGTTGTTATTAAGATTATTATTGTATTTGCAGAGTTTTGCCTTCTCTGGCACATTGTTTGTCAATCTTTTATTTATATATTTTTAAAAATTTTATTATATTTCTTTATTTTTCTGTAAATGCTGTACAGCTATCAGGCTGCTGAACCAATGTGGTTAACTTCACTCACTAAAACACTGAACTGATATCACTGAACACTTTGAAAGACTCTACAGCTCATGTTTACAGTATCAGTTAATTATTATTGCTTGTTTTTATAACCATATAACAATTACAGCACGGTAACAGGCCGTCTCGGCCCTTCTACCTTTCTCGACCCTTCTAGTCCGTGCCGAACGTTTTTGTAGTTACACAATTTGTCAGTCTTAGTGTGTAATTTTTTCATTGATTCTAGTGTATTCTTTGTTCTACTGAAAATGAATCTCAGGGTATTATTTGGTGATATACAGATTATGTACTTCGATAATAAATTTACTTTGAACCTGTGAATTTGAACCAAGTTTTGTTTCTTTTTCTTCTTTTTGTGCCGGTGTTGGGGGACGGGGTTGTTGATGTGTGGTCTTTCTGTATTTCATGACTATCTGGAGAAGACAAATATCAGAGTTGTATTGTACATGCATATTTTGACAATAAAATTAAACTTTGAACTTAGAATTTAGGTTATTTGTTCAATGCATTAACTATACCCTCTGCTTACAAAACCTCTGCTGCAGGCAACTCCACGTTTTACAGATCTAATCACTTTTCTGTAGAGTTTATTTATAGTCTCTATTGTGCATTCCATCTGGATAGCATTGCTGAAAGAGGGAATTAACTGCAATGCAACAACTGCTATTTTTATCCAACTCTTGTAAAGCAGATTTCTCTGCTCTAGACAGTTCTGAACACTATTTGGGCTGAGAACCTTCATCAGTTCTGGAAAGGCAGGAGACAAAATAAGGAGGTGGTGTAAGGGGAAGAAGGACAAGTTGGCACATGATAGGTTAGACCAGCTAAGGAGGAAGGTGGGTGGGTGAGGGAGAGCAATATGTGAGAAGTTGGGAAAAGATCGGTGGAAAAGATAAAGGATAAATGTAGAAGGAATTAATTAGGAGAGCACTGTGGACCATTGGAGAAAGCAGAGGAGAAGGGTAACCTGAGGTAGGTGATGTGAAGGTGAGGAGAAGATTAGAGGTAAGAGGGGAGAGAGAATGGGGAATTGATGAGAGGAGGAGGAGGGGAGAGAAATTACCCAAGCAAAGGTGCTTGACAAAGCAGACCCCCTTTCTGAATCCGGCTTCAGCATTTCCAGTCCCGATAGATGAAGAGTCTCAGGCTAACACATTGACTGTTTGTCACCTGTTCCTAGATGCTGTCTGACCTGCTGAATTCCTTGAGCATGTTGTGTGTATTGCCCAGATTTCCAGCATCTGCAGAATCTCCTGTGTCCATGACTTGAACATTACTTTTCTGCAGGGTTTGGGGTAATGCAACTTCAGCTGAAGTGACCTTTTATTGACCATGGCTCTGACCTACAGTACTATGCAAAAATCTTAAGCATGTATACAAAATATTCTGTAAAGCAAAACCTTTCAAAAATAATGAAATGAAACACTTCCAATGAAATGAAGTTCCTAAATATCAAAAAAACACTATAAAGAGCAGTAAACAGCAAACGTATAAATCAAATCAATATTTGGTGTGGCCACTCTTTGA
This sequence comes from Hemitrygon akajei, assembly GCF_048418815.1. NCBI lineage: Eukaryota > Metazoa > Chordata > Chondrichthyes > Myliobatiformes > Dasyatidae > Hemitrygon > Hemitrygon akajei. The sequence goes on along the minus strand of NC_133128.1, from coordinate 98,063,577 downwards.
CTTTAAAACTGCATAATTTCTCTTCAGTACACTGTTGTGCAGTTTTATAAGAAAATCAACTGGCTGGTTGTTCAGAGCATCTTGGAGAACTTGCCACAGTTCTTCTACAAACTTTGGCTATTTCAATTGCTTCTGTCTCTCCATGTGATCCCAGGCGGCCTCGATGATGTTGAGATCAGGGCTCAGTGGAGGCTGCACCATCCAAAATCATTAAAAAAAAATCTAGGGTGCACAAGACTTTTGCACAGGAGTGTACGTTCTTGATCGATAACATGAATGAAGTTAAACTGAGGATTTTGACTACTCCTGGCCACCTGCTCCTCCTTTAGATAGGCGCAATTTTAGTTGATAATTTGACATAACATATGACCAATAATTACTCTAAAGAGATTAAAGATTAGCTTTATTTGTCACATATACAGTACACTCAGTGGCCAATTTATTAGGTACACCTGTTTGTTAATGCCAGTATCTAATCAACCAATCATGTGGCAGCAACTCAATACATAAAAGCATGTAGACATGGTCAGGAGGTTCAGTTGTTGTTCAGGCCAAACATCAGAATGAGGAAGAAATGTGATCTAAGTGACTTTGACCATGAAATAATTGTTGGTGTCAGACGGAATGGTTTGAGTATCTCAGAAACTGCTATTCTCCTGGGATTTTCACATACAACTCTCTAGAGTTTGCAGAGAATGGTGCTAAAAACTAAACAAAAAATCCAGTGAACGACAAAAAGGTTGGGGGTGTTGTGGACAGTGTGGAGGGCTGTCAGAGGTTCCAGTGGGACATTAATAGGATGCAAAACTGGGCTGAGAAGTGGCAGATGGTGTTCAACCCAGATAAGTGTGAAGTGGTTCATTTTGGTAGGTCAAATATGATGGCAGAATATAGTATGAATGGTAAGACTCTTGGCAATGTGGAGGATCAGAGGGATCTTGGGGTCCGAGTCCATAGGACGCTCAAAGCAGCTGCGCAGGTTGACTCTGTGGTTAAGAAGGTATACGGTGTATTGGCCTTCATTTATCATGGAATTGAATTTAAGAGCCAAGAGGTAATGTTACAGCTATATAGGACCCTGGTCAGACCCCACTTGGAGTACTGTGCTCAGTTCTGGTCACCTCACAACAGGAGGGATGTGGAAGCCATAGAAAGGGTGCAGAGGAGATCTACAAGGATGTTGCCTGGATTGGGGAGCATGTGTTATGAGAATAGGTTACTGAACTCTGCCTTTTCTCCTAGGAATGACAGAGGATGAGAGGTAACCTGATAGAGGTGTACAGGATGATGAGAAGCATTGATCATGTGGATGGTCAGAGGCTTTTTCCCAGGGCTGAAATGGCTAATATGAGAGGGCAATATTTTTAAGGTGCTTGGAAGTAGGTACAGAGGAGATGTCAAGGTTAAGTTTTTTTACTCAAAACTGAATGTGCTGAATGTGTGGAATGGGCTGCCAGCAACGGTGGTGGAGGCGGATACGATAGGGTCTTTTAGGAGACTTTTGGATAGGTACGTGGAGCTTGGAAAAATAGAGGGCTATGATTAAACCTAGTAATTTCTAAGGTAGGGACATGTTCAGCACAACTTTGAGGGCTGAAGGGCCTGTGTTGTGCTGTAGGTTTTCTATGTTTCTATGACAGTCCTGAGGGGGGAAATGCCATATTAAGGAAAGAGATCAGAGGAGAATGATCAGACTGGTTCAAGCTGACAGGAAGGTGACAGTAACTCAAATAACCACATGTTATAAAAGTGGTGTGCAGAAGAGCATCTCTGAATACACATCAAATCTTGAGCTACAGCAGCGGCAGACCACAAACATACACTCCGTGGCCACTTTATCAGGTACAGGAAGTAACTAACAAAGTGGCCATTGAGTGTACACCGAAACATAGGGTGAAATGTGCTGTTTCCGTAAATGGCAAACACAGTCTGAGGATGTTCTGTGAGCAGCCCACGTGTCGCCATGTTTCTGGCACCAACATAGCGTGCCCACAACTCACTACCCCCAAATGATGTCTTTGGAATGTGGGAGGATACCAGAGCATCTGGAGGAAACCTACACTGTCACAGGAAGAATGTACAAATTCCTTACAAACAGAGCCAACAAGTGAACCAGGATCACTCGGGCTGTAAAGCATAACACTGTGGTGACCCACTTCCCAGTGCACTCGAACCGGCTCACAAAGCGGCGCACGCCGGCATCGAGGCAGGTCCCAAACAGGGCGCCAAGCCTGCTTCACCAGCAAGGGGAAAAGGGGAGGGCAGGATCAGGAAGGCTTTAAAGCGAGGCCGCGAAGTTTGAATAAACCCCTTTTGTAACTGCAGCTCACTGACTACGTGTCGTTATTTCAGCGCTGCATGTAGCACACCTCTACAATTGGTGACCCCGACGGCCCGAACGATATTTGGACCGGAGATGACCGACGCCGCACCTGTTCATGCAGTTTCGTTAAAACTGCCAAGCTTCTGGACGCTGCAACCTCACCTATGGTTCCAGCAGGCAGAAGCCCAATTCCACATTCGGCAGATAACCTCGGATGCCACACGTTACTACTACGTGGTGAGCTCCCTCGACCAGGAGAAAGCCGCCCAGGTTGAGGAGTTCATACAATCGCCTCCAGTGGACGGCAAATACACAGAATTCAAAGCCTTGCTCATAAGGACTTTCGGACTCTCACGGCGCAAGCGAGCTGCCCGCTTACTGCACCTGGATGGTTTGGGGGACAGGCCACCATCGGCTTTGATGAATGAGATGCTGTCCCTGGCCGGAGGTCACAAGCCCTGCCTCATGTTTGAGCAGGCATTCCTGGAGCAGCTGCCCGAGGACATACGCCTGCTGCTGTCCGACACGAATTTCAGCGATCCCCCGGAAGGTGGCGGCCTGGGCAGACGTGCTATGTAAAGCCAAGAAGGAGAGTGGGGTGTCCGTCGCACAGATCACCAGGCCACGCTCCCAGCAGCAAACCAGACCAGGCCCGGCCGCAGAGCCTGCTAACCCCAGAGGCAGGGGTGAGGAGACCAATGAACAATGGTGCTTCTACCACCAGCGGTGGGGCACAGAAGCCCGCCGCTGTAGTCCGCCCTGCAAGTTCCTGGGAAACGCCAGGGCCAGCCGCCGCTGATGGCTACGGCGGCTGGCCAGCGGGATAGCCTCCTGTATGTCTGGGACAAGTAGTCGGGACGTCGCTTTTTGGTCGACACCAGAGCCAAGATCAGCGTCTTACCTCCGATGAGTTACGACACCCGCCACAGAGAACCGGGTCCCACCCTGAGGGCCGCGAATGGCAGCACAGTAAGGACCTACGGCATCCGTACAGTGCGGCTACAGTTCGGCTCCAGCCAGTTCACGTGAGACTTCACACTGGCCGCCGTAGCCCAACCGCTCCTGGGAGCGGATTTTTTGCGAGCTCACAGCCTACTGGTCGACCTGCCCAGGAAGAGACTGGTCCACGCCGAGACCTTTCAAACGTTCTCCCTGGGTGAAGCCCAGTTGCCGGCCCCACACCTAGACTCCATCACGCTGTCCGACAACGACTTCACCAGAGTCCTGGCGGATTTCCCATCAGTTCTGGCACCGCAGTTCACGGCAGCCATGCCCAGACACGGCGTACAGCACCACATCCCGATACAAGGACCATCCCTCCACGCCCGTGCTCGAAGGCTTCCCCCGGAAAAGCTCCGGCTGGCGAAGGAGGAGTTCAAGAGGATGGAGGAATTGGGGAATCATACAGCGGTCCGACAGCTCATGGGCCTCCCCTCTGCACATGGTGCCCAAAGCAACAGGGGGCTAGAGACCATGCGGCGACTACTGCAGGCTGAACGAGGCTACAACACCGGACCGCTACCCTGTGCCGCACATTCAGGACTTTGCAGCAAACCTGCACGGCGCACGGATCTTCTCCAAGGTAGACCTCGTCCGGGGATACCATCAAATCCCGATGCATCCGGACAACGTCCCCAAAACGGCACTCATCACCCCTTTCGGCTTTTTCGAGTTCCTCCGCATGCCGTTCGGCCTAAAGAATGCCGCACAGACGTTTCAGCGGTTAATGGATGCGGTGGGACGCGACCTGGACTTCACTTTCATCTATTTGGACGACATCCTCATAGCCAGCAGCAGTCGTCAGGAGCATCTGTCCCACCTCCGTCAACTCTACGCCCGACTGAGTGAATATGGCCTGACAATCAACCCGGCCAAATGCCAGTTCGGGCTCGACACCATCGACTTCCTGGGCCACAGGATTACCAAAGACGGGGCAACCCCTCTGCCCGCCAAGGTCCGCCACTTCCCCCGACCCAACACAATCAAAGGCCTTCAGGAATTTGTGGGTATGGTAAATTTCTACCACCACTTCCTCCCTTCAGCTGCCCGAATCATCCCCTGTTCGCCCTGATGTTGGGTAAGGGCAAGGACATTACCTGGGATGAGGAGTCCGCTGCCGCTTTCATTAAAACGAAAGAAGCCTTGGCAAACGCCACGATGCTGGTACACCCCAGAACGGACGTCCCTACCACCCTCACAGTGGATGCATCCAACACGGCAGTCGGTGGAGTGCTGGAACAACTCATCAAGGGTTGCTGGCAACCCCTGGCGTTTTTCAGCAAACACCTACAGCCACCCAAGCTCAAATTCAGTGCTTTCAACCAGGAACTGTTGGTGCTATACCTGGCAATCCTGCATTTCAGGTACCTCATAGAAGGTAGGCCCTTCACCACATTCACGGACCACAAACCTCTGACCTTTGCGTTCGCAAAAGCATCCGACCCCTGGTCGTCCCGCTAGCAGCGACATCTGTCCTACATCTCCGAATACACGACGGATGTCCGGCATGTCTCGGGAAAGGACATTGTCGTGGCGGACGCTCTCTCTCGCCCTAACATCCAAGCCCTGTCCCGGGGGTAGACTATGAAGCACTGGCGGAGGCGCAGCAGGCAGACGAGGAGATCCCTAGTTACAGGACTGCAGTCTCCGGTTTGCAGCTCCAGGACCTCCCCGTAGGCCCAGGTGAGAGGACCCTACTCTGTGATGTCACCACCGGCCAACCCCGCCCCGTCGTCCCGGCAGCCTGGCGGCGGCGCGTTTTCAACTCCATTCACAACTTAGCGCACCCCTCCATCAGGACAACCGTCCGGATGGTAGCCAACAGGTTCGTCTGGCACGGACTCCGCAAGCAGGCCAAAACGTGCATGCACTGCCAAACAGCCAAGGTGCAGCGGCACACCAAAGCCCTGCCGCAGCAGTTCCACCCCACCCGTCCTCGTTTCGACCACATTCATGTGGATATCGTGGGCCCCCTGCCAGTGTCGCGAGGAGCGCGGCACCTCCTGACTATTGTGGACCGGTTCACAAGATGGCCAGAGGCGGTCCCGCTCACCGACACCACCTCCGAATCTTGCGCCCGGGCACTGATTGCCACCTGGGTATCTCACTTTTGGTGTACCGGCCCACATTACCTCCGACAGAGGCGCTCAGTTCACCTCCAGCCTGTGGTCAGCTATGGCCAGCCTGTTGGGAACACAGCTGCACCACACAACTGCCTACCACCCACAGTCGAACAGACTAGTGGAGCGTTTCCACCGTCACCTGAAATCGGCTCTCATGGCCCGCCTCAAAGGGCCTAACTGGGTGGACGAGCTCCCCGGGTCCTGCTCGGAATCCGCACGGCGCCCAAAGAGGATCTGCACACCTCGTCGGCCGAGTTGGTGTACGGCGCACCCCTGGTCGTCCCAGGAGAGATCATACCAGCCCCAAGGGGGCAAGAGGAAGAACCCGCAGCAGTCCTGAGCAGACTACGCGAGAGGCTCGGTAACCTGGCCCCCATACCCACTTCGCAACATGGGCAGAACCCGACCTGCGTACCCAAAGACCTGCAAAACTGTAAGTTCGTTTTTGTACGACGGGGCGGACATCGGGCACCGCTACAGCGGCCCTACGAGGGGCCGTTTACGGTGATCAGAAACAACGGGTCCACATTCGTCCTGGACATTGGGGGGAAAGAGGAGGTTTTCATGGTGGACCGACTCAAACCGGCCCATGTGGACTTGGCGCAGCCGGTCAGGATTCAGGCATCGCGGCGCAGAGGCAGACCTCCCAAACAGAGTCCAACCCAGACTGTGGATATTGGGGGGTGTATCGCCGGTTCTGGGGGGGGGGGGGGGGGGTTATGTGGCGACCCACTTCCCAGCGCACTCCAACCGACTCACAAAGCAGCGCGTGCCAGCATTGAGGCAGATCCCAAAGAGGTCGCCAAGCCTGCTTCACCAGAAAGGGGAAAAGCCCGCGCGCGGGCCGGGACTGTGAATATGCGCCCCCTACACATTCCCACCCGGGGAGGGCGGGATCAGGAAGGCTTTAAAGCGAGGCCGCGAAGTTTGAATAAATCTCTTTTGTAACTGCAGCTCACCGACTCCGTGTCGTTATTGCAGCGCTGCGTGTAGTACACCGCTACAACATTAACTGCTGCGCTACCGTGCCAATCTAGACAAAGGTCAACATTTAAAAGATATTTACAAGGGAGGTTTATGTAATGTGACAAGCTGTTTCAATTTTAACTTTACTATTTTGTAACTTTTACAAACACATGGATGTTCCTTGCACCCAGTAGAACAAAGGCTTTATCCTGCTGTCCCTGACATCTTTGGAGTATGAATGGAGGCCAGAACTCCGGGGGGTGGGGGTGGAGGGGTGGGGGGAACACAGTTACAGGAAGAGTATGCAGGCAGAGGCAGAAAGTAGTTACCCAATAAAAGTAACCACATACCTTACTAGGAAGTACCTAATAAAGTGGTCACTGAGTGCAAGTCTTATTTTTTTTAATATATTTTAAATTAATTTCACATCTCAATTTATCTTCAAGCTCCTTTATATACTTCTAATTAATTTTGTATCTCAGGAAAAGATTAATTTTTGTTTAATTATTCAATTTTAATAATTTTAATTATCTCTGAGACATTAAAATCAGCTGAAGTTTGACCTCTAACCATGCCTTCTGCCGAAGGGTTCTAATGGAGTACTTTCCCTCCGAAATGTTAATTCTTTTATATTTTAGATTACTGGCATCTGCATTTTTCTTGATTTTCAGCTGAAGATGTTACCTCAAGAAGGCAACATCTTTCATAATGACCCCAATCACACAGGACATGCCCTCTTCTCACTGTTACCATCAAGGAAGAGTCACAGGAGCCTGAAGACACACACTCAACCATTCAAGAACAGCTTCTTCCCTCTACCATCAGATTTATGAATGGGCAATGAACCCATGCACAACACCTCATTTTTTTTAGCATAAAATGAGAAAATTGGCAGATACTGGAAATCCAAGTAACACACACAAAATTCCCCCCCCCCCACCATTCACATTTCTCTCTCTCACTTATCTCCTGACTGCCTGTCACCTCCCTCTGGTGCTCCTCACTCTTCCCTTTCTTCCATGGTCTTCCTTCCACCCTCTCCTATCAGATTCCCCCTTCTCTAGCCCTTTATCTCTTTCACCCATCAGCTTCCCAGCTCCTTACTTCACCCTCTCTTTCTCCCGGTTTCACCTACCACCTTGTACTTCTTCCGCCCATCTCCCTCACCATCTTGCCCTAACTTCTCATCTTTTTTACCAGCCCTGCTAAAGGGTCTCAGCCTGAAATGTTGACTGATAACCCCTTTCCACAAATGCTGCCTGGTCTGCTGAGTTCCTCCAGCATTTTGTGTGTGTTGCTCAGTATTTTTGACTTTTTGAACTAATTAATTTTAATATATATATATTTCTTATGTACTGCACAGTACTGCTGCCATGAAACAACTAATTTCATGGCGTATGCCAGTGGTATCAAAACAGATTCTGGTTCTAAAGGGCATTCATACAATGACAAAGGGGGCCAATCGGGTCATTAGGTCTCTGCTGGCAGACACAATAACACTGGATCCACTCCCCCTCTCCTGTGCTCCTGGAGCTTTCTCTCTCTTGCACATGCAATCAACGCTTTTTCTGAGCCACCTCAAGTTAATGCATCCATATTAGGAGCAGCTGCGTAGACAAAAGCTGCCAAGCACAAACTGCAGACTGTTGGAAGCTCAGCCAGTTCCATCATGGCCACTAGACCGCACAGCATCAAGGACCTCTTCATGAGGAGATCCCTCAACAAGGCGGCATCCATTATTACAGACGTAAAAAGACTCAGGACGTGCCCTCTTCTCACTGCAACCATCAGGGAAAAGGTACCCACACATTCAACGCTTTAGGAACAATATCTTCCCATCCACCATCAGATTTCTGAATGGACAATGAACCCACGAACACTACCTTACTATTTTTGCTCTCTTTTTTGAACTACTTATTTAATGTATATATCTTATGAAATTTTTAGTAAATTTTACGTATTGCACTGTACTGCTGCTACAAAACAATAAATTTCATGATAAATGTCAGTGATAATAAAACTAATTTTCTTTCTGCTAGGCAGCAGGGTATAGTAGTATAGTGGTTAAGTTATTGAGCTAACCTCCAATGGTTATTAACATTTCCATTCCTTGCTTGGACTCTTTCACATCCCTGATTTCCATCATTCAGCAATGGCACCATGTTTTCATTTGCCGTGACTCATATTCTCAGTGCTATTTATTTACTTATTTATTATTTCTTTCTTTTTGCACAAGATCCACAGACTCCTCTTTTGCACATTCTTTATATACAGTTTTTCAAAGACTCTATTACATTTATTTATTTTCCTGTAAATGCCTGCAAGACAATGAATCTCATTTTAGTATATGGTGACACATATATACTTTGATAATAAACTTACCTTGACTTTATTCTGCATTGTTATCGTTCTAGCTCAATGCACTGACCCTAATGATCTGATATGATCTGTATGAACAGTATGCAAGACAAGCTTTTCACTGTATCTTGGTACATGTTACAATTCATAAAACAATCCCAGTGCCTTCTCCTCTTCTGTGCCAGTTCCCCATAGTGCTCAATTCCCTGACCTTCCAAAATTGTATCTATCCCCTCTTTAAATACCCACTATGATCAAAGGCAGAAATGGCTAATACAAGGGGGCATAATTTTAATGTGATTGTTGGAAAGTATGGGGGGGGGGTGTGGGTGGATATCAGAAGTGTTTTTTTTACACAGAGAGTGGAGAGTGCATAGAACACACTGCCAGGGGTGGTGGAGGAGCTGGATACATTAGAGACATTTAAGAATTTCTAAGATAGGCACATGGATTTTTTTTAAAATGGAGTTTTATGTGGGAGGGAAGGGTTACATGGATGCTAGAGTACGTTAAAAAGTTGGCACGACACAGCAGACTGAAGGGCCTGTATTGTACTGTGCTGCAATGTTCTAGGTGCTAACATCCCAGGGTAGAGAATTCTAGGGATTCACCACTTTCTGCAATGTACTTCAGTTTTAAAGGAGTCCTGATGCAGAGTCTGAACCCAAAACGTCAACTGGCCGTTCCTTTCCATAGATGCCAAGTTCCTGAAGCATCTTGTATATACTACACACTTATAAAAGATAGCCCCTTATATTGTAATTATATCCCCTTATTGGAGGTTCTCCCATTAATGGAAACCTCACAACATAACTCTGTCCTGCCACCTTAAGAATATTTTATGTTTCATATTCTGTTATCAGAGGCTTAATATGGCAAACAATGAATTGCAAATATCAATTTGCATTTCTGTCTCCTATGACCTAGAATGTCTGATGTTGCAGCTCGGGATGCTGCACTTCTGGCTTCTGTTAGCACAAATGCTTGTAATTATGATGACAGCAGTTCGATTCTCTTGAATGTCTGGTTGACTGCCAGATGAGACAGACTGGCAGTGGAAAATGTGGATTGCTCACAGCATGGCAAATCTTTGCCGACGAGTTCAAGAAATCACTATGCGAGATTGTCAAGAGTTTTATATTTCATGAGTGTGAGAGACAATATTATTAGAGAGGTCATGTCAACATGACCTTCAGAACACACTGCCTTGGCATACCTCATATATCTGTCAAACCCACAACTGCAAATGATATTTTTTTTGGGAAATGCAAGCCCTCTTCTCAAGTATATAATCATCTTGTTAGGCTGGCTTATCTCAACATTTTCAACTTGAGGCCTCTTACTGGCCTAATAATTAACTTGTCAGCACAATAAACCAAGCAGGAACTCAGTGTGTTGTGGCTCACTGGCAGCTCTGTAACTTCTGACCCAGAAGGTTCTGCTTCAAGTTCCACACCAAACACTACACCCGGGTACAGAATTGTTGCTCTAGTAGGGTGCTGCTTTCACAACTCTGTGCAATTAGACCATAAGACAAAGGAGCAGAATCAGACCACTTGGCCCATCGAGTCTGCTCCAGCATTTGATCATGGCCACTCCATTTCCCTATCAACCACATTTTCCTCCCTTCTCCCCATAACCTTTCATGCCCTGACCAATCAAGAAGCTATCAAACTCTGCCTTAAATATACCCATTGACCTGGTCTCCACAGCCACCTATGGCAATGAATTCCACAGATTTCCCACTCTCTGGCTAAAGAAATTTCACCCCATCTCCATACTAAATGGATGTCCCTCTATTCTAAGGTTATGCCCTCTGGTCCTAGACTCCCCCACTATAGAAAACATCCTCTCCAAATCCACTCTATCAAGGGTCAAGGTTTCAATAAAATCCCTCCCTCATTCTTCTAAATTCTAGCAAGTACAGACCCACAGCCATCAAATGCTCCTCATATGACAAGACTTTAATTCCCAGAATCATTTGCGTGAGCTTTCTTTGAACCCTCTCCAATGTCAGCGTACCCTTTCTGGGATAAGGGGCCCAAAACTGCTCACAATTGTGGGCCTTCCTGAGCATGGCCTCACCAGTGTTTTATGAAGCCATAGCATTTTATCCTTGTTTTTATATTCAAAGTAAATTTGTCAAAGTACATACATGTCACCATACACAACACAAAGATTCATTTTCCTAGGGCATACTCAGCAAATCTATAGAATAGTAACTGTAACTGGATCAATAAAAGATCAGCCAGCACGTAGAAGGCAACAAACTGTGCAAATGCAAGTATAAAATAATGAATAAAACATGAAATAATGAGATAAAGACTCCTTCCAGTGAGATGGCTTTAGGAACATTTCAATGATGGGGCTAGTAAAGTTGAGTGTAGTTATCCCCTTTTATTCAAGAGCCTGATGGTTGAAAGGTAGTAACTGTTCTTAAACCTGGTGGAGCAAATCCTGTGGCTCTGATACCTTCTACCTGATTAATAGAAGAGAACACGACCTGGATGGCAAGGATCTCTGATGATGGATGCTGCTTTCCTATGACAGAATTTCACGAAGATGTACTCAATGGTTGGGAGGGCTTTACCTGTGATGCACTGGGTCAAATTCACTACCCTTTATAGAATTTTCCGTCTCTAGCCCTCTGGAGATCAATGCTAACACTGCATTTGACTTCCTGACCAACGATTCAACCTGCAAGTTAGCCTTTAGGGAATCCTGCACAAGGACTCCAAAGCCCCTTTGCACCTTGGATTTTTTAATTTTCTCCATTTAAAAAAAGTCTACACTTTTATTCCCTCTACCAAAGTGCATGACCATACACTTTCCGACACTGTACTCCATCTGCCACTTCTTTGCCCATTCCCCTAATCTGTTTAAGACCTGCTACAGAATTCCTGCTTCCTCAACACTACCTTGCCCACCACCTATCTTCGTATTGTCCACAAACTTGGCCACAAGCCATCAACTCTATCATCCAAATCACTGACATACAACGTAAAAAGAATCAACCCCACACCAAACACTGTGGAACTCCACCTATTACCTGCAGCCAATCAGTAAAGGCTCCCTTTATTTCCACTCTTTGCCTCCTGCCAATCATCCAAAACTCTGTCCATGCTAAAAAATTCACTATAATACCATGGGCTCTTATGTTGCTAAGCAATCTCATGTGTGGCACATTATCAAAGGCTTTCTGAAAATCCAAGTAGACAACATCCACTCATTCTCCTTTGTCCATCCTGCTTGTTATTTCCTCAAAGAATGCCAGCAGATTTGACAGGCAAGATTCTCCCTTAAGGAAGTCATGCTGACTTTGTCCTATTTTATCAAGTGCCTTCAAAAACCCCAAAACCACATCCTTAACAATTGACTCCAACATCTTCCCAACCACTGAGGTCAGACTAACTGGCCCATAATTTCCTTTCTTTTGTCTCTCTTCTTTCTGACAAACAGACAGACATACTTTATTGATCCCGAGGGAAATTGGGTTTCGTTACAGTCGCACCAACCAAGAATAGTGTAGAAATATAGCAATATAAAAACCATAAATAAATAATAAGTAAATTATGCCAAGTAGAATTTAGTCCAGGACCAGCCTATTGGCTCAGGGTGTCTGACGCTCCGAGGGAGCAGTTGTAAAGTTTGATAGCCACAGGCAGGAATGACTTCCTATGCCGCTCAGTGTTACATCTCGGTGGAATGAATCTCTGGCTGAATGTACTCCTGTGCCTAACCAGTACATTATGGAGTGGATGGGAGACATTGTCCAAGATGGCATGCAACTTGGACAGCATCCTCTTTTCAGACACCACCGTCAGAGAGTCCAGTTCCACCCCCACATCATCACTGGCCTTATGAATGAGTTTGTTGATTCTGTTGGTGTCTGCTACCCTCAGCCTGCTGCCCCAGCACACAACAGCAAACATGATAGCACTGGCCACCACAGACTCATAGAACATCCTCAGCATCGTCCAGCAGATGTTAAAGGACCTCAGTCTCCTCAGGAAATAGAGATGGCTTTGACCCTTCTTGTAGACAGCCTCAGTGTTCTTTGACCAGTCCAGTTTATTGTCAATTCATATCCCCAGGTACTTGCAATCCTCCACCAAGTCCACCCTTGGATGGAAACAAGGGTCACCGGTGCCTTGGCCCTCCTCTGGTCCACCACCAGCTCCTTAGTCTTTTTCTTGAAGAGTGGCGTGACATTTGCAATTTTCCAACCTTCTGGAACCATACCAGAACCAATTGATTCGTGAAAGATCATTACTAATGCCTCCACGATCTCTTCAGCCACCTCTTTCAAACCTTGCGGTGTACATCATCTGGTCCAGGTGACTTATCTACCTTCAGACCTGTCAGTTTCCCAAGAACTTCTCCCAAGTAATGGTAACCTACTCATTTCTGCCCCCTGACACTTTTGAACTTCCAGAACACTGCTTGTGTCTTCCATCGTGAAGACCGAAGCAAAATACTATTCAGTTATTTTGCCATTTCCTTGTTCCCCATTACTACCTTTCCAGCATCACTTTCCAGTAGTCTGAAATCTACTCTTGCCTCTCTTTTACTCTTTATACATCTGAAGAAACTTTTGGCATTCTTTTTAATTTTATTGACTAGCTTACTTTTGTATTCCATCTTTTCTCTCTTTATGACTTTTTAGTTGTCTTTTGTTGGTTTTTAAAAGCTTCTCAGTTCTCTAACTTCCCACTAATGTTTGCTCTATTATAAAGTTCAAAGTTCTCTTTGGTTTTTATGTTGGCTTTGACTTCCCTTGTCAGCCATGGTTGCATTATTTTGCCTTTAGAATACTTCTTTTTCTTTGGGCTATAACTATCCTGCAACTTCAGAATTGCTCTCAGAAATTCCAGCCATTGCTGCTTTATTATCATCCCTGCACGTGTCTACTTCCAATTAGCTTTGCCCAGCTCCTCTCTCATACCTCTGCAGTCTCCTTTACTCCACTGAAATACTGATAAATTTGATTGTAGCTTCTCCCTCTCAATCTGTAGGTGAATCTATCATGTTATCAACTCTGCCTCTTAAGGATTCCTTTACCTTAAGTTCCCTAATAAAATCTTGTTCATTACACAATACCCAGTCCAGAATAGCTGATTCCCAAATGGGCTCAATCACAAGCCGCTTTAAAAATCCATCTTGGATGCATTTTACAACTTCTCTCCTCTTGGGATCTACAATCAGCACCAACCTGATTGTTCCAATCTATTACATATTAAAATGCTCCATGACGATTGGAACATTGCCCTTCTGAAATGTATTTTCTATCTCACATTTGGGCTACAAATTACATCCTGGCTACTGTTTGGAGGCCTTTATATAACTCCCATCAGGATCTTTTTACCCTTGTAGCTCCTTAACTTTACCCATAATGATTCTACATCTTCTGATCCAAAGGAATTGTTTTTATTTTTTGCCAACAGAGCCACACTATCCCCTCTGCCTACCTGCCTGTCCTTTCGATACAATGTGTATCCTTGAATGTTAAGCTCCCAACAATAACCTTCTTTCAGCCACAACTCAGTGATGCCCACAACATCACACCTGCCAATCTGTAACCGTGATACAAGATCATCTACCTTATTCAGTATACTGTGTGCCTTCAAATATAACACCTTCAGTCCTGTAGTCATCACCCTTTTCAATTTTGTCACCGTTAGACTGCAACTCATCCCAATGACTGCAATTTTGCCCCATCATCTGCCTGTCCTTCCTGACATTCTCACTGCATCAACTTGTATACCAATTGCCCCATCTTCAGCCCCATCAGTCAATTCCCCATCCCCCTGCCAAATTAGTTGAAAACCTCCCCAGCCATTTCAGCAAACCTGCCAAGGATATTGGTCCCCCTCAGGTTCAGGTGTAATCCGTGCCTTTTGTGCAGGTCATACCCTGCACCAGCTCATCAGTCACACATTCATTTGCCAAATCATCACAGGCTCCAGTCCAACTACCCTGGAGATCCTGCTTTATACCTAACTCCCTAAATTTTCCCTTATCCTGTAATGATAAATTTTCCCTTTGTCATTGGTGCCAAGACTGCTCCCCCTCCCCCTATACAGTGCCGTGGACCTGATCCAAGATGTCCCTGACCTGGCACCTGGGAGGCAACATACCATCTGGATGTCTCTCATGCGTCCACAGAATTGTGTGTCTACTACAGAATCCCCTATCAGTACTCCAATCCTTTTCTTCCCCCCGTCACTACTGAGCCACGATACCAGAAACCCAGTCACTGTGGCTCCCCCCGATAGGTCATCCCCAACAGCATCCAAAACGATATACTTATTATTGAAGAGCTACTCTATATTGAAGAGTCCAGTGGTACTCTTATTGACTGCCTATTTCCTTTCCTTTTCCTGACAGCCACCCAGGTACCTGCCTCCTGCAATTAAGGGGTGACTAATTCCTTGTAGCTCTTATCTATCACCCCCTCAGTTTCCCATAGGAGCCTCCAGTTCCTTTACACGTTCTCTGAGGAGCTGCAACTTGATGCACCTGGTGCAGATGTGGTTATCCAGGAGGCTGGAGGCCTCCCAGAATTCCTACATCTCACACAAAGAACGTAACACAGCTCCGGAGCCATTCTCACTGCTCTAACTACATACTAACAGAAGAATGAAGAAGAAACATCAGATACTTGCCTTGCCCAAACCTGCTCTCACTAAAGCCTGATGAGCCAAAATCTCCCCACTCTAACCAGGTCCACTCCAAGAAGGGCCACTTTGCTCATCCCTGCCTTACTTTTATTTTCCCTTGCTAATAAACTGCGATTTAATTGAGCCGCCGGAAAATGCTGAAAGCCTGCAAACACTCCTTTTTAATCTTGGCTGATTTACATATTTCCCTCTCAACCCCATTCTCCTGCCTTCTTCCTGTAACCTTTGATGCCCTTACTAAGCAAGAACCTATCAACCACCACTCTGATTAAACCCAATGATTGGGCCTCCACAGCCATATGTGACAATAAGTTCCACAGATTCACCACAAATTCCTTCATCACTGTTCTAAAGGGGCATCCTTCTATTCTGAGACTGTGCCATTTTGTTCTAGATTCTCCCACTATTGGAAACATTCTCTCCACATCCACTCTATCTAGGCCTTTCAACATTCAATTAGACCCTCCCCTTTTCTTCTAAACTCCAGTGAGTACATGCCAGAGCCATCAAATGCTCCTCATATATTAACCCTTTCATTCCCAAAATCATTCTTGTAAACCTCCTCTGGACCATCTTCAACGCTAGCACATCCTTTCTTAGATATGGAGCCCAAAACTGCTTGCATATAATCCAAGTGTGGTCTGACCAATGCCTTATAAAGCCTCAGCATTACACCCTTGCTCTCACACTCAAATCCTCTTGTTCTGTTTTCCGCATCCCATTAAAGGACGTGGCGGCACTGGAGAAGGTACAGAGAGGATTAGCAGGACGCTGCCTGGATTTTTGGTTTTTGGAGTTTCAGAGAATGTGTTATGACCTGATAGAAGTATATAAATATAATGAGAAGCACTGATAGCATAAAAAAAGTTTTTTTTTCAGACTGGAAATGTCAAATACCGGAAGGGTTAGAAGGTTTTACACAGAATATGGTAGGTGCCTGGAATGTGCCGTTTGGATACAATTGTGACACTTAAGAGGCACATGAACAGGTAGGGAGTGGTGAGATATAGACAGATGGTACTAGTTTAATATGGCATCATGGTCTCATGGTCCAAAAAGACATGATGGCTGAAGGACTTGTTACCATGCTGTATTACTCTTTGCTCTATACTTAAGATACTCACCTAGATTCAGGTCAACTGGAATATAGTGTATTCCCAATGTCTACATCTGGACTCTGCAGACTGTACCAGAGGACAGACATTGGTCCATCTGACCTCCTGCTGCAACACTAGACACCCTGTTCAGTTGAGCAGTCGTTCCCTATCAACCTATGATATGAAGATTTACTTATTCAGAATTACAGCACCTTAACAGCATCTTCTGGTCCAATAAGCCTGCGCCACCCAGCTATGCACACGTGACCAATTAACCTACCAGCCCATATGCCTTTGGAAACTGGGAGGATACCAGAGCACCCAAAGGAAACTCACATCGTCACATGGAGAACATACACATTCCTTACAGGCAGGGGCAGGAATTGAACCCAGGTAACTGGAGTTGTAATACCATTACACTAACTGCTATGCTATCATGTCACCCTAGCACTCCCTAGTGGAGATCAAATATTGAAAAGGAAAACAGGACAATTATCCTTGGCCAACGTAAATCTCTTAAAGATTGCTCACTCCGTTATCCAGATGTGCCGGCCCTGGAGAAGGACCCAGAGGAAGTTCACAAGGATGATCCCAGGAACATATCAAGATTGATGTCTCTGGCTCTGTGCTTGATGGAGTTCAAGGATCTCAATGGAACTGAAACTATGGCAATGCAACTGAAATCGATACTGAAAGGCCTTGGATAGAGTGGGCATGCTGAGGATGTTTCCATTAGTGGGACAGACTAGGGTCCAAGGGCACAGCCTCAGAATAATAAGGCATCCGTTTAAAAAGCGATGAGGACTAACTTCTTCAGTTAGAGTGTGGTAAACCTGAGTAATTTGTTGCCACAGAAGGCTGTGGAGGTCAAGTCATTAGGATATGAGAATAATATTAGCTTAATTTGTCACATGTACATCAAAACATAGTGAAGTGTGTCGTTTTGTGTCAATGACCAACACAGTGTATGGATTGTGCTGGGGCCACACTTCTGATGTTATCATAGCACGCCCACAACTCAAGAATGCTAAACTTTACCATATATCTTTGGAATGTGGAAGGAAACCCACACAGTCTCCAGGAGAACATACAAACTCCTCTGAGACAGCGTTGTGAATTGAACCCCAATCAGTGATCGCTAGCACTGTAAAGCTACTACGCTACCATGTCACTTAACACAACTACGTATTTAAGGCAGAGATTTGTAAGGGGGTTTGGGGTTACAGGGAGGTGGGAGAATAGGTTGTAAAGAAGTCAGCCATGATCAAATGGTGGAGCAGTCTCAATGGGCCCAATGGCCCAATTCTGCTCCTATATCTTATGGTTTTATGGATGGTAGAGACTCAGTGGGCCAAAGGGACTGTTTTCTTACTGTGACTCAATGACATCAGGAGAATCTTACGTGGTCACAGGGACAATATGCAAACTCTACACTCAGTAGCGCTAGTGGCAAGGATCAAACCTGGGTCACAGGAACTGTGAGGCAGTAATATTACTTGCTACACCTGCCAGTAGCCTTAACTTTTTAATTATTTTCAACATTTTCTCTCTCTCGCTCCTTTCCGTAAACACCCATCTCTTCTTTAAATTCACAGTGTTTACTAAACTGGCTTTCCTCCTGCCTTCATGATGCTGAACTGGTTATATGAATGTACAAGGATGAACATTCCTTTGCAATTGTAATGAAGACTTCACCCCTAATATACAATGCTGCAAAGCAATGGCGTCATACACAAATAAACAGCCACCAATAACTACCATCAACATGAGGGAGACTTTCAAACCACACAAGAGACCAAAATTACGGTTAATGTGACAGACTGTCCTATTGTGATGTGTGTGTTTCTTGTGTCTCTAAATATTATTTGTTATCAGTTTTTCACTTCCCCTCCTGTGGCTAATTAAAATAAGGCAAGGCAAGATTACAAGCCTTCCGGAAAATTTTATTTCCCTTGGGAGACAAGAAGTTGATTCACATCTTGGCTCTGCTCCAGAGTATTTTCTCCAGCATATTATCTTACCAAGCTTTTCAGCTGACTGCATTTAGGCTCACAGCAATACAGTGTAGGCTGAGTGGCCACATGCCACACCTCTCCGGCCAGCGACCCTGCCCACGCCCCTCCACTGCTGATCACTCACACCAGAGATTCTGCAGTTGCTGGAAATCCTAGGCAACACACATGAAATGCTGGAGGAAATGAGGAACTCAACAAGTCAGGCAGCATCTGTGAAGCAGAATAAACGTTGACATTTTGGCTAAGACCTTTCAAATTTGACTTCCCATTCACATTCTGACACATTCTATCCATGGCCTCCTCTACTGCCACAATAGAGGCAACTCTCAGGTTGGAGTAGCAACAGCTCACATTCCATCTGGGTATCCTCTGACCTGATGGTATGAACACTGATTCCGCAAACATCCAGTAATTATTCCCCCTCTCTCCTTCACTCTTTCTATTCCACCTCCTTTCTCCGACTCCTTCTCACCTGTCCATCATTTCCCTCTGGTTCCCCTCCTCCTTCCCTTTCTCCCATGGTCCACCATCGTCTCCTATCAAACTCCCTCTTCTTCAGTCCTTTATCTCCTCCACCTATCACCCCCTCCCCTCCCCGACCCACCCTGCCATCACTTGGGTCTCACCATCACCTGTCTGATTGCACTCTTTCAACTCCCACACATTTTATTCTGGCTTCTGCTCCTTTCCTCTCTAGTCCTGATGAAGTGTCTCGGTCTGAAAACTCCACTGACTACTACCTTTCATAGACTCTCCTGACCTGCTGAGTTCCTCGAACATTTTGTGATTGCTCTCTGTGCGGCAGGCCTGTTGGTGCATTGACTGAGTGCCTTCTCCTGAGCAGCCTTTGCTGCCATAGAAAAATGTGAGTTAAGAGATCACACCTGAGCAAGACCAAGCCCATCACTGAGATCCACAAACTATGTGGTTGGGAGACAATGAGTGAGAATGAGGTGACCAGAAATTACGTCACAGTAGCAACTGCAAATTAAATATATTCAATACTTGCAGAATCTCGTGATTATGTCTGCAGATGAAAAGATCAAGAGAAGATAAAATTGGGTAGGGCAGTGCTGGAGATGTGAGAAGGGGGCATCGAGAACGAAGATGATTGGTGAAAGTAACAGAAATGACGTAAGGATTTCTTTAACACTGGGAGTGGTTCTAGTCTGGAATGCACTGGATGTAGCCAGCAGGAAGGTGTGGCTTTCAAAAGGACACTGGATATTTTCTGAAGGGAAAGTAAATAACAAGACAGAGAAGAGAGGGTGGGAGTTGGACCCAGCTGCCTTGCCCTTATACAAAGCTCATACAAATGCAATGGGCCAAATGGCCTCCTCTTTTCTTTTTTTATATGTTTAGAGATACAGAACAGTTGGGACAAGTCCAAAAACAGTGGACGAAAGTTTCAGCATTTACTTTACATTTAGAACACATTGGAGAAACCCCTATCTTAAATTTCAAGAGATGATCTGGAGTCAGATGGGCTCTATGCAGAATTTTGAGTTGCAATGCTTTACAAACTGAAATTTTCTTTGCATTATCATAGATGTTTTCCCATGTTTCAGCTGTAATTTCTGCTCCCAGCTCTTCCTCCCAGACCCTTCCCAGCTGCTCAGCTTCTCCACAAGAACATTCCCTCAGGATGCTGTGAAAAGTACTAATGGAGACTTCACCCTTAGAACAAAACACCCTCTTTTCTATGTCAGAACTATAGAAATCAGTTAACAATGTTTTTTCTGTATATAATCTTTTATCTGAAAGAGGGTGAAATGGAAAAGATTCTGAAGATGGAGCTTGAACTGGACCCAATGTCTTTTCTCTTAGGCTTATCCAGCAGTCGTATTATTAATGCACATCAGAAAAACTTTTTAACATCCTGACTTTTTGTGCGAGGAAGAATATTTTACTTTGTTGGCTATCCGATAAGGTCCCTGGACTTTTTGGTTGGCGTAAATTAATCATGGAATATATTCCTTTGGACTTTTTGACATGTATGGTACAGTCAAAAACAAATAGTTTTCATAAAACATGGCAACCTTTTCTGCAGTATGTAGATGTAAACCTGTCTGCTATACTAATAAGGGCTTTTGTATAGGATGTTATGGTGATGTCTATATTTTGATGGAAGTGTTCTGATAGCTGACATCTGTGAGGGGAAGAAACATAAATGTAAATGTACCTGGAAATTGAAAGTTTTGTTATGCTGAGCAAAAAGAAAACTAAATTAAAAAAAAGAAAAGAAAAAAAAGATACAGAACAGTTACAGGCTCTTCTGGTCCAACATGCCAATACTGCCAATCACACCCATGTGACCAATTAACCTACTAACCCATACGTCTTTGGAATGAGGGAGGAAACCCACGCAGTCACAGGGAGAACGTACAAACTCCTTACAGATAGTGGCAAACCACAGCCTCGGACACTGGCCTTGGAATGATGCTATACTAACCGCTAAGCTACTGCACTATGCCTAATAGAGTGCCATGCTATGCTTCTGCCCTCCTTCTCAAAGCCCCAAGTGTAGGAGTGAAGTGAAAGGAAAAGTGAAAGTCAGAATTGATTGGCCTAGGCCAAAACTGTAATTATTTGAGACTGAAATCCAACTGATTAAATAAGTCTGTGGAATGAATAATTATTATTAGTCATGGTGACCTTGAAACTGCTGAAATATCATTTATGAAAACATGTGGTTCACTGGCATCCCTCAGCGGGGGAAATCCATCCAGTCTACCCTCTATGGAAGCAGGATTCACCTCTGCAATATCCTGAAGTTATACAGAAATATATAGCACACAAAAAGGCCCTTTGGCCTACCCAGTCCACACCAACTATCAAACATACAACTACAGTAATGTGTTGTGTACAATTCTCTAATACATTACAATCCCACCCCTCCTCTACTTCTCTGCTGTATTTCCATTCCTCATTTTGGCTTCCCTCCTCTCCTTTGTCCACTGTCCTCCCCTATTATTTTCCCTCTTCATCCCTTTATCACTTCCACCTATCCCCTTCCAGCTTTCATCTATCACCTGCTACCTTGTACTCCTTCCCCCTCCACCTTCTTATTCTGGTTTTTGCCCCTCCCTTTCCTGATAAAGGGTCTTGTCTACTGTTTATTCCTCTCCATAGGTGCTGCCTGATTTTTAAAGTTCCTCCAACATTTTGTGTGAGTTGTCCTGTACCTCTCCTCTGATTCTGATTCTACTCAGCAGACAGAAGCACTCTTCAAAGTAAATTCATGGTCAAAGTACCTATCTATCATCACTTACCACTCCACCCTGAAATTCACCGTAGAACAGAGAAACATACAATAATATCAATGAAAATCTACACAAAGACTGACAAACAACCAATGTGCAAAGGATGACAAACTGTACAAATATTAAAAATAAATAGATTGATACACTCAATTTATTAGGTACCTCCTGTAGTTGATAAGTGGTCACTGAGTGTATGTTCATGGTCTTCTGCTGCTGTAGCTCATCCACTTCAAAGTTTGATGTGTTGTGCATTCAGAGATGGTCGTCTGCACATCACTGTTGTAGCATGCGATTATCTGAGTTATTGTCAACTTCCTGTCAGTCTGGCCATTCTCCTCTAACCCCTTTCATTAATAAGGCACTTTCACCCACAGAACTGCCACTCACTGTATGGTTTTGGTCTTGCACCATTCTCCAAGTACTCAGAGACCGTGGTGCATGATTATCCCAGGCCCTCCACTGGTCGGTGTTTGCGTTTGTGTGTGGATATTGCGATTGAGCCGTCTACGTGATACACAAGCTGGAACGCAAGCCAGAGCGGGATGACATGGAGACCAACGCAGCAGGCTCCCCCACTCCAAAGGAACGGCAGAAACTGATACCATTTGGCACCAGCAGCGTTGCAGGAGTTGCCAGTCAGCATTGAACTCAATGTAGGACTGCCTTAGGGACTCCAGCTCTGGAGTTTTCCTTCCCCTCAGGGTTTACTGCCAAAGCCTTCCCCATGAGTGGGTATAGCTGCAAGGCAGCAGAGGTTTGAGATCAGAGTTGTCCTTGTCCTAAATGAGCTGCCAACAATGGTTGATGAGCCTCATCTGCCCGAAGTGACTAGTTTAAGGTGCCAGTAACTTGCCTTTGCCCCTTCTCCTGTCAGTAGGTTTTACCTACCGGGTTTAGTAGCTAAGCCACACGTGAAGGGCAGGAGCTGGACTTGGCTATTTGAGACGCCAGCCAGTGGGAGCATTTAATAGGTAGTGAGAGCTCATCCCCACTACTTCCTCCGGGTATGAAAACCTTAAGGAACCTAAAAATCCCAGATCAGCAGCTTCTGAGCTACTCAAACCACCCTGTCTGGCACCAACAATCCTTCCACAGTCAGACACTTAGATCACATTTCTTCCCCATTCTGATGTTTGGTCTGAGCAACAACTGAACCTCTTGACCATGTCTACATACACTGAGTTACTGCCACGATTGGTTGATTAGATATTTACACTAACAAGCAGGTGTACTGGTGCACAGGCATACAGGTCCGAGAAGCTGGTTGCCGACATCAATAGCAAGTACCCAGGGCAGGCAGAGGTCAAAGGATAAAAGCGGGCCTGGCTTGGATCCCTGGGAGAGTGTTTACGTGCCTGTTTATTCGGACTGTCCAATTGCGAGCAAATACTCTGGGCACAAAGGTCAAAAGCCGTGGTCATCAGATGTGAGCTGTTGTGGCCTGTGTGATGTGCCAGAGTCATTGGGACATATTATGCAAGCCTATGCCATTACATATGCTCAAGGCAGAACAGGGGGGCTTGCTTTCTGGTGAAGTCAATAGGCTAGACTGGCAGGTTTGTGTTGGAAGAACCCAGGATACCGACAGCCGGCACATTTTGTAAACAGGACCTGATTGTGAGGGATGGATCTGTCCCAGTCATAATGGACATTACCATCTCATCTGAAGAGCGTAAGACAAGGCCCTGGTCAATGAAACATCTGAAGTACAGTGAGGCTCCCACAAAATACTAGTTTTCTGTAAAACACCATGACACAATTCAGTGAGGTGAAGCATGAACCCACTGTCATCAGATACCATGGGTTCTGGCTGAGGGAGTCTTCAGTGGTGTTAACATCCCTCGGCATCTCTCACAGGGTGCGAGCAGATTTGGCACTCCTGGTTGTCCGTGGTTATGACACCTACACGTGTGGCGCGAGCTCGTGGTGCAGTCATCTGATGGGCATATGGAACCAGAATGATGTGGGCTATTGTCCCAGAGGTGCTTGATTCTTGGGTCTAACGCATTTGCAAACTTGGTATTTTATTTGAGTAGAATGATTTTATTGTATTATTCAAGAATGCCAAAATTAAATGTAAATGGCCACCTGGATGGACAGATAGATAACACATTGTAGAGTTCTACACTACATCCTACAAACCGGGGTCTTTGTTGCAGCATGGATTAAAGGTCCATCAGTGACCCTCCCTCCCTCCCTCATCTTGCCCACCTCACATCACACCTGGTGCTGGAGACTTGTGACCAGCTGGTAAGAAAGCACCAAACAGCCTCCGACACACTTGTCAGGCCCAGCTTGCTTCTCTTCTGTGAGAGACACACCACTGCCCCCTCCCCACCCAGGCCCTGTCTTCAAGCTCCAGTTAAAATGCCATTTCTATTTTTAGTTTGGAACAGAAAGCACTACAGCATGGAATTAGAACACAAATTGACTTTTTTTTTAAAAAAAGCACCATTCCTCAGGGATGATTTGGAATACAATCCAAACTACTTAACATTTCCACTGGGTGAGCCAAATGACAGTGAAAGTGCTCGCTAATTTAGTAGCAGCTCATGTTTATTTATCAACCAAGAGATTACAAAACAGCTTCAATGAGAACAAGATGTCCCTGGTTTCTGACCATTCCTGGAGGATTCTAATTTCCATGCAAAGCAGGTTACACTGGGATCTCTGGACTGAGCTCAATCATGCATGGATGTTCATGCCGCCTGAAGGATGCAGCACCGTGGGAAATAAATTACAGCCTCTGTCATTCCACTTCCCATTCCAACATACCAGTCCATGGCCTCCCCTACTACCACAGGGAGGCCACTCCCACACTGGAGAACAAATATCTTTGTTCTCTGGTGCCCCTCCTCCTTCCCTTTCTCCCATGATCCACTGTGCTCTATCAAATTCATTCCTCTTCAGCCATTTACCTTTTCTACATCTCCTCTCCCAGATTCTTACCTTGTCCCCCACTTCCCAATGCACCAACCTTCCCCTCACCTATCACCAACCACCTCCCATCTTATCACTCTGTCTACTTCCCCCTTCCTTGCCAGGCCCGACGAAGGGCCTCAACCCTCAAAGTTGATGCTGCCTGACCTGCTGAGTTCCTTTAGCATTTTGTGCGTGTTGCTCAAGATGTCCAGCAGCTGCAGAATCTCAGGTGTTTATGATTTTCTGCTCCAGCGCTTCAGACAATGCTTTATAAGAGCATCAACCAATGAAAGAAGCCCTTCAGCACATTGAGTAGTGTTGGCTTCAGGTTGTCACACAAACCCCATTCCACCCACGCAGACACTTCCCCTAAAACCATAAGGCCATAAAACATAGGAGCAGAGTTAGGAAATTTGGCCCATCGAGTCTGCTCTACCATTCCATCATGTCTGATTTATAATTCCTCTCAATCTCATTCTCCTGCCTTCATCCCATATAACTTTTGACACCCTTACTAAATAAGCACCAATCAGGTTCTGTTTTAAAGATTCCCAATGACGGCCTCCACAGCTGTCTGTGGCAAAAAAATTCCACAGATCCACCAAACTCTGGCTGAAGTCGTCCCTCATCTCTGTTCTAAAGGGATACCCCTCTGGTCCTAAATTTTCCCACTATTAGAAACATCCTCTCCACATCCACTCTATCAAGACCTTTTCATCATTCAACAGGTTTCAATGAGGTCACCCCTCAGTCTTTTGAATTTGAGTAAATACAGGCCTAGAGCCATCAAACACTCTTCATATGACAAGCTGTTCAAACCTGGAACCATTTTCCTGAACCTCCTTTGAACCCTCTCCAGCTTCAGCACATCCTTTCTAAGATAAAAAGCTCAAAACTATTCACAATACTCCAAGTGAGACTTCAATAGTGCTTTATAAAGTCTCAACAGTACATCCTTGTTTTTATATTTTAGTCCTCTTGAAATGAATGCTAACATTGCATTTGCCTTCTTCACCACAGATTTAACCTACAAAGAAACCTTCTGGGAATCCTGCAGAGGACTCCCAAGTCCCTTTGCACTTCAGATTTTTGTATTTTCTCTCCATTTAGAAAATAGTCAACCCTTTCACTTCTACTGAAGTGCATGACCATACACTTCCTGACACTGCATTTCATCTGCCCATTCTCCTAATCTGTCCAAATCCTTCAGTAGCCTCTCTACTTCCTCAAAAATACACTACCTGCCCTTACACACATCTTCATATCATCTGCAAACTTTGGAACAAAGCCATCAATTGCATCATCAAAATCATTGGCATAGAACGTAAAAAGAATCAGTCCCAACACAGACCCTGTGGAACACTACGAGTCACCAGCAAACAACCAGAAAAGACTCTCTTTATTCCCACTCTTTGCCTACAGCCAATTAGCCAATGCTTTTCCATGCTAGAATCTTTCCTGTAATACCATGGGCTCGTAGATTGTTAAGCAGCCTCATTTGTGGCACCCTGTCAAAGGCCTTCTGAAAATCCAAGTGCACAACATCAACTGATTCTCCTTTGTATATCCTGCTTGTCACTTTGTCAGATAATTCCAACCGATTTGTCAGGCAGGATTTCCCTTGAGGAAGCCACGCTGACTGCAGCCTATTTTATCATGTGACTCCAAGTGTCATAACAATCAACTCCAGCATCTTCCCAACCACTGAGGTCAGACCAACTGACCTATAGTTCCCTTTCTTCTGCCTTTCTCCCTTCTTGAAGAGTGGAGTGACATCTGCAAATTTTCTAGAAACATTCCAGAACCTAGTTATTCTTGAAAGATCATTACTAATACCTCCATGCTCTCTTTCAGAACTCTGGGGTGTACACCATCTGGTCCGGGTGACTTACCTACCTTCAGACCTTTCAGTTTCCCAAGAATCTTCTCTCTAGTTATGGGAATTTTGCGCACTTCATGACTGAAGTTCCTGGAAATTCCACCATACTGTTATAGCAAGTGCAGCACTCAAACTGTTAAATCTAAATACACAGAGTATAAGAAATAAGGTGGATGATCTTGTTGCACTATTACAGATTGTCAGGTATGATGTCATGGCAATCACTGAATCGTGGCTGAAGGATGGTTGTAGTTGGGAGCTGAATGTCCAAGGTTACATGTTGTATTGGAGGGATAGGAAGGTAGGCAGAGCTGGTGGCGTGGCTCCGTCAGTAAAGAATGGGATCAATTCATTAGAAAAATCTGACATAGGATCAGAAGATGTTGAATCCTTGTGGGTTAAGTTAAGAAACTGCAAGAGTAAAATGACCTCGATGACAGTTACACACAGGCCTCCCAACAGTGGCTGGGATGTGGACCACAGATTACAACAGAAAATAGAAAGATGTGTCAAAAGGGCAATGTTAACTCATGGGAGATTTCAACATGCACGTCAATTGGGAAAAATCAGGTTGGAAATAGATCCCAGTTATGAAATGAGCTGGAGGTGATTATGGAGCTAATATAAAAGAACCCTTAGGAAGCAATGATCACAGTATGATTGTGTTCAGCTTGAAATCTGATAGGGAGAAAGTTAAGTCTGATGTTGCAGTATTTCAGTGGAGTAAAGGAAATTAGAGTGATATGAGAGAGGAGTTGGCCAAAGTAAATTGGAAGGAGATGCTGGCAGGGATGTCAGCAGAGCAGCAATGGCGTGAGTTTTCAGGGAAAATGAGGAAGTTGCAGGATAGATATATTCCAAAAACAAAGAAATACTCAAAGGGCAAAATAGTATAACTGTGGCTGACAAGGGAAGACAAAGCTAATGTAAAAGCAAACGAGAGGGCATACAACAAAGCAAAAATTAGCAGGAAGATATAGGATTGGGAAGCTTTTAAAACCCTACTAAAAGAATCATTAGGAGGGAAAAGATGAAATATGAAAGCAAGTGAGCAAGCACTATCAAAGTGGATAGTAGAAGCTTTTTCAAGGATGTAAAAAATAAAAGTGAGGTGAGAATGGATATATGAAGGGCCAAGGAGATGGCAGATTAACTAAACGAGTATTTTGCATCAGTCTTCACTGTGGAAGACACTAGCAGTGTGCCAGATGTTAAAGGGTGTGAGGGAAGGAATGTGAGTGCAGTTACTATTACAAGGGAGAAGGTGTGTAAAAAGCTGAAAGACCTAAGGGTACATAAGTCACCCAGACCATATGAACTGCACCCTAGGGTTCTGAAAGAGGTAGCAGTACAGATTGTGGAGACATTAGTAATGATCTTTCAAAATCATTGGACTCTGGCATGGTGCCAGAGGACTGGAAAATTTGTCATTCCACTCTTTAAGAAATGAGGAAGGCAGCAGAAATGAAATTATAGATCAGTTAGCCTGACTCAGCAGTGGGGAAGACGTTGGAATCAATTGTTAAGGATGAGGTTATGGAGTACTTGGTGACACAGGACAAGATAAAAAAGAGTCAGCATGGTTTCCTTAAGGGAAAACCTTGCCTGACTAACCTATGGGAAGTCTTTGAGGAGACTGCAGCAGGATAGATAAAGGTAATGCAATGGATGTTGTAAATTTGAATTTTCAGAAGGCCTTTGACAAGGTGCCACATGAGGCTGCCTACCAAGTTAAGAGCTCATGGTATTACAGGAAAGTTACTGGCATGGTTAGAACATTATCTGATTACTAGGAGGCAGCAGGTGGGAATAAAAGGATCTTTTTCTGGTTGGCTGACAATGACTACTGCAGATCCACAGTGGTCGGTGTTGGGACCACTTCTTTTCATGCTGTATATCAGTGATTTAGATGATGGAATAAATGTCTTTGAGGAAACAGGTAGGCTGCAGAATGACTTGGGTGAGGAGAATGGGCAAGGAAGTGACAAATTAAATATAATGTCTGAAAATGCATGGTCATGCACTTTGGTGGTAGAAATAAATGTGCAAACTATTTTCTAAGTGGGGAGAAAATCCAAAAATCTGGGAAACAAAGGGACTTGGGAATCCTTGTGCAGAACACCTTAAAAGTTAACTTGCAGGTAATGTCAGTGGTGAGGAAGGCAAATGAAATGTCTGCATTCATTTCAAGAGGTCTAGAATACAACAGCAGGGATGTGATGCTGAGGTTTTATAAGGCACTGGTGAGGCCTCACCTTGAGTACTGTGAACAGATTTGGGCTCCTCATCGAAGAGATGTGCTGGCATTGGAGAGGGTTTAGAGGAAATTCACAACAATGTTTCCGGAATTAAAGGAGGAAAATTTTATAGCTCTGGGTCTGTACTCACTGGAATTTAGAAAGATGAAGGGGATCTCACTGAAACCTTTCAAATGTTGTAAGGCCTAGACAGAGTAGATGAGGAAAGGATATTTCCCACGGTGGGGGAGTCTAGGACAAGAGGGCAAAGCCTCAAGATAGAGGGGCGTCCATTTAAAATAGATGCCGAGAAATTTCTTTAGCCAGAGAATGGTGAATTTGTGGAATTTATTACCACAGGCAGCTTTGGAGGCCAGCTCATTCAGTGTATTTAAGGAAGAGCTTAATAGGTTCTTGATTGGACACAGCATCAAAGGTTACAAGGAGAAGGCTGGGGAGTGGAGTTGAGGAGGGAATGAAAGGATCAGTCATGATTGACTGGCAGAGCAGACTCAAAGGGCCAAATGGACTAATTTTGCTCCCATATCTTGTGGTCTTATTATCTTCCTGCGCCTTCTGAATTGTGCCCAAAAACTCCAGCCATTGCTGTTCTATTGTCACGCTTGCCAGTGTTCTTTTACAATCAATTCTGACCAACTCCTCCCTCATGCCTCTGTAATTCCCTTTACTCCACTGTAATACTGATACATCTGACTTCAGCTCCTGCTTCTCAAATTTCAGGGTGAATTCGATCATATTATGATCACTTGCTCCTAAGGGTTCTTTTACCTTTAGCCCTCTGATCAATTCTGGTTCATTGTACAATACTCAATCCAGAATAGCTGATCTCCCAGTGGGCTCAACCATGAGCCAGCTCATTAGCATTTTAGATACACCCCCTCCTGGAATCCAGCACCAACCTGATTTTCCCAATCAACCTGCATATTGAAGTTCCCCATGACTATTATAACATTGCCCTTTTGGCATCCATTTTCTATCTCCAAGTGTAATCCTTACTACTGTTTAGGGGCCTGTATACAATCCCATCAGGGTCTTTTTACCCTTGCAGTTCTTTAGCTCTATCCACAATGATTCAACACCTTCCGACCCTCTGTCACCTCTTTCTAATAATTTGATTTCATTTATTACCTAAAGAGCAACGCTGCCCCTCTACCTTCCTGCCTGTCTATTTGGTACAAGTCCTTGGACATTAAGCTCCCAGCTGTAATCTTCTTTCAGTCATGATTCAGTGATGCCCACAACATCATTCCCGCCAATGTGCAAATGTGCTGCAAGTTCATCTATCTTATTCTGTACACTCAACTCATTCAAATACAACACCCTCAGTCCTGTACTCATCCTTTTCGATCTTGTTTGCCTTTTACATTTCAACTCATCCTGTTGACTGCAATGCTGCACTATCAACAGCCTCTCCTCACTTACACATTGCCTCTGTTTGTAAACCAGCTACCTTACCTTCAGCACCATTATCTGTGTTGTAGAACATCCAGGTGGTCTTTAGCAAACTTGAGATGTGCAGTAATTTGTTTTTGGAGAGCAGTAGTTTCCTCTGCGTCCTTCCATGAACACCATTCTTGTTCAGTGTTTTTCTTATGGTGTTCATGGAAGGACACAGAGGAAACCATCGCTCTCCAAAAAAAAAATACTGCACATCTCAAGTTTGCAAAAGACCACCTGGATGTTCCACGGCATTTCTGTGACAATGTTCTGTGGACAGATGGGACTAACTTGAACTTATTGGGCAGAATTGCACATTGCTATGTTTGGAGGGAAAACAGCACTGCACACCAGCACCAATACCTCATCCCAAACTGTGAAGCACGGTGGAAGGAGCATCATGGTTTCAGCTGCTTTGCTGCCTCTAGGCCTGCACAGCTTGCAATTATTGAAGGAACAATGAATTCAAAATTGTATCAGGACATTTTACAGGAGAATGTCAAGGTAGTAATCCATCACCTGAAGCTTAAAAGAAGTTGGATAACACAAAGACAGGAGTAAATCAACAACAGAATGGTTTAAAAAGAAGAAAAATTGTGTTTTAGAATGGCCAAGTTAAAGTCCTGACCTTAATCCTATAGAAATGTTGTGGAAGGACCTGAAGTTCATGCAAGGAAGCCCGCCAGTATCCCAGCGTTGAAGCAGTTTTGTAAGGAGGAACAGCTTAAAATTCCTCCAAGCCAATGTGCAGAACTGATCAACAGCTACCACAAACGTTTGAAGTTACTGCTGTACAAGGGGGGGTCACACCAGTTACTGAAAGCAAAGGCTCACATACTTTTTCCAACAAATACATGTAATATTGGATCATTTTTCTTAATAAATAAATGAACAAGTTTAATGTTTTTGTGCAATTTATTTAATTGGGTTTTCTTTATTTAGTTTTAAGATCTACGTGAAGATCCGATCACATTTTAGGTCATATCTATGCAGAAATAAGGAAAATTCTACAGGGTTCACAAGCTTTCTGGCACCACTGTATTCTCTATTTCTTTACAATGTCAACAGGAGATGGACAATTAACTAAAGGCTCACATGTGATTCCCACATGTTAAGAATGAACAAAACAAATTCTGTGCTTAACTCTAATGAAAGGCTGCTAGTCAGCAAAACATCGTCAAAGTTCTTGATCTTCACAGAGCCTCTGTTCAGAAAGTACCAACTCCCTCACAGTGTGACAGCTCAGACAGGGGTGAAAGATCGAACAGCAACGCCAGTTTTCCCATTATCCAATATCCTTTCAGAAGTTTCAATTAAAACATTTTGGCAGTATTCAAGTCATATCAAATCTCTGCGCAAGAATAAAAACCTCCCACTAGTTCCTGTCTACATCAATGATGTTGAGTTTGGGAGGGTTTCTGGGTACGAGCATCAGCCAGAGCCTGTTCTGGTCCAACAATGTAGATACTAAGGCCAAGAAAGCTCACCAATACCTCTGCTTCCTCAAGAGGTAAAAGAAATTTAGCATGTCCCAATCCACTTTTGCCAACTTTTAATCGATGCAGCATAGAAAGCATTCCATCAGAATGCATAACGGCTAATGTGGCAGCTGCTCTGCAAGTGTCCGGTGACCGCAAGAAACTACATAGAGCACATCACAGGAACTCAGCCACCCCTCTGTCGACTCGGTCTATACAGCTCGCTGCCTCAGTAAAGCAGCCAGCATAATCAAAGACCCCATCCAGCCTGGACATTCTCTCTTCTCCCCTCTCCCACTGGCAAAGAGATAGAAAAGATACTGTTCTGGTAGTTTTTACACGTTATTCTCCATTGTTATTGTTGTACTTTATTCTACCTCAATTCATAGTGTAATAATCTGATGTGAGGGAACACTATGTGAGGCAAGTTTTCACTGTATCTCAGTACGTGTAACAACAAAAAACCAATTCCAATTCCATTACAATTTCTCTCTAGTTCCTTCACTTGTTACCTTACACCATAAAACAGAATGCAGAAATATTCAACTGGTCATGTTGCATTTGTAGGGTGCAAGAGAAACAGATGCTTTTACCACAAGTAACACACAAATAATGCTGAGGAACATCAATGGGAGGAATTGAATAATTCACATTTTGGGTTGAGACTCTTCATTGAGACGGAAAAGAAAGCGGGCAGAAGCCAGAATAAAAGAATGAAGGAACACGAATGAAGGTGGGGAGAGGGGGAAGGGAATGATGTGAGATGCTGGGAGGCGACAGGTGGAAGAGGAAAAGGGTTGAAGGAGGAATCTGATAGGAGAAGAGAGTATAAAGTGGAAATGGTGGGAACCAGGGGCGGGTGTAAGTAATGGGCAGCAGGCCAAGGGAGATAAGGGAAATCAAAGGGGTGGGGAAGGCAAACAGAAAGGAATAACTACCAGAAGTTAGGATAATTGATGTTGAATCCATCTGGTTGGAGACTACTTCAAGAGCAGCTACTTCCCTTCAACCATTTGGTCCTTGAACCAACTGGCACAACCCTAATCACTACTTCAGTATAACAACACTTTGATCACTTGGCACGAAATTGACTTTTTTTTCTGATTGGTCTCTTTTTTTTTAAATAGAACTTATGTTTACTTTATATTTTTTGAAGTTAAGATGGTGCTGGAGAGCAGCGACTCCAAAAGGAATCATCAAATAATTCCATTTAGGACAATTATCATAAAACAATAAGGCAGAGGAACAGAATTAAGCCATTCAGCCCATTGAGTCTGCTCTGCTATTCAATCATAGCAGATTTATTAACACTCTCAACCACATTCTCCTGCAACTTTTGAAGCCTTTACTAATAAGAGCCTATTAACCTTCACTTTAAATGTACCCAATGACTTGGCCTTCACAGCCATGACTGAATTCTACAAATTAACCAGGCTCTAGCTAAAAAAATTCTTCCTCAAATCTGTTCTAAAGGGTTATCCTACGATTCAGAGGCTGTACCCTTTGGTCTTAGATTATTGGCCCCTACTATTGGAGACATCCTCCCCACGTCCACTCTATCCAGACCTTTCAATATTTCAATATCATACTGGCACTGCTCTCTCGTTTCTCCTGATAGAAGTAGTATGCTAGGCCATATTAGAGGATGGTGTTAAAATCTTCTCTGGAGTCATAGATGAGCCAGATTAGGAAAGAATTTACAATTTCCTCTCCTGAAGGGCAGATATGAATCAGATGCATTTTTATAATAATCCATTAGCTTTGTGGCTATCATAAGTAAGGAATATATGAATTCCGAATTATTTACTAAATCTAAATTCCACAGCCGATGGGGTGGGATTTGAATTTAGGATTATTCGTCAGGTCTCTGGGTTACTGGTCTGGTAACTGCCACTGTGGCACCAAACTCTTGTGCCGTGAACTTCCTACAATTCTGTTCTCGAGCGGTCAACCTCCCTGCCAAGTCAGTATTAACTGCTCGTGCTTCACCGGCATGAGCAACTGAGGGGCACTGATGGTCACTGAATCACCTGCGAACCTGAGCTACGAGCTAAGCCGAAACCATCCAGAATGTAGCTGTCAGCCATGGCACACTGGACAAGAGTCCCACTCAGCACAGTCAGAGATATACATCATGGATACAAGCTCCTAAGTGCAAAACATCCACACTGTCCACTGAGCCGTCTCGAACTGTGTCGAAGTATGATAGACCAGAAATAAATACATATACGTCAATCATTCTTGCGATAAAATATCTTCATTTTCCTAAAGATCACTCATAAAAACACGACAAATTGAGAAAGGCATGAGCAGGACAGAAAGGACACAACAATAATGGAAGTTTGATTCAGACAGCATGTGACAAAGCAGACAAAAGAGAAAGGAGACGTGAGGGAGTAAAATGGAGATAGGGAGAGTGGGAAGAAGGAGAGAAATCTATGCCCTCCAATATTAGACTCCCATAGTCTGTGAAAAGAAAGATTGTGACCATCCACCTTATCAATGCCCCTCAATATTTTGTGTATCTCTACAAGGTCACGCCACAGCCTCCTCCACTCGGGGGAAAAAGTCTGGCATCGAGAGCCTTTCAAACTTTTAGAAATGGAGACCCCTGCCACCATGTTCACTGACTGTCACTTCGTTTCCTTGTGTGACTCAGTGCTGCTCTCTCACATTTCCAGAGATCCATGTTCAGGCCTACCCTTGGGAGCAATCTGAATGGAGTTTGCACCTCCATGAGCATTGGCGTTCTGCTAGATTTTGTTTGCTTCTACATCCCACCAACATGCTTGCAGGTTAATTGGTGACTATAAATTATCTTTTAGTGTCATTGTCTTAGCCACAGAGCACTACAACACAAAAACAGACCACTCAGCCCCATCTATTCCTTGCCAAGCTGTTATTCTGCCTAATCCCATCAACCCATAACTGGACGGACTACAGACCTCCATGTACTTACACATTTTTTAAAAATGTTGCACTCAAACAGTCAATATTGAACAATCAAAGAGGACGTGATGTGTCAGAGGAGGAAATGAAACGGAAAAGATTTGCCCTGAAAAAGGACAGAATGGACCAGCACATAAGTGCCATCACAAAGAAGACAAGACAGCGCCTCTATATTCTCAGAAGTTTGCATGGATTGGGCTTGGACAAACGTCGATAGTGGAGTGGAGTACATTCTCACTGGTTTTATGGTATGGCCAGTGGAAACGTCTACAGAAAGTGGTGGATACAGCGCAGCCCGTCACAGGAACAGCCCTCCCACTGAGCACATTTACCAGGAGCACTGCCACAATAAAGCAGCATCTATCAAAGACTCCCACTATCCAGGCCATGTTCTCTTTTCACTATTACCATCAGGAAAGAGGTACAGAAGCCTTAAGTCTCACAGCACCAGGTTCAGGAACAGCTATTAACCCACAACCATCAGCCTCCTGAACCAACATCGATAACTTCACTCATGTCAATGACCACAACCTATACACCCACTTTCCAAGATCTACAACTCAGTAGAAGCTATTTACCTTTTTTTAAATAGTATATTCCATACACATACACACACAGACACATACACATACTATTTGCATTATTTGGCTTCTTTTGAACATTGGTTATAACATCTTCGTCACTTATATTTCATAAATTCTATTGTATTTCCTGTAAATGCCTGCAAAAAGAATGAATCTCAAAGTAGTATATGGTGACATAAATGCAGTTTGATAAGAAGTTTACTTTGAACTTTCAAATGGCCATTCCCTTATCCTGAGACCCCGATTGTAGATACTCTTT
Source organism: Hemitrygon akajei (assembly GCF_048418815.1). NCBI lineage: Eukaryota > Metazoa > Chordata > Chondrichthyes > Myliobatiformes > Dasyatidae > Hemitrygon > Hemitrygon akajei. The sequence goes on along the minus strand of NC_133128.1, from coordinate 98,027,987 downwards.
CCTGCCAAGCCCTCTCTAATTTTTTTTTAGGTATTGCACTGTGCCCAGTTCTGGTTGCCTACTTTAGGAAGGATGTGGAAACATTGGAAAGGGTACAGAGGAGATTTACCAGGATGCTGTCTGGTTTAGAGAATATGGACTATGATCAGAGATTAAGGGAGCTAGGGCTTTACTCTTTGGAGAGAAGGAGGATGAGAGGAGACATGATAGAAGTGTACAAGATATTAAGAATAGATAGAGTGGATAGCCAGCGCCTCTCCCCCAGGGCGCCACTGTCCAGTACAAGAGGACATGGCTTTAAGGTAAGGGGAGGGAAGTTCAAGGAGGATATTAGAGGAAGGTTTTTTACTCAGAGAATGGTTGGTGTGTGGAATGCACCGCCTGAGTCAGTGGTGGAGGCAGATACACTAGTGAAGTTTAAGAAACTACTGGACAGGTATATGGAGGAATTTAAGGTTGCAGTTTATATGGGAGGCAGGGTTTGAGGGTTGGCACAACATTGTGGGCCGAAGGGCTTGTAATGTGTTGTACTGTTCTATGTTCTATGCACTGTACTGCTGACACAAAACAATAAATTTCATGACAGATGTCAGTGATAGTAACCTGATTCTGATTTTGAGCCAGTCCATGGTCCATAACACATTACTCTCAATATCTCAAACCCTTGCCCTTTGCCTTAGTGAATGCTGCCTTCTGGAAGACAAAGTCCATCCACTGCTAGAAAAGTCCATTTTCTAAGACAATTGTAGGATGCAGAGAGAGCAAGGAGACTGAAGGATCAAAAAGTGTAGAAGAGACATAAAGGAGAAAAAGAGAAATTAACTGAGTTGGAGGAATCTAAAAGCATGAAACAGAATGGGGCAAAACAGGCAACTGAGACCTTCAAGAAAATTAGCAAAAGAACCAAACTAAAGTAAACAAGGTCCTGCTCCAACGGCGAGCCAAGATATTTTATTGCTTCCGTGTATTTCTAAGGGAAGGTGTGGTTACCTGCCTGTGTATAAACACAGGAAATCAAACTATAAATACATGGAAAATGCCTGGGAGCATTTAACAGAAATACAAAGAAAAGGCAAAAGTTCTGGGGATGGCTTTGGAAGGGATGCTTCAGTTGCTGCAGTCTCATGTTCCTTTTCCAGTGATGTCTCGAACATGGAATTTGGAAAGGGTATTCAGCACAACAGAGACAGGCTGTCAGTTTCCCCCGGCTCACAGGTTTCTGCCAATTTCTCACTCACAACTTTAGATGCTTCTGGTGGCCCTACCTTCAGTTGCCCAAGTCCTTAGCTTCAGAAATTCATCACTAAATCTCTGCTGTTCTTTTATATAGGATATAGCAAAGAACCAGCTAATTCACACAATCACTCGAGACTGAGGAACAAACCAAAGCTTGACTGGGCCGAACTAGCAAGGTCAGGCACAAACTGAATTGAAGTGGTGGGGTTGGGCCTGAGAGCGAGGAATGACCTGCTGTGTAGCCGATTTAAGCACCAGGCCTGATTGAAAAGGTCAGGGCGTCAGGGCTGGAGGCGAGGGACAGGCTCGCTACATAGCGGTGTTCAGCTCGCTGCTCAAGAGATTAAGTCGTCTCTGCACTGAACGGAGGCTGTGGCCTGGATCTAATGAGCTCCTGGATCAGCTGTGACTGGCTGTCAACTCACTTTCATAACTTCAGTTATTTGCTTACTTCTATTGTTGGCATGAAAACAATCTAAATTTTTTTCTGACATTGGGTGCTTGATGTTCATTTTTAAAAATTAGTTCTATTGGGTTTCTTTGTTTCATGGCTGCCTGTAAGGAGACAGGCCTCAAGGTCATATATAGTATACATACTTTGAAGTTTTGCCAGTTTGCCCCTTCATACTTTTCATCTGAATCTCTCAGTGTTCATCACTGCCCCGTTCTTTCTCACAAGTCTATCCAGCCTTCTTTTAAATGCACCAGGAGGATTCTAACTGGTCCAATGTATGGAAGGGATATTGCACAGGATCGGAAAAGCTGCAGAGGGTTGTAAATGCAACTAGCTCCCATAATGTGCACAGGCCTCCCCACATCCAAGGACATCTTCAAAAGGCAATGTCTCAAACAGGTAGCATTTAGGACCCCCATCAACTGCGACGTACCCTCTGCTCACTGCTATGATCAAAGAGGAGGTACAGGAGCCTGAAGACACAAACTCAATATTTTAGGAAGAGCTTCTTCCCCTCCACCATCAGATTTCCGAATGGACAATGATCTCATGAACACTACCTCATTTCTGTTGCTTTCTTATTGCATGAATTATTTAAGTTTTATATATGCATTTCCTATTATAATTTATAGTATATTTTATGTTCTACACTGTACTGCTGCCACAACAACAAATTTCACAACATATGTTTGTGATAATAAACCTGATTCTGATACTGAAGTTACCCACTTTCATCTGGAAATTAATGAAAAAGAATGCTCGTTGATAAACTTCATCTGGGCCATCTACTTCATGGCATAATCAGCCAGAGCTTTGATGTGTGCCTTGCCAATTTTGTCATAGGTGGAATCATTTAGCATTTCACTTCATAGAAACACACGCAAATTTCAGCAGAATCTCATGTTTGCAACTTAAGAGTAATTTTTGTATGCATTGCACTGAACTGCTGCCACAAAAACAACTAATTTTACAACATATGGCAGTGATAATGAACCCGATTCCAATTGATTCTGATTCTGAAATGCACTTCAACTGCTTCTTGTGGGAACGGGCTCCACATTCTCACCACACCATAAGCCCACAAGACATGGGAGCAGAATTAAGCCATTCAGCCCCTTTAGATAAAAGAGAAAATTCCTACTGGATCTCGGACTGAGACCCTCCAGTTACACTTTTCCCCACAAATGGAAACATTCAGTATCCGTTCTATCAAAAACACTTCAGTTTTAAAGGTTTTCACTAGGTCATACCCACCCACCTCCTCTTCTCAGTCTTTTCACACCTCTCTAATACGTGCACACCCTCAGAATCTTGTAACTCTCCCTGCAAATATTCTCCTGAATGCTTTTAAAACCAGTTCTCCCATCAACATTTTGTTTGCGTTCCTCTAAATGTTTCTCAGAATCAGATTAGTTTAATAATATTCCCGCAATGCATCTAGGGATACTTGGCTCAGTTACAGGTGCTATATAAATAGTCATTGTTACTGTTTGCATTTGTGCTTCACAAAAGCCTCCTGACCCTTGTCATTTACAGCAAGTGCTTCCATTTTTTCTGATCTAACTTACACTTGCATGGTTCACCTTTGCCTCTCTGTGATAGTGACAACCGGATTGTAAGAGCTCTCTTGTGTGTAGACGAATGGTCAAATCTTGGGGGGAGTTGGTAGGAAAATAGGGAGAATAAAATGGATTAGGGTAGTCTTGGTATAAAAATGGTTAAGACTATGAGGCATAAGAATAGAATTAGACCATTCAGCACATTGAGTTTGCCCCACCATTTGATCATGGCTAATTTATTTTCCCTCTCAACCCCATTTTCCTGCCTTCTTTCAACCTTTGGTGCCCTTACAAATCAAGAACCTGTCAAACTCCACTTTAAATATACCCAAAGACAACCTCCACAGCTGTCTGTGGCAATAAATGGCACAGATTCATCACCCTCTGTCTAAAGAAATTCCTCTTCATCTCTGTTCTAAAGAGGCATCCTTGTATTTTGAGGCTGCCTTGTTTTAGACAGTCCTATCAAGGAAGATCCTACCCTATGACCTGATGAAGGGACTGGACCTGAAACATCAACTGTTCATTGATGCTGCCTGACCTGCTGAGTTCTTCCAGCATTTTGTGTGTGTTGTTCACATTTCTGCATCTGCAGAACTTCTTGTGTCTTTATCCTATTCCCCTTTACTTCCCTGTAATATTATCTTTCTCCCCTACCTGTCAGCTCCCACTCATTTTTCTGCCAGAGTAACCAGTTAACCTACCAGCTAGCATAGCCTTGGGCTCGGGAAGGAAGTTAGAGCACCCAGAAGAAACTCTTGTGATCATAGGACAAAGATGCAAACTCCACACAGACACCACCAGAGCTGATTTGGGTCTCTGAAGCTGTGGGACACCAGCACTACCTGGTCCACCTGTGTGTTACAAAGTAGAACGATCTGCCAGATATCATTGTGATATTTCAAGCTATTTGGATAGATGCATGGATAGGAAATGCTTAGAGGCATACTGGCCAAAATATGGGACTATTTTCATTTGGCAACTTGACTGTGTCCACGCTGTATAGGGTTATGACTCAAGAAAGTCAAGGTCACATCATCGGCGAATCTGGAGCGTGAGGCCTAGTGTTCGGTCATAGTGTGTCCTGGGATCGATGTCGAAAATCAAGGCCAGAGGGTCAAGGTGTGTTGGCTGAAGACAAGTCTGCGAATCACTGCAAGTCCAGTGGGGAGATCAACACCTGGTGTCTGCACGCCAGAGTCCATACCTGATGGAGGCTGGGGCTGGAGGACTGTATACAAGTGTAGCTGGGACAGAAGAACAGGGGATGTTTTTTCTGTAGCTGTTTTGTTGCCTATTATGTTCTGTGTTGCTCTGTCAAGCATTGTGGGCATGCTATGTCAGCACAGGAAGTGTAACAACATCCACAAGCTCACCACTGGGTGTGTTGGCTGAAAATGCAAGCAACACATTTCACTGTACATATGACAAATAAACATTGTTATACTAACTGTTTTCAAGACTCAAGTTTAAGAGATTTGAACAGCAGGGAATTAAAGGTACAGACCATAGAAGCAGTTGGCATCAATTGCAGATATGTAGACAACCAGAATGGCACCATGGTTGGTACAGACTTGGAATTGCAACAATTGGCATTGGTATATCACAGGTGCCAAGGTACAGTGAAGAACTTGCCTTGCATACTGTTCAGACAGATCAAATCATTACATAGTGCATGAAGGTAACAATAACAATGCAGAATAAAGTGTAAAGTGCAGGGCAGGGAGACAATAAGGTGTATGATCATAATGAGGTAGATGGTGAGGTCTGGAGTCCATCTGATCATACTGGGGAGCCAAGGCAGAAGGTGTCGTTGAGCTTGATGGTAAATGCTTTCGGGCAATGGAAGAGAGAATTTCCAGGATGGGTGGGGATCTCTGATTTTGCTGGCTGCTTTACTGAGGCAGCGAGAATTGTAGACAGAGTCCATAGAGGGGAGGCTGGTGTACGCGATGTGCTGAGCTTGTCCACAACTCTATGTAGTCTTTACGGTCACAGGCAGAGCTGTTGCCATAACAAGCCATGATGCTTCCAGACAGAATGTTTTCTCTGGTGGGCTGAAGGGCCTATTTCTGTGAATACTGTTCTATGCTTTAAAGTGGTCTGGAATGCTTTGGTCTGATGGGATGGTGAAGACCATAAGACATAGAAGCAGAATTAGGCCATTCAGCCCATCAAGTCTGCTCTGCTATTTCTTCATGGCTGATTTATTATCCCTCTAAACTCCACTGTCCTGCCTTTTCTCCATAACCTTTGACACCTTTACTAGTCAAGGACCTTGATTATAAAGTCACAATCCTTCATCACATTCAGATGTCCTAACCGGCTTGGTTGGGAAACACAATTCCTTTATCTACTAGCATGGGCACAATGGATTGAAAGGGCTTCCTCTGTGTTACAAGTTGTAATAATTTGATTTTCAAAGTATCCAGACTAAACAAGCCTTGCTTCCCACCACAGCTTTGTAGTGGATGTCGGATACACGAAGCATGAGATTTTAGGTTGAAAACAAAGAAATACAAAGCTATTCAAAATTATGAGGGTTTTAGATAGGGTAAAATGCAAGCAGATCAGGTGAGACAAGAAATAGAGGTCATGGGTTAAGGGTGAAAGATGTTATGTTTAAGGGGAACATGAGGGAAAACTTCCTCCCTCAGAGGATGGTGGGAGTGTGGAACAAGCTGCCAGCAGAAGTGGTAGGTGTGGATTCAATTTCAATTGAATGAGAGGGGTACAGGGGGCTATGGTCCAGTATGCAGGCCGATGTGACTAGGCAGAGTAATAGTTAGTCACAGCCTAGATGGGCTGTTTTGTTGCTGTAGTGTTCTGTGACTCTGACTTTATATATCTAAAACCACAGAAAGATCTGTCTCGTAATCAGAGTGATTAAGGTCTACTGTATACAATGAGCTCAGTCACTAAGTTTCCATTCTACATGACAAGATTTCCTTTATCTTTATAATCATATCTAATATCAGAAAGCATCAGTTTTCAGTCTAGCAGCCATGCAACTTATTCAAGCAACCATTAAAAAATAAATATAAAGAGTAAACTCACTGTGACAAAGCTTTTTCAGATGTTGACTGATGCAAACTCTCCCTCAAAGGCTGCTGCAGCAGGGAGCTTTCTCATGAACACTACCCCAGAGATCTGTGTGGAAAATGACAACTTACATTCGTTTAGCACCTTTAAGGTCACAAAATATCCCAGGGAACCTCACAGGTGAGGGAACAAATATTGTCACAGATTAGGAGAGGTGGCCACAAAAGAGACAGGCGCTCTGCTGGAAAGGGAAGTTCTGAGCTCAGGACTTGAGACAGGTGAAGGCACATCTCCAAATGAAGGAAAATGAGGAAACACAATATGCCATAAAGAAGAGACCGACAACATTTACCCCATAAAATCTTAAGACATAGGAGCAGAATTAAGCCATTTGGCCCACTGAGTCTTCTCCACCATTCCATCACGTCTCGGTAGCTGTTTGTGCATGAATTAATTATCCTCCGGCTTTCTCTTCATCTCTGTACTAAAGGGATATCCTTGTATTTTGAGGCTGCCTTAATTTAGACAGTCCCTACCTTATGACTTGATGAAGGGTCTCAGCCTGAAACATCACCTATTTATTTGCTTCCATAGACGCTGCCTGACCTGCTGAGTTCTACCAGCATTTTCTGTGTGTTGCTCCACAGATTCACCACATTCTGGCTAAATAAATTCATCCTTCTATTCTGTGGCTGTGTCCTCTGGCCCTAGACTCTCCCTCTCCATGTCCACTCTATCTAGCCCTTTCAATATTCAGTAGGTTTCAATGAGATCCCCCTCATTCTTCTAAACTCCAGTGGGTACAGGCCTAGAGCCATCAAACGTTCCTCATATGTTAACCTTTTCATTCCAGGGACATTCTCTGAATCCTCTCCAACGCCAACACGTTCTTAGTTATGGGGCCCGTAACTGCTTACAACTCTCCAAATTTGGACATTGAAGAGAAAACATGCAGATGGTTGGAATCCAAGTAACCCACACAAATGCTGGAGGAGCTCAACAGACCAGGCAGCATCTACGGAAAAGAGTGAACAGTTGACGTTTTGGGCTGAGACCCTTCAGCAGGACTCATCATGACCAATATGTTACAGAGCCTCAGCATGACATCCTTGTGCCCTCTTGAAATGAATGCTATCATTGCACTGGCCTTCCTTACTACAATTCAACCTGCAAGTTAACCTTCGGAGGATCCTACACAAGGAAATGAATTACTACCATTAAGGGAAAGGGACCAGATCCTGGAAATCAATTACTACCATCAAGAGGGAGGGACCAGACCCTGGAAATGAATTACTACCTTCAAGGGGGAGGGACCAGACCCTGTCCATGAAATGAATTACTACCATCAAGGAGGAGGGACCAGACCCTGCCCATGAAATGAATTACTACCATCAAGGGGGAGGGACCAGACCCTGCCCATGAAATGAATTACTACCATCAAGGAGGAGGGACCAGACCCTGTCCATGAAATGAATTACTACCATCAAGGAGGAGGGACCAGACCCTGCCCATGAAATGAATTACTACCATCAAGGGGGAGGGACCAGACCCTGCCCATGAAATGAATTACTACCATCAAGGAGGAGGGACCAGACCCTGCCCATGAAATGAATTACTACCATCAAGGGGGAGGGACCAGATCCTGGAAATGAATTACTACCATCAAGAGGGAGGGACCAGATCCTGGAAATTCACACTCTATGTTTCAGGAACACCTTCTTTCCCCTCAGCCATCAGATTTCTGAACCATTTGTGCAGCCATGAACACCATCTCACTATTCCTCTGTTCTACTTTTATTATTTACCTGTTACTGTAAATTATAGAAATAGTTTTTTATGTCTTGCATTGTAGTGGTGCCACAAAACAAATTTCACAACATAGGTCAGTGAAAATAAAACCTGATTCTGATGAAAGCACAGAACATCGAACAGTACAGCAGAGAAACAGGTCTTTCAGCCTTGTTCTCTGCACCAAACATTAAACCAAATTAAACTAAATCTATTCTGCTTACACAGATCCCTATCACTCCAATTCCTACATATCTGTGTGTCTATCTAAAAGATTCTGAAATAGCTCTATTAGGTTTGTTTCCAGCACCACCAGGCAGCCTACTCCAGGTGTCTACAACTACATAAAAAAATAACCCTGCACATCTCCTTTAAATGTATGTCCTCTGGTATTTGACAAATTCTACCCTGGGAGAAAGATTCTAACTGTGCCTCTCATCATTAAAAAAAATACTATTAGGTCTCTCCTCAAGTCTCCATTTCTCCAGAGAAAGCACCCAAGTTTCTCCAACCTCTCCTTTTAGGTCACACTCTCTATTCCTAATCCAAATCAATGATAAGACTCTCCAATCCAGGTAAAGATCTTCTGTGCACTTTCAAAAGCCTCAACATCCTCAAAAAGGTTGAAGCCCCTTTGAGTCTGGGCCAGGGACAGGAGACTGAAGACCCATTGTGTGCAAGTCTGAGAGTCCAGGGATGTCCCGAGTCAGCCTGCCCAGAGGTTCCAGGCGGAGGATCTCGGGCTGAAACAGCCACTGCTTATTCCCCTCCACAGGTGCTGCCTCACCTGTGAGTTCCTCCAACATGTTGTGTGTTGCTCTGGGGTTGGACAGTCTGTGTGTGTGAGTAGGTGGGAAAGGGGCTTGTTTTGCTCTGTTTGTGTTGTTCTGCTAAACATTGTGGGTAGGGCTATGTTGGCACCAAAATGTGCGGTGATACTTGCAGGCTGCCCCCAGCACATCTTTAGCTGTGTTGACTGTTAACGAAACAACTGTAAGTTTGCGATTTACATGTGATGAATAAATGAATCCAAATCTGAAACTGAAACTGTAATGGGCCAATAGAACTACACACAATATTCCTGGTGCAGTGGAAAGGTCAATGTAGCAAGCTGAACTTCTGGACAATTGACAGAAGGGACTGGATGGTGCTTGCGCACCTGGCCAAACCTGACCAGAAGCAGAACACCTCAGGGTGCTAAGAACCTGACGTCTGGAGACTTGTGAACGTCTCCAAGCTCTCCCCCATGCCCTGGATGGCAGAGAAGCCCCTGATTCTTGACTATTACAGCTGACCACCAGAGTTCAAGACACTGAGATCTTCTCTGTCACGTGGAAAGCTGATGAGCAAAGGATTATGGGAACAGGACAAGGCCATTCTGCCCCTCCAGCTTTGAACTGATTTGGTATGTCATCAAAGACCAGCAAATTTCTACAAATGTACGGTGGAGATCATTCTGACTGGTTAAATCACAGCCTTGTATGGAGTCTCCAATGCACAAGACCAAAAGAGGGTGCAGAGTGTTTGTCATGAAAGACCCTCACTGTCAGGGAAATGCCTTCTACTCATCATTACCTCAGGGACAAAGGACAGGGAGCCTGAAGAGCCATGCACTCAAAGTTTTAGAAACAGACCTTTCCCCTCTGCCTTCAAATTTCTGAACTGTCCATGAACACTTCTTTTGCACTATTTATTTTATTCTTTACTGCAGCTTACAGTAATTTTAGTATCTTGCAATGTACTGCTGCCACAAAACAACATGTCAGTGTTTATGTCTAAACACTATACTCTGCACAGTCATGGGACAGAAGTCAGAACCGGCCCTGATGAAGGGTCTCAAATCGCAATATGTTTTTTTTTTATGAAAGCCAGCAAGAAAAATGAATCTCAAGGTAGTATATGGTGACACACAGTATACCTACTTGGATAATAATGTACTTGGAACATAGAGATGAGGGGTGACAGAGGTGTGTAACCCGAGGGGCACAGACTGGGTGAACGCACACAGTCCTTTCTCAGGACTGGGGGATCAACAACTAAAGGACAGATGTTTAAGGTGAGAGAGCAGAAATTCAATAAGAGCTTGAGGGTAACTTTATTTTTACACAAATGTTGGTATCTATATGGAATGGCTGCCAGCAGAGAAGGCACAATAACAACTTTTAGCAAAAGACTGGTGGACGGATACATGGATTGGAAAGGTTTATGTCAGGGGCCAAACGTGTTCATTTCAGAGGGTTGAAAGTGCCCACATACAAAATGCTCTAGTAGGAACTTTCAGACCTTTGCAATACATTGAAAATCAATAAGTTAGATGCAGGGAGGGTGTTTCCCCTCACTGAGGATTTGAAGACCAGGGCAGCAATTTACAAATAAAAGTAATAGGTCTGAGAGAAGGTAGAATGTCCTCACTCAGAGGGTAACAGACATCTGGGAATTCTGTATCCTAGAGACCTGTAGAGGGTTAGTCAGTGAGCAATTTATTTACTTACTTATTGAGATACAGGGTGGAGTAGGCTTCAGTCCTTTGAGCTGCACCACCCAGAAATCCCCAGATTTAAGCCCAGCCTAATCACTGGACAATTTACAATGACAATTAATCTACCAACTGGTACTCTGGGAGGAAACCAACATAGTCACTTGGAGAAGGTGATTCCTTACAAGCAGCAGCAAGAATTGAACCTAGGCAGCTGGTACTGTTAGGCGTTGTGCTAACCAATATGCTGGGATGGGGCATCTTTATCAGCATGGACAAAATGGGCTGAAGAGCCTGTTTCCATGCTGTATAACTCTCTGATTCTATAACCGCCTCAATGATCTAGCCAACATCTCCAACCATCAAGTAATTCCATCCAATCAGCCAACTCCTTCCCCAGTAGATCAGCTTGAACAAGGATGAACAAAGGTGACTCAAAATCCTATTCAGTTCCCTTCTCCCACAGTCAGTTTCCTCCAAGATGTAATACAACCAGTTTTGCAATCTTAACACTATCCTGATGTTTGTTTCTTCATTATCCCTGTGAATCTTAGAATCTCTAATCCAATATCCAGCTGTTAACAAACTCTTGAATGGACCTCACATACTCTTGATCTCCCAATCTACCTTGTGCTTTGTCCACCCGCACTCTACTTTCTCTGTGAAGTGCAACCATATATTTTGCAGAGTCACACACACAAAATGCTGGAGAACTTCAGCAGGTTAGGCAGCATCCATGGAGGGAATAAACAGTCGACATTTCTGGCCAAGACCCTTCATCAGAATGGAAGAGGGGGAAGAAAGAATAAGGAGGTAGGGTGAGGGAAGGAGTGCAAGCTGGCAGGTAATAGGTGAAGGGTGAGGGAGGATTGAAGTGAGGAGCTGGGAGGTGATAGGTGAAGGGTGAGGGAGGAGTGAAGTGAGGAGCTGGGAGGTGATAGATGCAGGGTGAGGGAGGAGTGAAGTGAAGAGCTGGGAGGTGATAGTGAAGGGTGAGGGAGGAGTGAAGTGAGGAGCTGGGAGGTGATAGGTGAAGGGTGAGGGAGGAGTGAAGTGAGGAGCTGGGAGGTGATAGGTGAAGGGTGAGGGAGGATTGAAGTGAGGAGCTGGGAGGTGATAGGTGAAGGATGAAGGAGGATTGAAGTGAGGAGCTGGGAGGTGATAGGTGAAGGATGAAGGAGGATTGAAGTGAGGAGCTGGGAGGTGATAGGTGAAGGGTGAGGGAGGATTGAAGTGAGGAGCTGGGAGGTGATAGGTGAAGGATGAAGGAGGATTGAAGTGAGGAGCTGGGAGGTGATAGGTGAAGGATGAAGGAGGATTGAAGTGAGGAGCTGGGAGGTGATAGGTGAAGGGTGAGGGTGAAGTGAGGAGCTGGGAGATGATAGGCAGAAAAGGCAAAGGGCTGAAGGAGGAGGAATCTGATGGGCATTTTTTTCTTTTTACTTTAATCTAATTATGAATGAATAATCAGTTCCTTGAGATTGTCATAGTCAGCGTGGGGGGGGGGGGGGGAATGGGGATAAACCTCCACTGCCTCATGGCTACACTCACTCACGGGGGAGGTTTCAGGTGTAAATGCCGAGGAAAAATCCAGAGTTACATTGAGTTCAACACTGACTGGCAACTGCAGCGACACTGCTGGTGCCAAACTGTATCGGTCTCTGCCATTCCTTTGGATTCATCAGCTGTGTTGAGAGGGGGAGCTTTCTGCATGGACAACAGCTTGCTCTCCACATCGTACTGCCCTGGGTTGCATACTGGCTTGGTATCAATTTCGACAACTGGAATGCAACATCCGTGGCTGATGCCTCCCAACAGAGGGCCACACAAAGAAAAGTTTTTCACTTAACACAGTACATATGACAATATATCAACAACAAAACAAACAGCACAGTAACATTTCAGAAGGTACTTCCATATTAGTTGTTTAAAGGTTATGCTCAGAACATACTGGTGCAAAGCTACTCTGCTATCATAGAGAGCATCCTCACATCAGCCATTACTGTCTGGTTTGGTGCAGCATCCTCTCTCAATAAATAAAAACTACAGCAAACGGTCAGGTCAGCAGAAAAGGTCACTGGCTGCAGTCTGTATCATTGCAGGATGTATGCATCCAGGACAAAGAAGTGGGCAGGAGAAAAGGACTGCGGACACTACCAACACAGCAAACTTCCTTTTCCAAAAACTCCTTTCTGGAAAGTGCTAAAGGCCTAGCAATACAAAAACTTCACACCATCTTAAAAATTTCATTCCCCAGGCAGTTCATCAGAGAAGCCATTCTAGTTACCCTCCCCCATTCCCTCCATCTATTACCCTGTCACTGCACTGCAAACCCTTTAAACCACTCTGTATAATTCTATGTGCACTGCAAGTACATGCTGGCATTTATGAACATTTTACTCCATATCCATACTTACAACATTAGTTTTACTTAATTATTACTTTATACTGTTGTTTTTAGTTGCACATCATGCAACACACTACATCAAATTCCTCATTATGTGTAAATGTATAGGGCAAATAAAGTTGATCGTTGAGAAACCAATAACTTCATGAACCATCAAGGATGCAATGCTAAAGGCTTTACAGAGCACTGGTCAGACCCCACTTGCAGCACTGTGAGCAGCTTTGGATCCAGTACCTCAGAAAGAATGCGCTGGCATTGGAGAGAGTCCAGAGGAGATTCAGGAGAATTATCTCGGGAATAAAAAGGGTTAACATATCAGGAGTGTTTGATGGCTCTGGGCCAGTATTCACTGGAATTTAGAAGAATGAGGGGAGATCTCATTGAAACTTACGGAATATTGAAAGGCCTAGACACAGTAGCGTGGATGTGGACAAACTGTTTTCAATAGTTGAGCACTCTAGAATCAGAGTGCAGAACCTCAGAATACGAGGATTTCCCTTTTGAATAGAGATGAGGAAGAATTTCTTTAGCTGAAATGGTGAATCTGTGAAAGTCATTGCCACAGACAGCTGTGGAGTTCAAGGCATTAAAGCACAGGTTGATAGGGTTTCAATTATAAAGGGTGTCAAAGGTTACAGGGAGAAGGCAAGAGAATGGGGTCAAGAGGGATAATAAATCAGCCATGATAGAATGGTGGAGCAGTCTTGATGGGCCAAGTGGCCTGATTGTGGCCCTATGTCTTATGGAACCCTTTCACGGAGCTCTCCTTATGTCACCCAGACATAAATGTTCACATTTACCTGCTTCTTCTTAGTTCCTGCCCAGTCAAAGCCACTCTTCCACTATTCTTTGCTGCAGCTTCCACCCAGGGTGACCAGAGATCAGATCGGGAGGTGCCCCAGTTTGATTCCTCAGCAGTTACACTTGGCTGAGAGCCACGATATTCATTGTTAAACTTCTGCCACTCATCCGGATGTTCACACCACCTTTAACTGACCAATCCAAGAATATTAATAATAAATAAAGAGAAAAGAACATACCTATGATGAAATAAAGCCCCTTAAAATATAGGATCTACAGCATTTGGATAGATCAATGACTTTGTGCATGAGAAGATGTGCATGAAAATGGGAATGGATGAGGACTGTTTTGAATGCTCTAGATCTCTACTGCTTGAGTTTACTAGAATGAGAGGTGGGGGGGGGGAGAGAATCTCATTGAAACCTATTGAATATTGAAAGGCTGAGATAGTGGACGTGGAGAGGATGTTTCTGAAAGTGGGGGAATCTAGGACCGAAAAGCACAACCTCAGAATAAAAGGACGTCCCTTTGTAAGAGATGAGGAGGAATTTAGCAAGAGGGTCACGAATCTGTGGAATTTATTGCCACAGACAACTGTGGAGGCCAAGTCATTGGTTATATTTAATGACGAGGTTGATAGATTCTTGATTAGTAAGGGGCTCAAAGGTCATGGGGAGAAGGCTATCCCTTTGTGAATGCAGGTCAACCTTTAAGAGTTTTTTTTTGAAGTAGTAACCAAAAAAGTAGTTGAAGATCGGGCAGTGGATGTTTTTTTATTATTTGGAGTCAGCAAGGCCTTCAATAAAGTCCCATGGAATCCAGACAGTACTAGTTAGGTGGATTCAAAGTTGGTTACAAGGTAGGAAACAGAGGGTGGCAGGTGCAGGTTGTTTATTGGAACAGAGGCCAGTGATTGTGGCATACCACTGGGGTCAGTGTTGTAGCCCTTCTTTTTGTTATTTATACAAGTGATTTGGATGCAAGTCTACAGGGCTGATCATAGATTTGCAGATGACAAAATTAGGAGGTTTTGTTAATAGTGAAGATTATTGTAGATTACAAAGGGGTCTTTATCAGTTAGGGAAGTGGATTGAGAAGTGACAAATGGATTTCAATACAGATAAATGCAGTTTAGAAAGTCAAACCAGTGTACGTCTTATTCTGTAAATGGTAGGGTGCGTAATGGAACAGAGGGAATTCGAAGCACAAATGCAGACATACTTCACAGGTAAACAGGGTGCTGAAAAAGACATTCACCTTGCTGGCCTTCAACAGTCAAAGCACTGAGTACAGGATTTGGGGCATTATGTTGCAGATGTACAAGTTGGTGATAAGGGTGCACTTGGAACGCCGTGTAAAGCTTTGGTTATAGTAAAGATGCGGTTGAAGAGTACAAAAAAGATGATTTACAAGAATGTTGCCAGGATTAGCTGTCCTGTGTAATAGGGAGAGGTTGGCCAGGCTAAGTCTTTACTCCTTGGAGCACAAGAGAATGACTGGGTAACCTTACAGAAAATTACAAGGAGCATAGATAAGGAGGATGGTAACGGTCTTTTCTGCAGGATAGGGAGTCCAAAACTAGGGTGTATAGTTGCAGGGTGAGAGGGGAAAGATTTCAAATGAATCCAGAGGGAAACTTTATCATACAGAGGGTGATGAGTCTATGAAATGAGCCGCCAGAGGAAGTAGTTGAGGCATTCTTATTACTTAAGAAGCACAAGAGAAAATCCGCAGATGCTGGAAATCCGAGCAATACACACAAAATGCTGGAGGCCAGGCAGAGCAGGGAAGTTGCTAGCTGAGAAAGATACAGGGCTGGAGAAGGGGGAGTCTGACAGGAGAACAGGCCATGGAAGAAAGAAAGGAGGGGAGGAGCACCAAAGGGAGAAGATTGGCGGCAAGGAGATAAGGTGAGAGAGGGAAAAAGAGAACGGGGACTGGTAAAGGAGAGGATGGGGGGTGGGGGGGGGGGGGTCATTACCGGAAGTTCGAGAAATTGATGTTCATGCCATCAGTTTGGAGGCTACCCAAGCGGAATACAAGGTGTTGTTCCTCCAACCTGAGTGTGGCCTCATTGTGACAGTAGAGGAGGCCATGGACTGACATATCAAGATGGGAATGGGAAATGGAATTAAAATGGGTGACCACTGTGAGATCCTGGTTCTTCTGGAGGACGGAGCATGGATGCTCAGCGAAACAGTCTCCCGATCTATGTCGGGTCTCACCAATATACAGGAGGCCACACCGAGAGCACCTGACACAGTTTATGACCCCAACTGAAGCACTTAGATAGGCACAAGGACTCACTGGTCTGAAGGGCCTGTATTCGTGCAGCATTGCTCTCTAATTCTTTTAAGGTTCAATACTGCTGGCATTTAATCACCAATCTCAGTATACAATAACATTTACCAAGGTTGTCTTGTGAGGCAACTGGTGAACATTAACAGAGGGCTGATTAGATTACTGCATATTTGATTTTCTTCAAGATACCACAACAATCCTTGCTTGACAATAACGTACCAATGTAATTCAATGGGTACTTTCCATGTCTTTCAAAAATATGCCTCAGGAAAATGAATACAGCAATGCGATCATAGTTTCAGTCTTTAGGTAAAGAACTAATCCAGTTCACATTGTGTCAAGCATAGGTTGGAGCAACTTACCTCTGTTGGAGTTGGGGAACAGGGCCAGCAGTGAACGAAGCTATGCAGTCTCACTGGAGTCCCGACATCAGATAAGACTTGCTGACAGGCAGTTGAATCATGGAGCCTTTCAACACAGGAGTAATTCAGCCCATTGTGGTCATGGCAGCCCTTTCAGAGAGCGATCTCATTTAAATCCCATGGCTCAGCTTTAACCCACAAAGAGCAAATAATTTCTCTTCACATACATGGTGTAACTGTCTTCTAAAGACCCTGGTAACATAGAACATAGAACAGTACAGCACAGAAAAAAACCTCCATGTCCATCATGTGTACACTTAGCATGACAAGAATCTAACAAATCCCACCTGCCTGCACATGATCCCGACTCCCCCCACCCCGCCCTGCCTTTTCACGTTTCTGCCGGATGACAGACTTGATGTCTTTCTGGCCAAGTTTGCAGGCGATACAAAGATAGGAGGAGGGACAGGTAGTGTTGAGGAAGCAGTGAATCTGCAGAAGGGCTTGGACAGATTAGGATAATGGGGAAGAAATGGCAGGTGTAATACAGTGTAGGGAAGTGTATGGTTATGACTTTTGTTTAGAAGAATGAGCAGGGACCTCATTGAAACTTATCAAATATTGAAAGGCCTAGAAAGAGTGAAGAGGATGTTTCCAATAATGGGAGAATCTCAGACTAGCCTCATAATACAAGTATATCCCTTTAGAACAGATGAGAAGGAATTTTTTTGAGGTTGGTGGATCTGTGGAATTTATTGCCACAGATGGCTGTGGAGGCAAACTCATTGGGTAGATAAAGCAGAGGTTGATAGGTTCTTGATTGGTTGTCAGTTATCTGGAGAAGGCAGGATTGAATGGGAAAATAAATCAGCCATGATGGAATGGCAAGCCAACTCAAAGGGCTGAATGGCTTAAATCTGCTCCTTTGTCTTATGGTCTTTTAAACATTGCTACAGTATCTGCATCCATTATCTTCCCTGGCACCCTCCACCTTCTGTGTTGAAAAAACCTCATAAATCTCCTTCAAACTCCCCCCACCGCACCCCAACTTTTATCGTAAGTGTATATCCTCTAGTCTGTGTGACTCATTCATAGGAAAAACACTGACTACCTACTCTAGCCAAGCATCTCAGAAATAGAAAAAATCTATTACTGTAGATCAAAAAAACAAGAGAAAGTCTCAGTGTCTGTGAATAAAGAAATTCATTAACATTTTAAGTCAAGGACTCTTCCTCAGAAATGCGTGTGGGGGGGTGGGGAAACAGTGGAAAGTTCAAAGCAGTGTAGGGGGAGAAGTGAGGTACAACATAAAAGACCATATGGGAAAGATCTGGTGATAAGAAATACAGAACTGACAGCAAGCGAGGTATGGCATGGCAATGGGTGAGAAAGAAGGATGAGACACAATGAGAAAGCATTCTGCATGGAATTAGAAAATTCAGTGTTCATTCCAGAGGGTTGCAAAGTGCTCAGAGAAATTTCTTTTAAAATGTCTTTTATTTAGGCACAGATATATAGCTAGAGTGCCAAAAATCTTGCACAGTACTATAGTAATGTTTTGTATTGCCCTGTATCGCAGTCACGAGAAAAAGCAAATTGCATGATATATGTGAGTGATGATAAACCTGATTCTGATATGGTTCTCTCTTGTGCATGGAGAGTGGGAACGGGGCAGAGAGGGGAACCATGGTTGGGAAAGGAGGCAGGGAAAAGGGAGGGAGTGGGAAGTACGTGAGAGACATTCTATAATAATCAATAAACCAACTGTTTGGAATCAAATGACATTGCCTGATGTCTCAGGGCTGGGGGCTGGGTGTGTCTGCACCCATGCCACCCTCTGTCCCTGGCACTCCCTCTCTGCCACACCCCTCAGCTCCAACATCCTTTGCTCCCACCAGATTTACAAGTTCACTCTCCACTCCACATTGACAAATATAATGCTGTACAAAATGTCTTAAGCATTCTAGCTATATGCCCAAGACTTTTGCACCATACTGTACTTAGAGATACAGCACTGGCCCTTCTGGCCCAAATAAGCCTGCACTGCTCAATTTATCCCAGGTGGCCAGTTAACCTACTAACTTGTATGTCTCTGGAAACTGGAGCACCAGGAGGAAGGTCACGGGGAGAAGGTACAAACACCTCTCAGACAGCAGCGGGTATTCAAACCGGGTCACTGGTGCTGTAATCACATTGCGCTAACGGCTATGCATCCATGCAATGATGTTGTTCCTCTAGCCCCAAGTTTCAGACCTTAGCAACCCACTGAGAATTACTGAAGGGCTTGGCAAGTTAGATGCAGGGGGGGTGTTTCCCCTCACTGAGAAGTCGAAGACCAGGACAGCAATTTGAGAATAAAGGTAATAGGTCTGAGAGAAGGTAGAATGTCCTCACTCAGAGGGTAACAAACATCTGGGAATTCTGTATCCTAGAGGCCTGTAGAGGTTTAGTCAGCTCATTCAATACTGAGGTCGATATACTTTTGGGCGTATTCCCCCCCAGTTCTCTCCTAATTTAAATCTAACAACTCAAGTTACCAACAACTCCAAGAGGAACACCATATAACCATATAACAATCACAGCACGGAAACAGGCCATTCCAGCCCTCCTAGTCCGTGCCGAACTCTTAATCTCACCTAGTCCCACCTACCCGCACTCAGCCCATAACCCTCCACTCCTTTCCTGTCCATATACCTATCCAATTTTACCTTAAATGACACAACTGAACTGGCCTCTACTACTTCTACAGGAAGCTTATTCCACACAGCTATCACTCTCTGAGTAAAGAAATACCCCCTCGTGTTTCCCTTAAACTTTTGCCCCCTAACTCTCAAATCATGTCCTCTCGTTTGAATCTCCCCTACTCTCAATGGAAACAGCCTATTCACATCAACTCTATCTATCCCTCTCAAAATTTTAAATACCTCGATCAAATCCCCCCTCAACCTTCTACACTCCAATGAATAGAGACCTAACTTGTTCAACCTTTCTCTGTAACTTAAGTGCTGAAACCCAGGTAACATCCTAGTAAATCGTCTCTGCACTCTCTCGAATTTATTGATATCTTTCCTATAATTCGGTGACCAGAACTGTACACAATATTCCAAATTTGGCTTTACCAATGCCTTGTACCATTTTAACATTACATCCCAACTTCTGTACTCAATGCTCTGATTTATAAAGGCCAGTGTTCCAAAAGCCTTCTTCACCACCCTATCTACATGAGACTCCACCTTCAGGAAACTATGCACTGTTATTCCTAGATCTCTCTGTTCCACTGCATTCCTCAATGCCTTACCATTTACTCTGTATGTTCTATTTGGATTATTCCTGCCAAAATGTAGAACCTCACACTTCTCAGAACACACACAAAATTCTGGAGTAACTCAGCAGATCAGGCAGCATCTATGGAGGGCAATAAGCAGGCAATATTTTGGACCAAGACCTTCATCAAGACTGAAAACAAAGAGGGAAGATGGCAGAATAAGAAGGTGGGGAGGAAAAGGAGTACAAGCTGACAAATGATAGATGAGACCAGGTGAGGGAATAGGCAGGTGGGTGGTGCGGGAAATCGATGAAGTGTAAAGCTAGGAGATGATAGGTGCAAGAGGTAAAAGGCTGAAGAAAAAGGAGTTTTCTAAAGAGACAGGAGAGGAGAGTGAACCATGGAAAAAAAAGGAAGCAGGGGTAGCCAGAGGGAAATGATGCGAAGGGGGTAAGAGAGGAGCCAGAATGAGGAATGGAAAAAGAGAGAGGGGAGAAAATACCTGAAGTTAGAGGAAGATGACCAACACATGCACACACACCTCTGAATCAATGTAACTTAGTCAAGGCCTTACTTCAAGTTTTGCGATGGCACAATAGCGTAGTCACATTCCAGAGATGTCTGGGTTAGCAAGTTGTTGGTTACATGGGTGTAATTGGGCAGTGCGGGCTTGTTGGACTGGAAAGGCCTGCTACTGTGCCATATCTCTAAATAAATCAATCGATTAAAATAAGCGAGCAGCAAATAATACTGTAAGAGATAGAAGAAGAATTTGGCCATTTGGTCCATCGAATCTGTTCTACCACACAATCATGGCCAATTTTTAAAAAATGCAATAACCCCCTAGCTAACTATCAGTCTCTGCCTTAAATACATGCAAAGACTTGGTCTTCGCAGCCATCTGTGGCAATGAACTCCACTGGTTCACCGCTGTCTGATTTTAGAATTCCAGATCACGCAAAACAGACGAACAATCAAGTTATGCGTTGGAGACACAAGAGATGACAGATGCTATCATCAGGAGCAACAACCAACCTGCTGGAGGAACTCAGCAGGACAAGCAGCATCTGTGGGGGGAAAGGAACTGTCGACAATTCTGACTGAGACCCCTGCATCAGTTAACAGCTGCCCTTGGATTATGCATTAACTCAAACTGTGTGCAGCTATGTTCTCAGCTGCAGCGTGACAACCATTTTCCCATTTCTACCTGACCTGTCCTTGAACCTTGAAAACCTTGAACCATTAATATGATTACTTGTTCAATGTCATTATGTTCTAAAACCATCATTGTATCTCTGCAGAGAATGATACACACACAAAAAAAAATAGGCCCTTCCAGCCCTTCAAGGCTCAACGTCCAGTAACCCCCAACTTAACCCTAGCCTAATCACAGGACAATTTACAATGACCAATTAACCTACCACCCGGTCGGTACGCCTTTGGAATGTGGGAGGAAACCGGAGCACCCGGAGGAAACCCACATGGTCACAGGAGAATCTATAAACTCCTTACAGGCAGCGGTGGGAATTGAACCTGGGGGGGGGGGGGGGGGTGTGTGTGTGTGTGTGTGTGTGTGTGTGTGTGTGTGTGTGTGTGTGTGTGTGTGTGTGTGTGTGTGTGTGTGTGTGTGTGTGTGTGTGTGTGTGTGTGTGTGTGTACACATATATCATTCTCTGCAGAGATACAATGACACACACACACATTATATATAAAATACATAAAAATGCGAGATATTATAACTGATTCAGAAATCGAAAAGCAGGGATCAGACAGCACCTGTGGAGATACAAAAAATAATATTTCACAAGGACAGGATGGCTACCTGAATTAATGGTTCAATGAATTGATGGCTACATGAATGTCAGATCAAGGACAAAGGCAGCAGGTGCTGGGGAATGAGGGGAATGCCACCACCTGCAGCTTCTGGTTCTGATTCAACACCCTGACATGTAATTATATTCATTCATCATTAGAGGTCCAAAACCTCGACCTCCATCGATGCTGCTGGAATGGGCGACAGAGTGCCACAGCTAATATCCTGGCTTCAATCCCAACCTCGGTGCGGTCTGTATGGAGTTTGTCTGTTCCCACTGTAACCACACAGAACTCCTCCAAGTACTCCAGTTCCCTCTCACATCCCAAGGAAATATCTCTCTCCTCCATTCAGTCCTGGTGCAGCCTAACCCACAGAGTTTCTACAGCAGACTGGAATCCCTTGTGCTTCCTAAAATACAAGGGTGGGGGGGGGGGGGGGTTAATTGGCCATTGTAAATTGTCTCTGGTATGCAGATGAGTGTTGCAGCTTCATAAAACCCTGGTGAGACCACACTTAAAAGTATTGCGTTCAGTTCTTGTCACCTCATTATAGTAAGGATGTGGAAACTATAGAGGGTGCAGAGGAGATTTACCAGGATGCTGCCTGGATTAGAGAGCAGGTCTTATGAGGACTGGTTGAGTGAGATAGGGCTTTTCTCTTTGGAGTGAAGGAGGCTGAGAGGTGACGTGATGGAAGTGCATGCACAAGATGCTAAAAGGCACAGATCGAGTAGAAAGCCAGCACCTTTTTCGCCAGGGCAGAAATGGCTAAAGTAAGGGGGCATAATTGTAAGGTGATTGGATGAAAGTATAGGTGTTTATTTTTTATACAGAGAATATGTGGAATGCACTGCCTGAGGTACTGGTAGGGGCAGATACATTAGGGACATTTAAAAAACTCAGAGAGATGCATTGATGATAGAAAAACAGAGGGCTCTGTAGGAGGGAAGAATTAAATTGATCTTAGAGTAGGTTGTACAGTAGACACAACATGGTGGGCCGAAGGGCCTGTACTGTGCTGTAGTTTTCTATTTTTATGTGTAGTAGTATTCTGTTAAGAGAGTGATGTCGATAGGAATGTGGGAAGAAATTTTTTTAATTGGTTTATCATTGTCACAGTGATACAGAGGTACAGTGAAAAATGTAGTCTTGTATGCCATCCACACAGATCAATTTATCACACAGCAAGGGAAAACGATAACAGAACGCAGAATAAAGTGTGGACTTAAAAAAACTTGAACAATTATAAATAGTAGAAGTAGTGAGTAGCTTCCAATGAATTGCTACACGACAGTGCCAACTGGATTAGAACAACATGGGCTACAGAAGGATCAGTGTAAGTGGGTGCTGGAGGACCAGCTGGCCTATAGGGTCTGTTTCTGTCATGCGTGGCTCTGACCTTCACCACCCAGACTCCAGAAATGCATCATCATCGTTCTCAAGGGCAGTTGGGCAATAAATGCTGTCCTTGCCTACAATGCCCACATCCTGTAAAATGAGTGAAAGGGGGAAAAAAAACAAAGCTTGTGCAGAGTGCGAGACAGAATTACTGGCCTGTATCAAAATACACATGTGATATGCCAAACCAGTTCAGAATGCTTCCCAGGATTCTTACCCAGAAAAACCTTGGTTCACAGTGAGGAGATATCAAGGCAGCCAAGGAAAAGCGTGGTCAGAGGTAGGTTTTCAGACGCATGTTAAAAGAAAGAGAAAAAGGTTTGGCAATGGTATTCCATAGTTTATAGACCTTACAGCTTAAGACACAGCTTGTAATGTAGGGTGAAGGGCACTGAACAAGGAACATCACAGCATAGTACAAGCCCTTTAGCCCACAATATTGTGCCAATCTTTTAACTTATTTTCATATCAATCTAACCCTTCCCTCCTACGTAGACCTCCATTCTTCTATCATCCATCTGGCCAGCTAAGAACTTGTTAAATTTTATTTTATTCATACAGCATGGAACAGACCCTTCCGGCCCAAACCGCCCAGCAACCAAGTAGCCGAATCACAGGACAATTAATCAACAACCCAATATGTCTTTGGACTGTGGGAGGAAACTGGAGCAAATCCACCAGGTCACAAGGGGAGAAGGTACAGACTCCCCCTTTATTTAGATACGGCACAGTAATAGACCCTGCTGACCCAATGGGCCTGTGCTGCCCGATTACACCCATGTAACCAAATAACCTGTACATGCGTGAAATGTGGGAGAAAACCCCCATGGTCATGAGAAGCTCTTTACAAACAATGGCGTGCATTGAACCGGGTCGCTAACCATTACACCACTGTCCCTGTATGTGATCATAGAATCATAACAGCAGAGGCAGCCAGCAAATCCCTATGAGCTCCCTGAGGGTGAAACCATTCGGTCCCATTCACCCAGTCTGTCCCTGTTTCTCTGTAGGTATCCCATTCCTTCTGGAAAGCATTATTAACCAGTGGACAGTGAGACATTTTTACCAGCTTGGAAATGACTAATACAAGGGGAATAACCTTAGGGTATTGAGAGGGAAGTTTGAGGGATGTCAGAGGCACGTTTGTTTTTCTTTTACACAGAGAATAGTGGATGTGTGAAACACACTGCCACAAGTGGTGGCAGAGGCAGACACATTAGGGACATTTAAGAGACTCTTAGATAGGCACATGGTGACAGAAAAATTGAGGACTATGTAGGAGGGAAGGGTTAGATTGATATTAGAGTAGGTTAAAAGGTTGGTACAACATCGTGAGCTGAAGGGCTTGTACTATGCAAAATTGTTCTGTGTGCTAAGTAACTGTTTCTATCAGCCTCCAAAACGTACGTTCAGAATTACTCACTAAAGTAACTACACCCCCCCCCTCCACTGTTTACCCTTCACATGCAATCTGTCTCCTCTGATCCGAGACGGACTAGTTCATTCTCCACCCTTTATTTACCACCATGACTTAACTCACTTCTGTCAAGATTTCCTCACACCCTTCTTTGTTCCTGGTTGACTTTGTGGTTGAAATACTTCCCTGGAACCAGTATCTCCTCTGCAGGTCCTTCACACCCTTCCTAAAGTGCAGTGTACAGAACTGGGTGCAGTACCCAAGTTGTGGTCTAATCAGTGTTTAATAAACATTCACTGCTTTTTGCAGACTATAGCTCCATCTCATTGCCCCTGTCAATTGCATTGGTTTTGGACAACCTAAATGATCAGTCGATCAAATCCTCCGGCTGAATAGATACACAAATTCATGAGCTGTTATACTGCCTTCGAATAGATAGAACATCACAGCACAGTACAGGCCCTTCTGCCCATGATGTTGTGCCAATCTTTTAACTTACTCCAAGATCGATCTAACACTTCCCTCCTACATTGCCCTCCATTTTTCTATCATCCACATGCTTATAGAAACATAGAAAACATACAGCACAATACAGGCCCTTTGGCCCACAAAGCTGTGCCGAACATGGCCCCACCTTAGAACTACCTAGGCTTTTCCCATAGCCCTCTATTTTTCTAAGCTCCATGTAGCCCCCAGGAGTCTTTTAAAAGACCCTATCATATCCGCCTCCACCATCATCGCCAGCAGCCTAATTCCATGCACTCACCACTCTCTGCGTAAAAATCTTACCCCTGACATCTCCTCTGTACCTACTTCCAAGCACCTTAAAACTGTGCCTTCTCATGCTAGCCATTTCAGCCCTGGGAAAAAGCCTCTGACTATCCACACAATCAATGTCTATCATCATATTATACACCTCTATCAGGTCATCTTTCATCCTCCGTCACTCCAAGGCGAAAAGGCCAAGTTCACTCAACCTATTCTCATAAGGCATGCTCCCCAATTCAGGCAACATCCTTGTAAATCTCTTCTGCATCCTTTCAACAGTTTCCATGTCCTTCCTATAGTGAGGCAGCCAGGATTTAGTACAGTACTCCAAGTGGGGTCTGACCAGGGTCCCATATAGCTGCAACATTACCTCTCAACTCTTAAACTGAATCCCACGATTGATGAAGGCCAATGCACCGTATGCCTTCTTAACCACAGTCAACCTGCGCAGCAGCCTTGACTGTCCTATGGATCCCTCTGACCTCCACACTGCCAAGAGTCTTACCATTAATACTATATTCTGCCATCATATTTGACCTACCAAAATGAACCACCTCACACTTAACTGGGTTAAACTCCATCTGCCACTTCTCAGCGCAGTTTTGCAACCTATCAATGTCCCATTGTAAACTCTGACAGCCCTCCACACTGTCCACAACACACCCAACCTTTGTGTCATCAGCAAATTTACTAACCCATCTTTCCACTTCCTCATCCAGGTCATTTATAAAAACCACAAAGAGTAGGGGTCCCAGAACAGATCCCTGAGGCACACCACTGGTCACCAGCCTCCATGTTTGTCTACAACCACTCCTTGCCTTCTGTGGGCAAGCCAGTTCTGGATCCACAAAGCAATGTCCCCTTGGATCCCATGCCTCCTTACTTTCTCAATAAGCCTTGCACATCTTATCCTCTTGCTCTTCATGTAGAATGCCTTAGAATTTCCTTAATCCTGTCCACCAAGGCCTTCTCATGGCTCCTTCTGGCTCACCTAATTTCATTCTTAAGCTCCTTCCTGCTAGCCTTATAATCTTCTAGATTTATATCATTCCAAGTTTTTTTGAACCTTTCATAAGCTCTTCTTTTCTTCTTGACTAGATTTACAACAGCTTTTGTGCACCACGATCTTGTACCCTACCATCCTTTCCACGTCTCATTGGAATGTACCTACTCAGAACCCCACGCAAATATCCCCTGAACATTTGCCACATTTCTTTGGTACGTTTCGCTGAGAACATCTGTTTCCAACTTATGCTTCCAAGTCCTTGCCTGATAGCCTCATATTTCCCCTTACTCCAATTAAACATTTCCCTAACTTGTCTGTTCCTATCCCTCTCCAATGCTATGGTAAAGGAGATAGAACTGTGATCACTATCTCACTGAGAGACCTGACACGGTTCATTTCCTAAGACCAGATCAAATACAGTCTCTCGCTCTTGTAGGCTTATCTACATATTGTGTCAAGAAACCTTTTTGAACACACCTAACAAACTCCACCCCATCTAAACCCCTCACTCTAGAGAAATGCCAATCAATATTTGGGAAGTTAAAATCTCCCACCACAACAATCCAGTTATTTTCTTAGGAGTTTTTTTAATTGCCTCTCATCTCCTGGGTGAGTTATTTTCTGCTGCCCTGATCTACATTTCTCTCCACCAATCATAAACAGAAGATTCTGCAGATGCTGGAAAGCTAAAGTAGCACACACAAAATGCTGGGGGAGCTTAGCAGATCAGTCTAAGGAGAGGAGTAAAGAGTCAACATTTCAGGTTCAGACCCTTCATCAGGTCTGGAAAGGTAAGAAGCCAGACGAAGATGGGGGCAGTGGAAAGAGTGCAGCCAGGTGGGTGGGGAAACGCAGATGAAGTGAGAAATTACTCAAAGTAAGAGATTCATATTCATACTATCAGGTTGGAGGCCACCCAGACCTGATAGTGACCTCATCGTGGCAGTAGAGCCGGCCATGGATGGACATATCAGAATGCGAATAGGGAGTGAAATGAAAACTTGGCCACTGGGAAATCCTGCCTGAGACCAAGGTACTTGATAAAGTGGTCCCCCAATCTGTGTTGGGTCTCACCATTGTAAAGAAGGCTGCAGAGGGAACACCAGAGAGAGTAGATAACCCTGACAGACTTGCAGGCAAAATGCTGCATCACCTGAAATGACTGTTTGGGGTCCTGAATGGGGATGAGGAAGGAGGTGAATAGGTAGGTGCAGTACTTGTGCCACTTGCAGGGATAAATGCCGGAAGAATAGACGAAGGAAATCCTGAAGAAAGTAGATCCCTTGACTCTTCATTCCTCTCCATTGATGCTGAGTTCCTCCAGCATTTTGTGTGTGTAGGAATAACTTCGATTAGACCACATTTGAAGTATTGTGCTAATTTCTGATTGTTGTATAACATGTAGAGGCTTTGGAGAAGGTACAGAAGAGGTTCATCAGATATTGCCCGGTTAAGGGGTATTAACTGTAAAGGGAGGTTGGGCAGAGTTGGATTGTTTTCACTGAAACGTTAGAGGCTAAGGGATGACCTGGTGGAAGTATATAACATTTTAAGAGACATAAATAGGGTAGATGGTTAGTCTTTATCCCAAGATGGAAATTTGAAATACGAAAGATTTAAGATGAGAGGGGGAGAGTTTAAAGTAGATTTGCAAGGCAAGTTTTTGTTTTACTCAGAGAATGCTGGATGTCTGGAACATGCTATTGAAGGGCATGGTGGAAGCAGATTAAATAAACAGAGGTGGCAAACCCATGTCATGTGGCCCAAGATAGCACGTACAAAAATTTTGTTGGCACACATGTAGTGCTGTCCCTTGTTTCTTTAAACCCAACCCACAATGAAAATATACATTATGGTTATCTTTACTGCCAAATGAATCAGAGAATGACTTTTTACAACCCAAGAGCAGAGAGATGTTTTCACAGGAATAGTTTCACGCTGCCTTGGCGCTAGCAAGATGGTCGCAAGAATATGGTAGCATAGTGGTTAGCGCGACGCTGTAACAGCCCATGAGTTCGAAGTTCAATTCCAGCACCGTCTGCAGGGAGTTTGTATGTTCCCCCGCCCCCGTCATCACATGAGTTTCCTGCAACAGTCCCGAGGTCATACTGGTTAGTAGATGAACTGGTCATTGTAAATTGTCCTGTGATTAGTCTCGGGTTAAGTAGGTATGTTGCTGGTTGGGCCAGAATGGCCTGTTCCCCACTGTAACTCTAAATAAAATGAAATAAATTAAATATAAATAACACCGGACATTGGGCGATACATTTTGAAATCCTTGCCGACCTGATGTGTACATCAACACTGGCAGAATCAGAATTAGGGTTAATAGCACTGGCATATGTCTTGAAATTTGTTGGTTTGTGGGAGCAGTACAGTGCAATATATAAAAGAAAAAACAATAAATTACAATAAGATATTAAAAATGAAATCAAGTAAGTAATGCATAAATGTTATTTTTCAATCGTCTAATCAAAAGATTAATATTTTCAAAAGGTTTTCTAAAAAGCTTCTAAAATCTTTTTATTAATAGCAAAACAAAGAATACTCATAAGCAACAGAACTCTTTCTTTTTTCCTAAAGAAAAAGTCCATAATTATCATTGCAAAGTGATCATCTCTACTCAAAATTACCAAGGTACACAAGACAATTATTTTAGAAAATGATTGCCAATTTGGGCACACAATCTCAAAAAGGTTTACCACCCTGCACTTAAGTGGCATTTGGACATGCACTATGAACAGGCAGAAAATGGGGAGATATAGACCATGAGTGCTCAGATGGGGTCTGCAAAGACACTTGCATTACGGTATTTCAGGTTAGAGAAATTCAGATAATGAAATTCATGTATCAATACCCAATAATCTGAGATTTAGAAGAAAATTTGCTCTTACTGAATTTATGTAGGGAAAATAACAAAAATCTTATTTTAAAAAATAAATATGATCCAAAAGAAACAATAAATTTTGACTATTTTTACTTTTTTTTAAAACTTGAATTATTGAACACACATTGATTTAGCTTAAGCACTAAAGGCTCATTTTGTTGTCTAACAGCTTTTTTTTTAAATAAGTTTTCCATCAAGATACCTGAAACAGGCTTGGTAAGTTTAAGTGCAAGTTGTAAACTTAAACAACCATGTAAACAGATTTCCGTGGATGTAAAACTTGATTTTTTTTTAAAACCAAGGTTTGATGCTGTAGATAAACATGGAGCAAAGCTGAACCTGTGAGGAACACGCACAACATGCTGGAGGAACTCAGCAGGTCGGGCAGCATCCTGGAAACAAACAGTCAACGTTTCAGGCTGAGACCCTTCGTCAGGACTGAAGAGGAAGGGGGCAGGGGCCCTATAAAGAAGGTGGGGGGAGGATGGGAAGGAGAAGGTTGGTAGGTGCCAGGTGAAAAACTAGTAAGGGGAAAGATCAAAGGGTGGGGGAGGGGAAGCAGGGAGTTACCTGTGAGGATTGCTACAGCATCCCAGCCATTTGTAAATCCAAATTTCATGGGAATGAAAAGGTTGAATATGAAGTGCGTTTGATGGCTTTAGACCTGGACTCATTGGAGTAGAAGAACGTGGAGGGTCTATTGAATATTGAAAGACCCAGATGGAGTGAATGTGGAGAGAATGGTGCTTATAGTGAGGAAGTCTAGGACCAAAGGGCAAAAACTCAGAATATCCTTAGAATGGAGATGAGGAGGAACTTCTTTATCCAGAGGGTGGTAAATCTGTGGAATTCATTACCATAGAGAGCTGTGGAGGTCAAGTCATTGAGTTTACGGTGGGCACAGACATGATGGATTGAAGGGCCTGTTCCTACGTGTACCTGTCTACTATACAAGAACAACCAATGAATTACCACCTTCATTTTCACTATTTTTCCATGAACCTGTTAAGATAAAAACTAATGTTATTTTCATCCACTAATAAGCTGCAAAATGCATGGCAAGGCCAAGGCTCATTGCTCATACCTTGTGTCCCTTGGTTTTTTACTATTTCATTGAATAGCACGGAGGCTGGTTGAGGTGTGGATAATGTGGAAGGCTGTCTTGGATTACAGCAGGACTTTGACAGAATGCAGAGATGGGCTGAGAAGTGGCAGATGGAGTTCAACCCAGAAAATGCAAAGCGAATCACTTCGGAAGGTCAAATTTGAAGGTGGAATACAGAGTTGATGGTGGTGCTCTTACCAGTGTGGAGGAACAGAGGGATCTTGAGGTCCAGAGCCAGTGCTGCCATGCAAGTTGAAAGGGCAGCTACAAAGTAGTAATACAGAGTATTGTGCTTCATTAGTCGAGGGATTGAGTACAAGGGCCACGAGGTAATGCTGCAGTTCTATCAGACCCTGGTGAGACTACATTTGAAATATTGTGTTCAGTTGTGGTTGCCTCATTATACTGTAATAAAGATGTGGAAGCTCCAGAGAGGGTGCAGAGAAGATGTGACAGGATGCTGCCTGGATTAGAGGGCATGTCTTATAAAGATAGATTGAGCAAGCCAGGGCTTTTCTTTCTGGAGCAAAGGAGCATAAGATGCCTACCACCTCCCTCTGGTGCTCCTCCCCCCTTTTCTTTCTTCCATGGTTTTCTGTCTTCTCCTATTAAATTCCCACTTCTCCAGCCCTGTATCTCTTTCACCAATCAACTTTCCAGCTCTTTACTTCATCTCTCCCCCTCCCGGTTTCACCTATCACCTTGTGTTTCTCACTACCCTCTCCCACTTTTTAAATCTACTCATCTTTTTTTTCCTCCAGTCCTGCTGAAGGGTCTCAGCCTGAAACATCGACTGTACTCTTTTCCATAGATGCTGCCTGGCCTGCTGAGTTTTTCCAGTAATTTGTGTGTGTTGCTTGGATTTCCAGCATCAGCAGATGCTGGAAATGTTTAGGATGAAAGGCATGGAGTGTATAGTCACAGAATTTTTCCAAGGGTGGAGATTGCTAATAATAGAGGGCACAATTTTAAGATGATTGGAGGAAACTATGGAGAGGACGTCACAGGTTTTTTTAATAATATATAACACAGAGAGTGGTAGATGCATGGACTGTGTTGCTGGGGTAGTGGTAGAGGAATTAGGCACATTTAAGAAAGATAGACACATGGATGATAAAAAAAAAATGGAGGTCTATACAGGAGAGAAGGGTTAGATTGATCTTAGAGTAGGACAGAGTCTAGTTTCCTAATGATCATAGTGCAATAGAAGGGAATTTAACTAAAGATCTAGTAGTTCCATGGTCTCTGTTACCAGCTTCTCAGTTTCCAAGTTTAATTAAATCTTTAACTGAACTTAAATTCGCCAGTCTGTAGGAACTCTTGAATTGACAATCACCCAGGATTGTGCCATACCTGCTCTGCTACCACAGGGTGATTGAAACTTGTATTAGTTCAGACAAGTTGCTAACACAATAACCTAACTACAAAGATATAGTACCACTCCCACCCCCCAATAAACTACAAGACACCTTTCTGTCTACACTTACTTATAAGTCTCCCAAGGTCTAGTTCCAGAATCTCTACATCAAAAGGAAAACAAACTTATAACTGAGAGTAATTCCAAATGAAAAGTTTCTGGTCACTGTTGATTTATTTAGAATTCAAAGTACCAGTAGAGGCTGGCTGAATTCCATCTTTCAGAGATTACCATCTTGCTGTCATCAGGGAGGAGGTACAGGAGCCATAGGTTCAGGAACAGTTATTACCCTTCAACCATTAGGCTCCTGAACCAGTGTGGATAATTTCACTCACCCCTAACACTGAACTGATTCCACAACCTACAGACTCACTTTCAAGGATTCAACAACTCATCTTCTCAATATTATTTATTATTGTTATTTTGGGGTTTTTTCTTTTTGTATTTGCACAATCTATTGTCTTTTGCACATTGGTTGTTTGTCCATCTTAGTTTGTGTGTATTTTTTATTGCTTTTATTGTTATTCTTTGTGTTTACTGTGAATGCTCACAAGAAAATGAGTATCAGGAAAATGGTGGCGTATATATACTTCAATAACTTACTTTGAACTTTGAAGAATCAAATGTGCAGTGCTTGAAATATTAATTATTTAGAAGTCTTGAATAAAATATAAAAGCTCTGTAAGAGTCACACTTAATCATCACACTTACCTGTACCATCTATTTTATCATTGATCTGATTTCAACAAAGATTCTCCTCATCACTGAATGAAGAACCTTCTTAAGCCACTGAAGTCCAGGCAACAGGGGTCCTCTCATGCAGTTGTAAGTTAAGGAGGTCCAGAACATCAATGAAAGGACAGTGCATGAATGGAAGGGTTTGAAGGCTTTGTTTCTTTCTTCTGGGTAACAGAGGTCAGGTTGATGAATAAAGACCTGTGTTTGAAACCAAAAACTTCGCGATCTTTGAAATCTGCCACAAGTGCCTCATCTGTGATTGAAACTGAGAAAGTCAGCAGCAAATTATGAGTTAAGGATTGGTTAACACGTAAACCATAAAGAGGAAATGCCAACAGAATAGTAAACAACTTTTACCATACATTGTGCATGAGAAACCAGAACACTCAGCTGTTACAAAACATCATATCCTCTGAAGCTCCAATATACCACTATAGATAACCACTGAACTGTGACTGCCCGTCCAGTGCATATTTGCTAAATGTATCCACAGTACAGAGGCAGAGGAAAGGCTACAGCTTTGATTAGTTCACATTAAGGTGTAATTCATGCAAACATCAACATGAAGGAAATGCTAATACTGGATGCTGTTTCAGACTCAAATTCATAAAACATCAGACAATGTACAGAATAAGTTACCAACAGCCAGTGGACACTTCAACTCTTTCTCAAGGGCTGCTGCCTTGGGTTCTGTTTCATCCTTTACAATGCTATGCTTAAATTATTTTTAATCTAATAAATTTACTTTATCAATCAAAATATTCAGGAAAGGCAATACAATCTGTGCATGTCTTTATATTCAATTTTCCAAAAGTTCAATGCAATCACAGTGCCATCAAGCCAATACATACTTTTACAAAGCACCACAGCCAGTCATGCTTGCTGTTTACCTGTGAGGCATTTAAGAGGGTGATAGACAGGACCCCAGCCCTTCAACACCACTGAAAATATCTAAGTAAGTTTGAAGGATAGTTGCTGTTGTAAGAAATGCATGTGCAGCAAGTGCCCAGAGGCAGCATTCTGAAAATGACCAGGTAATTACCAGAACTGATGAAGGGTCTCAGCCTGAAACATCAATTGTACTCTTTTCCATTGATGCCACCCAGCCTGCTGAGTTCCTCCAGCATTTTGTGTGTGTGACCAGATAATCCATTTTCTATTGAGCATCACTGGAGGGAATAATATCTGTTTTCTATTGATGTGTGTAGTGACATACTTCACTTTCAAAGCTGAGTTTATTGTCATGTGCACAAGTACAAGTATGCACAGGTGCAAAGAAAAACTTAATTGCAACAGCATTGCAGGCACAGAGAATCAGAAACATAACACTCACAACAACATGAATATAAATTATGCACAATTTTACAAGCAAGAACACAATTAGAACAAAAAGGTAACAAAGATGACTGTAGTACAAAGTTGCTGTAATGATTAAGGTTGTGCAAGTTGGGTTAAGAGCGCAGTGGTTGAAGGAAAGTCGCTGTTCCTGAACTTGGTGATGTGGGGCTTCAGGCTTCCTCCACATCTCTGTTCTAAAGGGACCTCTTTGTATTCTAAGGCTGCCACCACCACTGGATGCACCTGCCACCCTGTGTAAAAGGGGACTTACACCCACAGAAAAGGGCAATCAGGGCTCAGTTTAACATGTCATCATGAAGGGGAGATGCTACACTGCACAGTGCAGCAGTATCACACTTTCAGGAGCAGACCATGAACTAGAAGGCTTCTTGCAAAAGAGACAGAAATGGAACCAACTGATCTATTCAGCAGTGAAGGGAGGACATTGATGAATTAACCAGAGGCACATAAGCCAAGTCCCTTCTGGAGTTTTTTGAGGATGTAAGTATGAAAATGGACAAGGGAGAGCCAGTGGATGTAGTGTACCTGGACTTCCAGAAAGCTTTTGATAAAAGTCCCACATAGGAGATTAGTGGGAAAAATTAGGGCACATGGTATTGGGGGCAGAGTACTGACATGGATTGAAAATTGGCTGGCTGACAGGAAACAAAGAGTGGTGATTAACGGGTCCCTTTCGCAATGGCAGGCTATGACCAGTGGGGTACCGCAAGGTTCAGTGCTGGGACCGCAGTTGTTTACAATACACATTAATGATTTAGATCAGTGGTTCCCAACGTGGGGCGTAATTTGATTTTTAAGGGGGGCAATTCGAGAATGAGTTATTAACAGTGAATTTTTTCTAGTAAGTCTGTGTGAGTATGAGTGTGTGTGCGAGTTAATACATATGTGTATATACAGTATGCATACATAAAAATACTTGTGTGTATGTACATGTGTAATTGCGTATGTACTGTATATATAGTGTATCACCATCATTACAACCATCAAATGGCTTTCATAATTAAATTAATG
The DNA here is from genome assembly GCF_048418815.1 of Hemitrygon akajei. NCBI lineage: Eukaryota > Metazoa > Chordata > Chondrichthyes > Myliobatiformes > Dasyatidae > Hemitrygon > Hemitrygon akajei. The sequence goes on along the minus strand of NC_133128.1, from coordinate 97,993,375 downwards.
AATTGACTGATGTAGGAAGGAACGAATGAACAAGTCCAAACGCGTAAGAAACTCGTACGAGGTCGCGCCAATGCTACTTTTTGCAGTAGCTTTCGGTTCTTGGTGGTGTGAAGGTGTGTACATTGCGTCATCTCTTTTAAACGGTGTATCTGTCTTTGTACGCTGTAGAAACGAATCGGCATTGTTTTATTTATTTATTATTATTATTATTATTTTAATATCACTTAATGTTCTTTATTTTACAATTTCTTAGTAATTTCTTCCTCAGAATGCCATGTTCTTTGGAAGCTTGTTTAAACCAAGTTAATGGTCTTTTAGGCTTCCTCCAGGTGAATAGGAGTTCACTTTTTGAATAATAAGAATTATATATCACCACAGGGGGCATCAGGATTTTAGAGGTGATTAGGTGGGGCATGGCCAAAAAAAGGTTGGGAACCACTGATTTAGATGAAGGGATTAAAAGTAACATTAGCAAATTTGCTGATGACACAAAGCTGGGTGGCAGTGTGAAATGTCAGGAGGATGTTATGAGAATGCAGGGTGACTTGGACAGGTTGGGTGAGTGGGCAAATGTATGGCAGATGCAGTTTAATGTGGATAAATGTGAGGTTATCCACTTTGGTGGCAAGAACAGGAAGGCAGATTACTATCTAAATGGAGTCAAGTTAGGAAAAGGGGAAGTACAACGAGATCTAGGTGTTCTTATACATCAGTCAATGAAAGTAAGCATGCAGGTACAGCAGGCAGTGAAGAAAGCTAATGGCATGCTAGCTTTTATAAGAAGAGGAATTGAGTATAGGAGTAAAGAGGTCCTTCTGCAGCTGTACAGGGCCCTGGTGAGACCCCACCTGGAGTATTGTGTGCAGTTTTGGTCTCCAAATTTGAGGAAGGACATTCTTGCTATTGAGGGAGTGCAGCGTAGGTTCACAAGGTTAATTCCCGGAATCTGATTGAAACATATAAGATTATTAAGGGATTGGACACACTGGAGGCAGGAAGCATGTTCCCACTGATGGATGAGTCCAGAACTAGAGGCCACAGTTTAAGAATAAGGGGTAGGCCATTTAGAACAGAGATGCGGAAAAACTTTTTCACCCAGAGAGTGGTGGATATGTGGAATGCTCTGCCCCAGAAGGCAGTGGAGGCCAAGTCTCTGGATGCATTCAAGAGAGAGTTAGATAGAGCTCTTATAGATAGTGGGGTCAAGGGATATGGGGAGAGGGCAGGAACAGGGTACTGATTGTGTATGATCAGCCATGATCACAGTGAATGGTGGTGCTGGCTAGAAAGGCCGAATGGCCTACTCCTGCACCTACTGTCTATTGTCCCAGATTCGACCTTCAACTATCTGATAATCTGTGGGAATGATTCTGAAACTACACAAGCAACATAGCCAATGGACACCACTGAGATATGACCAGCCACTCAACTCACCTCTGCTGTAAATGTTCTTCCTATGTGCAAACTTGCTCTATTAGCTGCTGAGATCAGCGACTGCAAGGACTGAGCCATTATATGTAGGCAAGTGTGAGGTGTACTTTGGGAGGATACAACAAGGTAGGATTTACGGAGGTATGTGGTAAACAGAGAGATCTGAGAATAGAGATCAAAATCCCCTGAAAGTACCGTCAGAGATAACGTCACTCAACTTCATTTGCCCCATCACTGAACTGGTCCCAAAAGCTTGGACTCACTTTCAAGGACTCTTCATCATGATTTCTATATTTATTATTATTATTTCTTTTTTTTTTCTTTTGTATTTGCACAGTTTGTCCACTGTTGGATGTGGTCCTTCATTGACTCTATTATAGTTTTTGCATTTATTGAGTATGCCCACAAGAAAATGAATCTCAGGGTTATATATGGTGATATACATGTAGTTTGATAATAAATTTACTTTGAACTTTGAAAGTGTCGTCATGGATAGACAGAGCTGTAATGAGATCTTTCAACAATCAGAGTACTGAGTACAGGACCCACAGAAGTGCACCTTCGGTCCATAAACAGGGTTGTGGGATCTGAACCATGTGCAGGAGTTGAAATTTATGTTGAAGTTGTATGAGACGTTGGTGAGACCTAATTTGGAGTATTGTGTGCAGTTCTGGTCACCTACCTACAGGAAAGTTATCAATAAGATTGAAAGAGTGCAGAGACTATTTAAAAGGATGTTACTAGGATGTGAGGACATGAGATATAGAGACAAAGGGTGTGGAACGAGCTGCTATCAGAAGTGGCGGATGCAGTTTCAATTTCATCATTTAAGAAAGATTTGGATAAGTACAGGGATGGAAAGGATATGGAAGACTATGATACAGGTGCAGCTCGATGGGATTAGGCAGAATAACAGTCTGGCATGGACTAGATTGGCCAAAGGGCTTGTTTCTGTGTTGTGATGCTCTATGATTAATTAACTGGTAAAGTTTTGATGAGTTACTGAGTATCCAGGGCAAGTAATTTCATTTCCCAATTCAGGGTTCCCAATTAAGCGTTCGGCACGGACTAGAAAGGCCGAGATGGCCTGTTTCCGTGCTGTAATTGTTATATGGTTTCTATTGGGCTGAATGTATCCTGGCAATACTCAAGCATAGGTTTTCAGAATGGCATTCAAATTAAATGTGTAACCAGAGTTTCCACCAGAACTGGGGATCTCAGAGGGTGGTGAGAGTGTGGAACGAGCTGTCAGTGGAAGTGATGGATGCAGGATCAAGTGCAATAACTGGATGGGAGTGATGTGGAGGTCTATGGTCCCAATGGGGGCTGATGGGACTAGACAAAACAACAGCTTGGCATAGACTAGATAGACTGAAGGGCCTGTTTCTATGCTGTCGTGTTTTATGACTTCTATAGCCAATATTCATCCCCAGTGCATGAGCATTGTGTATACATTCACTGCTATGTTCCTGCATGACATCCGTTACAATTGCTCACTGGTTCTGGGAATGCCCAACATTGAAAAGCCAATGCCAGCTCTTTCCATGGGCCAGCTAAATAACTGCCTTTAGGGTGGCATAGTAGCCAGTTAGTGTCACACTATTAGAGTGCCATTGACATGGGTTCAAGTCCCATTCCTGTCTGTAAGGAGTTTGTACATTCTCCCCTTACAGCATGGGTTTCCTCTGGGTGCTCCGGTTTCCTCCCACACTTCGGAGATGTAGGTTAATTGATCACATGGGTGTAATTGGGCAGCATGGGCTCGTCCGTGTTCGGTCACACAGCGACAATGTGCATATTCCATATAAACAGGACCAGAGATCAGGATCAAACCCTCAGTCGCTGGAACTATGAAGCAAAAGTTCTAATGCTCTGATTCAAAGTTCAAAGTTAATTTAATACCAAAATGCCTACATATCACCATATACTACCTTGAAATGCATTTTCTTGCAGTTATTTTAGAGGAAAATAAAGAAATACAATAGAATGCATGAAAAACTAAATAACAAAAATGGACAGAAACAATTTGAAAAAGAGATACATTTTTTGAAAGTAAACAAATGATACTGTGTAGTAGAGTCCTTGAAAATGAGTCTATATGATGATAAGTCAGTTCAGCATTGAGGTAGGTGAAGGCCCACCTTCAGGCCCACACTGGCTCAGGGTTACAGGATAATAGCAGTTTCTAAACCTGGTGCTGAGGGACCCAAGGATCCTGTACCTCCTGCCTGACGGTAGTAGTGCATGGCCTTGATGTTCGGGGTCTTTGATGATGGATGCTGATTTCTTGTGGGAATGCTCCTTATAAATATCTCAAATGATGGCAAGTTAATTGTCTCCTACAAATTACCCTTTATGTCATCACCATCATTATGTGCCCTGTCATATGACATAGGTATGACCATGAATGTTCTTTGCAAATTTTTCAAAAGAAACGGTTTGCCATTGCCTTCTTCTGGGCAGTGGCTACACAAGATGGGTGACTATCAATACTCTTCAAGATTGTCTGCCTGGTGTCAGTGGTCGCATAACAAGTACTTGTGATATTCCCCATCTGCTCATATGACCATCCACCACCTGCTCCCATGGCTTCACATGCCCGAGATGGCAGGCTAAGCAGGTGTTAAACCTTGCCCAAATGTGACTTGCAGGCTACTGGAGGGAAAGAGTGCATTACACCTCCATTGGTAGAGGTGTATCTCCAGCCTGCCACCCATACCCTCTATGTAGAGAGATGCTGAAATGAGTCAAACAGGAATTGATAAGCTTAATGAAAGAACAAGTCACAGATATATCAGGAAATAAGGAGAAGGGAAATGCTCCCCTAGGAGCCAGAAATAGCCGAATTGGCATACGACATCCTTCTGCATTCCTCTGCCTTCCCTGATATCACAGTACAGCACAGGAACAGGTCTTTCAGCCCACAATGTTTGTCACACCAATTAAAATTAGTAAGCAAATGGCCAACTAAACTAATCCTTTCTGCCTACACAATGTCCATTTCCTTTCATTTTCCTCACATTCATGTGCCTATCCAAACATCTCGTAAAAGTCCCTAATGTATCTGCCTCTATCATCACCCCAGGCAGCCCATTCCAGGGACGCACCACTCTCTGTGTAAAAATTTGCTCCTCACATCTCCTTTAAAGTAACCCCCTCCTACCTTAAATTCATGCCCTCTAATATTAGAAAGTTCAACCCCAGGAAATACTGTCTGTCCACTCTATCTATGTCTTTCATAATCTTATAAACCTCTATCAGATCCCCCCCTTAATCTCCGTCACTCCAGAGAAAACAACTCGTTTGCCCAGCCACTCGTTATAGCTCATGCCATCTAATTGTGGTAAACCTCTTCTGCACCCTCCCCAAAGCCTCAACTTCCTTCCTACAATGGGGTGACCAGAACTGTATCAATACTCAAGATGCAGCCTATCTAAAGATGCAACACAACTTCCTGACTTTTGAACGCAATGCCTCGACTAATAAAGGCAAGCATTCCATATGCCTTCTTAATCAGTTTCATCATTGCCACTAACACCGTTCTCCTAATGCGCCTGAAAAAATTGTTAACCCTGTCGTCCAGCCATGAATGCACTATGTTCCAATTAGTTTAATAGGCATCACAGTCAACACAGACAAACATGGGCCAAAGGGTCTGTTCCAGTACTGTACTGTTCTTTATCCTACGACTGCTTCCCCAGTCATATGAATATCTAATTAGAGAGGAATTCACATGGATCTTGTTCTCCTATAGACAAAGGATTGAGGGAGAGTTTCAAGGTTGCAAACCCGCTGTTGGAAGCCTAATTTGGAGATGTTCAACATTTCTTGAATTGCTTTGTCTAATGCTCAGTGGAACATTCTTCTTTGGTTACAGTAAGAAGTTATTCTGACCTTCTCAACATACTCAATCATCGCTTTTTCTTGTAAATCACTGCAGGATGAACTAAAGAGGAAGCACACTACAGCGGCCAGACCACACTCAGTAAACACCCAGCTTTGGACATCAGAGCTCAAGAGATACAATAAAGTGCTTGTAGAGATGGTACAGAGATGAGCAACCTGACTAAATCCTGACATCCACAGGGTTGCAAGTTGCTTGTAAATAACCCCTGTTCCATGAGTCACTGAAGAGCAGCTTGCTTCATACTTATAACCTCTATTGTTCTCGAACACTGCTACAGCAGTGTCCAATACAAAGCATGGTGTACATATATCATCTCCGTTCTTTACATTATCTGTTGGCTAAATGGAAGAAGCAGTCTCTCCTACCCAATGTCCTGACTGAAGTTGCAACTTGTTGGATTTGCAATGAACTAAATGAAATTCACTCTCTTTATCAAAGGGGCTGTGTTGCTTATGGGTTTTCTGGACAGCAGTTGCAATTTTTCATTGCTAAAGTCCTATAAGGTCTTGATACAAATGAGGCAAATCTAGATAAATCTTCATTTACAATCACTGGGGTTAATACAAAGGGTAGCTGGCAAACGCTCGTAAACAGCATAACATGAATGTAATTTCCACCATAATGGGACTTCCTACATGCAAAACATGCCACTCCACTCTGTAGAAGGAGATGCTCAAACTGGAATTGAAGAAACACAGAACCACAACAACAAACCAAAAATGAAAGACAAGTAAATGGTAAACCAACTTCAAGTACAAAAAGCTGGAAGCCACAACCATTTTCTGCAAACTAGCTGAAGGTGAGAACAGTGAATGGTAACACTCATTCCCGTCTTAACTGAAATCTATTCAACAATCTCTCTGGAATGTGCACATTAGGCAGGAGCAGACTGAGTTGTGCTGAGATGGTTGAGGTCTTTCCATCCCAGCCATGACTCACCTCACACACGGGAATGTAATTCTGATTGCCTTCGAAGGGGGATGTTAAACACAAACATGTGCAATCTATAACACACTTCATGAGTATCAGAGGCCCATGGCTATGACTAGCTGATGGCTATGGCTCTTTTGAGAGGCACCAGCAAATGGGAACGAGAAGTTACTTACAATATGTAAGCAAACGAATAAAAAGATTAACATACATATACTGCAGGAAATGGTGAAATAAATAAAGCATTTACTTAAGTACAGAATTTTTTAATATATCAAATTGGCTTTTTTTTTCCCCTCATGTATTGACCTGACAGTACCAATGTGTCTCCACCCCCTCTCCCCCCCCACCTCCGCACTCCATTAACATTATACTTACCCGCCCACACATCCTCAGTCAAGAAAGGAACATGTTTATTTTGCTGCAGGATTGGAGACTGAGAAGCAGAGATGATGTTTCCATGGTAACGCACCATGGCATTGGGGCCTAGAGCCAGGCATCAGGCCTACCTCTTACACAGCTGTTTTGGAAAGTCAATAATTGTGGTATTTATGAGACACCAGATACTTCATTATTTCCTTGCTGAGAGAGAAAAAAATACTAATGTAACAAGTTACACCTTGGGAGTTCATTTTAAAAAATCCCTTCCTCATGGACTTCAACAGCCAGGCATCTAATAGGTCTAATGAGGCATATAGTTATTGATGTCAGAACTCTATTTGAAATGAGGAGCCAAGAATGCAGTAGACCAAGGTTTATAATTTTAGAGGGCATTAATCAAAATGCTTTTCAATTACATGGCAATTTGTAGTAGAATTTAATTGAATAAAGAAGATTCCATTTGCTTCCCTCTGATAACTTCTATTTTAATATATTACCTTAAACTTGGGAGTGTCCGCTGTAATTGTCCTCAATGTCACTAGGTTAGGAAGCAGGTAACAGTTTTGCTATCTTGTGATTCATGCTGGAAGGAGCATAGTTCTGAAGGGCAAACTTTGGTTGTTACCCTTTCACACTGTTGGCATGCTAAGCTGACGCCAGAATATGTGATGACACTTGCAGCCTGTGTCCAGCACAACACAAGGTGTGTTGGTTGTTAACACAAATGACACATTTCACTATATGTTTCAATGTACATGTAATAAATAAATCTGAATCTGAACATGTTCATCCTCTCCTTCTGGAGTATGAGGGAGGTCCATCTCTACTGACACCAGACTTTTTCCAGAGCAAATCTCCAGTTTTTCCAGTCTACCAGTTTTGTCGATGATACCTTGGCTGGGGAAGGGAGAGGGTAACCAGTACTTTGTACACAATGGACAGAATTCACATGTGAAATAACTTATCTCCTTCTCTTTCTTCCTCGGTACCACAACTATATTCATTGTTGAGTGTTTCAACATATCAATCTAGAAACAGGACCCAAAGAAACTAAAGGGAGAAGATATGGCAAACCAAGTGTCAACAATTTGCATCCAAATAAAACTGCAACAATTAAAATGCTTAAATTGTAACCCCTACAGTTTTTGTAAAATTGAAACTCAGTTAAAGCAAATATTGGTGGAACAGATCTCTTAGCAACAGGAGATCAATAAACTAGTACACGCACCAAACCATTTTCTTGTATATTGGTACCCAGCACATAGCAACTAACAATGCACACTGAACATGTGAAAAATTGCAGGCTTTATGGAATCTATGGGCTGTAATAAGTTCTAGTCAGGATCAATAGGAAAACTGCAAAAGATTACACTTGAGCAAAAAAAAATCTGCTGTTTATTTTGTGCCATGAAATGAAGGGAAGAAATAGCAGTAGAAGATGATTTCCTGTATCTGGTGACATCTCCCAGCTTTTGGTAAAGTCTACTCCACTTTATTTCTCTGTTCCCAGGTCCCCACATCTTCTGGATGAAACTGAATCAGATCATCGACCACTGAAGTAAGGGCAAGAAAGGTGCAGTGAGACAATATTGCTGGGGCAGGTTATAGAGATGACACACACAGGAACTGCCTCAGTGCTTTCAAAGGTAACTGAGGGGTCCCTGAGCTCTGCCAAGGAGAATCTAACAATGTCAGGTTTCAACACAGGCTCACAGAACATATCCTGTGACTGGGTGAACAATGCTGACCAAAGGGTTGGCGTGCTCTCTAAAAGCAGGAGTCTGCTGATCTCTCTGGTTTGGCATGTTCAGTGTTAGTGGTCACAACAGTCACAGAAGATGAAGAAGGGGAAAGAAAATGCTCAACTTTTACAAATGTGTTGACTTCTCACCAGAATAACAGGGCTATCCTCCTTGTAAGAAAGACACCAGGCAGCTCAATCAGCCACAGGACTTACCAGTAAAGTCAACCCAATTGCCTTCTGTCAATATCTTTACAACATAGACAAAAAGAAAAACTCTTTGCAAGATTTTGCCAAATGGATGGAGACATTCCCTAACCCAACTCAACAATTAAGAGTTGCAAGACCAGCCAACCTTCACACCAACCATTTGCTAACATGCCTAGACTTTCAAGGTAAGATGATATGACATGAACAGCAACCAGGGTTTGTAAATAGCCCTGGGAGAAATGTGGTTAGTTGAGAGATGTTTGTTTGTTCAGAACACCTTCCCTCAGCAATTCCATATAGCGTGTTTATAGGATTAGCTACTCATACCAGATAAATTATTATACAGAAGAATAACAGCATCAGGAACATGCAGGTTAGGAAGAATGATGGGTGCTTGATACCAGAGTTCTATACATCCAATTCCGGAAAATAGCAGTTTCACTGCAAACTGTATGCAACCCCACAGAAGCTTCCCCCCATTACACATAAACAGATTCCAACAAAGCCATCCCTTCAACGTCCGCTGACCAAGAAAACTCACGCCCACTTTTGCAGGACATTCCATTCTTTGCACTTAGTGTATTGGCATACTTTAGAGCCACTCGGAGACAGTGTTCCCCTAAGTTGCAGCTACACAAGATCACACTGAACGTCTTCATACCATGAGGAACTGGATTGAACTGAACACCTTGATACCAGGAGAACTTGACAAAATCACACTGAACGTCTTGATGTTAGAGGATCTGAACAAGATCACACTGAACCAAAACTAAACTAATATGAAGAACCTTGATACCAAGTGGACCTGAAGAAGATCAGAATACACATTTTGATACCAAGACGAATTGAACAAAATCAAACTGAACACCTTGATAACCAGGAGGACCTGAAGAACAGATTGAACACCTGGATACACCTTGAAACAGGAGCAATGCCTCCGCTTTCTGCGATCAGTATTGCTTGTTAGACCACATTCCTGTCCACTGAAAATTGGACCAGTGACCTGATCTGATCCCAGACACAACCACACACGTACAAATGACAACCGAACGAACCGTGGGGGCCTTATGATCTTACCTGCTTCCACAGGAAGGAGTCGGCCTGGTTCCTCCTCCAGGAGATGCCCAGGTGGATAGCGGAGAGGAGGATGCCGCTGATCACCGCCGCTCTCATGCGGATGGGGAGTAGTGTGTAGATGATGTAGATGAAAAAGACGGTCCACCACACGCCCTCAGAGGCGGCGCGGGGCTCGACCTGCAGCACGCCCACGACTTGCACGGCCAGCATGACGGCCACCACCAGGTAGCAGATGACCCACATGTGGTCCTGGTGGAAGGAGTTACGGTTGCACAGCACGATCAGAAGCAGGATGAGGAGCATGGAGGAGCCCAGCACCAGCAGGTAGGCCAGATGGCGGCCGCCCGCGGCGCAGTAGAAAACCAGCATGACCGCGCAAAGGAGCAGGAGGACGGCCATCAGCATGGTCAGGCTACTCTGGTTGAGGCGAAAGAAGTAGCGCTGGTACAGTCTCTCCAGCTTTTCCGATTGGAATTTCTTGGACTGGAGGATGCGGAGGAGGCCGTTGCAGCAGTCGGCAAAGGACAGGTCCACATCCGAGGCCGAGGAGTCCACGTCGGCCAGCCGGGAGCGGGCCCCCTCCTCCAGCCCCACTTCCACCGACCTGGGTCTCACCTCACCGTCCAGGCGGACCACGTTGCTGCGGCTACCCGCCGCCGCCCTCTCCCTGCTCGCTTCCTCCTGCCAAGCCGGCTTGGACCTCAGGCTTGTCCTGCAGCTTTTTCCCGCGAAGCCCCCCGGTCCGTCGGCATCGCCCACCTCCCTCCAGCGCTTGTCGCGGCTCTGGCCCGAGGTCGGCGCGCCGTTGGCCCGGGAGTCCGGGCTGCCCTCTGCCCAAGCCGCACGGTGCTCGGTGAGCTGCTGCGCCCCAACGCCGGGCGGGCTCACACTGTTCGCCCTCGACATGGTCTCGGGCACCCTTTGTCTCGGCAACTGCTCAGCGGCCGGCCAAAAACTCCCTCTTTTTTTTTCCCTCCTTGGATCAGGCCGAGCCGAACTGCTTCACCATTCTCACACCAGCGCGTTCCCCTTTATCACCCTCCCCACACAAACTTTCAGGTGGATTAGTGGTTTTTTTGCCTCTTTCTTGGTCCACCCACCGTATCAAATCCTCTCCTCTTCCAATTCCATTTACCCCAACGCGAGTCCCAAAATTCCAGCCCTTGCTCTCTCGTTTGCAACGCCGCTCCTTTTTTTTATACTGGGACAGTAATCTCGCAATATTCTCACCGGTGATCCTTGCTGAAATTTAGGTATAAAGGATTCCGGTGGTCGGCTCCATCTCCGCCTTGTCCAACAACGAACAAATGTTCACTGGTTAAAATGAAAGCTTGTAATGCAGGAACATAAAACAAAGCAGCAGTCCGTCCCGAGAAGGTTCGATTCCGTGAGTTAATTCCACAATAAATTATCCACAGACTCGATGGCGCGGATCCCAGGAAACTTAAAGAGTTTTTTGTTGTAGTCCTGGAAGTAATGGTTTATATGTGTTTCTTTCGGTTATCACCCTTTCCCTTTCCTTACTGGGAAGTAGTTATGTTGCTTTAAATTCTTCATCCTTGTAACTGAAAGGGGGAAGAGTAATGACCATTGATCGTCCGTCCTGTCTGGGCGGAGCGTGCAGAACTGGCGGACGAAACGTGGTGATCTCTTCTACGATGAAACCAAGACTGGAGGCAGTGTCAGATGCTTCATCGATGCACAACAGACAGGGTGATCAGCTCGGCCTCATCCCCTCCTCTTCCGCGGCTCTATAGCAAACAAAGCCGGACACCGAATCAGCCTCGACTTACAAGAAAGACTACAACATTCACCAGCAGACGCATTAACACATCGCTGCGGTGTGTATATAAAACAGTAGACTCACATTGTGAGTGGCAGATGTTACTTTTATTTTTTGTCGTTGTTGTCCGTTTGCTGATTCAAAGCAATCCTCTAGTTCGTAACGAAATGTAGACAGCAGTATTTCCAGGCATCAAATACAGTCCGTCTCCTTTTCTCCGGAATGGTTCAAAATTGATTTTTTCAGGGGCTTTGCACGGGTCCAGTGATCCGTGGAGAGGAAAAGCAGCGAAAGAATTAAAGCACTTATTTTGCCAAAATAAGGGGGAAAGATATATCTATTGAACTGAGCCAGTGGTGTCTACATTCTAGTTGCAATGGACACTGGCAGTCGGGTCTGCGCACCCGCTTTCTGCTGCCTGCCAACCAAACTTGATCGAGGGCCAAATGCCCCCGCCTGGCTACAGGAGAGAGTCCGCCTCCTCTCCGCTCTCATTGGTCTACCGCTTGCCTTTGATGGTCCCTCGAAGCTTCTCGATTGGCCGAGCGCCGCGAGTGGTCTGCGTCACAGTGGCTCATCAGGTTTAACTGCGGCGAATATAGGCGGGGCTTCGTCTGCCTCTCTGACAGATGCGCTGATTAACCCTTTGGAGGCACATGATGCCAAACCACATAATTGCAACCAACTTTGCGAGGGGAGCAGGGAATAACCCCGAAATTCATTAAACGTTAGGCGTCAATAAATATTAGGCAATCAATGAACATTGATTGGCTCAGTGCTGGCCGTTCTGCCCACGATGTTATGCCGCCCTTTTAATCAAATATTAATCTAATCCATCCCTCCTGTATAACCCTCCATTTTCTTTCATCCATGTTCTTATCTAAGAGTTTCTTAAATGTACGTAATCTATCTGCCTCTATTGCCACCCTGCAGTGCGTTCCACGCACCCTCCATTCGCTGTGTAATATTCCCTACCACCTGTAATTTCCTCCAATCACCTTAAAATTATGCCCCTATTTTTGCCCTGGGAAAAGGGCACTAGCTGTCCACTCTATCTATGCCTCTTATCATATTATACACTTCTATCAGGTAAGTCACCTACTAGACAGAATAACAGTTTGGGATGCGCTAGATGGGCTGAAGAGCCTTTTCTGTTCTGGAGTGTTCTATGACCTCTCACCCTCCTTTGTTCTAAACAGAAAGACCCCAGCTCGCCCAACCTTTCCTCATAAGACATGTTCACTACTCCAGGCAGCATCCTGGTAAATCTCCTCTGCACTCTCTGTAAAGCTTCTATATCCTGCCAATAATCAGGTGACCGGAACTGAACACAATATTCCAAGTGTGGCCCATCCAGGGTTTTATAGAGTTGCAACAGTGTTTGGTTTGCAAAAACAGAAAATGCTGGAAGTACTCAGCAGGTCAGGCAGCATCCATGGAGAAACAAACACCATTGGTGAGCTTTCATCAGAATTGGAAAAGAAATAGCAGTAAAGGAAGTTTCAAGGTGCACAGAAGGAGAGAAGAATGGAAAAAGTAAAAAGGGAGGTCTGCAACGGTGTCAGGGTGATTCATTGCTACCATCAGGATCACTCTTTGTCTGAACCCTCCCCCTCGACCTTACCGCCATGATTGACCCTATCAGCAGCTAAACGCCAGGTGGCTAAACTCCAGACAGCTTCACTTCAGGATTACGGGAACTCACCACTTCTCCACCATGACAGCTACTCGTGGACTATGCTGACTACCATGGGGAGGAGATTCAGGAGCCTGAAGATTTACAATCAGTGTTTTAGGAACAGCTTCTTCCCCACCACCATCAGATTTCTGAATGATCCATGAACTCGGCCTCATTATTCCTCTTTCACACTATTTATTTACTTTTCTATTTATCATAACAGTGATTTTTATGTTTTGCACTGTACTGCTGCACAGAACAAATCTCATTGTTTATTAATTAATTTATTTATTCAGATTTAAATCAAGGGCATAAGGAAAGGTGCTGAAAATGGGGTCAGTAACATCATGAAGAATCCCACCTACCCTGCTCATGGACTGTTTATCCCACTGCCATCAGGGAGGAGGCGACGTAGCATCCACACCAGGGCCACCAGACTCAAAAGCAGTTACTTTCCCCAAGTAGGAAGGCTGATCAAAACCTCCACCCACTAACTCACCCCTCTACAACACCCACTTTATAATTTCTGTAAGAGTCACCTTATGTACAGACACTCCTGTACCTAGCATCACTTTGTGGATATATATTCAATCCATGTATATAAGTTATTGTTTGTATTTATATCTATTGCATTCTTTATTATTGTGGTCTTTATTATTGTGCATCAGATCTGGAGTAAAAATTATTTTATTTTCCTTTACACTTTTGTACTGGAAATTACAGTAAACCATATTGAATTAGGAGCTAGAAAGAAAAAGCTGCTGGGGGATCTTAGTGGATCAGGCAGCATCTATGGAGGCAGAGGTGCAGTAGATGATTCATTCCGAGAGCCTGTACCAGAACTGAGAGGTTAGAGAAGAGTATTGAGCTGAGAGGGACAGGTGGGAAATGATGAGCAGATGCAGACAGGAGGGATGATAGATGGAAGAAGGAAGAGTGGAGTTAACGACAGGCTGGAAGGTGATAGGTGGAGGCAACAAAGGGCTGCAGGTGATGGAATCTGATTGGAGAGGAAGGTAGAAAGTGAAAGGGAGGGATAGGAACTAGACAGAGGATGAAAGAGTGAGTTGCATGTAAGGGTAACACACACAAAATGTTGCAGGAATTCAGTGGTCAGGCAACATCTGTGGAGGGGAGTGCAGAGTGTAATTGTAACTACCCCTACCACTTACCTTGGCAACTTGTTTTTATTTTTCATTGCCTGGCAGACGTATATGCAAAGCAGAGAAGGATATGCAAATTGGAGCAGTGTAGATGGGTATGAAAGTTAGTATGGACACATTGGGCTGAAGGCCTGTTTTTGTGCTGTGCAAAGATCTTAAAGATTAACTTTATTTGCCACATGTACATTGAAACGTACAGTGAAATACATTGTTTGCATCAATGACAAACACTGTCCGAGGATATGGGGGGAGCAGCCTGCAGGTGTTGTCATGGTTCCAGCTCCAGCATAGCATGCCCATAATTTACTAACCCTAACCCACACGTCTTTTAAATGTGGGAGGAAACCCTTGCGGTGGGGGAGAAGGTGCAAACTCTATACGGACAATGGCGGGAATCGAACCCCATTTGGAGATTGCTGACACAGTAAAGTGTTACGCTAATTGCTATGTCATCATACTCTATGACTTTGCGACTCAACACATGAAGGTGATGGATCAGTCAGATGGAGAGTGGCTTGAGGAGGAACCAGCTGCCAGAGCTGTTCCGCAGCATCTACTGTCCCTTGTGCAAGAGGTTCTGGGTATTAGAGATCAGGTCAGGCTGGTTAAGAGGAGAAACAAGGACCACAGATGCTGCATTCTGGAACAAAGAACAAACTATTGGAGGAACCCAATGGGTCCCGAAACATCAACTATTCCTTTCCCTCTGAATTCCTTCAGATTGCTAGAGGAGCTCAGCAGGTCACACATCATCATTGGAAATTAACAAACCGTCAATGTTTCAGGCTTCCTGACCAGAAGTGAAGGGGAAAGATGTCAGAATAAGAAAGTGGTGGGAAGGCAAGGAGTACAAGCTGGAAGGTGATATATGGTGAGTGGGGGAGTGAAGTGGAGATGAAAGAAGAAGTTGAGAGACAATAGTGGAAAAGATAAAGGGATGGAGAAGAAGGAATCTGATAGAGTAGAGTGGACTATGGGAGAAAGAGAAGGAGGAGGGACACCAGGAGAGGTGAAGAGAAGAGGTAAGGGGGGGCCAGAAGGTGGAAATAAAGAAGAGAGAAGGGCAGGAGAAAAAAGGCACTGTAAGTCGGAGAAATCGGTGTTGATGCCATCAGTTGTTTTTTAGCCTAGGCATGTGACTGCTGTAGATTTTGTCAATGGCACACTCCACAGTGTAGCAGGGTGGACGAAGAGACTACTTCAGGTGATTGAGTGATGAAGGAATCCACACTTTCTACACAAAGAGGTGCCAACATCCCAGTATATCTCAGGCAAAGCCCATACTACTATTGAGCACATCTACAAGGAGTGCTGCCACAGGAAAGCAGCATCCATCATCAAGGACCCCAACATCCAGGCCATGCTCTCTTCTAACTACTGTCATCAAGCAGGAGGTACAGGAGTCTGAGGTCCCATGCCACCAGGTGTAGGAACAGTTGTTACATTGCCATGGCTGGAAGAGAGGGAGGAGGGAAGGACTCAAAGCCAGGCTGAGACGTAGAGGAATGAAGCTCCCTCTACAAAGCATCTTCTAGCAAATGTGCAGTTGCTGTAGAACAAGGTTGAGGACCTGAGGGCAAGAGTGCTGTATCAGAGGGAAATGAGAAATTGCTGCGTTCTCTGGACTCTAGACATGTCAGATGCAACGGTAAGATCTGTAGGTTTCTCGATACACAGGATGGACCAAACTGCTG
The DNA here is from genome assembly GCF_048418815.1 of Hemitrygon akajei. Taxonomy (NCBI): domain Eukaryota; kingdom Metazoa; phylum Chordata; class Chondrichthyes; order Myliobatiformes; family Dasyatidae; genus Hemitrygon; species Hemitrygon akajei. The sequence goes on along the minus strand of NC_133128.1, from coordinate 97,977,380 downwards.
ATTCGGCAAAGGTAAACGGTGAGTGTCTGTGTTTCATGTTAAACTCTCTGTGGTGGTTTTGTTGTACTCTTGTACCCCTGACCTGGGACATCTTAATTATTATGTGCCGACCTTCCTACTTACCAAGAGGGTTCTCCACTGTGATCTTGACTGCAGTCTACATTTCACCAAAAGCCAGCAGTGATCAGGCACTTGTGACATTGAATGCTATCTTCTCCAAACAAGAAACAGTCCACTCCAACACATTTCAAATCATAGCTGAGGATCTCAATCAGGCTTGTTTGAAGAAATCTTTGCCCAATTATCATCAGCATGTAACCTGCAGCACCGGGATCCCAACTCACTAGACCACTGCTACACTATAAAGGAATGCCTACCATTCCATGCCCAGATCATATTTCGGGAAATCTGATCATTTTGCTGTCCTTCTCCTACATGCATACAAACAGAGGCTAAAGAGCAAAGTTCTAGAGATAAGAGCAACAAACAGGTGGTTGTTGGAGGCAGAGGAGCAACTACAGGATTGCTTCAAGATGGTGGACTGGACCATGTTCAAGGACTCATCAGAATACACCACAATTGTCACGGACTTTACTAAGACTGGTGTACACAAATGGGTTCCTGGAAAATCAGTCAGAGTCTTCCCCAACCAGAAGCTTTGTATGAACCATGAGATCCACCATCTTGCTGAGGGTCAGGTCTGACAATCAAATAAGATACAAAAGATCCAGGTACAATCTCCAGAAAGTTATCTCATGGGCGAAGTGGCAATTCTGGACCGAACTTGAATCACTGAAGTATGCTCGACAGCTGTGGCAGGGCCTACAAAGTGAAAACAAGTAACAAGCAAACACGAGGAAATCTGTAGATGCTGGAAATTCAAACAACATACACAAAATGCTGGTGGAACATAGCAGGCCAGGCAGCATCTATAGGAAGAAGCGCTGTCGACATTTCGGGCCGAGACCCTTCCTCAGGATAGATGCTGCCTGGCCTGCTGTGTTCCACCAGCATTTTGTGTATGTTGACCAAGTAACAAGGCTTCACTCCCAGGTGAGCTCAATGTCTCCTACGCTCGCTTTGAACATGGAAATATGGAGGATCATTCTTGTATTCCTACAGCTCCCAATGAATCTGTGACTTCAGTCTCTGAGGCCGATATAAGAGCATCCTTCAGGAGGGTGAACACATGGAAAGCATCCGGCCCAAATGGAGTACCTGGTCAACTACTAAAGACCTGTGCCGAAGAATTGGCTGGAGTGTTCAATGTATTTAACTTCTCACTTCGGCAATCTGAGGTACTCACCTGCTTCAATTATACCAGCGCTGAAGAAGAATGTGATAACCTGTCTCAATGACATCCAGTAGCATTTACATTCACTGTGAGGAAGTGCTTTGAGAGGTTGGTGATGAAACCTATCAACTCCTGCCTGAGAAGTTACTTGGATCTGCTCCAATTTGCCTACCTTCACAATGGGTGCTCAGCAGATGCCATCTCATTGGCTCTTAATTCTTTGTCTGAACAACAAAGATGTATACATCAGGATGCTCTTTATTGTCTACAGCTCAGCATTCAATAACATCTTCCTTTCAAAACTAATCATCAAGCTTCCAGACCTTGGCCTCAATATCTCCTTGTGTAATCGGATCCACAATTTTAGTCAGTTTGGATTGGCAACAACTTCTCCTCCACAATCTCCATCAGCACAGGTGCACCACAAGGCTGTGTGCATAGCCCCTTTCTCTACTCACTTTATACATGACTTTGAGGTTAAGCACAGTTCCAATGCCACTTTCAGTTAAGTACAAATAAAGAATGAAATTAAACTAAACTTTGGTGTCTGACTCTGAATGTATGTAGCAACAAGGAGGGAAAAGTTAGGTTAATTTTGAGAATATACTGGGGAAGACATTGACAGCAGAATGATCAAGCAATATATGTGTGTGTGTAATGAGTGCATTTACTGAGTGTATTCACTGAGTGCTGAACTGATTCCACAACCTACACATTCATTTTCAACAACTCTACAACTCATATTATCAGTGCTATTTATTTATTTTATTTGAACATTTGCACGTTGGTTGTGTTGTCAGTCTTTGTTTATGTATAGTTTTTCATAAATTCTATTGTGCTTTTTAATTTACTGTAAATGAATCTCATGTTCTTTGATAATAAAAGGGTGTTATGTGTTGGGAAGGCACTCTAGGGTAGTATCTAGCCTTACAAGTGTTGTGAGCTGCACTCATCCAGGCAAGAGAACATTCCACCACATTCTTTCAAAGTGGATACTGATGGTATTAGTATTAGTATTGGTTTATTCTAGTCACATGTACCAGGATACAGTGAAAAGCTTGTCTTGCACAGAGTTCATACACATCAAATCATTACACAGTGCACTAAAGTAGAACAAGGGAAAACAATAGCAGTGCAGAATAAAGTGTGAAAGCTGCCGAAACAGTGCAGTGCAGGTAAATGATGAAGTGCAAGATTATAATAGAGTAGATTGAGAGGCCGTGCCAGCCTGATGACAATGGGATAGAAGCTGTCCTTGGACTGGAGGCACGTGCATTCAGGCCTTTGTATCTTCTGCCCAATGGGAGAAGGTTGGAAAGAGAATGTCCAGGATGGATGGGGCCTCCCTCTGTCTCGATGGTGAGTGAGAGTTTGCTACCAAAACTTGAATTGGAGGAGCTCAAAATAAAAGCAGCACTACAGATAGACTGTAACATTGAAAGAGCGACTGTTTGTCTCCCCTCTTGCTGTGGAAGGATGATATCCCTCTCTCCCATGTCAGTGAGAGAGAAAGCCTGAAGAATGTCAAACTGTTCGGACGAACAGCAGATTTTAATGGACCTTAGACCATGGTCTCTCTTTGGGGCTTTGCTATTACTTTCATGGTGCGTGCTGGGAATGCTGATGCTTTCTGCTCAAATAAGTGGGGGCGGGTGGTTTCTGTCATTCATTCTTTGGGGTTTTGCTTCTGTTTGGAGGATGTTTGCGGAGAGTAAGAATTTCAGGTTATACATTGTATACATTAAATGGAACCATTGAACTCCAGGTGCCATGGGAGGAATGGGATGATAGCACAGATGAATGCATAGCTAAGGAGATGGTGCAGTAGGCAGGGTTTCAAGTTTGTGGATCATTGGAACCTTTTCTGACCTGTACAATCAGAATCGTGTTTATTATCATCGGCATGTGACGTGAAATTTGTTAACTTAGCAGCAGCAGTTCAATGCAACATATAATCTAGCAGAGAGGGAAAAAATAATAATAATAAATTAATAAGTAAATCAATTACATATATTGAATAGATTATTAAAATGTGCAAACACAGAAATAATGTATATTACAAAAAAGTGAGGTCGAGTCTAAAGCTTCAAAGTCCATTCAGGAATTGGATGGCAGAGGGGAAGAAGCTGTTCCTGAATCGCTGATTGTGTGCCTTCAGGCTTCTGTATCTCCTACCTGGTGGTAACAGTGAGAAAAGGACATGCCCTGGGTGCTGGAGGCCCTTAATAATGGACGCTGCCTTTCTGAGACATTGCTCCTTAAAGATGTCCTGGGTACTTTGTAGGCTAGTGCCCAAGGTAGATCTGTCTAGATTTACAACCTCCTGCAGCTTCTTTCAGTTCTGTGCAGCAGCCCCTCCATACCAGACAGTGGTGCAGTCTGTCAGAATGCTCTCCAAAGTACAACTATAGAAGTTTTTCAGTGTATTTATTGACATACGAAATCATTCAAACTCCTAATGAAGTATTGTTACTGTCTTGCCTTTGTAGCTGCATTGATACATTGGGACCAGGTTAGAACCTGAGATCTTGACACCCAGGAACTTGAAGTGGCTCACTCTCTCCACGTCTGATCCCTCTATGAGGATTGGTATACCCTTCGTTTTACTCTTCCTGAAGTCCACAATCAGCTCTTTCGTCTTACTGACGTTGTGCCAGGTTGTTGCTGCGGCACCATTCCACTAGTTGGCATATCTCACTCCTGTACGCCCTCTCGTCACCACCTGAGATTCTACAACAATGGTTGTATTGTCAGCAAATTTGTAGATGGTATTTAAACTATGCCTAGCCACACAGTTATGTGTATATAGAGAGTAGAGCAGTGGGCTAAGCACACACCCCAGAGGTGCGCCAGTGTTGATCATCAGCGAAGAGAATATGTTATCACCAATTTGCACAGACTGTGGTCTTCAGGTTAAGAAGTTGAGGATCCAATTACATAGGGAGGTACAGAAGCCCAGGTTCTACAACTTCTCAATCAGGATTATGGGAATAATGGTATTAAATGTTGAGCTATAGTCGATGAACAGCATCCCGATGTAGATGTTTGTGTTGTCTAGGTGGTCTAAAGCCGTGTGAAGAGCCATGGAGATTGCGTCTCCCATTGACCTATTGTGGTGATAGGCAAATTGCAGTGGGTGCAGGTCTTTGCTGAGGCAGGAGTTCAATCTAGTCATGACCAACCTCAAAGCATTTCATCGCTGTCGGATGGACAGGTTGCACTTTAACTGGAAGGGAACCAATATCCTGGCTGAGAGGTTTGCTGATGCTGCTCGGGAGAGTTTAAACAAGTTTTGTAGCGGGCTTGGGACCAGGGCATTAGGTCAGTAATTGAAGGATTGGACAGGAAGGTTGATGTCAGGGACAGTACTTAAAGGCAAAACCGAAATTACAGGTATGATGGTTCAGATAGTTTGAAGTGTGTGTATTTAATGCTAGGAGTATTATGGGTAAGGGTGATGAACTTAGAGCACGGATCAGTACATGGAACTACAATGTTATGGTGATTACAAAGACTTGGTTGAGAGAGGGGCAGGAATAGGAGATTAATATACCAAGTTTTCAAAGTTTTAGAAAAAATAGAGAAGGTTGTAAAAGAGCTGTGGGGTGGAGATGCACTACTAATCAGGGACAATATCACAGCTGCACTCGGGAGACATACTGGAGGGGTCAAACACCAAGTCCATTTGGGTAGAACTCAAGAATAGAAAGAGTACAATCACACTGATGAGATTGTACTACAGACCACCAGGACATTGAGCAACAGATATGTAAACAGATTAAGGAAATGTGTAAAAGTAATAGGGTTGTTGTCATGGGGGATTTCAACTTCCCTAATATAAACTGGGACCCTCCTAGTGCAAGGGGTTTAGATGGGGCTGAATTTGTTAAGTGTATCCAGGAAGGTTTCTTAAATCAGGATGGTCCAATGAGAGGACCTAGTGTTGTGTAATGAGCCTGGTCAGCTGACTGATCTTTCAGTGGGTGAGCAGTTAGGGAATAGTGACCTCAACTCATTAACTTTCAGGACAGCTATAGATAAGGATAGGTACAGTCCTTGTGCTAGAGTTTTAAATTGGAGTTGGGCAAACTATGAGGGCACTAGGCCGGAACTAAGAAACATTAATTGGGAACACCTATTCTCTGGTAAGTCCACATCAGACGTGTGGAGAGTATTTAAAGATCAGTTGCAGAGAATTTCAATTCCTGTGAGAAAGAAGGACGGGAATGGAAAGATAAGAGAACCTTGGATGTCCAGATAGGTATTGAATTTAGTCAAGAAGAAAATTGAGAAGTATGTAATGCTTTGGAGGTCAGCATCAAATGAAGAACATGAGGATTATAAAGAATCCAGAAAAGAACGTAAGAAGAGAATTACAAAAACCAGGAGGGGCCATGCGAAGTCCTTGGCAAGTAGGGTTAAGGAGAATCCCAAGGCATTCTATACTTACAAAAAGAGCAAGTGGACAACAAGAGAGAGGGTAGGACCACTCAAGGATAAAGGGGGAAACATTTGCTTGGCTGCAGAGAATGTGAGTGAGGTAGTTAATGAGTACTTTGCTTCAGTATTTACCAAGCAACAGGACACGGAGGACCAGGGAGTCAGTGCTGAGTGTATAAGTATGTTAGGGCGTTCGGAGGTCAAGGAGGAGGAAGTGTTGAGTCTCCTCATAAGTATTAAGTCCCCGGGGCCTGATGGGATTTACTCCAGGTTATTGAGGAAGGCAAGAGACAAAGCAGTTAGGGCCTTGTATCTTTGTGCCCCCTCGAGGCACAGATGGGGTCCTGGAGGACTGGCAAGTGGCCAGTGTTGTACCTCTATTTAAGAAGGGAAACTCCTGGGAACTATAGACCAGTGAGTTTCATGTCAGTTTTAGGGGAACTTGCTGGAGAAAATTCTTAGGAATAGGCTATACATGCACTTGGAAACCCATTAGAGAGAGCCAGCATGGCTTTGTGTGTGGCCGGTCATGCTTTACCAACTTGATTGCAGTTTTTGACAAGGTGGCAAGAGACCTTGATGAGGATAGTGCAGTGGATATTATCTACATGGATTTAATCAAGTCGTTTGTCAAAGTTCCTCAAGGGTGGGTAATCCAGAAGATTAAGATGCATGGGATCCGCGGCAAATTGGCTGTTTTTGGATTCAGAACTAGCTTGTGCAGTGGGTAGTGGTCAAACGTTCTTATTCAAGCTGGAGGACTGTAATTAGTGGTGTTCTGCAGGGATCTGTGCTGGAAACTCTTCTGTTTGTGATGTATGTAAATGATCTGGATGAAAATGTAGATGGTTAGTAAATTGCAGATGATATCAAGATCGGCGGAGTTGTGGATAGTGTGGAAGACTGACAATACAGCGCAATACAGATCAGTTGTAGATATGGGCAAATAATTGGCAGATGGAGTTTATTGATGCACCATCAATAACTCTCGGAGACAGGAAGTGAACGATAGGCTTTTATTAGCATCAAAAAGGGAGCACGACATCTCGAAGACTGAGGGAGGAGCAGTGCCCCAATCGCCTTTATACAGGGGTCTGTGGGAGGAGCCACAGGAGCAGTCAGCAGAGGGGTGTGTCCAGACAGGTATATGTAGTTTACCACATTCACCCCCCCCCCCCCGTTTTAAAAGTGAGTCCCCACAGGGCGAAGTTTCTTACAAGTATATTTACAGGTCAAGTCTATCAAGCGGTCGAGTCTGTCGCTGCGATCTACGTAGCACCTGTGGTTGTGCTGGCTCCGGCCTGACTTGAGGTGCCAGCCGTTAGGCATCAGTAACCCCTCATGCGTGTGCGTGGCGCCCAGTACGGGAGTGTCGTGAGGAGTCTGTGTAGGGCTTGGCGTGCGCGGTGTCTCGTGGGTACATACATTGGTGGGTATGGGGTTTGTAGTCACCGTGGAGTGTTCGGGGTTAGGGGTCTGGTGCTCCTGCGGGTGCCAGGTCGCGGACGGAGACCGTGTCCTCCTGCCCATCAGGCAAGACCACGTAGGCATACTGGGGGTTAGCATGCAGGAGGTGAACCCTCTTGACCAGCGGGGAGTATTTATTGCTCCTCACATGTTTTCGGAGCAGCACTGGCCCTGGGGACGTCAGCCAAGCCGGTAGGGTGGTCCCAGTGGCAGACTTCCTGGGAAAAGAAAAGAGTCGCTCATAAGGGGTGGCATTGGTGGGCGTGCATAACAGGGAGCGGATGGAGTGGAGTGCCTCAGGGAGGACCTCCTGCCAGCAAGAGACCGGCAATCCCTTTGACCTAAGGGCTAAGAGTGTGGCCTTCCACACAGTGGCATTCTCCCTCTCTACCTGTCCATTCCCCCGGGGATTATAGCTCGTGGTCCTGTTAGTAGCAATACCCCTATCCAGCAGGTATTGGCGCAGCTCATCACTTATAAACGAGGACCCTCTATCACTGTGGATATAGCAGGGATATCCGAACAGAGTGAAGAGCTGGCACAGGGCTTTTATGACGGATGTGGCAGTGGTATTGGGGCAGGGGATGGCAAAGGGGAACCGCGAGTACTCGTCGATTATGTTAAGAAAGTACACATTGCGGTCGGTGGAGGGAAGAGGGCCCTTAAAGTTGACACTCAGTCGCTCAAAGGGGCGGGTGGCCTTGATAAGTTGCGCCTTGTCAGGACGGTAGAAGTGCAGTTTGCACTCAGCGCAGACTTGGCAGTCCCTGGTCATCGTCCTGATTTCCTCAAGGGAGTAAAGGCAGGTTCCGGGCTTTCATGAAATGGTAAAATCGGGTGACCCCCGGGTGGCAAAGATCTGCATGGAGGGTGTATAGCCGGTCGAGCTGCACGCTGGCACACGTTCCCCATGATAGGGCATCAGGGGGCTCATTGAGCCTTCCAGGCCGGTACAGGATGTCATAGTTGTAGGTGGAGAGTTCTATTCACCACCTCAAAATTTTATCATCTTTGATTTTGCCCCGCTGTTGGTTGCTAAACATGAACGCAACTCAGCGCTGGTCGGTCAGCAAGGTGAACCTTTTGCCGGCAAGATAGTGCCTCCAGTGCCTAATAGCTTCCACTATGGCCTGGGCTTCTTTCTCCACCGTGGAGTGCCGAATTTCAGGGCCTTGAAGGGTACGAGTGAAGAATGCTACTGGCCTGCCTGCCTGATTGAGGGTAGCAGCCAGCGTGAAGTCGGAAGCGTCACTCTCTACTTGGAAGGGAATGGTCTCGTCCACCGCATGCATCATTGCTTTGGCAATGTCCCCTTTAATGCGGCTGAAGGCCACGCGGGCCTCGGCAGAGAGGGGAAATGTGGTGGACTTGACCAGGGGGCGGGCCTTGTCTGCGTAATGAGGGACCCATTGGGCATAATAGGAAAAGAAGCCCAGGCACCGTTTGAGGGCTCTGAGGGTTGTGAGAAGAGGGAGTTCCAATAGGGGGCGCATACGGTCGGGGTCAGGGCCAATGACTCTGTTCTCCATGACATACCCAAGTCGGGTGGTTCCGAACACACACTTGTCCCTGTTATAGGTAAGGTTAAGCGCTTTGGCCGCTTGGAAAAATCGTAGGAGGTTGGTGTTGTGATCCTGTCAGTCGTGACCGCAGATGGTGATGTTATCCAGATATGGGAACATGGGATATAGTTGGCACTGGTCCACCATCCAGTCCATTTCCCTCTGGAAGACAGAGACACCATTTGTGACACCGAAGGGGATGCGCAGGAAGTGATAGAGCCTGCCGCCCACCTCGAAGACAGTGTAGGGGCGGTCCTCCGGGCGGATGGGGAGCTGATGTTAAGCGGATTTTGGGTCTATGGTCGAGTACACCTTGTACTGAGCTATCTGATTGACCATATCCGTGATGCAGGGTAGGGGGTACGCGTCAAGCTGCGTGAACCTATTGATGGTCTGGCTATAGTCCACGACCATCCTATTTTTCTGCCCGGTCTGAACAACAACCACCTGGGCCCTCCAAGGACTTGTGCTTGGCTCAATGATCCCCTCCCTGAGCAGCCACTGCACCTCCGACTTAATGAAGGCCCTGTCCCCCGCGCTGTACCTCCTGCTTTTAGTTGCCACAGGTTTACAGTCGGGGGTCAGGTTGGCGAACAGCAGTGGGGGAGGGATCTGGAGGGTGGAGAGGCTGTAAGTGGTGTCTGTAGTGCAGCTGTAGGCATGGTGTTGGGTGGGATGTGCGGGTTGGTGTGTGTGTGTGGTCAGTAGCGGGGTATGTGACGAAGTCCCACAGAATTGAGAATTTCTGACAGTGATTGGTGGGAGGGGCCCGTCATACTCCATTGTCACACTTTTCAGGTGGCTCTGGAAGTTGAGCCCCAATAGCACAGGGGCACACAGTTGAGGCATGACCAGTAATGCAAAGTCCCGATATTCTGTGCCCTGCACCACCAATGTCGCTACACAACCCACCCGGATGTCTGTGGAATGCGATCCAGAAGCCATGGTGACCCTCTGGCTTACTGGCCATGTCACAAGTCCACAGTGTTGCATCGTGGCCGGGTGAATAAAACTCTCAGTGTTGCCCATGCCAAACAGGCAACTAGTCCTGTGCCCCTCCACCAGGATGTCCATCATTGACCTTGTGAGCTGGTGTGGAGCGCTTTGGTCGAGGGTCACGGAGGCCAGAGTTGCATTGCCATCTTAGTGCCCGGTAAGCACCCCTGGGTCGGAGGCGGGGCGAGGTGGCGCCGACAAAGATGGCCGCCCCCATGCCTCGCACGTGGCGGGCAGGCAAGATGGCAGCGACCAAGATGGCGACTCCCATGCCTCGCACGCAGCGCTGCTCGACCCCGCTCGTGGTTTGGACTTACAGGCCTTGGCGAAGTGGCCCTTCTTTCCGCAGCTGGAGCAGGTAGCTTCTCGGGCCAGGCAGCGTTTTCGGGGGTGCTTTTCGAGTCCGCAGAAGTAACACTGTGTGGACTTGCGACTGGCAGCAGCCGTGGTCGACTAGCCGGCGGGTTGCGGGGACTTCACGGATTCACGACTGGCAGCAGTCGAGGTTGATTCGCCGGCGGGTTGCGGGGTTTGCAGCATCCTTGAAGCCGGCGGGAGATTGCGCGCCTGGACAGGATCCGCGTTGTGCAGAGCGGCCTCCAGCGTGTTGGCCAGCTCGATCGCTGAATGTAATGTAAGATCGGTGCATTCCAGCAGCTGCTGGCGCACGTACACTGACCTGATCCCCGTAATGAAGGCGTCTCTGACTAGCAGCTCCGCATGCTGTTTCACCATCAGTCCCCTGCAGTCGTAGGCCCGCACAAGTGTCTGTAGGGCCCGGACAAACTCAGTGCTCAACTCTCTGGCCCGCTGCCGCCGTGTGGCTAAGCGATGTCTTGCGTAGACGGTGTTCACCGGCCGCTGGTATTGTCTTTTGAGGGCATCCATCGCACCTTAGTAGTCCGTTTGGTCTCTGATCATGGAGTAGACCCTTGCACTGACTCTGGAGAGGAGAACCCTGTGCATCGTGGCAGGATCAGTCACATACATCTCCTCCAGGTACGATTCAAAGCATGCTAGCAAAAGTTCGAAAGCGTCGCCGGCTCCCTGGGATTGAGGGTCGAGATCCAATCTGTCAGGTCGTTAAATGCTCTCCATGTTTTAAAATTGCTGCTAACAAAATTGATGCACCATCAATAACTCTCGGAGACAGGAAGTGAACGATAGGCTTTTATTAGCATCAAAAAGGGAGCATGACATCTCGGAGACTGAGCGAGGAGCAGTGCCCTAATCGCCTTTATACAGGGGTCTGTGGGAGGAGCCACAGGAGCAGTCAGCAGAGGCGCGTGTCCAGACAGGTATACATAGTTTAGCACACCCAGATAAATGTGAGGTGTTGCACCTCAGTAGGGCAAATGCAAGGAGACAGTATATTGTTACGGGCAAGATCCTTACCAGTGTTGCTGAGCAGAGAGATAGCAACATAGAAAAACTACAGCACAATACAGGCCCTTCAGCCCACAATGCTGTGCTGAACATGTACTTACTTTAGAAATTACCTAGGGTTACCCATAGCCCTCTATTTTTCTAAGCTCCATATAGCTATCCAGGAGTCCCTTAAAAGACCCTATCGTTTCCGCCTCCGCCACTGTTGCTGGCAGCCCATTCCACGTGCTCACCGCTCTCTGTGTAAAAAACTTATCCCTGACTTCTCCTCTGTACCTACTTCCAAGCACCCTAAAACTGTGCCCTCTCGTGTTAGATCTTGGGGTCCAATTTCACAGCTCCTTGAAAGTGATCTATGGTTGGTTAAGAAGGCTTATGGTATGCTTGCTTTTATTAGTCAAGGCATTGGGTTCAAAAGTCAAGAGGTTATGTTGTAACTTTATAAAACTCTGGTTAGGCCACATCTGGAGTATTGTGTATGTTTCTGGTTGCCCCATTTCAGAAAGGATGCCAAGGCTTTGGAGAGGGGGCAGAAGAGGTATACCAGAATGCTGCCTGGTTTAGAGGGCTTGTGCTATCATGAGAGACTGGATAAGCCTGGGTTGTTTTCTGTGCAGCTGTAGAGGCTGAAGGGAGATCTGACAGAGGTTTATAAAATTAGAATATAAAGCCATTGATAGAGTAGACAGGGAGTGTCTTTTTCCTGGGGTAGAAATGTCTGATATCAGAGGGCATGCATTGAAGGTGAGAGGGGGTAGGTTCAAAGGGGATGTGAGGGGGTTTTTAAATCAGAGAGTGGTGGATGCCTGGAATGAGCTGCCTGGTGTGGTGGTGGAGGCAAATACATTCGAGGCTTCTCAGAGATGTTTCGATAGGCACATGGATGTGAGGAAGATGGAGGGATATGGACATGGTGAGGGTAGGAGGGATTAGTTTTTCTGGAGGGTCTTCATTTACTTTTTAGCTGGTTAACTTGACAGAAGGCCTGTTCCTGTTCTGTACTGATCTATTTTTTAAATAATTTTGGAAATTTGATCTCTTCAAAGAATAGTAATAAATCTGTATAGCTTTACAGAGATGGTATGTATGTCCAGCATTAGCTGTGATGCCTCAGATATTTGGTCTGTAGGACGTTCTATGACCCATGACAGCTGATTGGGTTAAAGGTTAGACATCAGCAGCAGCTAATGTAAGGAAGAATTCAGTGTATGACAATTATCGAATTGCAGTGGATTCAAATTGTAACAGACATAGACAATAGTAATCAGTGTGTACACAACAACGTGCATGTTGTCAAACACAACATGACACAGGCGAATGAAAAATGGAAGGCTTCCAATTAGCTCGCTTTTTGGATTACTTAGAGTATCTCAAAGGGCAGGTTGGAACTTCTCATAAGTAGCAGCGGACTGACCATTTAGAGGAGTTAAGGTTAACATTGTAAAGAACAGAAACAGGCCCTTCAGTCCTCGAGGTCTGTGCTAACCATCTGCCTGCTCATGAGCCTGACAGCAGTGTTGCGCAAAACAAAAATTGTTATAAATTGCAAAAATAAAGAATAGTGTAAAAATGAATAACTGGGTAATATTCATGTGTCCATGCACTGTACAGAAATATGATAGTGGAGGGGAAGAAGCTGTTCCTTGAACATTGAGTGTGTGTCTTTAGGTTCCTGTACCTCGTCTCTGATGATAGCAATCAGAAGACTGCATGCCCTGGATAGTGGGGTCCTTCAAGTTCCCGATTACCTTTCAAAACCACTAATTAAAATCTGTTTTCATTAGCTGACAGGCAGTAAATTTCAGATCATCGCCACTCTCTGCAAAATAGCTTTCCCTGTGTCTTCCTTGTACCTTTTTAAAAAACTTCTATTGTGGCAGGTCTGCAACCAGAGGGCACAGCCTCTGATTTTAAATCTGTGTTTAGCAACCCTTAAGTCATCCTCCAATGGGAATAGCTTCTTTCCATTTCTCCTGCCTGTCCAGTCAATATCCTGAACATCCTCATCATACCTTTCAGCTCCTTTAGTGTAAATGGAACAAGTCAGGATGCACAACACTCCTCCCTCCCCTTCATCCTCAACATGGGTGCCCCCTAGGACTGTGTGCTGAGACCATTGCATTACAGTCACACCTGACTGCACAGCCAAACACATTGCCAAGTTCACCGATGACACAACAGGGATGGGGCTCAGCAACAACAATGTTGAGACGGCCAACAGAGAGGAGGTCAAAGAGCTCAAGGCCTGGTGCCGAGCAAATAATCTCTTCCTCAATGTCAACAAGACAAAGAAGATGGTTATCGACTTCAGGAGAACAGGTACCACTCACACCCCTCTTTACGTCAGCGGCACAGCACTGTGAGTGATTTCAAATTCCTGGGAGTGCACGACCTGCACAACATCTGATGGTTCCAGAACACCTCCTACACAGTCAATGCCGCTACTTTCTGAGGAGACAGCAGAACGCTGGAGTTTACACCATCCATACGTCATTCTACAGATGCACAATAGAGAGCATCCTGACAAACTGTATCAGTGCATTTAACGGGGATAAGATGCTCTACAACAGGTAGTCAAAACTGCCCAATGCATCACCAGCACCAGCCTACCCATCATGGAGAGCATATACACAGAAAGGTGCTCGAGAAAGGCCAGTAACTTCATGAACATCGGTAACCAACCCTGTTCCTGGACTGTTTGTTCCTCTTCCATCAGGGAGGAGGCTACGTAGCAAACAAGCCAGGACAACCAGACTCAAAACAGTTACTTTCCTCAAACAGTAAGGCTGATGAACCTCTCCACTCAGTAACTCCACCACTGCTTGATTATGTCCTGTCAGTCACCTGATGTACAGCCCAGCATCACTTTATAGACATACAATCAAACTATTTATATAAGCTATCTTATGTATTTATATTTATTGTGGCTTTTATATTATCATTGTGTTATTTATCTTTCATGTTTTATGCTGCATCAGATCCAGAGTAACAATTATTTTATTTTCATTTATACTTATGTACAGGAAATGACATCAAACAATCTTGAATTAGGCACACTAAAAGGCAGATGGGATTAGCTAAATTGACATCATGGTCAGCACAGACCTCATGGGCTGAAGGGCCTGTTCATTTGCTCATCATATCTCTCAACTTCCTCTGGTCTAAGTATGAGGAGTGTTTGATGGCTCTGGGCCTGTACTCACAGGTGTGTAGAAGAATTGGGGGGGCATCTTAGTGAAATCTGTTAGATATTAAAAGCCCTAGATAGAGACGATATAGAGAGGATAATTTCTATTTTGGCATGTCTAGAACCAGAGGGCACAGCCTCAGAATAGAAGGACGTTCCTAAAATAACAGAGATGAGGAGGCATTTCTTTAACCAGAGGGTGGTGAGTCTGTGGAATTCATTGCAGCAAATGGCTGTGGATGCTAAGTTTAAGGCAGAGATTGGTATGTTCTTGATTAATAAGGGCGTCAAAATTTATGGGGGGAAGGCAGGAGAATAGGGTTGAAAGAGGTAATAAATCAGCCATGATGGAACAGTGGCACAGACTCAATGGGCCGAATGGCCTCATTCTGCTCCTATGTCTTATTGTTTTATAGTCCAGGCAAAATAATCCCAGCCCTAAGGACCATAAGGCTGTTTCAAAATGAACTTTCTTCATTTTTCTGCATGGAAGTTAATTTTAAATCAGCTCAAGGTATTCAGTAATAATGCATGTTACAAAGGATTTAATAAAAATATTAACAGGACTGATTCCTGACTGGAAGCAACAAGGGAAGATTAGACAAGCTCATACTCAGCTGCTCGAAGAGAGAAAAAGGTTAAGGGAGGACTCTCTGCAGATGTAAAGTACATAAGGAAATTGGAAGTGAATGTTACTTCAAGTGAAATGCTGCTGGCAAAACAAAGGATGGCCATTTTAATTAGTGCTAAGTAAATATATACTCAGTTGCCACTATATTAGGTACATGAGTGGAAACCAGTTTGGTCTTCTGCTATTGTAGCCCATCCATTTCAGGGTTTGTTAATGTTGTGAGTTACTGTTGCCTTTCTGTCAGCTTGAACAGGTCTGGCCATTTTCCTATGTTTTCTCTCATTAACAAGCCATTTTCACCCACAAAACTGCCACTCACTGTTTTTCACAGCATTCTCTATAAACTCTACAGACTGTTGTGTGTGAAAATCCAGGGAGATCAAACCAGCCCGACTGGCACCAACGATCATTCAATGGTCAAAGTCACTTAGATCATATTTCTTCCCCATTCTGATATTTGGTCTGAATTTCTTGACCATGTCTGCATGCTTCTTGCAAGGAGTAGCTGTACCTAATAAAGGTGTCACTGAGTGTAAAACTAACTATTGAAACTAATTTTTTCTCTCAAACATCAATGTTGATTAATTGGATAAAGTTGCGTTTTGAGATGTACAGAACACAGTGGTTAGAGGGCTATCCTTATGTGTGGGTGGGTGGGAGGGAGGGAAAGGGTTTGTTTTGCTGGTTTTTTTTGCTCGTTGTGTTCTGTGCTGTTCTGCTGAGCATTGTGGGCATGGTATGTTTGCTCCAGAATGTGTGGTGACACTTGGGGGCTGCTCCCAGCACAGACTGTTATGTTAGCACATTACACCATACGGTTCAGTGTACGTGTGATAAACACATGAATCTGAATCGGAGTCTGGATGCTCAGCTGATGAGTTTGAGCCTCTACAGGATCACCCACCAACACTGGATAAAAACGTTTGGGGCATAAGATGCTCTTTTATCTCACTTCCTTCAAACACCTCAGCTTACTAACTTTTCAGTTGAGGGGAATAGCACATTACTGGAATTGGATCTGGTTTATTATTGCCATATATATACCAAGATACCGTGAATAGATTGACTTGATACTGTTCACGCAGATTAAATGATTACACAGTGCATTGAGCTAGAACAAGGTAAAACAACAGAATGAAGTGTAACTCCAGCTACAGAGACTGCACGTCCAGGTAGACAATAAACTACAAGATCATATCTAGGTAGAATTGAGGTTAAAAGTCTATCTTATCATAAAAGAGATCCATTTAAGTGTTGATTAGAGTAGGACAGAAGTTCTACTTAAGCTGGTGGTGCTTGCTTTGAAGTTGTTGTATTTTCTACCCAATGGGAGAGGAGGGAAGAACGAGGCAATCAGGTCCGGTATGTTTGCTTACTTGCTATAAGTAATCACTTTCGGGGCACCTTGGAACAGCGATCTTGTGCAGCACAGGTCGATGGATATGATTCCCATTTCAACCTGATACAGCTGAGAATCAC
Source organism: Hemitrygon akajei (assembly GCF_048418815.1). Taxonomy (NCBI): domain Eukaryota; kingdom Metazoa; phylum Chordata; class Chondrichthyes; order Myliobatiformes; family Dasyatidae; genus Hemitrygon; species Hemitrygon akajei. The sequence goes on along the minus strand of NC_133128.1, from coordinate 97,960,938 downwards.
AACTGCTTCCAAGGTCTGTACAGTTAATAAAGATATCTTAATGTGATTGAATAACCTATCGCTACTTAAAACCAACAGAAACAATACCGACTTTGGCCGTACTTCTCGCCAGAAGAAACTTCCTTGTAGGAAACGTGACTGCAGGTCAGGGATACAGGTGTGTTTAAGAAAATGGGGTTTTAGACTCCCAATACTGACTATCTTGCTGGGAAATGTATAGTGTCTAGTAAATAAAATCAAAGATTTCAGAGCTAGGGTGCTGTATCAGAGGGACATTAGGACTGCTTGCATCCTTTGTTTCACGGAATCCTGTTTAACCCTTTCCATACTGGACACAGCGATTCAGCTTGATGGGTTCACCATACACCATCAGGATAGGACTGTCGAGTCTCTCAAAAGCAGAGAAGGAGGTATCCTCACAATCAACTCCTCTCAGTGCACAAATGTATCAGTGTTGTCCCTATTCTGCTCACCAGACCTGGAATATCTTACAATTAAGTGCCGTCTATTTTACTTACCATGGGAGATTTCAGCGATCATTTTGGTAGCGGTGTACATTCCACCTCAGAGCAATGTCAATCAGGCTCTAGATGATCTGAGCAATGGGATCAACATGCACGAAACAGCACACCCTGATGTCTTCATCATCATTTCAGGGGATTTTAACCAGGCCAGCTTGAAAAAGTCACTGAATAATTACCATCAACAAATCCCTTGTAGTACCAGAGGAAACAACACACTGGACCACTGTTACACCACCATCAAGAATGCCTACCGTGCTATTCTATGCCCTCACTTTGGGAAGTCTGACCACCTGGCTGTACTTCTACTCCCTGAGTACAGGCAGAGACTGAAGGCTGCAGCACCTGTAGCGAGGACCAAGAAGGTTTGGACAAGAGAAGCACAAGAACGCTTATAGGACTGGTTTGAATCAGTGGACTGGATGGTGTTCAGGGATTCATCTTCCAACCTGGATAATTTGCTGCAGTTGTTACCGACTTGATTAAAACCTGTGTGGATGAGTGTGTGCCTACAAAGACTTACTGTACATTCCCAAACCAAAAGCCGTGGAAGTTCATCATCTTCTGAGGGCTAGATCTCTGGCATTTTAGTCTGGTGACCCAGGTCTGCAAAAAAAAAAACCCAGCTATGATTTGCAGAAGGCTATTTCATGAGCGAAGAAACAATTCCAAGCAAGATTGGAGGCGGCATCGGATGCACAACAACTTTGGTAGGGTTTGCAGGACATTACTTCCTACAAAGTGAAACCCAAAAGCATGAATGGCTACCAGATAAGCTCAATGCCTTCTGTGCCTGCCTTGAAAGGGAGAGTATAACTACAACTGTGAAGATCCCTGCTGCGCCTGGTGACCCTGTGATTTCTGACTCGGAGGCGGATGTTAAGCTGTCTTTAAGGAGGGTGAAGAGTAGTGTGCTCTGCATTAATGACTACCATCAAGAACATCTACAGTGATGGAATGCTTTGAGAGAATTGGTCATGGTTAGACTGAACTCCTGCCTCAGCAAGGACCTGGACCCACTGCAATTTGCCTATCGCCACAATAGGTCAATGGCAGATGCAATCTCAATGGCTCTTCACACGGCTTTAGATGACCTGGACAATGCAGACACCTAGGTCAGGACGCTGTTCATCGACTATAGCTCAGCGCCATCAGTCCCCCAATCCTGATTGAGAAGTTGTAGAACCTGGTCCTCTGTACCTCCCTCTGCAATTGGATCCTTGACTTCCTAACTGGAAGACCACAATCTGTGTGGATTGGTGATAATATCTCCTCTTCACTGACAATCAACACTGGCTCATCTCAGGGGTGTGCTTATCCCATTGATCTAGTCACTCTATACCCATGATTATGTGACTAGGTATAGTTCAAATACCATTTATAAATTTGCTGATGATATAACCATTGTTGGTAGAATCTCAGATGGAGACGAGAGGACGTACAGGTGTGAGATATGCCAACTAGTGGAGTAGTGTCACAGCAACAACCTGGCACTCAATGTCAGTAAGACTAAAGTGCTGACTATCGACTTCAGGTCAGGTAAGATGAGGGAACACAAACCAATCCTCATAGAGGGATCAGGTGGAGAGAGTGAGCAGATTTAAGTTCCTGGGTGTCAAGATCTCTGAGGATCTAACCTGGTCCCAACATACTGATGCTGCTATAAAGAAGGCAAGACAGAGGCCAGATTTCACTAGGTGTTTGAAGAGATTCAGTATGTCAACTAAAACACTTGAAAATTTCTATAGATGTACCGTGGAGAGCATTTTGACAGGCAACATCACAATCTGGTATGGGAGTTGGGGAGGGGCTACTGTACAGGATCAAAAGAAGCTACAGAATGTCGTAAAATCATTCAGCTCCGTCTTGGGTACTAGCCTCTGTAGTATCCAAGACATCTTCAAGGAGTGGTACCTCAGAAAGGCAATGTCCATTATTAAGGACACCAAGTCATACTTTCTTCTTATTGTTACTGTCAGGAATGAGGTACAGAAGCCTGAAGGCAGACACGAGGTGATTCAGGAATGGCTTCTTCACAGAGCTTCAGTTGCTGTACGATTCCTAAACAAACAAAAAAAATCAGGCACATCGACCCCCCCCCCCCAATCCCTCCTCTTGCACAAAAAAACAAACAAAATAAACAAAATGTATCAGGCATATCAACCCCCCAAACCCCTCCTCCCACACAAAAAAACAAATGAAACAGATCAGGCAGATCAATCCCTAAATCCCCCTCCCACACAAAATCAAACAAAATGGATCATGCACATCAACCCCCCCCCCCCCAATCCACCTTAAAGATAATAAAATAGACATCATTTTCTACCCTCAACCTTTGTTGGCCTTGAATGTCCCTGCCTTAAAAATAGATTAAAGAGAGATTAGCTTTATTTGCACATGTACGTCAAAACATTGAAACATACAGGAAGCGTGTTTTAAAGCGTGTTTTAAATCCAATCAGCAAAGATTGCGCTGAAGAGCCCACAAGTTTTGCCATGTTTCCAGTGCCTACACAGCAAGCCCACAACTCCCTGACCCTAACTGTACATCTTTGGAATGTGGGAGAACATCCAGAGGAAACCCACGTGGTCATGGAGATAATGTACAACACCTTCAGACAGTGGCAGGAATTGAACCCCCATCAGTGGTCACTGGTGCTGAAAAATGATGCAATAACTGCTATGCTACTGAGCCATCCCTGTGATCTTACCATGTAGTTAAAATCTTTGTTTAGTAGTATTATTTCATTCTGACAGAGACCAAGGCCATTCCACATGTTAAATATGTGTTAGCGGAAAGAAAAATCCCATAGCTTTATTCCCTCATTTATAACTCCTGTAACCTACACTCTCATACAAAGTAATTATCTCCCTCACCCCAGTTCTCCTGCCACTAAGCCACATAGGGTAATTTACCGCTGCTAATTCATCTATGCCCTTGGGATGCCAGAATGGGAATCAGAATCAGGTTTAATATCACTGGCATATGCTGTGAAACTTGTATTTTTTTAAAGCAGTACAGTGTAATATATGATAATGAAAAAACAATGAACTACAATTATGTTTATATATAAATTAAATAAGCAGTCCAATAAGAGAGCAAAAGAAAAAAATAGTGAGGTAATGTACATGGGTTCATTGTGTAGTGTATTTAATTTTTCAATAATATTTGAGTTAAATTGTAAATATATTGTTTGATCAAGCATTCTTTGTTTGGTTACATAATTCATTATGGGTTATATGCAAGAAGTATGTGAATGGCATATGTCATTACACCACCACGTCATATGTGAGCACCTCACTAAAAACAAGAAAAGACAAACTAAGTAGATAAATATCATGTCTCCTGTGTTTTTCTTTCAATTAGTCTCTGGAGTTACAAAACATAACAGTGGCAATGAGGAAGTATTGAAACAAACGCAGGATGACTACCTACTTGTTGAAGTGCATCACGTTTTTTTCAGAAGGGGAGAGAGATATTTAAATTTTTAAAAGGAAGAAAATGGACAAAATTAACAAGCAGCAAGTATAGCCATGGATTCATAAACGGAGTACCAGGTGATAATAATAATAAAGAAAGAAAAGCAGAAATGTCTGACTACATTGGAAAGATAGATGAGTTCAATTGCACAACAGATAACTGGATGATGTATGCTGAACAAATTGAAGAGTATTTTGAAGCAAATTAAATAGCCAACGAAAGGTGAATGCCAGAATTGCTGAGGGCAATGGGTTGAAAAACATACAGTTTCCTTAGAAGTTAAACTGTCCAGCCAAACCAGCCGAAATATGCTTTGCTGATGTTGTGAATGTAATACAGGAACATTTGAAACCAAAAATATTACTGATTGTAGAACACTTTAGATTTCATAAGTGAAATTGAAAGGAAAGGATGTCCATTTCAGCGTACATGGATAAATTGAAAAAATTGTCCGAGCATTGTCAGTTCAGTGGTGGGCTTAATGATGCACTGAGAGATCATTTAGTAATTTGTGTAATCTTACAAGTGTTCCAAAATGGCTTCTAACTAAAGCACAACTCTCATTTAAAAGAGGAATTGAGAGTGTTGTATCACTAAAAACTACAGCTGGAGATGTAATTGAGTTGCAGTCAAGAATGAAAGTGAATGTGAACAAAATTGCAACATGCCTGGCTGAACAAATTGTGTTAATGTTGTGGCAGGGGCTGACTTACACTGGATCAATGCAGATTTAAAGATGAAACTTGCAGAAAATGCAACAAAGTAGGACACATACAAAGATCATGTCGGGCAGATAAAAATAAATGTGCTTCACAAGGAAGAGAAAAAGATTTTTTAAAAGTCAAGCTACAGTTTCAACTAGGACACTGATCTGCAGGGTGTTGATGAAAAATCTGATAACAATGAGAGTGACAGGATTGTGCAGCCTTGAGATTTACATTATGAAAACTAACAAGGGGCAAGCAATATGGCTTACACCAGAAGTGAATGGCTAATTTATTCAAAAGGAATTATACAATGGCTCGTGTGTTTCAATCATTCCACAAGATGAGTTTGAACAGCATTGCAAAGATACTGAGCTGAAGCCTACAGATATTCAACTTATATTGGAGCAAAGATAACTCCTGTGGGAATGACATTTGTAGCAGTGAAATACAACCAACAAGCCACACTGGGCTTGTATGTGGTAAAAGCAAGAGGGCCAACATTGTGGGGATGTGAATGGCTGAGACAAATGCAACTTGATTGGAGATCTATCCACCATTTGCATGCTACATTCCCTGCAATAGAATCAACTGAAAGCAAATTAAGAAAGGTTCTGCATGATGTCACTTAAAAGTTCAAGGATGGCATTGGAAAACTCAAACATACCAAGAGTAAAATAGTGTTAAATGAAAATGCCATGCCAAGTTTTACACAGCCCTTCCAGTTCTTTATACCATCCCTGGTAAAGTAACCAGTAGGCTAGATTGCATGAAGTCTGAAGAAATTCTTTCCAAGATTGATTGAAGCCCATGGGCAATGTCAGTGGTCCCAGTAGCCAAGAAGAATGGATCTGTCAGGATCTGTGGTGATGTGTGGTCACCATCAACCCAGTACTGAAAGTAGATCAATACCCTCTGCCCAGGATAGAAGATACATTTGCCAATCCTTCTGGAGGGAAACTCTTCAGCAGAGTGGACTTAGCTGCAGTCTATCTACAGATGGAGGTGGAAGAAGAGTCCAAAGTGTTTCTCACCATAAACACTCACAAAGGGCTTTATCACTATAATAGAATTAATTTTGGAGTATCATCTGCACCTGCACTCTGGTAGAAAGCTATGGACCAGGAGCCACAAGGCTGGCCAGGCACTCGATGGTACCTGGATGACATATTGTTTCTGGTGAGGATGGCAAGGAACATCTACAAAATCTCGACAGTGTTTAAAAGATTAAAATATTATGGGCTCAGAGGACAATGCACTGAGTGTGAATTCTTTAAACTAAGTATCATTTACTGTAGTCACACCATTGATGCACAAGAATTACACAATTATGCTGAGAAAATTCAAGGACGGATTCTGCAAGGCTAAAGGATATGCCTGTCAGGAACAGGGGCAGGATTGGACCCAAATGCAGGATGCAGACACTGAAGTACTAGGGGTAGGACAGGATAGGGATGCCATGGCATGCAAGTGGTAAGGCAGGCAGGGCTGGATCCCAGAGTTCAGACGAGGCAGGAGGATCCCAGAGTTCAGACGAGGCAGGAGGATCCTTCATGGCAGGCCACATGGATCCCAGGCAGATACACAGAGGCCTGGGCAAGGCATGGACACCTGGGCAGGTGCAGGGCACAACCCTTAGGGAGCAATAGGTGGAAAGGGCAGAACCCCCCACCAGGCAGCAGCAGTCCAGCCAGACCTGCCCAACAGAGGCAATAGGTAGGAAAAAGCAGAACCCCCACCAGGCAGCAGCAGTCCAGCCAGACCTCCCCAACAGAGGCAATAGGTAGGAAAAAGCAGAACCCCCACCAGGCAGCAGCAGTCCAGCCAGACCTGCCAGACAGAGGCAAGGGATCAGAAGGAAGCTGGGTCCAGGGTGAGCAGCAGAACTACCATGATACACCAGGTACATTGGTAAAGGCAACCAACAGCACAGGCAAGGCAAATAAGACAGAACAGCAGGACCAGCACACAGGAGAGAAGCAGGGGAACAAGACCAACCAGATAGAGCATATACAGGACAGGCCAGCAACCAGGGCAGAACAGGATTCCAAGCAGGGCAGCAAACAGGGTAGAACCAGATCCAGAGCAGGCAAAACAGGTACAGCCAGGATTCAGAGCCAGCCATACAGGTACAGAGCAGGACACCCCCCAAACAACTAGGCTCAGTCCCTGAGCCCCTTATAAACACCTGCCCTCTAATAGGCAACAGGTGTACCTCCTTAAGCCAAGATGATCCAATGGCTCCGTGTGACAGGAGGGCTGGTTGCAAGGCCCGGAGTCCACAGACCGGAGCAAGACCCGGAAGGCGGGCTCCGGACCGGATCCCAACAATGCCACAGTTGTGGTCCTTTTTAGGATTTGTCAATGACTATAACAGGTTCCTACCAAACCTGGCTACTGCGCACCACCCCTTGAACTCATGACTACAGATTGGGAAGAAATGGCACTGGACAAATCAGTGTGAGATGGCTTTCCAAAAGGCAAAGGAAATGGTGACCTCAAACACTGTCCTCACACATTATGATCCACACTGTCCAGTGAAGCTTGCCTGTGACGCCTCGCTTATGGTTTAGGTGCAATCATTAAACATGTTATGAGTGATGGAAGTGAACGCCCTTTGTCCTCCGTCGCATTTGTATCATGTTTCCTTACCACTGAAGAAAAAAGTTACGCACAGATTGATAGAGAGGCATTGAGTCTGGTTTGGGGTGTAAAACATATCAACCAGTACTTGTATGGGAGAGATTTCTCCCTCATTTCTGATGAATAACCACCAGTGTCCATTTCCAATCCACAGAAGGGTGTTCCACTGACAGCAGCAGCACGAATGCAGAGGTGGGCTCTGTCTCTTGGAGAATACACTTACGAGATCGAATTCAAGATGACAGCTAATCATGGAAATGCTGAGTAATTGTCCCGTTTACCCCTGGAAAAGGAAATACTTGAAAAATTTACAAAAAAGGACACTGCTCTTGACATATTCTTCCTAATGGAAATCAGAAGTCTCCCTGTTACAGCAGAAAGCATCCAAAGGGAAACCAGAAAAGACCCCACACTGTCCCTAGTCTACATGGCCACCCAAAATAGCTGGAAAATGCAGCAGAAAATCCATTTACCCCAGTGGTGGGATAAACTTTCGACAAAAGTGGAAATTGAGTGCAATATAGTTGGACTTCACCTAAACACTAAAAAGACAGAGTACATAGCGTTCAACTGCGACGAAGGTACTGTCAAGATTGTAAAGAATGAAACCATTAAGAAAGTCTTAGACTTCAAGTACCTAGAGTCAAGAATGATGAGTTCGGAGAAGAACATAAAGATATGGAAGGCGCTAGCGCAGAGGGCTATGAATGACATGAAGGAAATCTGGAGGTCGAACCTGACCAGAGGGCTCAAAAAGAGGATCTTCATAGCAGTCATAGAGTCTATTCTCACGTACGGATGCGAAATGTGGACACTCACCAAGACCATGCGAAAGTCACTGGATGATTGCTATACATGAATGCTCCGGATGGCTCTTGACGTGAATTGGCAACAGCACATGATGAACGTTGAGCTCTATGACGACCTACCAATGCTCACCACTAAAATCGAGGCGAGAAGACTGCAACTAGCGGGGCACTGTCTATGCCATTTGAGCTACCTGCCAGCCTAGTCATCACATGGGAGCCCAAGCATGGGAGGATGAACCCTGGGCGCCCTCCCAAGACTACGGTCAACATGCTCCTAGAAGATAGCGGCGCGGCTAATGTAGATGAATTGAACACACTGATGAGAGAGAGGGAGGAGTGGAGAGTCCATCATCATGCCCCGACACTGGCCCCCTAGGTCTGAGTTGACGTAATAGTAGTAGTAGTAGTAGGGATAAACTTGCCCTTGCCTTATGTGGGGATTGACTGTTGATATTCCATCCAAGCTGAGAGCTACATGCTGGTCATCTAAGTATGCTCAAAATAAAAGCATTGGCTCGAAACTTTGTCAGGTGGCCTGGGATAGGTCAGCAGATCGAGAAGCTTGCCATAGGATGCCAATGTTTCCATAAGATGCCAAGAGCAGTGCCTCTCCATCTCTGGGAATGGCCTGCACTGTCCTGGCAGAGGATTCATCTGGATTTTGCTGGACTGTTCAAGGGCACAAATTTCTTGGTAGTAGTGGATACAGCTACAAAATGGTCTGAAGTGTTCCCAGTAGCCTCCACTACAGCCTCACACACTGTTGATGTGTTGAAAAGCCTCTTCTCAAGGACTGGTGTTCCAGAACATTTAGTCAGTGATAGTGGACCCCAGTTTGTTGCAGAACAGTTTCAATCATTCCTGAAAATAAATGGAATAACACATATGACATCTGCACTGCAAATGGCTTGACGGAAAGGTTTGTCCAGAGTTTAAAGAACGCACTGCAAGTAGTGTTTGTAGAACACACTTCACTAACACTGAATCGGAAGATCACCCATTTCCTTCTTGCATATTGCAATAAGCACACTCCATAACCAACAACTCACCAACTAAGCTGTTCCTGGGTCTTCCCTTGTGTTCACGCTAGGATCTCCTCAAACTCCTAGACAAGCAGTCATGGCGAGAGGCATCAGAGGTGATCAAATGTGTGTACTTGGAAAGATTAAGAATAAAACTGGAACTCTCCTACACAGAGGAGATTGCATCTGATACCATCTGGAGATGATGATCAGTTGAGGAGAGTCAACTGTTAGAGAAGAAAAGTGGCCAGATCTGTCAGAACCACTTCCTGCTGTCCCAGAGTCAACTCCTACAACGACCATGGAGGGGGGCCCCAGAATCTGAGATTGTTTTCACTTCCACATGTCTCACCAGTGACAACCCCACCCCCAATCAGGAAAGATCTTATCCCACGAGAGTAAGAAATCCTTCACAATGAGTAAATCTTTAGGCCTGAATGAGACAATTTAAAAATTACTGTTGTATGGATGTATATAATATACTGATATACTGTGTGTATATATCTGAGTTGAGATGCATTCCATATTGAGTTGGAGTTTGTTGTTAAGCAGGGAGGAGTGTTATGCATTTAATATTTCAGTAATATTGTAAATATATTGTTTGATTCAGCATTATTTGTTGTTTACATGATTAATTATAGGATGCATGTAAGGAGTACATGAATGGCATACATCATTAAGCCACCGTGTCATATAGTATAGTAAGTCATATAGTAAGCCACCTTACTAAAGTAAAAAAAGACAGAAGAAGTAAGTAGACATTTGTCTTCTTTTTGATTAGTTTCTGGAGTTGCAAAACATAACACATTATCCATTCAGAAATCTGATGGCAGCAATAAGAAGAGGGCATGTCCTGGGTGATGGGCATCCCTAATGATGGATGCTGCCTTTTTGAGGCATCATCTTTCGGAGATGTCCTCGATGCTGGGGGGAGGCGAGGTGCCCATGATGGAGGTGGCTGAGTTGCAACTTCCTGCAGCTTTTTTCAACACTGTACAGTGCCCCCCCCCCCCATTCTAACCGGTTAGAATGCTCTCCACAGTACATCTGTAGAAATGTCCTTGAGTCTTCGGTGACATACCAAAGTCTCCTCAAGCTCCTATGAAATATAGCTGTTGTTGTGCCTTCTTTGTAATTGCATCAAGATGTGGGATGAAACCAGAACACCCAGGAAAACCCATGGATTCAAAGGAGCAACATACTAACTTCAGACGAATAGTTACCACATTGCCACCACTACGCATTAAAAAACGAACTGTGTCAAATGTGAGGATCCCAATATAGTAAAGTTGTTATTTATATTTCCTCTGTAGCAGCGCAGTTCATTAATCTGTATTATTTCAGAAAAATAATATTTATCAGATGATTAAAATGCTTAGCAAAGATTCGTTTGTTTTGTAAAGGAGACCCATTTTAAGCTTAGATAATATAAACAAAAGGGACACGAGGGGAGTTCTGAACATGATCTACAAATGGAAACAGATTACACTTACTTTAAAGAAATGCAATGGAGTTCTCTATAGTTTCTCAGCTAATCATAATCCCTCTCCACAACATTCCTCCAACAGATCGCAGTGTATTACCTCTGTTTCTGCAACTCGTATAACAAATTCATCCTTACAGAATTCACCAATCACCACCCAGAAATTTGAGATAAAGAATAAAAAGTTGTCCTTATGAAAATTTATGTGAGAAAAAGTAACTAAATAAGTGTGAAAGAAACAACAAATTTTACAAGGGTTCACCTCATTGGAAAAACTGCAATATGGTTTTCCAGGAACTCCATCAGGCAGGGTACATTCTTTATTGTTACTTCTGGGAAATCCCCTGGGCTGTGGAGTCCAAGTCAATGGATGTATTTAAAGGTACTTCATTAGTAAGAGTATCAAAGTTTACAGGGGGAAGGCAGGTGAATGGGGTTCAGAGAGATAATAAATCAAGTAAGTTGGAATGGGGAGCAGACTTGATGGGGTGAATGGCCTAATCCTAACTACATCTTATGGTCTAATTAAAAGACAAAGTTTATTGCCATGTGCACAAGTATGTGTTTGCACAGGTGCAATGAAAAACCTATTCGCAGCAGCAGCACAGGCTCAGAGCATTGGATGAGCAGCAGTCCCAGGAAAATACATAAGCCAACACCTGGGATGGACAGCTGGATCCTGGTGAGGGGGGGTGATGGACAGGAGGATCCTGGTGAGGGGAGGTGATGGACAGGAGGATCCTGGTGAGGGGAGGTGATGGACAGGTGGATCCTGGTGAGGGGGGGTGATGGACAGGTGGATCCTGGTGAGGGGGGTGATGGACAGGTGGATCCTGGTGAGGGGGGGTATGATGGACAGATGGATCCTGGGGAGGGGGGGTGATGGACAGGTGGATCCTGGTGAGGGGGCTGTGATGGACAGGTGGATCCTGGTGGGGGAGGGATGATGGACAGGTGGATCCTGGTGAGGGGGGGTGTGATGGACAGGTGGATCCTGGTGAGGGGAGGGATGATGGACAGGTGGATCCTGGTGAGAGGGGGTGTGATGGACAGGTGGATCCTGGTGAGGAGGGGTGTGATGGACAGGTGGATCCTGGTGAGAGGGGGGTGTGATGGACAGGTGGATCCTGGTGAGGGGGGTTGATGGACAGGTGGATCCTGGTGAGGGGGGGTGATGGACAGGTGGATTCTGTTGAGGGTGGTGACGGACAGGTGGATCCTGGTGAGGGGGGAGATGAACAGGTGGATCCTGTTGGGGGAGGGGTGATGAACAGGTGGATCCTGGTGAGAGGGGGTGTGATGGACAGGTGGATCCTGGTCAGGGGGGGGTGTGATGGACAGGTGGATCCTGGTGGGGAGGTGATGGACAGGTGGATCCTGGTGAGGGTGGTTGACGGACAGGTGGATCCTGGTGGGAGGGTGATGGACAGGTTGGTCCTGGTGAGGGGGGGGGGTGACGGACAGGTCGATCCTGGTGAGGGGTGTGATGGACAGGTGGATCCTGGTGGGGAGGGTGATGGACAGGTGGATCCTAGTGGGGAGGGTGATGGACAGGTGGATCCTGGTGAGGGGGCGTGATGGACAGGTGGATCCTGGTGAGGGGTGTGACGGACAGGTGGATCCTGGTGAGGGGGTTTGACGGACAGGTTGATCCTGGTGAGGGGGGTGATGGACAGGTGGATCCTGCTGAGGGGGGGATGATGGACAGCTGGATCCTGGTGAGGGGGGGTGATGGACAGGTGGATACTGGTGGGGGAGGGATGATGGACAGCTGGATCCTGGTGGGGGAGGGTGATGGGCAGGTGGATACTGGTGGGGGAGGGATGATGGACAGGTGGATCCTGGTGGGGGAGGTATGATGGACAGCTGGATCCTGGTAGGGGGGGGTGATGGACAGGTGGATACTGGTGGGGGAGGGATGATGGACAGGTGGATACTGGTAGGGGAGGGTGATGGACAGCTGGATCCTGGTAGGGGGGGTGATGGACAGGTGGATACTGGTGGGGGAGGGATGATGGACAGGTGGATACTGGTAGGGGAGGGTGATGGACAGGTGGATACTGGTGAGGGGTGTGATGGACAGGTGGATACTGGTGAGGGGGGGTGATGGACAGGTGGATCCTGGTGAGGGGGGGTGACGGACAGGTGGATACTGGTGGGGGAAGGATGACGGACAGGTGGATCCTGGTGGGGGAGGGATGACGGACAGGTGGATCCTGGTGATGGGTGTGATGGACAGCTGGATCCTGGTGAGGGGGGGATGATGATAGACAGGTGGATCCTGGTGAGGGGGGGTGATGAACAGCTGGATCCTGGTGAGGGGGGGTTGATGGACAGGTGGATCATGGTGGGGGAGGGATGATGGACAGGTGGATCCTGGTGAGGGGGGGCGATGAACAGCTGGATCCTGGTGAGGGGGGGGTGATGGACAGGTGGATCATGGTGGGGGGAGGGATGATGGACAGGTGGATCCTGGTGAGAGGGGTGTGATGGACAGGTGGATCATGGTGGGGGGGGGTGATGGACAGGTGGATCCTGGTGAGGGGGGGGTGATGGACAGGTAGATCCTGGTGAGGGGGGGTGATGGACAGGTGGATCCTGGTGAGGGGGGTGATGGACAGCTGGATCCTGGTGAGGGGGGGTGACGGACAGGTTGATCCTGGTGAGGGGGGGTGATGGACAGGTGGATCCTGGTGAGGGGGGTGATGGACAGGTGGATCCTGGTGGGGGATGGTGATGGACAGGTGGATCCTGCTGAGGGGGGGATGATGGACAGCTGGATCCTGGTGAGGGGGGGGTGATGGACAGGTGGATCCTAGTGGGGGAGGGTGATGGACAGGTGGATCCTGGTGGGGGAGGGATGATGGACAGCTGGATCCTGGTGAGGGGGCGTGATGGACAGGTGGATCCTAGTGGGGGAGGGTGATGGACAGGTGGATCCTGGTGAGGGGGGGATGATGGACAGGTGGATACTGGTGGGGGAGGGTGATGGAGAGGTGGATCCTGGTGGGGGAGGGTGATGGACAGTGGATCCTGGTGGGGGAGGGATGATGGACAGGTGGATCCTGGTGAGGGGGTGTGATGGACAGCTGGATCCTGGTAAGAGGGGGTGATGGACAGGTGGATACTGGTGGGGGATGGTGATGGACAGCTGGATCCTGGTGAGGGGGGGTGATGGACAGGTGGATACTGGTGGGGGGAGGGTGATGGACAGGTGGATACTGGTGGGGGAGGGATGATGGACAGGTGGATCCTGGTGAGGGGGGGTGATGGACAGGTGGATACTGGTGAGGGGGGGTGATGGACAGGTGGATCCTGGTGAGGGGGGTGATGAACAGGTGGATCCTTGTGAGGGGGGTACGGACAGGTGGATCCTGGTGAGGGGGGTGACGGACAGGCGGATCCTGGTGAGGGGGGTGATGGACAGGTGGATCCTGGTGAGGGGGGGTGATGGACAGGTGGTTCCTTGTGAGGGGGGGTGACGGACAGGCGGATCCTGGTGAGGGGGGTGATGGACAGGTAGATGCTGGTGAGGGGGTATGACGAATAGGTGGATCCTGGTGAAAGCGGGGGTGATGGACAGCTGGATCATGTTGAGGGGGGTGGTGTGACGGACCGGTGGATCATGGTGAGGGGGGTGACCGACAGGTGGATCCTGGTGAGGGGGGTTGATGGACAGGTGGATCCTGGTGAGGGGGGTGACCGACAGGTGGATCCTGGTGAGGGGGGTTGATGGACAGGTGGATCCTGGTGAGGGGGGGGGGTGATGGACAGGTCGATCCTGGTGAGAGGGGTGTGATGGATAGGTGGATCCTGGTGAGGGGGGGTGATGGACAGGTGGATACTGGTGGGGGAGGGATGATGGACAGGTGGATCCTGGTGGGGGAGGGATGATGGACAGGTGGATCATGGTGGGGAGGGTGATGGACAGCTGGATCCTGGTGGAGGGAGGGTGATGGACAGGTGGATCATGGTGGGGGAGGTATGATGGACAGCTGGATCCTGGTGAGGGGGGGTGATGGACAGGTGGATCCTGGTGGGGGAGGGATGATGGACAGGTGGATCCCGGTGAGGGGGGGTGTGATGGACAGGTGGATACTGGTGGGGGAGGGTGATGGACAGGTGGATCCTGGTGAGGGGGGTGATGGACAGCTGGATCCTGGTGAGGGGGGGTGATGGACAGGTGGATCCTGGTGAGGGGAGGGATGATGGACAGGTGGATCCTGGTGGGGGAGGGTGATGGACAGGTGGATCCTGGTGTGGGAGGGTGATGGACAGGTGGATCCTGGGTGGGGGAGGGTGATGGACAGGTGGATCCTGGTGGGGGAGGGTGATGGACAGGTGGATCCTGGTGAAAGGGGGGTGACGGACAGGCGGATCCTGGTGAGGGGGGGGTGATGGACAGGTGGATCCTTGTGAGGGGGGTGACGGACAGGCGGATCCTGGTGAGGGGGGTGATGGACAGGTAGATGCTGGTGAGGGGTATGATGAATAGGTGGATCCTGGTGAAAGCGGGGTGATGGACAGCTGGATCATGTTGAGGGGGGTGTGACGGACCGGTGGATCATGGTGAGGGGGGGGGGGGTGATGGACAGGTGGATCCTGGTGAGGGGGGTGACCGACATGTGGATCCTGGTGAGGGGGGTTTGATGGACAGGTGGGATCCTGGTGAGGGGGGGGGTGATGGACAGGTCGATCCTGGTGAGAGGGGTGTGATGGACAGGTGGTTCCTGGTGAGGGGGGGTGACGGACAGGTAGATCCTGGTGAGGGGGGTGATGGACAGGTAGATGCTGGTGAGGGGTATGACGAATAGGTGGATCCTGGGTGAAAGCGGGGTGATGGACTGCTGGATCATGTTGAGGGGGGTGTGACGGACCGGTGGATCATGGTGAGGGGGGGGTGACGGACAGGTCGATCCTGGTGAAGGGGGGGGTGATGGACAGGTGGATCCTGATGATGGGGGGGTGATGGACAGGTGGATGCTGGTGAAGGGGGTGACAGACAGGTGGATCCTGGTGAGAGGGGTGTGATGGACAGGTGGATACTGGTGAGGGGGAGGATGATGGACAGGTGGATCCTGGTGAGGGGGGTGATGAACAGGTGGATCCTTGTGAGGGGGGGGTGATGGACAGGTTGATCCTGGTGAGGGGGTGTGTGATGGACAGGTGGATACTGGTGAGAGGGGTGTGATGGACAGGTGGATCCTGGTGAAGGGGGCGACGGACAGGTGGATACTGGTGAGGGGACTGATGGACAGGTGGATCCTGGTGAGGGTTGTGATGGACAGGTTGATCCTGGTGAGGGGTGTGTTGGACAGGTGGATCCTGGTGAGGGGTCGTGTTGGACAGGTGGATCCTGGTGGGGAGGGTGTGACGGACAGGTTGATCCTGGTGAGTGGTGTGTTGGACAGGTGGATCCAGGTGGGAAGGGTGTGGACGGACAGGTGGATCCTGGTGAGGGGGGTGTGATGGACAGGTTGATCCTGGTGAGGAGGGGGTGATGGACAGGTGGATCCTGGTGGGGGAGAGTGATGGACAGGTGGATACTGGTGGGGGAGGGTGATGGACAGGTGGATCCTGGTGGGGGAGGGATGATGGACAGCTGGATCCTGGTGAGGGGGGGGTGATAGACAGGTGGATCCTGGTGAGGAAGGTGTGATGGACAGGTGGATACTGGTGAGGGGGGGTGATGGACAGGTGGATCCTGGTGGGGGGAGGGATGATGGACAGCTGGATCCTGGTGAGGGGGGTGATGGACAGCTGGATCCTGGTGAGGGGGGTGATGGACAGGTGGGATACTGGTGGGGGAGGATGATGGACAGGTGGATACTGGTGAGGGGGGGGTGATGGACAGCTGGATCCTGGTGAGGGGGGTGATGGGACAGGTAGATACTGGTGGGGGAGGGTGATGGACAGGTGGATCCTGGTGGGGGAGGGTGATGGACAGGTGGATCCTGGTGAGGGGGGTGATGGACAGGTAGATACTGGTGAGGGGGGTGATGAACAGGTGGATACTGGTGGGGGAGGGATGATGGACAGCTGGATCCTGGTGAGGGGGGTGATGGACAGGTGGATCCTGGTGGGGGAGGATGATGGACAGGTGGATACTGGTGGGGGAGGGATGATGGACAGCTGGATCCTGGTGAGGGGGGGGGTGATGGACAGCTGGATCCTGGTGAGGGGGGGTGATGGACAGGTGGATACTGGTGGGGGAGGGTGATGGACAGGTGGATCCTGGTGGGGGAGGGTGATGGACAGGTGGATACTGGTGGGGGAGGGATGATGGACAGCTGGATCCTGGTGAGGGGGGGTGAATGGACAGGTGGATCCTGGTGGGGGAGGGATGATGGACAGGTGGATACTGGTGGGGGGGGGTGATGGACAGCTGGATCCTGGTGAGGGGGGGTGATGGACAGGTGGATCCTGGTGAGGGGGGGGGTGATGGACAGGTGGATCCTGGTGAGGGGGGGGTGATGGACAGGTGGATCCTGGTGAGGGGGGGTGATGGACAGGTGGATACTGGTGGGGGAGGGATGATGGACAGGTGGATACTGGTGGGGGGGTGGATGGACAGCTGGATCCTGGTGAGGGGGGTGATGGACAGGTGGATCCTGGTGAGGGGGGGGTGATGGACAGGTGGATCCTGGGTGAGGGGGGGGTGATGGACAGCTGGATACTGGTGGGGGGAGGGATGATGGACAGGTGGATCCTGGTGAGGGGGGGTGATGGACAGGTGGATACTGGTGGGGGGGGTGATGGACAGCTGGATCCTGGTGAGGGGGGGGTGATGGACAGGTGGATCCTGGTGAGGGGGGGTTGATGGACAGGTGGGATACTGGTGGGGGAGGGATGATGGACAGGTGGATCCTGGTGAGGGGGGTGATGGACAGGTGGATCCTGGTGAGGGGGGGGTGATGGACAGGTGGATACTGGTGGGGGAGGGATGATGGACAGGTGGATCCTGGTGAGGGGGGGGTGATGGACAGGTGGATCCTGGTGAGGGGGATGATGGACAGGTGGATCCTGGTGAGGGGGGGTGATGGACAGGTGGATACTGGTGGGGGGGTGATGGACAGCTGGATCCTGGTGAGGAGGGGGGGTGATGGACAGGTGGATCCTGGTGAGGGGGGGTGATGGACAGGTGGATCCTGGTGAGGGGGGGTGATGGACAGGTGGATCATGGTGGGGGAGGGATGATGGACAGCTGGATACTGGTGAGGGGGGTGATGGACAGGTGGATCCTGGGGAGGGGGGACTGATGGACAGCTGGATCCTGGTGAGGGGGGGTGATGAACAGGTGGATCCTGGTGGGGGAGAGTGATGGACAGGTGGATCCTGGTGGGGGATGGTGATGGACAGGTGGATCCTGGTGGGGGAGGGATGATGGACAGTTGGATCCTGGTGGGGAGGGATGATGGACAGCTGGATCCTGGTGAGGGGGGGTGATGGACAGGTGGATCCTGGTGAGGGGGGGTGATGGACAGGTGGATCCTGGTGGGGGGATGGTGATGGACAGGTGGATCCTGGTGGGGGAGGGTGACGGACAGGTGGATCCTGGTGGGGGAGGGATGATGGACAGGTGGATCATGGTGGGGGGTGTGATGGACAGGTAGATCCTGGTGAGGGGGGGTGATGGACAGGTGGATCCTGGTGAGGGGGGGTGATGGACAGGTGGATCCTGGGTGGGGGAGGGTGATGGACAGGTGGATACTGGTGGGGGAGGGATGATGGACAGCTGGATCCTGGTGATGGGTGTGATGGACAGGTGGATCCTGGTGAGGGGGGGGGGTTATGGACAGGTGGATCCTGGTAAGAGGGGAGTGATGGACAGGTGGATCCTTGTGAGGGGGTGACGGACAGGCGGATCCTGGTGAGGGGGGTGATGGACAGGTAGATGCTGGTGAGGGGTATGATGAATAGGTGGATCCTGGTGAAAGCGGGGTGATGGACAGCTGGATCATGTTGAGGGGGGTGTGACGGACCGGTGGATCATGGTGAGGGGGGTGACCGACAGGTGGATCCTGGTGAGGGGGGTTGATGGACAGGTGGATCCTGTTGAGGGGGGGGTGATGGACAGGTGGATCCTGGTGAGGGGGGTGATTGGACAGGTAGATGCTGGTGAGGGGGTATGACGAATAGGTGGATCCTGGTGAAAGCGGGGTGATGGACAGCTGGATCATGTTGAGGGGGGGTGTGACGGACCGGTGGATCATGGTGAGGGGGGTTGATGGACAGGTGGATCCTGGTGAGGGGGGGGGGGTGATGGACAGGTCGATCCTGGTGAGAGGGGTGTGATTGACAGGTGGATCCTGATGTGGGGGGGGTGTGATGAACAGGTGGATACTGGTGAGGGGGAGTTGAGGGACAGGTGGATCCTGGTGAGGGGGGTGATGAACAGGTGGATCCTTGTGAGGGGGGGTGATGGACAGGTTGATCCTGGTGAGGGGGGTGTGATGGACAGGTGGATACTGGTGAAGGGGGCGACGGACAGGTGGATACTGGTGAGGGGGACTGATGGACAGGTGGATCCTGGTGAGGGGGTTGTGATGGACAGGTTGATCCTGGTGAGGAGGGTTGTGATGGACAGGTGGATCCTGGTGAGGGGTGTGTTGGACAGGTGGATCCTGGTGGGGAGGGATGTGACGGACAGGTTGATCCTGGTGAGGGGTGTGTTGGACAGGTGGATCCTGGTGAGGGGGGGGTGATGGACAGGTGGATCCTGGTGAGGGGGGTGACAGACAGGTGGATCCTGGTGAGGGGGGTGTGATGGACAGGTGGATCCTGGTGAGGGGGGTGTGATGGACAGCTGGATCCTGGTGAGGGGGGGTGATGGACAGGTGGATCCTGGTGGGGGAGGGTGATGAACAGGTGGCTCCTGGTGAGGGGGGATGATGAACAGGTTGATCCTGGTGAGGGGGGTGTGATGGACAGGTGGATCCTGGTGGGGGAGGGATGATGGACAGGTGGATCCTGGTGAGGGGGGTGTGATGAACAGGTTGATCCTGGTGAGGGGGGTGTGATGAACAGGTGGATCCTGGTGAGGGGGGTGTGATGGACAGGTGGATCCTGGTGGGGGAGGGATGATGGACAGGTGGATCCTGGTGAGGGGGGTGTGATGAACAGGTGGATCCTGCTGAGGGGGGTGATGGACAGGTGGATCCTGGTGAGCGGGGTGTGTTGGACAGGTGGATCCTGCTGAGGGGGGGTGATGGACAGGTGGATCCTGGTGAGCGGGGTGTGATGGACAGGTGGATCCTGGTGAGGGGGGTGATGAACAGGTTGATCCTGGAGAGGGGGGGGTGAAGGAGAGCTGGATCCTGGTGAGAGGGTGTGATGGAGAGGTGGATCCTGCTGAGGGGGCGTTATGAACAGGTTGATCCTGGTGGGGGTTGTGATGGACAGGTGGATCCTGGTGAGGGGGGGTGATGAACAGGTTGATCCTGGTGAGGGGGGTGTGATGGACAGTTGGATCCTGGTGAGGGGTGTGTTGGACAGGTGGATCTGGTGAGGGGGGTGATGGACAGGAGGATCCTGGTGGGGAGGGTGATGGACAGTTCGATCCTGGTGGGGGGGGGGGGGGGTGACGGACAGGTGTATCCTTGTGAGGGGGTTGTGATGGACAGGTGGATCCTGGGGAGGGGGTGGTGATGAACAGGTTGATCCTGGTCAGGGGAGTGTGATGGACAGGTGGATCCTGGTGAGGAGGGTGTGATGGACAGGTTGATCCTGGTGAGGGGGGTGATGAACAGGTTGATCCTGGTGAGGGGGGGGTGATGGACAGGTGGATCCTGGTGAGGGGGGGTGATGGACAGGTGGATTATGGTGAGGGGGGAGATGAACAGGTTGATCCTGGTGACGGGGGATGATGGACAGGTGGATCCTGGTGAGGGGGGTGTGATGAACAGGTTGATCCTGGTGAGGGGGGTGTGATGAACAGGTGTATCCTGGTGAGGGGGGGTGATGAACAGGTGGATCCTGGTGAGGGGGGTGTGATGGACAGGTGGATCCTGGTGGGGGAGGGATGATGGACAGGTGGATCCTGGTGAGGGGGTGTGATGAACAGGTGGATCCTGCTGAGGGGGGTGATGGACAGGTGGATCCTGGTGAGCGGGGGTGTGTTGGACAGGTGGATCCTGCTGAGGGGGGTGATGGACAGGTGGATCCTGGTGAGCGGGGTGTGATGGACAGGTGGATCCTGGTGAGGGGGGGTGATGAACAGGTTGATCCTGGAGAGGGGGGGTGAAGGAGAGCTGGATCCTGGTGAGAGGGTGTGATGGAGAGGTGGATCCTGCTGAGGGGGCGTTTATGAACAGGTTGATCCTGGTGGGGGTTGTGATGGACAGGTGGATCCTGGTGAGGGGGGTGATGAACAGGTTGATCCTGGTGAGGGGGGTGTGATGGACAGTTGGATCCTGGTGAGGGGTGTGTTGGACAGGTGGATCCTGGTGAGGGGGGTGATGGACAGGAGGATCCTGGTGGGGAGGGTGATGGACAGTCGATCCTGGTGGGGGGGGGGGTGACGGACAGGTGTATCCTTGTGAGGGGGTTGTGATGGACAGGTGGATCCTGGGGAGGGGGGTGATGAACAGGTTGATCCTGGTCAGGGGAGTGTGATGGACAGGTGGATCCTGGTGAGGAGGGTGTGATGGACAGGTTGATCCTGGTGAGGGGGGTGATGAACAGGTTGATCCTGGTGAGGGGGGGGGTGATGGACAGGTGGATCCTGGTGAGGGGGGGTGATGGACAGGTGGATTATGGTGAGGGGGGAGATGAACAGGTTGATCCTGGTGATGGGGGTGATGGACAGGTTGATCCTGGTGAGGGGGGGGTGTTGGACAGGTTGATCCTGGTGAGGGCGTTTTGACGGACAGGTTGATCCTGGTGAGGGGGGGGTGATGGACAGGTGGATCCTGGTGAGGGGGGGTGATGGACAGGTGGATCCTGGTGAGGGGTTGTGATGGACAGGTGGATCCTGGTGAGGGGGGGTGTTGGACAGGTGGATCCTGGTGAGGGGGTTAATGGACAGGTGGATCCTGGTGAGGGGGGTGTGATGGACAGGTGGATCCTGGTGAGGAGGGGTGTGTTGGACAGGTGGATCCTGGTGAGGGGGGTGTGTTGGACAGGTGGATCCTGGTGAGGGGGGATGATGGACAGGTGGATCCTGGTGAGGGGGGTGTGATGGACAGGTGGATCCTGGTGAGAGGGGGTGTGATGGACAGGTGGATCCTGGTGAGGGGGTGATGAACAGGTTGATCCTGGAGAGGGGGGGGGTGATGGAGAGCTGGATCCTGGTGAGAGGGTGTGATGGAGAGGTGGATCCTGGTGAAGGGGGGGGGGGTGATGGACAGGTGGATCCTGGTGAGGTGGGGTGATGAACAGGTGGATCCTGGTGAGGGGGGTGTGTTGGACAGGTGGATCCTGGTGAGGGGGGGTGATGGACAGGTGGATCCTGGTGAGGGGGATGATGGACAGGTGGATCCTGGTGACGGGGGGTGATGGACAGGTGGATCCTGGTGAGGGGGGTGTGTTGGACAGTTCGATCCTGGTGAGGGGGGGGTGACGGACAGGTGTATCCTTGTGAGGGGGTTGTGATGGACAGGTGGATCCTGGTGAGGTGGGGTGATGGAGAGGTGGATCCTGCTGAGGAGGGTGTGTTGGACAGTTCGATCCTGGTGAGGGGGGGGTGACGGACAGGTGTATCCTTGTGAGGGGGTTGTGATGGAAAGGTGGATCCTGGTGAGGTGGGGTGATGGAGAGGTGGATCCTGCTGAGGGGGGGTGATGAACAGGTTGATCCTGGTCAGGGGGGTGTGATGGACAGGTGTATCCTGGTGAGGAGGGTGTGATGGACAGGTGGATCCTGCTGAGGGGGGGTGATGGACATGTGGATTATGGTGAGGGGGGAGATGAACAGGTTGATCCTGGTGAGGGGGGGGTGATGGACAGGTGGATCCTGGTGAGGGGGGTGATGGACAGGTTGATACTGGTGAGGGGGGGTGATGGACAGGTGGATTATGGTGAGGGGGGAGATGAACAGGTTGATCCTGGTGAGGGGGGTGATGGACAGGTGGATTATGGTGAGGGGGGTGATGGACAGGTTGATACTGGTGAGGGGGGTGATGGACAGGTTGATCCTGGTGAGGGCGTTTTGACGGACAGGTTGATCCTGGTGAGGAGGGTGGTGATGGACAGGAGGATCCTGGTGAAGGGGGGGTGACGGACAGTTGGATCCTGGTGAGGGGGGTGTGATGGACAGGTGGATCCTGGTGAGGGGGGTGTGTTGGACAGGTGGATCCTGGTGAGGGGGGATGATGGACAGGTGGATCCTGGTGAGGGGGGTGTGATGGACAGGTGGATCCTGGTGAGGAGGGTGTTGTTGGACAGGTGGATCCTGGTGAGGGGGGTGTGTTGGACATGTGGATCCTGGTGAGGGGGGATGATGGACAGGTGGATCCTGGTGAGGGGGGTGTGATGGACAGGTGGATCCTGGTGAGGAGGGTGTGATGGACAGGTGGATCCTGGTGAGGGGGGTGATGGACAGGTGGATCCTGGTGAGGGGGGGTGATGGACAGGTGGATCCTGGTGAGGGGGGGTGATGAACAGGTGGATCCTGGTGAGTGGGGTGTGTTGGACAGGTGGATCCTGGTGAGGGGGGGTGATGGACAGGTGGATCCTGGTGAGTGGGGGTGATGAACAGGTGGATACTGGTGAAGGGGGGTGTGTTGGACAGGTGGATCATGTTGAGGGGGGTGATGGACAGGTGGATCCTGGTGAGGGGGGGTGATGAACAGGTGGATCCTGGTGAGGGGGGTGTGTTGGACAGGTGGATCATGTTGAGGGGGGTGATGGACAGGTTTGATCCTGGTGAGGGTGGGGGTGATGGACAGGTGGATCCTGCTGAGGGGGGGTGATGGACAGGTTGATCCTGGTGAGGGGGGTGATGAACAGGTGGATCCTGGTGAGGGGGGGTGATGGACAGGTTGATCCTGGTGAGGGGGGTGATGAACAGGTTGATCCTGGTGAGGGAGGGGTGATGGACAGGTGGATCCTGGTGAGGGGGGTGATGGACAGGTTGATCCTGGTGAGGGGGGTGATGGACAGGTGGATCCTGGTGAGGGGGGGTGATGAACAGGTTGATCCTGGTGAGGGGGGGGTGACGGGACAGGTGGATTCTGGTGAGGGGGGTGATGGACAGGTTGATCCTGGTGAGGGGGGTGATGGACAGGTGGATCCTGGTGAGGGGGGTGATGGACAGGTTGATCCTGGTGAGGGGGGGTGTGATGGACAGGTTGATCCTGGTGAGGGGGGGGTGACGGACATGTGGATCCTTGTGAGGGGGGTGATGGACAGGTGGATCCTGGTGACGGGGGGTGATGGACAGGTGGATCCTGGTGAGGGGGGTGTGTTGGACAGGTGGATCCTGGTGGGGGAGGGATGATGGACAGGTGGATCATGGTGGGGGGGGTGATGGACAGGTGGAACCTGGTGAAGGGGGTTTGACGGACAGGTTGATCCTGGTGAGGGGTGTGATGGACAGCTGGATCCTGGTGAGGGGGGGGTGATGAACAGGTGGAGCCTGGTGGGGGAGGGTGATGGACAGCTGGATACTGGTGAGGGGGACTGATGGACAGCTGGATCCTGGTGAGGGGGGGTGATGAAACAGGTGGATCCTGGTGGGGGACGGTGATGGACAGGTGGATCCTGGTGGGGGATGGTGATGGACAGGTGGATCCTGGTGAGGGGGGTGATGAACAGGTGGATCCTGGTGGGGGAGGGATGATGGACAGGTGGATCCTGGTGGGGGAGGGATGATGGACAGCTGGATCCTGGTGAGGGGGGGTGATGGACAGGTGGATCCTGGTGGGGGAGGGATGATGGACAGGTGGATCATGGTGAGGGGGGAGGTGATGGACAGGTGGATCCTGGTGAGGGGGGGTGATGGACAGGTGGATCCTGGTTGGGGAGGGTGATGGACAGGTGGATACTGGTGGGGGAGGGATGATGGACAGCTGGATCCTGGTGATGGGTGTGATGGACAGGTGGATCCTGGTGAGGGGGGGGGGGTGATGGGACAGGTGGATCCTGGTAAGAGGGGGAGTGATGGACAGGTGGATCCTTGTGAGGGGGGGTGACGGACAGGCGGATCCTGGTGAGGGGGGTGATGGACAGGTAGATGCTGGTGAGGGGTATGATGAATAGGTGGATCCTGGTGAAAGCGGGGTGATGGACAGCTGGATCCTGGTGAGGGGGGGTGACGGACAGGTGTATCCTTGTGAGGGGGTTGTGATGGACAGGTGGATCCTGGTGAGGTGGGGTGATGGAGAGGTGGGATCCTGCTGAGGAGGGTGTGTTGGACAGTTCGATCCTGGTGAGGGGGGGGTGACGGACAGGTGTATCCTTGTGAGGGGGTTGTGATGGACAGGTGGATCCTGGTGAGGTGGGGTGATGGAGAGGTGGATCCTGCTGAGGGGGGGGTGATGAACAGGTTGATCCTGGTCAGGGGGGTGTGATGGACAGGTGTATCCTGGTGAGGAGGGTGTGATGGACAGGTGGATCCTGCTGAGGGGGGGTGATGGACATGTGGATTATGGTGAGGGGGGAGATGAACAGGTTGATCCTGGTGAGGGGGGGTGATGGACAGGTGGATCCTGGTGAGGGGGGGTGATGGACAGGTTGATACTGGTGAGGGGGGTGATGGACAGGTGGATTATGGTGAGGGGGGAGATGAACAGGTTGATCCTGGTGAGGGGGGTGATGGACAGGTGGATTATGGTGAGGGGGGTGATGGACAGGTTGATACTGGTGAGGGGGGTGATGGACAGGTTGATCCTGGTGAGGGCATTTTGACGGACAGGTTGATCCTGGTGAGGAGGGTGTGATGGACAGGAGGATCCTGGTGAAGGGGGGGTGACGGACAGTTGGATCCTGGTGAGGGGGGTGTGATGGACAGGTGGATCCTGGTGAGGGGGGTGTGTTGGACAGGTGGATCCTGGTGAGGGGGGATGATGGACAGGTGGATCCTGGTGAGGGGGGTGTGATGGACAGGTGGATCCTGGTGAGGAGGGTGGTGTTGGACAGGTGGATCCTGGTGAGGGGGGTGTGTTGGACATGTGGATCCTGGTGAGGGGGGATGATGGACAGGTGGATCCTGGTGAGGGGGGGTGTGATGGACAGGTGGATCCTGGTGAGGAGGGTGTGATGGACAGGTGGATCCTGGTGAGGGGGGTGATGGACAGGTGGATCCTGGTGAGGGGGGGTGATGGACAGGTGGATCCTGGTGAGGGGGGGGTGATGAACAGGTGGATCCTGGTGAGTGGGGGTGGTGTTGGACAGGTGGATCCTGGTGAGGGGGGGTGATGGACAGGTGGATCCTGGTGAGTGGGGTGTGATGAACAGGTGGATACTGGTGAAGGGGGTGTGTTGGACAGGTGGATCATGTTGAGGGGGGTGATGGACAGGTGGATCCTGGTGAGGGGGGGGTGATGAACAGGTGGATCCTGGTGAGGGGGGTGCGTTGGACAGGTGGATCATGTTGAGGGGGGTGATGGACAGGTTGATCCTGGTGAGGGTGGGGGGTGATGGACAGGTGGATCCTGCTGAGGGGGGGTGATGGACAGGTTGATCCTGGTGAGGGGGGTGATGAACAGGTGGATCCTGGTGAGGGGGGGTGATGGACAGGTTGATCCTGGTGAGGGGGGTGATGAACAGGTTGATCCTGGTGAGGGAGGGGTGATGGACAGGTGGATCCTGGTGAGGGGGGTGATGGACAGGTTGATCCTGGTGAGGGGGGTGATGGACAGGTGGATCCTGGTGAGGGGGGTGATCAACAGGTTGATCCTGGTGAGGGGGGGTGACGGACAGGTGGATTCTGGTGAGGGGGGTGATGGACAGGTTGATCCTGGTGAGGGGGGTGATGGACAGGTGGATCCTGGTGAGGGGGGGTGATGGACAGGTTGATCCTGGTGAGGGGGGTTGTGATGGACAGGTTG
This sequence comes from Hemitrygon akajei, assembly GCF_048418815.1. Classification (NCBI taxonomy): domain Eukaryota; kingdom Metazoa; phylum Chordata; class Chondrichthyes; order Myliobatiformes; family Dasyatidae; genus Hemitrygon; species Hemitrygon akajei. The sequence continues at coordinate 97,934,288 of NC_133128.1, read as the reverse complement.
ATCCTGGTGAGGGGGGGTGACGGACATGTGGATCCTGGTGAGGGGGGTGATGGACAGGTGGATCCTGGTGACGGGGGGTGATGGACAGGTGGATCCTGGTGAGGGGGGTGTGTTGGACAGGTGGATCCTGGTGGGGGAGGGATGATGGACAGGTGGATCATGGTGGGGGGGGGTGATGGACAGGTGGAACCTGGTGAAGGGGGTTTGACGGACAGGTTGATCCTGGTGAGGGGGACTGATGGACAGCTGGATCCTGGTGAGGGGGGGTGATGAACAGGTGGATCCTGGTGGGGGACGGTGATGGACAGGTGGATCCTGGTGGGGGATGGTGATGGACAGGTGGATCCTGGTGGGGGAGGGATGATGGACAGGTGGATACTGGTGGGGGGGATGATGAACAGGTGGATCCTGGTGGGGGAGGGATGATGGACAGGTGGATCCTGGTGGGGGAGGGATGATGGACAGGTGGATCCTGGTGGGGGAGGGATGATGGACAGGTGGATCCTGGTGAGGGGGATGATGAACAGGTGGATCCTGGTGGGGGAGGGATGATGGACAGGTGGAACCTGGTGAAGGGGGTTTGACGGACAGGTTGATCCTGGTGAGGGGTGTGATGGACAGCTGGATCCTGGTGAGGGGGGGTGATGAACAGGTGGAGCCTGGTGGGGGAGGGTGATGGACAGCTGGATACTGGTGAGGGGGACTGATGGACAGCTGGATCCTGGTGAGGGGGGGTGATGAACAGGTGGATCCTGGTGGGGGACGGTGATGGACAGGTGGATCCTGGTGGGGGATGGTGATGGACAGGTGGATCCTGGTGGGGGAGGGATGATGGACAGGTGGATACTGGTGGGGGGGATGATGAACAGGTGGATCCTGGTGGGGGAGGGATGATGGACAGGTGGATCCTGGTGGGGGAGGGATGATGGACAGGTGGATCCTGGTGAGGGGGATGATGAACAGGTGGATCCTGGTGGGGGAGGGATGATGGACAGGTGGATCCTGGTGGGGGAGGGATGATGGACAGCTGGATCCTGGTGAGGGGGGGTGATGGACAGGTGGATCCTGGTGGGGGAGGGATGATGGACAGGTGGATCCTGGTGGGGGAGGGATGATGGACAGCTGGATCCTGGTGAGGGGGGGTGATGGACAGGTGGATCCTGGTGGGGGAGGGATGATGGACAGGTGGATCCTGGTGAGGGGGGGTGATGGACAGGTGGATCCTGGTTGGGGAGGGATGATGGACAGCTGGATCCTGGTGACGGGGGGTGATGGACAGGTGGATCCTGGTGAGGGGGGGTGATGGACAGGTGGATCCTGGTGGGGGAGGGATGATGGACAGGTGGATCCTGGTGAGGGGGGGTGATGGACAGGTGGATACTGGTGGGGGAGGGATGATGGACAGCTGGATCCTGGTGATGGGTGTGATGGACAGGTGGATCCTGGTGAGGGGGGGGGGGGTGATGGACAGGTGGATCCTGGTAAGAGGGGAGTGATGGACAGGTGGATCCTTGTGAGGGGGGTGACGGACAGGCGGATCCTGGTGAGGGGGGTGATGGACAGGTAGATGCTGGTGAGGGGTATGATGAATAGGTGGATCCTGGTGAAAGCGGGGTGATGGACAGCTGGATCATGTTGAGGGGGGTGTGACGGACCGGTGGATCATGGTGAGGGGGGTGACCGACAGGTGGATCCTGGTGAGGGGGGTTGATGGACAGGTGGATCCTGGTGAGGGGGGGGTGATGGACAGGTGGATCCTGGTGAGGGGGGGTGACGGACAGGTAGATCCTGGTGAGGGGGGTGATGGACAGGTAGATGCTGGTGAGGGGTATGACGAATAGGTGGATCCTGGTGAAAGCGGGGTGATGGACAGCTGGATCATGTTGAGGGGGGTGTGACGGACCGGTGGATCATGGTGAGGGGCGTTGATGGACAGGTGGATCCTGGTGAGGGGGGGGGTGATGGACAGGTCGATCCTGGTGAGAGGGGTGTGATTGACAGGTGGATCCTGATGATGGGGGGGGGTGTGATGGACAGGTGGATTCTGGTGAAGGGGGGTGACAGACAGGTGGATCCTGGTGAGAGGGGTGTGATGAACAGGTGGATACTGGTGAGGGGGAGTTGAGGGACAGGTGGATCCTGGTGAGGGGGGTGATGAACAGGTGGATCCTTGTGAGGGGGGGGGTGATGGACAGGTTGATCCTGGTGAGGGGGGTGTGATGGACAGGTGGATACTGGTGAAGGGGGCGACGGACAGGTGGATACTGGTGAGGGGGACTGATGGACAGGTGGATCCTGGTGAGGGGGTTGTGATGGACAGGTTGATCCTGGTGAGGAGGGTGTGATGGACAGGTGGATCCTGGTGAGGGGTGTGTTGGACAGGTGGATCCTGGTGGGGAGGGTGTGACGGACAGGTTGATCCTGGTGAGGGGTGTGTTAGACAGGTGGATCCTGGTGAGGGGGGGTGATGGACAGGTTGATCCAGGTGAGGGGGGGTGTGATGGACAGGTTGATCCTGGTGAGGGGGGGTGACGGACATGTGGATCCTGGTGAGGGGGGGTGATGGACAGGTGGATCCTGGTGACGGGGGGTGATGGACAGGTGGATACTGGTGAGGGGGGTGTGTTGGACAGGTGGATCCTGGTGGGGGAGGGATGATGGACAGGTGGATCATGGTGGGGGGGGGTGATGGACAGGTGGAACCTGGTGAAGGGGGTTTGACGGACAGGTTGATCCTGGTGAGGGGAGTGATGGACAGCTGGATCCTGGTGAGGGGGGGTGATGAACAGGTGGAGCCTGGTGGGGGAGGGTGATGGACAGCTGGATACTGGTGAGGGGGACTGATGGACAGCTGGATCCTGGTGAGGGGGGGTGATGAACAGGTGGATCCTGGTGGGGGACGGTGATGGACAGGTGGATCCTGGTGGGGGATGGTGATGGACAGGTGGATCCTGGTGAGGGGGGTGATGAACAGGTGGATCCTGGTGGGGGAGGGATGATGGACAGGTGGATCCTGGTGGGGGAGGGATGATGGACAGCTGGATCCTGGTGAGGGGGGTGATGGACAGGTGGATCCTGGTGGGGGAGGGATGATGGACAGGTGGATCATGGTGAGGGGGGGTGATGGACAGGTGGATCCTGGTGAGGGGGGGGTGATGGACAGGTGGATCCTGGTTGGGGAGGGTGATGGACAGGTGGATACTGGTGGGGGAGGGATGATGGACAGCTGGATCCTGGTGATGGGTGTGATGGACAGGTGGATCCTGGTGAGGGGGGGGGGGGTGATGGACAGGTGGATCCTGGTAAGAGGGGAGTGATGGACAGGTGGATCCTTGTGAGGGGGGTGACGGACAGGCGGATCCTGGTGAGGGGGGTGATGGACAGGTAGATGCTGGTGAGGGGTATGATGAATAGGTGGATCCTGGTGAAAGCGGGGTGATGGACAGCTGGATCATGTTGAGGGGGGTGTGACGGACCGGTGGATCATGGTGAGGGGGGTGACCGACAGGTGGATCCTGGTGAGGGGGGTTGATGGACAGGTGGATCCTGGTGAGGGGGGGGTGATGGACAGGTGGATCCTGGTGAGGGGGGGTGACGGACAGGTAGATCCTGGTGAGGGGGGTGATGGACAGGTAGATGCTGGTGAGGGGTATGACGAATAGGTGGATCCTGGTGAAAGCGGGGTGATGACAGCTGGATCATGTTGAGGGGGGTGTGACGGACCGGTGGATCATGGTGAGGGGCGTTGATGGACAGGTGGATCCTGGTGAGGGGGGGGGGTGATGGACAGGTCGATCCTGGTGAGAGGGGTGTGATTGACAGGTGGATCCTGATGATGGGGGGGGGTGTGATGGACAGGTGGATTCTGGTGAAGGGGGGTGACAGACAGGTGGATCCTGGTGAGAGGGGTGTGATGAACAGGTGGATACTGGTGGGGGACGGTGATGGACAGGTGGATCCTGGTGGGGGATGGTGATGGACAGGTGGATCCTGGTGGGGGAGGGATGATGGACAGGTGGATACTGGTGGGGGGGATGATGAACAGGTGGATCCTGGTGGGGGAGGGATGATGGACAGGTGGATCCTGGTGGGGGAGGGATGATGGACAGGTGGATCCTGGTGAGGGGGATGATGAACAGGTGGATCCTGGTGGGGGAGGGATGATGGACAGGTGGATCCTGGTGGGGGAGGGATGATGGACAGCTGGATCCTGGTGAGGGGGGGTGATGGACAGGTGGATCCTGGTGGGGGAGGGATGATGGACAGGTGGATCCTGGTGAGGGGGGGTGATGGACAGGTGGATCCTGGTTGGGGAGGGATGATGGACAGCTGGATCCTGGTGACGGGGGGTGATGGACAGGTGGATCCTGGTGAGGGGGGGTGATGGACAGGTGGATCCTGGTGGGGGAGGGATGCTGGACAGGTGGATCCTGGTGAGGGGGGGTGATGGACAGGTGGATACTGGTGGGGGAGGGATGATGGACAGCTGGATCCTGGTGATGGGTGTGATGGACAGGTGGATCCTGGTGAGGGGGGGGGGGGTGATGGACAGGTGGATCCTGGTAAGAGGGGAGTGATGGACAGGTGGATCCTTGTGAGGGGGGGTGACGGACAGGCGGATCCTGGTGAGGGGGGTGATGGACAGGTAGATGCTGGTGAGGGGTATGATGAATAGGTGGATCCTGGTGAAAGCGGGGTGATGGACAGCTGGATCATGTTGAGGGGGGTGTGACGGACCGGTGGATCATGGTGAGGGGGGTGACCGACAGGTGGATCCTGGTGAGGGGGGTTGATGGACAGGTGGATCCTGGTGAGGGGGGGGTGATGGACAGGTGGATCCTGGTGAGGGGGGTGACGGACAGGTAGATCCTGGTGAGGGGGGTGATGGACAGGTAGATGCTGGTGAGGGGTATGACGAATAGGTGGATCCTGGTGAAAGCGGGGTGATGGACAGCTGGATCATGTTGAGGGGGGTGTGACGGACCGGTGGATCATGGTGAGGGGCGTTGATGGACAGGTGGATCCTGGTGAGGGGGGGGGTGATGGACAGGTCGATCCTGGTGAGAGGGGTGTGATTGACAGGTGGATCCTGATGATGGGGGGGGGTGTGATGGACAGGTGGATTCTGGTGAAGGGGGTGACAGACAGGTGGATCCTGGTGAGAGGGGTGTGATGAACAGGTGGATACTGGTGAGGGGGAGTTGAGGGACAGGTGGATCCTGGTGAGGGGGGTGATGAACAGGTGGATCCTTGTGAGGGGGGGGGTGATGGACAGGTTGATCCTGGTGAGGGGGGTGTGATGGACAGGTGGATACTGGTGAAGGGGGCGACGGACAGGTGGATACTGGTGAGGGGGACTGATGGACAGGTGGATCCTGGTGAGGGGGTTGTGATGGACAGGTTGATCCTGGTGAGGAGGGTGTGATGGACAGGTGGATCCTGGTGAGGGGTGTGTTGGACAGGTGGATCCTGGTGGGGAGGGTGTGACGGACAGGTTGATCCTGGTGAGGGGTGTGTTAGACAGGTGGATCCTGGTGAGGGGGGGTGATGGACAGGTTGATCCAGGTGAGGGGGGTGTGATGGACAGGTTGATCCTGGTGAGGGGGGGTGACGGACATGTGGATCCTGGTGAGGGGGGTGATGGACAGGTGGATCCTGGTGACGGGGGGTGATGGACAGGTGGATACTGGTGAGGGGGGTGTGTTGGACAGGTGGATCCTGGTGGGGGAGGGATGATGGACAGGTGGATCATGGTGGGGGGGGGTGATGGACAGGTGGAACCTGGTGAAGGGGGTTTGACGGACAGGTTGATCCTGGTGAGGGGAGTGATGGACAGCTGGATCCTGGTGAGGGGGGGTGATGAACAGGTGGAGCCTGGTGGGGGAGGGTGATGGACAGCTGGATACTGGTGAGGGGGACTGATGGACAGCTGGATCCTGGTGAGGGGGGGGTGATGAACAGGTGGATCCTGGTGGGGGACGGTGATGGACAGGTGGATCCTGGTGGGGGATGGTGATGGACAGGTGGATCCTGGTGAGGGGGGTGATGAACAGGTGGATCCTGGTGGGGGAGGGATGATGGACAGGTGGATCCTGGTGGGGGAGGGATGATGGACAGCTGGATCCTGGTGAGGGGGGGTGATGGACAGGTGGATCCTGGTGGGGGAGGGATGATGGACAGGTGGATCATGGTGAGGGGGGGTGATGGACAGGTGGATCCTGGTGAGGGGGGGTGATGGACAGGTGGATCCTGGTTGGGGAGGGTGATGGACAGGTGGATACTGGTGGGGGAGGGATGATGGACAGCTGGATCCTGGTGATGGGTGTGATGGACAGGTGGATCCTGGTGAGGGGGGGGGGGGTGATGGACAGGTGGATCCTGGTAAGAGGGGAGTGATGGACAGGTGGATCCTTGTGAGGGGGGTGACGGACAGGCGGATCCTGGTGAGGGGGGTGATGGACAGGTAGATGCTGGTGAGGGGTATGATGAATAGGTGGATCCTGGTGAAAGCGGGGTGATGGACAGCTGGATCATGTTGAGGGGGGCGTGACGGACCGGTGGATCATGGTGAGGGGGGTGACCGACAGGTGGATCCTGGTGAGGGGGGTTGATGGACAGGTGGATCCTGGTGAGGGGGGGGTGATGGACAGGTGGATCCTGGTGAGGGGGGTGACGGACAGGTAGATCCTGGTGAGGGGGGTGATGGACAGGTAGATGCTGGTGAGGGGTATGACGAATAGGTGGATCCTGGTGAAAGCGGGGTGATGGACAGCTGGATCATGTTGAGGGGGGTGTGACGGACCGGTGGATCATGGTGAGGGGCGTTGATGGACAGGTGGATCCTGGTGAGGGGGGGGGTGATGGACAGGTCGATCCTGGTGAGAGGGGTGTGATTGACAGGTGGATCCTGATGATGGGGGGGGGTGTGATGGACAGGTGGATTCTGGTGAAGGGGGTGACAGACAGGTGGATCCTGGTGAGAGGGGTGTGATGAACAGGTGGATACTGGTGAGGGGGAGTTGAGGGACAGGTGGATCCTGGTGAGGGGGGTGATGAACAGGTGGATCCTTGTGAGGGGGGGGTGATGGACAGGTTGATCCTGGTGAGGGGGGTGTGATGGACAGGTGGATACTGGTGAAGGGGGCGACGGACAGGTGGATACTGGTGAGGGGGACTGATGGACAGGTGGATCCTGGTGAGGGGGTTGTGATGGACAGGTTGATCCTGGTGAGGAGGGTGTGATGGACAGGTGGATCCTGGTGAGGGGTGTGTTGGACAGGTGGATCCTGGTGGGGAGGGTGTGACGGACAGGTTGATCCTGGTGAGGGGTGTGTTAGACAGGTGGATCCTGGTGAGGGGGGGTGATGGACAGGTGGATCCTGGTGAGGGGGGTGACAGACAGGTGGATCCTGGTGAGGGGGGTGTGATGGACAGGTGGATCCTGGTGGGGGAGGGTGATGAACAGGTGGCTCCTGGTGAGGGGGGGTGATGAACAGGTTGATCCTGGTGAGGGGGGTGTGATGGACAGGTGGATCCTGGTGGGGGAGGGATGATGGACAGGTGGATCCTGGTGAGGGGGGTGTGATGAACAGGTTGATCCTGGTGAGGGGGGTGTGATGAACAGGTGGATCCTGGTGAGGGGGGGTGATGAACAGGTGGATCCTGGTGGGGGAGAGATGACGGACAGGTTGATCCTGCTGAGGGGGGTGATGGACAGGTGGATCCTGGTGAGCGGGGTGTGTTGGACAGGTGGATCCTGCTGAGGGGGGTGATGGACAGGTGGATCCTGGTGAGCGGGGTGTGATGGACAGGTGGATCCTGGTGAGGGGGGTGATGAACAGGTTGATCCTGGAGAGGGGGGGTGAAGGAGAGCTGGATCCTGGTGAGAGGGTGTGATGGAGAGGTGGATCCTGCTGAGGGGGCGTTATGAACAGGTTGATCCTGGTGGGGGTTGTGATGGACAGGTGGATCCTGGTGAGGGGGGTGATGAACAGGTTGATCCTGGTGAGGGGGGTGTGATGGACAGTTGGATCCTGGTGAGGGGTGTGTTGGACAGGTGGATCCTGGTGAGGGGGGTGATGGACAGGAGGATCCTGGTGGGGAGGGTGATGGACAGTTCGATCCTGGTGAGGGGGGGGTGACGGACAGGTGTATCCTTGTGAGGGGGTTGTGATGGACAGGTGGATCCTGGGGAGGGGGGTGATGAACAGGTTGATCCTGGTCAGGGGAGTGTGATGGACAGGTGGATCCTGGTGAGGAGGGTGTGATGGACAGGTTGATCCTGGTGAGGGGGGTGATGAACAGGTTGATCCTGGTGAGGGGGGGGTGATGGACAGGTGGATCCTGGTGAGGGGGGTGATGGACAGGTGGATTATGGTGAGGGGGGAGATGAACAGGTTGATCCTGGTGACGGGGGGTGATGGACAGGTTGATCCTGGTGAGGGGGGTGATGGACAGGTTGATCCTGGTGAGGGCGTTTTGACGGACAGGTTGATCCTGGTGAGGAGGGTGTGATGGACAGGAGGATCCTGGTGAAGGGGGGTGACGGACAGTTGGATCCTGGTGAGGGGGGGTGATGGACAGGTGGATCCTGGTGAGGGGTTGTGATGGACAGGTGGATCCTGGTGAGGGGGGGTGTGTTGGATAGGTGGATCCTGGTGAGGGGGGTTGATGGACAGGTGGATCCTGGTGAGGGGGGTGTGATGGACAGGTGGATCCTGGTGAGGAGGGTGTGTTGGACAGGTGGATCCTGGTGAGGGGGGTGTGTTGGACAGGTGGATCCTGGTGAGGGGGATGATGGACAGGTGGATCCTGGTGAGGGGTTGTGATGGACAGGTGGATCCTGGTGAGGGGGGTGTGTTGGACAGGTGGATCCTGGTGAGAGGGGGTGTGATGGACAGGTGGATCCTGGTGAGGGGGTGATGAACAGGTTGATCCTGGAGAGGGGGGGGGTGATGGAGAGCTGGATCCTGGTGAGAGGGTGTGATGGAGAGGTGGATCCTGGTGAAGGGGGGGGGTGATGGACAGGTGGATCCTGGTGAGGTGGGGTGATGAACAGGTGGATCCTGGTGAGGGGGGTGTGTTGGACAGGTGGATCATGTTGAGGGGGGTGATGGACAGGTGGATCCTGGTGAGGGGGGGTGATGGACAGGTGGATCCTGGTGAGGGGGATGATGGACAGGTGGATCCTGGTGACGGGGGGTGATGGACAGGTGGATCCTGGTGAGGGGGGTGATGGACAGGTGGATCCTGGTGAGGGGGGTGTGTTGGACAGTTCGATCCTGGTGAGGGGGGGGTGACGGACAGGTGTATCCTTGTGAGGGGGTTGTGATGGACAGGTGGATCCTGGTGAGGTGGGGTGATGGAGAGGTGGATCCTGGTGAGGAGGGTGTGATGGAGAGGTGGATCCTGCTGAGGGGGGGTGATGGACAGGTGGATTATGGTGAGGGGGGGGGTGATGAACAGGTTGATCCTGGTCAGGGGGGTGTGATGGACAGGTGGATCCTGGTGAGGAGGGTGTGATGGACAGGTGGATCCTGCTGAGGGGGGGTGATGGACAGGTGGATTATGGTGAGGGGGGAGATGAACAGGTTGATCCTGGTGAGGGGGGGTGATGGACAGGTGGATCCTGGTGAGGGGGGTGATGGACAGGTTGATACTGGTGAGGGGGGTGATGGACAGGTGGATTATGGTGAGGGGGGAGATGAACAGGATGATCCTGGTGAGGGGGGTGATGGACAGGTGGATTATGGTGAGGGGGGTGATGGACAGGTTGATACTGGTGAGGGGGGTGATGGACAGGTTGATCCTGGTGAGGGCGTTTTGACGGACAGGTTGATCCTGGTGAGGAGGGTGTGATGGACAGGAGGATCCTGGTGAAGGGGGGTGACGGACAGTTGGATCCTGGTGAGGGGGGTGTGATGGACAGGTGGATCCTGGTGAGGGGGGTGTGTTGGACAGGTGGATCCTGGTGAGGGGGGATGATGGACAGGTGGATCCTGGTGAGGGGGGTGTGATGGACAGGTGGATCCTGGTGAGGAGGGTGTGTTGGACAGGTGGATCCTGGTGAGGGGGGTGTGTTGGACAGGTGGATCCTGGTGAGGGGGGATGATGGACAGGTGGATCCTGGTGAGGGGGGTGTGATGGACAGGTGGATCCTGGTGAGGAGGGTGTGATGGACAGGTGGATCCTGGTGAGGGGGGTGATGGACAGGTGGATCCTGGTGAGGGGGGGTGATGGACAGGTGGATCCTGGTGAGGGGGGGTGATGAACAGGTGGATCCTGGTGAGTGGGGTGTGTTGGACAGGTGGTTCATGTTGAGGGGGGTGATGGACAGGTGGATCCTGGTGAGGGGGGGTGATGGACAGGTGGATCCTGGTGAGTGGGGGTGATGAACAGGTGGATACTGGTGAGGGGGGTGTGTTGGACAGGTGGATCATGTTGAGGGGGGTGATGGACAGGTGGATCCTGGTGAGGGGGGGGTGATGAACAGGTGGATCCTGGTGAGGGGGGTGTGTTGGACAGGTGGATCATGTTGAGGGGGTGATGGACAGGTTGATCCTGGTGAGGGTGGGGGTGATGGACAGGTGGATCCTGGTGAGGGGGGTGACGGACAGGCGGATCCTGGTGAGGGGGGTGATGGACAGGTGGATCCTGCTGAGGGGGGGTGATGGACAGGTTGATCCTGGTGAGGGGGGTGATGAACAGGTTGATCCTGGTGAGGGAGGGGTGATGGACAGGTGGATCCTGGTGAGGGGGGTGATGGACAGGTTGATCCTGGTGAGGGGGGTGATGGACAGGTGGATCCTGGTGAGGGGGGTGATGAACAGGTTGATCCTGGTGAGGGGGGGAGTGATGGACAGGTGGATTCTGGTGAGGGGGGGTGATGGACAGGTTGATCCTGGTGAGGGGGGTGATGGACAGGTGGATCCTGGTGAGGGAGGTGATGGACAGGTTGATCCTGGTGAGGGGGGGTGTGATGGACAGGTTGATCCTGGTGAGGGGGGGTGACGGACATGTGGATCCTGGTGAGGGGGGTGATGGACAGGTGGATCCTGGTGACGGGGGGTGATGGACAGGTGGATCCTGGTGAGGGGGGTGTGTTGGACAGGTGGATCCTGGTGAGAGGGGGTGTGATGGACAGGTGGATCCTGGTGAGGGGGTGATGAACAGGTTGATCCTGGAGAGGGGGGGGGTGATGGAGAGCTGGATCCTGGTGAGAGGGTGTGATGGAGAGGTGGATCCTGGTGAAGGGGGGGTGGTGATGGACAGGTGGATCCTGGTGAGGGGGGTGTGATGAACAGGTTGATCCTGGTGAGGGGGAGTGATGGACAGGTGGATCCTGGTGAGGGGGTGATGTACTGGTTGATCCTGGAGAGGGGGGGTGAAGGAGAGCTGGATCCTGGTGAGAGGGTGTGATGGAGAGGTGGATCCTGCTGAGGGGGCGTTATGAACAGGTTGATCCTGGTCAGGGGGTTGTGATGGACAGGTGGATCCTGGTGAGGGGGGTGATGAACAGGTTGATCCTGGTGAGGGGGGTGTGATGGACAGTTGGATCCTGGTGAGGGGTGTGATGGACAGGTGGATCCTGCTGGGGAGGGTGGTGATGTACAGTTTGGTCCTGGTGAGTGGGGAGTGACGGATAGGTGGATCCTGGTGGGGGAGGGGTGATGGACAGGTGGATCCTGGTGAGGGGGAGGTGATGGACAGGTGGAACCTGGTGAGGGGGGGGGTGATGAAGAGGTGGGTCCTGGTGAGGAGGGTGTGATGGACAGGTGGATCCTGCTGAGGGGGGTTGATGGAGAGGTGGATCCTGGTGAGGGGGGGTGATGGACAGGTGGATCCTGGTGAGGGGGGGGTGATGAACAGGTGGATCCTGGTGAGGGGGGTGTGATGGACAGATGGATCCTGGTGAGGGAGGTGTGATGGACAGGTGGATCCTGGTGGGGGAGGGGTGATGGACAGGTGGATCCTGGTGAGGGGGTGTGACGGACAGGTGGATCCTGGTGAGGGGGGGGGTGATGGACAGGTCGATCCTGGTGAGAGGGGTGTGATGGACAGGTGGATCCTGGTGAGGAGGGTGATGGACAGGTGGACCCTGTTGAGGGGGTTGATGGACAGGTAGATCCTGGTGAGGGGGTGTGATGGACAGGTGGATCCTGGTGAGGGGGGGTGATGAACAGGTGGATCCTGGTGAGGGGGTGTCATGGACAGGTGGATCCTCGTGAGGGGGTTGATGGACAGGTAGATCCTGGTCAGGGGGTTGTGATGGACAGGTGGATCCTCGTGAGGGGGGTGATGAACAGGTGGATCCTGATGAGGGGGTGATGAACAGGTTGATCCTGGAGAGGGGGGGTGATGGAGAGCTGGATCCTGGTGAGGAGGGTGTGATGGAGAGTTGGATCCTGCTGAGGGGGCGTTATGAACAGGTTGATCCTGGTCAGGGGGTTGTGATGGACAGGTGGATCCTGGTGAGGGGTGTGACGGACAGGCGGATCCTGGTGACGGGGGGTGATGGACAGGTAGATCCTGGTGAGGGGGGTGATGGACAGGAGGATCCTGGTGGGGAGGGTGATGGACAGTTCGATCCTGGTGAGGGGGGTGATGGACAGGTGGATCCTGGTGAGGGGGGTGTGTTGGACAGTTCGATCCTGGTGAGGGGGGGTGACGGACAGGTGTATCCTTGTGAGGGGGTTGTGATGGACAGGTGGATCCTGGTGAGGTGGGGTGATGGAGAGGTGGATCCTGGTGAGGAGGGTGTGATGGAGAGGTGGATCCTGGTGAGGAGGGTGTGATGGAGAGGTGGATCCTGCTGAGGGGGGGTGATGGACAGGTGGATTATGGTGAGGGGGGGGGTGATGAACAGGTTGATCCTGGTCAGGGGGGTGTGATGGACAGGTGGATCCTGGTGAGGGGGGTGTGTTGGACAGGTGGATCCTGGTGAGGGGGATGATGGACAGGTGGATCCTGGTGAGGGGTGTGTTGGACAGGTGGATCCTGGTGAGGGGGGTGATGGACAGGAGGATCCTGGTGGGGAGGGTGATGGACAGTTCGATCCTGGTGAGGGGGGGGTGACGGACAGGTGTATCCTTGTGAGGGGGTTGTGATGGACAGGTGGATCCTGGGGAGGGGGGTGATGAACAGGTTGATCCTGGTCAGGGGAGTGTGATGGACAGGTGGATCCTGGTGAGGGGGGTGTGATGGACAGATGGATCCTGGTGAGGGAGGTGTGATGGACAGGTGGATCCTGGTGGGGGAGGGGTGATGGACAGGTGGATCCTGGTGAGGGGGTGTGACGGACAGGTGGATCCTGGTGAGGGGGGGGGGTGATGGACAGGTCGATCCTGGTGAGAGGGGTGTGATGGACAGGTGGATCCTGGTGAGGAGGGTGATGGACAGGTGGACCCTGTTGAGGGGGTTGATGGACAGGTAGATCCTGGTGAGGGGGTGTGATGGACAGGTGGATCCTGGTGAGGGGGGGTGATGAACAGGTGGATCCTGGTGAGGGGGTGTCATGGACAGGTGGATCCTCGTGAGGGGGTTGATGGACAGGTAGATCCTGGTCAGGGGGTTGTGATGGACAGGTGGATCCTCGTGAGGGGGGTGATGAACAGGTGGATCCTGATGAGGGGGTGATGAACAGGTTGATCCTGGAGAGGGGGGGTGATGGAGAGCTGGATCCTGGTGAGGAGGGTGTGATGGAGAGTTGGATCCTGCTGAGGGGGCGTTATGAACAGGTTGATCCTGGTCAGGGGGTTGTGATGGACAGGTGGATCCTGGTGAGGGGTGTGACGGACAGGCGGATCCTGGTGACGGGGGGTGATGGACAGGTAGATGCTGCTGAGGGGTATGATGAATAGGTAGATCCTGGTGAGAGGGGGGCGATGGACACGTGGATCCTGGTGAGTGGGGTGTGATGGACAGTTGGATCCTGGTGAGGGGTGTGTTGGACAGGTGGATCCTGGTGAGGGGGGTGATGGACAGGAGGATCCTGGTGGGGAGGGTGTGATGGACTGTTCGATCCTGGTGAGGGGGGGTGATGGACAGGTGGGTCCTGGTCAGGGGGGTGATGAACAGGTTGATCCTGGTCAGGGGGGTGTGATGGACAGGTGGATCCTGGTGAGGGGTGTGATGGACAGGTTGATCCTGGTGAGGGGGGGTGATGAAGAGGTGGGTCCTGGTGAGGAGGGTGTGATGGACAGGTGGATCCTGCTGAGGGGGGTTGATGGAGAGGTGGATCCTGGTGAGGGGGGGGGTGATGAACAGGTGGATCCTGGTAAGGGGGGGAGATGAACAGGTGGATCCTGGTAAGGGGGTGTGATGGACAGATGGATCCTGGTGAGGGAGGTGTGATGGACAGGTGGATCCTGGTGGGGGAGGGGTAACAGACAGGTGGATCCTGGTGAGGGGGGTGTGATGGACAGGTGGATCATGTTGAGGGGGGTTCATGGACAGGTGGATCCTGGTAAGGGGGTGTGATGGACAGATGGATCCTGGTGAGGGAGGTGTGATGGACAGGTGGATCCTGGTGGGGGAGGGGAGACAGACAGGTGGATCCCGGTGAGGGGGTTGATGGACAGGTGGATCCTGGTGAAAGGGGGGTCATGGACAGGTGGATCCTGGTAAGGGGGTGTGATGAACAGGTGGATCCTGGTGACGGGGGGTGATGGACAGGTGGATCCTGGTGAGGGGGGTGTGTTGGACAGGTGGATCCTGGTGAGAGGGGGTGTGATGGACAGGTGGATCCTGGTGAGGGGGTGATGAACAGGTTGATCCTGGAGAGGGGGGGTGGTGATGGAGAGCTGGATCCTGGTGAGAGGGTGTGATGGAGAGGTGGATCCTGGTGAAGGGGGGGTGGTGATGGACAGGTGGATCCTGGTGAGGGGGGTGTGATGAACAGGTTGATCCTGGTGAGGGGGAGTGATGGACAGGTGGATCCTGGTGAGGGGGTGATGTACAGGTTGATCCTGGAGAGGGGGGGTGAAGGAGAGCTGGATCCTGGTGAGAGGGTGTGATGGAGAGGTGGATCCTGCTGAGGGGGCGTTATGAACAGGTTGATCCTGGTCAGGGGGTTGTGTTGGACAGGTGGATCCTGGTGAGGGGGGTGATGAACAGGTTGATCCTGGTGAGGGGGGTGTGATGGACAGTTGGATCCTGGTGAGGGGTGTGATGGACAGGTGGATCCTGCTGGGGAGGGTGGTGATGTACAGTTTGGTCCTGGTGAGTGGGGAGTGACGGATAGGTGGATCCTGGTGGGGGAGGGGTGATGGACAGGTGGATCCTGGTGAGGGGGAGGTGATGGACAGGTGGAACCTGGTGAGGGGGGGGTGATGAAGAGGTGGGTCCTGGTGAGGAGGGTGTGATGGACAGGTGGATCCTGCTGAGGGGGGTTGATGGAGAGGTGGATCCTGGTGAGGGGGGGTGATGGACAGGTGGATACTGGTGAGGGGGGGGTGATGAACAGGTGGATCCTGGTGAGGGGGGTGTGATGGACAGATGGATCCTGGTGAGGGAGGTGTGATGGACAGGTGGATCCTGGTGGGGGAGGGGTGATGGACAGGTGGATCCTGGTGAGGGGGTGTGACGGACAGGTGGATCCTGGTGAGGGGGGGGGTGATGGACAGGTGGATACTGGTGGGGGAGGATGATGGACAGGTGGATACTGGTGGGGGAGGGTGATGGACAGGTGGATCCTGGTGGGGGAGGGTGATGGACAGGTGGATCCTGGTGGGGGAGGGATGATGGACAGCTGGATCCTGGTAAGAGGGGGTGTGATGGACAGGTGGATACTGGTGAGGGGGGGTGATGGACAGGTGGATCCTGGTGAGGGGGGGTGACGGACAGGTGGATCCTGGTGAAGGGGGTGCGATGAACATCTGGATCCTGTTGAGGGGGGGTGATGGACAGGTGGATCATGGTGGGGGAGGGATGATGGACAGGTGGATACTGGTGGGGGGGGTGATGGACAGCTGGATCCTGGTGAGGGGGTGATGGACAGGTGGATCCTGGTGAGGGGGGGGTGATGGACAGGTGGATCCTGGTGAGGGGGGGTGATGGACAGGTGGATCCTGGTGGGGGAGGGATGATGGACAGGTGGATCCTGGTGAGGGGGAGTGATGGACAGTTGGATACTGGTGGGGGAGGTATGATGGACAGGTGGATCCTGGTGAGGGGGGTGATGGACAGGTGGATCATGGTGAGGGGGGGTGATGGACAGGTGGATACTGGTGGGGGAGGGATGATGGACAGGTGAATCCTGGTGAGGGGGGTGATGGACAGGTGGATCCTGGTGAGGGGGGGTGATGGACAGGTGGATACTGGTGAGGGGGGTGATGGACAGGTGGATCATGGTGGGGGAGGGTGATGGACCGGTGGATCCTGGTGAGGGGGGTGATGGACAGGTGGATCATGGTGGGGGAGGTATGATGGACAGGTGGATCCTGGTGAGGGGGGTGATGGACAGGTGGATCATGGTGGGGGAGGTATGATGGACAGCTGGATCCTGGTGAGGGGGGTGATGGACAGGTGGATCATGGTGGGGGAGGGTGATGGACAGGTGGATCCTGGTGAGGGGGGGTGATGGACAGGTGGATACTGGTGGGGGAGGGATGATGGACAGTTGGATCCTGGTGAGGGGGGGTGATGGACAGGTGGATACTGGTGGGGGGGGTGATGGACAGCTGGATCCTGGTGAGGGGGGGTGATGGACAGGTGGATACTGGTGGGGGAGGGATGATGGACAGGTGGATCCTGGTGAGGGGGGGTGATGGACAGGTGGATCCTGGTGAGGGGGGGTGATGGACAGGTGGATACTGGTGGTGGAGGGATGATGGACAGGTGGATCCTGGTGAGGGGGGATGATGGACAGGTGGATCCTGGTGAGGGGGGTGTGATGAACAGGTTGATCCTGGTGAGGGGGGGTGATCGACAGGTGGATCCTTGTGGGGGAGGGTGATGGACAGGTGGATCCTGGTGGGGGAGGGATGATGGACAGGTGGATCCTGGTGGGGGAGGGTGATGAACAGGTGGATACTGGTGGGGGAGGGTGATGGACAGGTGGATCCTGGTGGGGGAGGGTGATGGACAGGTGGATCCTGGTGGGGCAGGGTGATGGACAGGTGGATACTGGTGGGGGAGGGTGATGGACAGGTGGATACTGGTGGGGGATGGTGGACAGGTGGATCCTGTTGGGGGAGGGATGATGGACAGCTGGATACTGGTGGGGGATGGTGATGGACAGGTGGATCCTGGTAAGAGGGGGTGTGATGGACAGGTGGATACTGGTGAGGGGGGTGATGGACATGTGGATCCTGGTGAGGGGGGTGATGAACAGGTGGATCCTTGTGAGGGGGGTGACGGACAGGCGGATCCTGGTGGGGGTGATGGACAGGTGGATACTGGTGAGGGGGGTGATGAACAGGTGGATCCTGGTGAGGGGGGTGATGGACAGGTGGATCCTGGTGGGGGGGGTGATGGACAGGTGGATCCTGGTGAGGGGGGTGATGAACAGGTGGATCCTGGTGAGGGGGGGTGACGGACAGGAGGATCCTTGTGGGGGAGGGTGATGGACAGGTGGATACTGGTGAGGGGGGTGATGAACAGGTGGATCCTGGTGAGGGGGGTGATGAACAGGTGGATCCTGGTGAGGGGGGGGTGATGGACAGGTGGATCCTGGTGAGGGGGGGTGATGGACAGGCGGATCCAGGTGGGGGAGGGTGATGGACAGGTGGATACTGGTGAGGGGGGTGATGAACAGGTGGATCCTGGCGAGGGGGGGTGACGGACAGGTGGATCCTGGTGGGGGATGGTGATGAACAGGTGGATACTGGTGGGGGAGGGGTGATGAACAGGTGGATCCTGGTGAGGGGGGTGATGAACAGGTGGATCCTGGTGAGGGAGGGGTGATGGACAGGTGGATCCTGGTGAGGGAGGGGAGACAGACAGGTGGATCCTGGTGAGGGGAGGGTGATGGACAGGTAGATACTGGTGAGGGGGGGTGATGGACAGGTGGATCCTGGTGAGGGGGGTGATGAACAGGTGGATCCTTGTGAGGGGGGTGACGGACAGGCGGATCCTGGTGGGGGAGGGTGATGGACAGGTGGATACTGGTGAGGGGGGTGACCGACAGGTGGATACTGGTGAGGGGGGTGATGGACAGGTGGATCCTGGTGGGGGGGGTGATGGACAGGTGGATCCTGGTGAGGGGGGTGATGAACAGGTGGATCCTGGTGAGGGGGGGGTGATGGACAGGTGGATCCTGGTGAGGGGGGGTGACGGACAGGTAGATCCTGGTGAGGGGGGTGATGGACAGGTAGATGCTGGTGAGGGGTATGACGAATAGGTGGATCCTGGTGAAAGCGGGGTGATGGACAGCTGGATCATGTTGAGGGGGGTGTGACGGACCGGTGGATCATGGTGAGGGGGGTTGATGGACAGGTGGATCCTGATGAGGGGGGGGGGTGATGGACAGGTCGATCCTGGTGAGAGGGGTGTGATTGACAGGTGGATCCTGATGATGGGGGGGGGGGTGTGATGGACAGGTGGATTCTGGTGAAGGGGGTGACAGACAGGTGGATCCTGGTGAGAGGGGTGTGATGAACAGGTGGATACTGGTGAGGGGGAGTTGAGGGACAGGTGGATCCTGGTGAGGGGGGTGATGAACAGGTGGATCCTTGTGAGGGGGGGGTGATGGACAGGTTGATCCTGGTGAGGGGGGTGTGATGGACAGGTGGATACTGGTGAAGGGGGCGACGGACAGGTGGATACTGGTGAGGGGGACTGATGGACAGGTGGATCCTGGTGAGGAGGGTGTGATGGACAGGTTGATCCTGGTGAGGGGTGTGTTGGACAGGTGGATCCTGGTGGGGAGGGTGTGACGGACAGGTTGATCCTGGTGAGGGGTGTGTTAGACAGGTGGATCCTGGTGAGGGGGGGTGATGGACAGGTGGATCCTGGTGAGGGGGGTGACAGACAGGTGGATCCTGGTGAGGGGGGTGTGATGGACAGGTGGATCCTGGTGGGGAGGGTGTGTTGGACAGGTGGATCCTGGTGGGGAGGGTGTGTTGGACAGGTGGATCCTGGTGAGGGGGGTGTGATGGACAGGTGGATCCTGGTGAGGGGGGTGTGTTGGACAGGTGGATCCTGGTGGGGAGGGGTGTGACGGACAGGTTGATCCTGGTGAGGGGTGTGTTAGACAGGTGGATCCTGGTGAGGGGGGGTGATGGACAGGTGGATCCTGGTGAGGGGGGTGACAGACAGGTGGATCCTGGTGAGGGGGGTGTGATGGACAGGTGGATCCTGGTGAGGGGTGTGTTGGACAGGTGGATCCTGGTGGGGAGGGTGTGACGGACAGGTTGATCCTGGTGAGGGGTGTGTTAGACAGGTGGATCCTGGTGAGGGGGGGTGATGAACAGGTGGCTCCTGGTGAGGGGGGGTGATGAACAGGTTGATCCTGGTGAGGGGGGTGTGATGGACAGGTGGATCCTGGTGGGGGAGGGATGATGGACAGGTGGATCCTGGTGAGGGGGGTGTGATGAACAGGTTGATCCTGGTGAGGGGGGTGTGATGAACAGGTGGATCCTGGTGAGGGGGGGTGATGAACAGGTGGATCCTGGTGAGGGGGGTGTGATGGACAGGTGGATCCTGGTGGGGGAGGGATGATGGACAGGTGGATCCTGGTGAGGGGGGTGTGATGAACAGGTGGATCCTGCTGAGGGGGGTGATGGACAGGTGGATCCTGGTGAGCGGGGTGTGTTGGACAGGTGGATCCTGCTGAGGGGGGTGATGGACAGGTGGATCCTGGTGAGCGGGGTGTGATGGACAGGTGGATCCTGGTGAGGGGGGTGATGAACAGGTTGATCCTGGAGAGGGGGGGTGAAGGAGAGCTGGATCCTGGTGAGAGGGTGTGATGGAGAGGTGGATCCTGCTGAGGGGGCGTTATGAACAGGTTGATCCTGGTGGGGGTTGTGATGGACAGGTGGATCCTGGTGAGGGGGGTGATGAACAGGTTGATCCTGGTGAGGGGGGTGTGATGGACAGTTGGATCCTGGTGAGGGGTGTGTTGGACAGGTGGATCCTGGTGAGGGGGGTGATGGACAGGAGGATCCTGGTGGGGAGGGTGATGGACTGTTCGATCCTGGTGAGGGGGGGTGACGGACAGGTGTATCCTTGTGAGGGGGTTGTGATGGACAGGTGGATCCTGGGGAGGGGGGTGATGAACAGGTTGATCCTGGTCAGGGGAGTGTGATGGACAGGTGGATCCTGGTGAGGAGGGTGTGATGGACAGGTTGATCCTGGTGAGGGGGGTGATGAACAGGTTGATCCTGGTGAGGGGGGGGTGATGGACAGGTGGATCCTGGTGAGGGGGGTGATGGACAGGTGGATTATGGTGAGGGGGGAGATGAACAGGTTGATCCTGGTGACGGGGGTGATGGACAGGTTGATCCTGGTGAGGGGGGTGATGGACAGGTTGATCCTGGTGAGGGCGTTTTGACGGACAGGTTGATCCTGGTGAGGAGGGTGTGATGGACAGGAGGATCCTGGTGAAGGGGGGTGACGGACAGTTGGATCCTGGTGAGGGGGGGTGATGGACAGGTGGATCCTGGTGAGGGGGGGTGATGGACAGGTGGATCCTGGTGAGGGGTTGTGATGGACAGGTGGATCCTGGTGAGGGGGGTGTGTTGGACAGGTGGATCCTGGTGAGGGGGGTTGATGGACAGGTGGATCCTGGTGAGGGGGGTGTGATGGACAGGTGGATCCTGGTGAGGAGGGTGTGTTGGACAGGTGGATCCTGGTGAGGGGGGTGTGTTGGACAGGTGGATCCTGGTGAGGGGGGATGATGGACAGGTGGATCCTGGTGAGGGGGGATGATGGACAGGTGGATCCTGGTGAGGGGGGTGTGTTGGACAGGTGGATCCTGGTGAGAGGGGGTGTGATGGACAGGTGGATCCTGGTGAGGGGGTGATGAATAGGTTGATCCTGGAGAGGGGGGGGGTGATGGAGAGCTGGATCCTGGTGAGAGGGTGTGATGGAGAGGTGGATCCTGGTGAAGGGGGGGGGGTGATGGACAGGTGGATCCTGGTGAGGGGGGGTGATGAACAGGTGGATCCTGGTGAGGGGGGTGTGTTGGACAGGTGGATCATGTTGAGGGGGGTGATGGACAGGTGGAACCTGGTGAGGGGGGGTGATGGACAGGTGGATCCTGGTGAGGGGGATGATGGACAGGTGGATCCTGGTGACGGGGGGTGATGGACAGGTGGATCCTGGTGAGGGGGGTGTGTTGGACAGGTGGATCCTGGTGGGGAGGGTGATGGACAGTTCGATCCTGGTGAGGGGGGGTGACGGACAGGTGTATCCTTGTGAGGGGGTTGTGATGGACAGGTGGATCCTGGTGAGGTGGGGTGATGGAGAGGTGGATCCTGGTGAGGAGGGTGTGATGGAGAGGTGGATCCTGCTGAGGGGGGGTGATGGACAGGTGGATTATGGTGAGGGGGGGTGATGAACAGGTTGATCCTTGTCAGGGGGGTGTGATGGACAGGTGGATCCTGGTGAGGAGGGTGTGATGGACAGGTGGATCCTGCTGAGGGGGGGTGATGGACAGGTGGATTATGGTGAGGGGGGAGATGAACAGGTTGATCCTGGTGAGGGGGGGTGATGGACAGCTGGATCCTGGTGAGGGGGGTGATGGATAGGTTGATACTGGTGAGGGGGGTGATGGACAGGTGGATTATGGTGAGGGGGGAGATGAACAGGTTGATCCTGGTGAGGGGGGTGATGGACAGGTGGATTATGGTGAGGGGGGTGATGGACAGGTTGATACTGGTGAGGGGGGTGATGGACAGGTTGATCCTGGTGAGGGCGTTTTGACGGACAGGTTGATCCTGGTGAGGAGGGTGTGATGGACAGGAGGATCCTGGTGAAGGGGGGTGACGGACAGTTGGATCCTGGTGAGGGGGGTGTGATGGACAGGTGGATCCTGGTTAGGGGGGTGTGTTGGACAGGTGGATCCTGGTGAGGGGGGATGATGGACAGGTGGATCCTGGTGAGGGGGGTGTGATGGACAGGTGGATCCTGGTGAGGAGGGTGTGTTGGACAGGTGGATCCTGGTGAGGGGGGTGTGTTGGACAGGTGGATCCTGGTGAGGGGGGATGATGGACAGGTGGATCCTGGTGAGGGGGGTGTGATGGACAGGTGGATCCTGGTGAGGAGGGTGTGATGGACAGGTGGATCCTGGTGAGGGGGGTGATGGACAGGTGGATCCTGGTGAGGGGGGGTGATGGACAGGTGGATCCTGGTGAGGGGGGGTGATGAACAGGTGGATCCTGGTGAGTGGGGTGTGTTGGACAGGTGGATCATGTTGAGGGGGGTGATGGACAGGTGGATCCTGGTGAGGGGGGGTGATGGACAGGTGGATCCTGGTGAGTGGGGGTGATGAACAGGTGGATACTGGTGAGGGGGGTGTGTTGGACAGGTGGATCATGTTGAGGGGGGTGATGGACAGGTGGATCCTGGTGAGGGGGGGTGATGAACAGGTGGATCCTGGTGAGGGGGGTGTGTTGGACAGGTGGATCATGTTGAGGGGGGTGATGGACAGGTTGATCCTGGTGAGGGTGGGGGTGATGGACAGGTGGATCCTGCTGAGGGGGGGTGATGGACAGGTTGATCCTGGTGAGGGGGGTGATGAACAGGTGGATCCTGGTGAGGGGGGTGATGGACAGGTTGATCCTGGTGAGGGGGGTGATGGACAGGTGGATCCTGGTGAGGGGGGTGATGGACAGGTTGATCCTGGTGAGGGGGGTGTGATGGACAGGTTGATCCTGGTGAGGGGGGGTGACGGACATGTGGATCCTGGTGAGGGAGGGGTGATGGACATGTGGATCCTGGTGAGGGTGTGGGGTGATGGACAGGTGGATCCTGCTGAGGGGGGGTGATGGACAGGTTGATCCTGGTGAGGGGGGTGATGAACAGGTGGATCCTGGTGAGGGGGGTGATGGACAGGTGGATCCTGCTGAGGGGGGGTGATGGACAGGTTGATCCTGGTGAGGGGGGTGATGAACAGGTTGATCCTGGTGAGGGAGGGGTGATGGACAGGTGGATCCTGGTGAGGGGGGTGATGGGCAGGTTGATCCTGGTGAGGGGGGTGATGGACAGGTGGATCCTGGTGAGGGGGGTGATGAACAGGTTGATCCTGGTGAGGGGGGGGTGGACGGACAGGTGGATTCTGGTGAGGGGGGTGATGGACAGGTTGATCCTGGTGAGGGGGGTGATGGACAGGTGGATCCTGGTGAGGGGGGTGATGGACAGGTTGATCCTGGTGAGGGGGGTGTGATGGACAGGTTGATCCTGGTGAGGGGGGTGACGGACATGTGGATCCTGGTGAGGGGGGTGATGGACAGGTGGATCCTGGTGACGGGGGGTGATGGACAGGTGGATCCTGGTGAGGGGGGTGTGTTGGACAGGTGGATCCTGGTGAGAGGGGTGTGATGGACAGGTGGATCCTGGTGAGGGGGGGGGGTGATGGAGAGCTGGATCCTGGTGAGAGGGTGTGATGGATAGGTGGATCCTGGTGAAGGGGGAGTGGTGATGGACAGGTGGATCCTGGTGAGAGGGGGTGTGATGGACAGGTGGATCCTGGTGAGGGGGTGATGAACAGGTTGATCCTGGAGAGGGGGGGGGTGATGGAGAGCTGGATCCTGGTGAGAGGGTGTGATGGAGAGGTGGATCCTGGTGAAGGGGGGGGGGGTGATGGACAGGTGGATCCTGGTGAGGGGGGGTGATGAACAGGTGGATCCTGGTGAGGGGGTGTGTTGGACAGGTGGATCATGTTGAGGGGGGTGATGGACAGGTGGAACCTGGTGAGGGGGGGTGATGGACAGGTGGATCCTGGTGAGGGGGATGATGGACAGGTGGATCCTGGTGACGG
Organism: Hemitrygon akajei; assembly: GCF_048418815.1. Classification (NCBI taxonomy): domain Eukaryota; kingdom Metazoa; phylum Chordata; class Chondrichthyes; order Myliobatiformes; family Dasyatidae; genus Hemitrygon; species Hemitrygon akajei. Next base: position 97,910,368 of record NC_133128.1, on the reverse strand, counting down.
GGGGTGATGGACAGGTGGATCCTGGTGAGGGGGGTGTGTTGGACAGGTGGATCCTGGTGGGGAGGGTGATGGACAGTTCGATCCTGGTGAGGGGGGGTGACGGACAGGTGGATCCTAGTGAGGGGGTGATGTACAGGTTGATCCTGGAGAGGGGGGGTGAAGGAGAGCTGGATCCTGGTGAGAGGGTGTGATGGAGAGGTGGATCCTGCTGAGGGGGCGTTATGAACAGGTTGATCCTGGTCAGGGGGTTGTGATGGACAGGTGGATCCTGGTGAGGGGGGTGATGGACAGGTGGATCCTGGTGACGGGGGGTGATGGACAGGTGGATCCTGGTGAGCGGGGTGTGATGGACAGGTGGATCCTGGTGAGGGGGGTGATGAACAGGTTGATCCTGGTGAGGGGGGTGTGATGGACAGTTGGATCCTGGTGAGGGGTGTGATGGACAGGTGGATCCTGCTGGGGAGGGTGGTGATGTACAGTTTGGTCCTGGTGAGTGGTGGGGAGTGACGGATAGGTGGATCCTGGTGGGGGAGGGGTGATGGACAGGTCGATCCTGGTGAGAGGGTGTGATTGACAGGTGGATCCTGATGATGGGGGGGGGGGTGTGATGGACAGGTGGATTCTGGTGAAGGGGGTGACAGACAGGTGGATCCTGGTGAGAGGGGTGTGATGAACAGGTGGATACTGGTGAGGGGGAGTTGAGGGACAGGTGGATCCTGGTGAGGGGGGTGATGAACAGGTGGATCCTTGTGAGGGGGGGGTGATGGACAGGTTGATCCTGGTGAGGGGGGTGTGATGGACAGGTGGATACTGGTGAAGGGGGCGACGGACAGGTGGATACTGGTGAGGGGGACTGATGGACAGGTGGATCCTGGTGAGGTGGTTGTGATGGACAGGTTGATCCTGGTGAGGAGGGTGTGATGGACAGGTTGATCCTGGTGAGGGGTGTGTTGGACAGGTGGATCCTGGTGGGGAGGGTGTGACGGACAGGTTGATCCTGGTGAGGGGTGTGTTAGACAGGTGGATCCTGGTGAGGGGGGTGATGGACAGGTGGATCCTGGTGAGGGGGGTGACAGACAGGTGGATCCTGGTGAGGGGGGTGTGATGGACAGGTGGATCCTGGTGGGGAGGGTGTGTTGGACAGGTGGATCCTGGTGGGGAGGGTGTGTTGGACAGGTGGATCCTGGTGAGGGGGGTGTGATGGACAGGTGGATCCTGGTGAGGGGGGTGTGTTGGACAGGTGGATCCTGGTGGGGAGGGTGTGACGGACAGGTTGATCCTGGTGAGGGGTGTGTTAGACAGGTGGATCCTGGTGAGGGGGGGTGATGGACAGGTGGATCCTGGTGAGGGGGGTGACAGACAGGTGGATCCTGGTGAGGGGGGTGTGATGGACAGGTGGATCCTGGTGAGGGGTGTGTTGGACAGGTGGATCCTGGTGGGGAGGGTGTGACGGACAGGTTGATCCTGGTGAGGGGTGTGTTAGACAGGTGGATCCTGGTGAGGGGGGGTGATGAACAGGTGGCTCCTGGTGAGGGGGGGTGATGAACAGGTTGATCCTGGTGAGGGGGGTGTGATGGACAGGTGGATCCTGGTGGGGGAGGGATGATGGACAGGTGGATCCTGGTGAGGGGGGTGTGATGAACAGGTTGATCCTGGTGAGGGGGGTGTGATGAACAGGTGGATCCTGGTGAGGGGGGGTGATGAACAGGTGGATCCTGGTGAGGGGGGTGTGATGGACAGGTGGATCCTGGTGGGGGAGGGATGATGGACAGGTGGATCCTGGTGAGGGGGGTGTGATGAACAGGTGGATCCTGCTGAGGGGGGTGATGGACAGGTGGATCCTGGTGAGCGGGGTGTGTTGGACAGGTGGATCCTGCTGAGGGGGGTGATGGACAGGTGGATCCTGGTGAGCGGGGTGTGATGGACAGGTGGATCCTGGTGAGGGGGGTGATGAACAGGTTGATCCTGGAGAGGGGGGGTGAAGGAGAGCTGGATCCTGGTGAGAGGGTGTGATGGAGAGGTGGATCCTGCTGAGGGGGCGTTATGAACAGGTTGATCCTGGTGGGGGTTGTGATGGACAGGTGGATCCTGGTGAGGGGGGTGATGAACAGGTTGATCCTGGTGAGGGGGGTGTGATGGACAGTTGGATCCTGGTGAGGGGTGTGTTGGACAGGTGGATCCTGGTGAGGGGGGTGATGGACAGGAGGATCCTGGTGGGGAGGGTGATGGACAGTTCGATCCTGGTGAGGGGGGGTGACGGACAGGTGTATCCTTGTGAGGGGGTTGTGATGGACAGGTGGATCCTGGGGAGGGGGGTGATGAACAGGTTGATCCTGGTCAGGGGAGTGTGATGGACAGGTGGATCCTGGTGAGGAGGGTGTGATGGACAGGTTGATCCTGGTGAGGGGGGTGATGAACAGGTTGATCCTGGTGAGGGGGGGGGTGATGGACAGGTGGATCCTGGTGAGGGGGGTGATGGACAGGTGGATTATGGTGAGGGGGGGAGATGAACAGGTTGATCCTGGTGACGGGGGTGATGGACAGGTTGATCCTGGTGAGGGGGGTGATGGACCAGGTTGATCCTGGTGAGGGCGTTTTGACGGACAGGTTGATCCTGGTGAGGAGGGTGTGATGGACAGGAGGATCCTGGTGAAGGGGGGTGACGGACAGTTGGATCCTGGTGAGGGGGGGTGATGGACAGGTGGATCCTGGTGAGGGGGGGTGATGGACAGGTGGATCCTGGTGAGGGGTTGTGATGGACAGGTGGATCCTGGTGAGGGGGGTGTGTTGGACAGGTGGATCCTGGTGAGGGGGGTGTGTTGGACAGGTGGATCCTGGTGAGGGGGGATGATGGACAGGTGGATCCTGGTGAGGGGGGTGTGATGGACAGGTGGATCCTGGTGAGGAGGGTGTGATGGACAGGTGGATCCTGGTGAGGGGGGTGATGGACAGGTGGATCCTGGTGAGGGGGGGTGATGGACAGGTGGATCCTGGTGAGGGGGGGTGATGAACAGGTGGATCCTGGTGAGTGGGGTGTGTTGGACAGGTGGATCATGTTGAGGGGGGGTGATGGACAGGTGGATCCTGGTGAGGGGGGGTGATGGACAGGTGGATCCTGGTGAGTGGGGGTGATGAACAGGTGGATACTGGTGAGGGGGGTGTGTTGGACAGGTGGATCATGTTGAGGGGGGTGATGGACAGGTGGATCCTGGTGAGGGGGGGTGATGAACAGGTGGATCCTGGTGAGGGGGGTGTGTTGGACAGGTGGATCATGTTGAGGGGGGTGATGGACAGGTTGATCCTGGTGAGGGTGGGGGGTGATGGACAGGTGGATCCTGCTGAGGGGGGGTGATGGACAGGTTGATCCTGGTGAGGGGGGTGATGAACAGGTGGATCCTGGTGAGGGGGGGTGATGGACAGGTGGATCCTGCTGAGGGGGGGTGATGGACAGGTTGATCCTGGTGAGGGGGGGTGATGAACAGGTTGATCCTGGTGAGGGAGGGGTGATGGACAGGTGGATCCTGGTGAGGGGGGTGATGGGCAGGTTGATCCTGGTGAGGGGGGTGATGGACAGGTGGATCCTGGTGAGG